>NC_134120.1:4165000-4790000 GCF_040939455.1 Microcebus murinus
GTGCTAGGATTAATGGTGTGAGCCACCTGCTCCATCCAGAATAGCTATTGTAAAAACTTGATTTGAAGCTTTCCATTGAACAGTGGGAGGTGGATGGGTTTGGCTGTAAGTTTCTAAACCCAATGACCATATAAGGAAATTGCCATGCTTACTGTACTGGCACCCTGTGAGTTGGTAACTAAATGCCGCTCTGGTGCCAACGTCCGTGTGTTCAGGGGAGAAATAGAGCCACGGAAAGAAATGCCCCCAGAGGGCTCACATTCACATGCTATTATTTTTCTTTTAAAATCAGCCTTTATTTCTGGATCTTTTACATGGCAATCTGTGTCATGGCTGAAGCTGATGGAGCTGATTGTTGATTTTCATGTAAAACCTCAGCTCTGAGTTCGTTCCTCACCCTCTGCAACGGGGACAATCGTCCAACTCGCAGACTGTTGTGAGGATTTAAGGAGATGGGGCCACCAAGACCCTGGCACAGTGCCCGGTGCAGAAATAGCTGCTGCGTGTGTCTCAGTGGTGACAGACGTCAGTGAGAAGGACTGGAGGCGAGGGCCCGGCTCCTCAGATCCCGCACGCTGGGTCTGTTTATCTCAGAAAGGCCGAGCGTCGGGTCCTCAACCTGCAGGACATTGCGTCTCCAGCCACTCCCGGCTGACAGGTGGCCCGGGTTCTCCTTGACGAACTAAGGAGACGAGAGAGAGTGTGCAGCTGGAGTCAGCAGACACTGACACCCGTTCACCGGGCCCCAGCACACTTTAGGGATTGACGCGTATCGACGAATTTGCCTCAAGGGAGACTGTGCCAGTGTAGCGTCTAACCGCGGTGTGTAAGAACTTGCTCTTCTCACGTCCTCACCAATGCCGGATGTTATTCGATTCTGCTTCTGCCTACTTAATAGGCGTGGATAACACAGATATTATTAATTTGCATTTCTCATATCACTGGTGAGGCTGTGCACCTGTTTTAACTATGTGGTTGTGTTTTTTTTCTTTTGATGAATTGCCTGTGCATGTACTTTGCTCATTTTTCATTAGGTTGTCTTTTTTTTTTTTAATCATTAATCTGGCACTTTGCCACAGACATTCCCTTCCAGTGCGTGGTCTGAGTCATTGTCGACTGCCCCTGCCGGTGAGATGAATGAAGCTCGCTACTCTTTGCAAGAAACGTATTCTTTTTTCCCTTCATCACTGAGTACACTTAGACCCTGAGGGTAAAAGGCCGCCTGCCTATTTTCCCAGCTCAAATCTAATGGCTTTGATGATGTCTTTCTAAAATGCCAGAATAAAGGGCCAGGGTCTGCCTCCTGGGCCATGCCCCTTCCTGGGCTGTTTGCTTTTGTTTTTCTGTTAAGTGACCACGCCCAGGACCAAGCTGTCCTACCTTTCAGATTCTCTGCGGAACCTGCGTGGAAGGTTTTGATGCCTGACAGCGGCCTTCCTCCTGGTCCTCGGATGTCCCAGGCAGTGGGGTGTATTTCACCTTTCTTGCTACTGGCTGAAGCCGAGCTGCCTAGGAAACCCTTGGGAACACTCGGAGGAGCAGCGGCACTTGCTGGGCCACCTGGAGTGTCCTGGCCGGCGGTGCCGCGGTCAGGAGCCGGGGAGCCCACACGCGGGGGGCTCTCCCCGTCTCCTGAGGCCTCCCTGCTGCAGAAAGCCGCCTCTCTCTGCCTCCCTTCACTTCCTCCCCAGGGTGCCCTGGGCCCCGACCTGATGCCTTGCCCCTTCCTCAGGCCACAGCATCCCCTGCGCTTCCCGTGGTCGCGTGGTCCCCACGTGGGTGCCGAGGGGAGACAGCCTGAAATTCTTGTCCCAGCAGCATTTCCTGTCAGATTCGAGACACTGGGCAAGCTGCTCAACCTCCCCGTGCCTCAGTTTCCCCATATGCACCTTATCTCGCAGGCTTAGGATGCTGAGGTTAAATGGGACGGTGCGCAGACGTGAGGCACACACTGGGAGGTCCGTCCCTGGCGGTGACTATTAGCTATTTCAAGCCACAGGGTCGGCTTTGGTGTGGGACATAGCCTCTCCTGCCTGTCCCCAACCTGCTCACCGCCCCTCAGTCTCCTCTCCTGGGCCAGACGCTTGGCTCGGTGACCTAACGCGGGAACGGTGGCCCCATCCCCACCCTCCTGAGGCCAGACCGCAAGGGCCCCCGGACGGGGGGCCCCAGCTGGAGCAGGAGGTCCCTCAGCCAGCGACGTTTGGGACCCACCTGTCTAAGGGACGACAACCTGGGGTGGGGGCAGGGGCCTGGCGAGTGCCTTTTGACGGGCATTGTGCTGCAGGTGACTCCGATGCACATCCCTACCTGGACCCTGGCCCAGCACCTGTCTGTCTGAGCGCAGGTGCGGCAGCAGAGGTGGGCGTCGCGGCTGCCTTCCTGCTGTGCAGCGGCGCAGGGGTTACTGGCTCCCGCCTGCCCCTGAGCAGCTGAGGCTAGCAGCCCGCAAAGCCCACGGTTCCTCCTGCGCAGCGGTGGCAGCAGCTCGATTGCTGTAAACATCGTTTGCCGTGTAGAAAGGAGCCAGATGCCCAGTAAACCCGGGGAAGAGGAGCCCCGTGGAGGGCTTGCCGGCGGGCAGGGCGCTGGCAGCCCGTACGCTCTCAGTTTATTTCTGTCTCCCTCACCTTCTTGTTTGGCCGCCTTGGCCCCTCATCCTTCTCCCCGTAAAGATGTCATGCGGTTCCTAGTTTATGTCTACACCGCGGCGTGTTGAGAGGCTCTGACCCAGCAGTGGCATCTGTGTGCTGATGCTCGCTGGGAGGGGGCCTCCTGGGGCACCCGTCCACTCTCCGGGGCTTGAGCTTGTTGATGCTTCAAAGACGCCGTGGCCGGGGCTGTCTGCAGGGACGGCGAGGTGCGCCCGGCGCGTTGCTGCAGCTAAGAAATAAATCGGGGTATCTGGACTAGTCCCTCCCTTGGTGTCTTTGTCTTTTATTTTCCCCTATGAGAAACCTGAGAGAAGCAGAACGCTATGTATTGCATTTTTCAAACCAAAAGCCAGGGCAAATGACATTTCTGAGTTTTAAAACTCATACACATTGGCCGGGCACGGTGGCTCACGCCTGTAATCCTAGCACTCTGGGAGGCTGAGGCGGGCGGGTCGCTCGAGGTCAGGAGTTCGAAACCACCCTGAGCAAGAGTGAGATCCCGTCTCTATTATAAATCGAAATAAATTGGCCAACTAATATATATAGAAAAAATTAGCCAGGCATGGTGGCACATGCCTGTAGTCCCAGCTACTCAGGAGGCTGAGGCAGGAGGATCGCTTGAGCCCAGGAGTTGGAGGTTGCCGTGAGCTAGGCTGACGCCACGGCACTCTAGCATGGGCAACAAAGTGAGACCCTGTCTCAAAAAAAGAACCATAAAACTCATACACACGAAAAGATTTAAGAATACAACCAAAGCACACTTATAGAATCATTTTTTTATCAAAAAGAATGCAGTTATTAGAAATTACGGCTGCCCTAGAAAGTGCAAAGTAACCAGTCATCCTATTTCTGGATAACAAAAACACACTGAGAAAGTTTTCAGGAGGACCAGCAGGAGAACACCCTGATCTGGATCTGTGTGTTGCTCCAAAGCAACTTGCGGTCCAGGTAGGCTTTCTCCGCATGAGTGCGTTTCCTCCAGGTCGCCTTAACCATTTCCTGTCGTTAGCCCCGGCCCCACCTTCCTGCCCGGCGTCCAGACACGGCGTCCACCCGGCGCCGCGTGGGAGGCAGCCGAGCGCTGGCGGAGGCTCCCGGACCCGGAGCCGAGTGCCGGGGGGTCCCGGTTCTCGCCCTCTCCGGCCAGCTGCGTAAACGTAACCCTTCTCCAGCTTCAACTCTCTGCCCTGCGGAACGCGCGGGAATGTTCCCCCCCGGGCTGAATGAGACAAAGCAGGTGAAAGGTGCACGGCTGCGGCGGGAGACGAGCACACGGTGCACAGGTGTCTCCCCAGGGACGTGCTCCCTCCGTCTTCGCCGGCTGTCACCCCCTGGCTGGCGGCCCTGAGAGCGCAGGACAGAGCGGGCGGGCGGGGCGCCCGGGCAGGAGCAGACCGCACAGGCAGAGAAAGCATCCCTGCGTAATGTTTTTTAACTCCTCACAGTTGGTTTTTCTCCCATATTCGCGGTCTACGACGGGAACAGCCCATCCCCTTGTGTCCAGACCCAGCCAGAGGAAACACGCGGAGCACTTCAGCTGTTGGCCACTCTAATTACTGTTTCTATTAGAGCCCCGACAAAAGCTACGTGCCGGCAACCACGGTCGTGACCACGGCTGAGACGCGGGCTTTACCACCGCGGCTGCGCTCTCTGAACAGGACGGCCCACGGGAAGACCACGGAGCTGTCTTTCTCCCCATGTGGTCCCAGAGCCACACGTGGCTTCCAAACCACGTGGCGGATTCTTCAGCATGCACACACCCATTGGTGCCTGTGCTCCTATGCACACAAATATGTGTGTTCAAAGCCCTGAAAGCAGGCCGGGCGCGGTGGCTCACGCCTGTCATCCTAGCACTCTGGGAGGCTGAGGCGGGAGGATCGATCAAGGTCAGGAGTTCGAAACCAGCCTGAGCAAGAGTGAGACCCCGTCTCTACTAAAAATAGAAATTAATTGGCCAACTAAAAATACATAGAAAAAACGAGCCGGGCATGGTGGCGCATGCCTGTAGTCCCAGCTACTCGAGAGGCTGAGGCAGGAGGATTGCTTGAGCCCAGGAATCTGAGGTTGCTGCGAGCGTGGCTGACGCCACGGCACTCTAGCCCGGGCAACAGAGTGAGACTCTGTCTAAAATAAATAAATCAATAATAAAATCCTGAAAGTATAAACACGAAACCACTGATCGTGTTTATCTCTGAGGGAGAATAAAGGGCAGATACTTAAGTCATACTCTTCTATATTGAAGATTTCTGACATTTTTGCCAATAATTTTTGGTCGTTGTAAACTGAGAATGTACATTTTAAAAGTCAGTGTTTTCGAAGATATCAAAGAGTCAGTTCTCAAAGTTTCCCAGGGAAACTTGTTTTGAACTGTTAAATTTAATAAGATTATGGGCCAAGGCCTTGAGGAAAAACGCAAGTCTATATAAAAGTCAAGGTTATTTTTGCTCAAACCCTCACTGCAGAACTGCTCGCTCCATGAGTCGGGAAACAAAGCGAGGCAGCTCTGACATCTGAAACACGGGCTGCCTGTCTTTGAGTGACACCCGAGGCACCTTCACGACTGTTTTCACGTGAGGGGCTTGATTTCGTGTTTTCGGGAACTTAGAGCTTGTAGGAACGACCCCGCACAGACACGGCGCCGGTGACCCGCTGTGCTCGGGGTTTGAGGGAATCTACCGCTCATCCTCAAAAGGCTTCGAAATTCAAGGCACTATTTACCCGAATACGTTGTCTGGATTGAATTTGCCTTCTGATGCTGCCTTTTCTTTACGTATTGCAGTTTTTGATGTCGTTCATTTCCTATTTTATTTTCTATTCTCTTGAGGGCAGGAAAAGCAAGTAGCAAGGATAAGTGGGCTATATCCCTAAATACAAGTAGGGAAAGATGATGTGTCTTCAAAACCCCTCTCCACAAAGACGGGGCAAACCTGCGGTTGCTGTGACAACGTCATCGGTGCCGGACACTCGGTTCATGAGGCCCTTTCTTGAGTTTTTAAAGATACAGGTTACAAAAAAACCACAGAACACTGAGCTATGTCAGGCAAAGAAAGTAGGTTTGTATAATTTGTGGGAGTAATTCACCAAAAGTGTCTTTTGAGTCTCTGAGACTTTATTTTGCCTGGATTTGATTTTTAATTTTCCTGCTTGAGGATAATCGAAAATATATATTTTCTCCCAAATTGCAAAGAACGGCTATAGCACAGCGAGCCATGTGAAATCTTTTCAGGTCCGGCCCTAGCTGGTGTGCAGGGCCCGTTGGGAAGTGCTCGAGCACATCTGCGTCTTGGCCATACCTTTTGTTCCCGACCCACCCTTGCGCTCCGTTCTCCGAGTCTTCCTGGGACCGTAACCTCCCCCGGGGGAGCCGTAACAGGAGGGGCTCGAGGCGAACAGGAAGCACCAGATGGAGACTTGGAAAGCTCGTGGCAGGGCGGGTGAGGAAATTTCCACTGGAGGTCAACGGTGCAACTAATCTTCGGGCCGCTGCCTCCAGGGTCCGTGCGGGCCTGTAATACATGCTGGTGTGGATTTTCCTTGGAACACGTAGGTCCAGAGATTCCTGATGAAGGTGTCCATGCAGCCATCTCCTCCTGGGCTCCACTGGACCGCGGACCGAAGATTAAAGCAGGAGGCCCGTTTGCAACTAGCAGCCAGCCAGAAGGTTTGGGCGCTGCTCTAACGAACGTGTCCGCTTTGGAGGGAGAAGCTGCTACCTCAGCTCGCTAGCTACTACCCGTTGATCCGTCCATCCACCCGTCCACGTCTGTCAGTCCGCAAACCTGGCTATCGTCTAGCTATCTTACGATGGTATTGCCTTTGAAAAGAAATAGCTTACACAGAAGTTATCTTACTTTGAAAAGAAAATATTAAGGGAGACAGTACTATTTTTGAGAAATAGCATCTGCAGAGATGCCGAAAGTGTCAATGATACAGATTAGCCCAGAAACTGTAAACTTTTCTCAGTTGAGGTGCCGAGTCTTCGGGACTTGCGTGGTGGGGCCGGTCTGCGGAACAGCTTGTGGGACGCTGGCGTTCCTGGCAGGGGAGACAGGGAAGGGTTTGGGGAAGCCGGCCTGGCCCTCTCTCCAATCACAGCGTTTCCTTGTGAAATGCAACCCCCCACTATCTAAGTCCGACCCTCCTCCCCTTTGCTCCCCAGCTGAGGCGAGGAGTTCCTGGACTTTTTTTGCATGGTGGTTTGAAAGCTTTCCCCGGGTCCTTGTGAGGTTAAGGACGCGGGCAGATGCCTCGCAATGATCCCGTTTCTCCCTCCTGGCAGGCCTGAGGAAGCCTAACCCGGAACGGTCTGGGGGTTGCTCTCCTCCCTTTCACACGGCTACGACAATGCCGCAGACGGGGTGGTTGATAATGAAATGTATTTCTCGCGGTTTCGCAGTCTGGGAAGGCCACCGCGAAGGGGCCGGCAGCCGGTGAGGGCCTTCTCACTGCGCCGTCCCAGGGCGGAAAGGCAAATAGGGGGTGCTCTGAGGGGGCTGACCTCACCCTTTGCCAGGAACCCACTCCTGCAGGGCCCTCCACGCTGGTGCCTTGGGGACTGATTTCCCAGCACATGAACTCAGGGGGACACAGTCAAGCTGTAGCAGGGCTGGCCCTGCCCACGGTGAGTAATGCACCAGCGCCCCCGGCGGGGTGGCATTTGGATCTTGCACATGGTAGAGTTCTTAGAAAATGTTTGCATTCCTGCAGACAGTTTGCCTCTGTTGCTCCTCACTGAGGCTGAACTTGGGAGCGAGTGTGTCTGCCGGCTGGCACCAGCTCCGCGTCTGGAGGGAAGAGACACACACTGACCAGGAGACGAGGGTGCGTCCTGGGGAGAGCCCGCGCCAGCCTGGACGGTCCTCCTGTCACCAAAGGGCGTGTTCTCAACGGGAAATTCCAGCAGGGCAGGGACTGGGTTGTCCACAGGGCGGCCTTCTGGGAAGAAAAAGGGTGAAGCCTGCTGTGGTCTTAGCCTCTTTTTAGTTTTTTCCCCTTTGGACCTGTGGAGGTGACCCTGCACCATGCCGCGGGGGGATCCCCTCCTCTACCGTGTTTCCCCCAAAATAAGACAGGGTCTTATGTTTAGTTTTCCTCAAGAAGACACCCTAGGGCTTATTTTCAGGGGGTGTGTTATTTTCCCCTCAAAGCCTCAGCTTGCAGCACGCACAGGGTGGCCGGGACCCGACAGGGGGAGCCGACCTTGTTGGTGGGGCTGCCCGCACCTTCCCGGTCACCTCTGGGATAGCAGCTGTCACGATGGGGCAGATGAGAAGGGCTGTTCCTGTTCTTTCCCACTCCCAGACGACATGGATGGGTTGTGCAGACGCACTGCATAGCCACGACCTTCGCTAGGGCTTATTTTCGGGGTAGGGCTTCTATCGCACACATGCTTAGACATCCTGCTAGGGCTTATTTTATGTGTAGGTCTTACGTTCAGGGAAACACGGTACCTTGTAATTACCTTCAGTTGTTCCAAACCCATTAGGAAAACCTCACTCGGCTTCACGTGGCGGTGGTGTGGAGAAGGAAAGTCTGGGGCTGGGAAGGTGGGTGTGCCAGACACTGTCACCTCTGGGTCCCCACGGCCAGGACATGGATTCCTGGGAGAAATACCCGAGGAGGGAGGGGAAGCCTGGGGGTTGGGGGTGGGAATGACTGAATCTCACCTTTGAAGTGGAACCAATCTAAGACCTCTTGGGCCCTCTAATAGGGGACCCTGACAAGTCAATTAGTAGCTGTCAGTAACTTGTGACGCCGAGTGCACTGTCGCAACGGGCAGCAAAGCCATGGATTCGAAACCTCGCAGAGGGAACGAGGTGGTGACGCAGGGCTGGCGGAACGGGTCAGTGAAGGCATCTTCACAAATGGGCCTCGTTTCTGGGGATGTGATAATGAGCTTGGTAGACGACAGGAATGCAGTGAGCTGGGGCGTCTTTCCGTTTCTCTCAAGCGTTCGTGGGCTCTGCGTGACAGTCTGTCTTGGAAGGCCGGCTGGTTTCCTATAATCCATGCGTTGTGGCTCTGTGGGCTCCCCTTTCCTCTGCTGCGAAGTCCTGTGCCAAGTGCTCAGTAATGGCCGGTGCCCAGCCGGGAGGAGCATCGATCTGGAGAAAGCACTTTTCTCAATTGCTGCCAGCTTCGGAAATTAAAGTTGACATTAAGCTTTCTAATTCCTTGGAAGAAATAAATGGAAATCGATAAAAGGAGGTTTATTGGGGATTAAGCAAAGAAATTGGTTGGGGAAGAAAAACTGAAGCTGTTAAGTGAAAAATGGGGGCGGCAGAGGTGCGGGGGGGGGGGGCGCGTGTGCCGTGGGCAAGGACGGCAGCAGGACGGGGTGCAGTGTGGACGCCCAGCGTCTCGGGGCTGAAGCCGCACACATGCCTCCGGGCAGGGAGGTGTGCACCGGCCACAGCGGTGCTGCCATCGTGGACACCGGCTCCAACCTGATGTCTTCTAGGCGATTCCTCCAGCTCAGGGGGGCACTCGCCCGTGTCCACGCCCGGCAGGGGTGGGCTGCCTGCCCCGCTCCCAAGAGGGGGACGCCCGGGGTCAGAGCGGCACAACGCAGCGGTGAGGGGAGGTAGACTGGAGCATTCCTGAGGGCTGTGCAGGAGCCCTGCGGGGCGGCCTCGGTTTGGGAACAGTGAGGGGGTGGGGGCAGGGTGGGGGATGGGGACACTGCCACTGGCAGGAACAGACCTCCTGAAACCAGGGGGTCTTTGGGTGAGCATTTCTCAGGTGCTCAGATCTTTGCTCACCTTGGGCGTCTGAGCCGTGAACACTCTGATCACAAGCACGTCCCGGCTCCTTCCTGGCTCCGCGTGCTGGGGCGGTCTCCCCACCTCCTCCCAGGCCCTTCCCATCTGTCCTCTCTTCCAGAGGACTTCCCATGTCCCCAGCAGACCCCGTTGTGAGGGGTGAGGGTCCCTCCACGTTCCCTCCCTTAGCTCAGTGCCCGGTGGGCCACTGTGAGCCTCACAGACGGTCCTCAGCTAAGGGCGTGTGGTCGGCGGGCACCGGCGCAGGGCCCTGACCACCCAGGAGCCAGGGGAGCTCAGAGGTGGATGCCAAGAAGAGCCGCAGGCTCAGCGGATGGGGGTCCCAGGCACTGGGAGACCACCAGGGAGAGGGCGAGTCTAGGTTCCTCACCCGGGAGGAGCAATTGAGATGAGGGCTGACCCTTGTAAGGAGCCTTTCAGACCAGTGGGTGAAAGAAGGGGTGGTGGAATTTAGGGCCGGGGGTTTTACCTTCATTCCTGTCTGCATGCCCGGGACCTGGCGCGCACATCCCAGGTGCTCGGCGACCCCCGGAGACCGAGGCCTGGAGACCGAGGACCTTGAGCTGAGCGTGGTGAGGGATTTATTTCCTTGCCAGGGTGGCCGTCGGGCTCTGGAAGTGGCCACAAAATCCCGTCTCTCGTGGAAATCAAGTCGGGGGAGGCGGACCCAGTCCAACAAACTCTCCCAGTGCGGAAGTGCCGGGAGGCGCAGCAGGTGCTCGGTTTCTCACTCCTGGGCACAGGGCGCAGACGGCAGCGCCCCCCAACGCCGGCCAGCGTGAGGGCTCCCACTGCGGTGCTGAAGACTGCAAAGGTGCAGGCTCCATCAACCTCCTTAGCCAGACCCTGTGGGGGTACTCTGGAGTCAGCCTTATTATTTTTTTTTTTTTTTTAAGAAAAGCTTCCTATGTGGTTCTGGTGATCAGCTGAGTTGGTTGCCAAATGTTGGTAGAGAAAAATAATCAACTAGCACGTTTTTAAAAACTAGCTAGTACTAATCTGTTTAAAGTGATTTTGGTGTAGTTCTTCAGGGCAGCCAGGGGGCCACCGTCATACTAGTAAACTGAGGCAGGGACTGCGGACGTGGGTGAAAACGCCCCTCATGCGTTGTCCGCCCTTCACGCGGCAGCACGAGCGCTCCACCCGCCGGGGATCCGTCCCCAACACCGAGGACTCGCCTCTACAAAGCAATCGCTGTGCTCCTGGGAGACGGAGCTACCACGCAACACACCTGCATTAGCTCCTTACGGCTGCCGTGACAAACTATCACAAGCGGAGCGACTTAAAGCAACATCAGTCCATTCCCTTATAGTTCTGAACGCCAGGAGCCCCACACCCGCTTCACGGGGCTAGAGTCCACGCGTCAGAGGTCTGGTTCCTTCTGAAGGCTCTGGGGGTGTCGGGGGAGTCCCCTGGCCTGCCTCCTCCAGCCCCTGGGCTTGTGGCTGCATCGCCCGGAGCCCTGCCTCTGTGGCCACATGGCTCCCTCTTGAGGGCACCTGGGATCACCCTTGGGGCCCACCTGGGTAACCTGGGCCAATCTGCCCATCTCAGAATCCTAAACTCAATTGCACCCCTGCAAAGTCCCTTTTGCCTTAAAAGGCAATTTCGGCAGGTCCCAGGGATTAGGACAGGGACATCTTTGGTAGTGTGTGGGGGTGTCATAAATCAGCTGACCACACACCATTTTAGCCTGAACACGCGCAGGCACTTTGCAGGTTTGTTGACTTCTTAAATTTGACGAAACTCGGCCGTGTGGCCAGAATGAGAATTCCGTTTGACGAGAGCGAGAGGCCCGCAGAGGGGGCGGACGGAGCCCCTGCGCGAGGATGAGGCCGGTGTGTCCCGGGGAAGGCAGCGGCGGGGCTGAGGAAGCTCAGCCAGGGCTGGAAGCGGTTGTGGGGAAAAGGGCAGCCACGTGCCAGGGCAGACTTCGCCTGCTCCTGTGGGGTGCTTTGGAGAAACTAGGGACACATCACCTGCCCCGCTCGCCTCTGATGGTGAGCCTGGGCACGGCGACGTTCGGACACGTGTTAGTTATTATCGTCGTTGCCGCGGCCTGCTCTCGAAGACCGTGTCTACACCGCAGTGTCAAGTTCCCAGAAGGAAATACTTGATTTTCACTTTGTTTATCTTATCCTTTTAACCTCGAGCCACCCTGTTCTGGGAAACTTTACGCTCCTGCGAAGCAAGCTTTCACTAACGCGAGCCCGAGAGAGTTTCGAAGCTTTGCAGCTGCAGATATTAAAACGGAGACTAGCAGGCTACAAATCACCAAGCGCTTTGGACAAGGTCTTGAAGGTTGAAAGGAAGGGGATAGCTTTTAAAAGTTCCTCAAGATTACAAATAGGGAAAGTTACTGAACTTACATAGCTGTATAAAATAGAGAGATTTTTTCCCCCTTAAATCAAGAATGAATAATATTGTTTTTGTCTTCGACACCAAATGAAGTCACTTAAGATGAAAAAGTCCTTGGAGCTGCTCATGCTTGGGCCGGCCTGGAAAGAGCGCGTGGCCTGCTCGGGTGTGTGGGAACGTGCTCTTTCTCGCGGAGCCTTCCAGCGGGACAGGCCTGGAGCCAAGGGCAGAGCCCCAGGGAGCGTGTCGCCAAGCGGCCCTGGAGAGAGGGCAGAGTCTCAAGGAACTCTCTTACATTTTGTGTTGGAAAGGAAAGTGCCGGGGTGATGACACGGTAACCTGGAAGCCAGCTCCCTCTCCTCTCCCCTACGGGTTGGGGTCTGGGCCACGGCGGGACATGCTAAGGTGACGCCGGTCTTGGGCTGGGGCTCCACGCCCGGACTGCCGGTTGGGGTTAACCTTGATGGGAACACAAACTCCTTTTGACCCTCCTTTCTGGTTTTTGCTTTATCAAGCAGGGTCCAAAGCCCCCAAACATCACAGGGGTCTGAAAGGCAATGAAGCACAGGCTGAGGCTCACAGGTGGACTCACACCACCTTGCGCTGCCTCGGTTTCCCATCTGTGGGTCGGAGGTGGACCCTCAGAAGCACGTGGCACAGAGCTGGGCCTGTAGTCGCTGCCTGGGTGCTGCGTGCTGTTTCCACTGGGGCAGAGACTGGGCCTGGCTTGTCTCTGCGCCCCCAGTGCTGACAGTGCCCCCACACAGCAGGTGCTCAGGTGCGTGCTTGTGAGTGCATGTGAGAGCATTTTCCAAACTGGAGTGCGCTGGGCATAGAGAGGGGATGATGGCCTGGTGATTGCAGCTCAGAAAACTTCTGTGTGCGTTCTCAGGCCCTGGCTTTCGTCTCTAGGAATGACCACCGTAAACCTGTCTGCATGGCCACATGGATGGCCATTCTTGTCACACGCCACGGCAACATGAGAGTCGCGACTGCAACCAACGCTAAGCACCGCGGCCACCGTGGGAGGGGCCCCACACGGCTGTGACTCTGGGGAGCCGGACGCCTGGGCCTCGCCCCCCCCCCGCTCCCCCCCCCCCCCCCCCGGCTGCCCCGCCCCCACTGTGCCGATGGGGTCTGCCCTGCACCCGAAGGCGCCCTCGCTGCGCCCCAAGCCTGCGATATTCTGGGGGAGTCTTGCCTCCGTGAGAACGTGGCTTGATCTGAAGCCGGCGCACCCTGGTTGGGTGCCGTGGCCGTGTCATCTAGAGTGCAGCCCAGGGCTGGACGCCAAAGACAGAGTCAGAGAGGGGCCCTGGTGGGAGCACGACTCTCGCCCGAGGCAAGCCAGAGAACGGGCAGGCATGGCCGTAAGGTCACAGAAGGAGAAACGCTGCAGGGCCGCTAGGAACCTACCGCGAAATCTGTCTGTGAGCGCTGAAGTGACAGCACTCGCGTCATCAGGAAGGAATTTCCGTCCACAGCCAGGGTGTGGCCTTGGCCTGGGGGTCCCTGGGGCTGTGTGGTTAGCAGGGGCAGGACGGGGAGGGCAGGCCTTGCCCAGCCACGCTTCCCGAGGAGCTCATCGCGCTGCGTGCACCTGGAGGAAACAGACCTGTACTTCAGAGGGGACAAGACTGTAACGCACTCTAGGAGGCTGGAGCGGGAGGATTGCTCCAGGTCCGGAGTTCGAAACCAGCCTGAGTGAGATCCTGTCTCTACTATAAATAGAAATTAATTGGCCAACTAATATACAGAAAAAAAAAATTAGCTGGGCATGGTGCCGCATACCTGTAGTTCCAGCCACTTGGGTGGCTGAGGCAGGAGGATTGCTTGAGCCCAAAAGATTGAGGTTGCTGTGAGCTAGGCTGACGCCACGGTACTCACTCTAGCCTGGTCAACAAGCGAGACTCTGTCTCAAAAAAAAAAATCCCTGTGCTGGATTTGGGAAGGAGATGGGGAAAGGGACCTTCCTACAACGCCTGTTGAAAGCACGTCTGTGGCCCTCCCCGAGGGCCTGGGGGGAGAGCAGGTCCTCCCCGCTGTTCGCAGGCATGGTGGCAGCAGCCAGCTTCATGTAATTCTAGGTCTTCTTTCCTGCAAAGGACTTACAGATACCAGCAACGGAGCCCAGAAGGAGCCCTGAGGGCCTTTTTGGTGCTGGCACCCGTTAGTGGCTGTTGTTGCTTTTTGTTTGCTCTTCACCTACTGCCGTCTTGGGGGGACAGGGTGAGGAGGGCCGAGGGAGGGCAGGAGAGCACCTGGGGTGGAGGCCTCAGGGTGGGGACCGAGGGCAGGGTGGGGCGGGCAGGAGCCTGTGCTGCGGGCGAGGTCTGTCACAGACCCGGGAGCTCAGCTCTGAGCTGCCTGGGAAACTGCTGCAGCTGCGGCCGTCCAGGAGCCGGGGACGCTCACACACAGGGCCCGGTCTGGGCACCAGCAGGTCCTGCCTCAAGAACCCAGAGTAGGGAGCTAGCCACTGTCCTCGGGCCAGAGACTAATTAGGTCCTGAGTCCAGAGCTCCCCTCTGCCCGGAGGAGGTGGAAGCCACTCAAAATCAAGGGCTGGGAATGCTTTCAGAGGCTCTGGCCTTGCCCCGCCTCCCCTTCCTTCTCTTTCTTCCTCTGCTCCTTGGTTCTGCTGCCAGGCCAGCGGGCTAACAAGCCACTCCCCTCTCCTTCCCAGGCGGTGGTGAGACTCACTGGGGACAGGCTGGGGCCCTGCAAGCCAAGGTCTCATTAACCCTGACAATGGGAGGGGGCTTGCGGCACCCCCATGGGAGAGAAAAGGCTCCCAGTTTCTGCAGCTCTGGTAACTGGATACCCTGCACAACGGACCCGCCACCCGCAGAGCGCTACTTGAAGCTATTTGGGTCATTAGTTAGATGAAATGAGGCATTATAGTCCCATGAATGGCAGGCTCTGAATAGGTGGGAAAACAGCTTTGCCAGAGTCCCACAGGGAGGGGCCCAGAGTGGGCGTCTAGTCCCTCGCTCAGCTGCGGCAGATCCCTCTGCAGGGTCCCGCCCGGCTATCCGGTCAATACTCCACCCGGATGCCCCGGGAACTGTGGCCCTCAAGGAGCCTCACTGCTATAAAAATGCCTTGCGAGTCAAAATCCGTTTCCATTTTCTTTCTTTCTCCTTTATTTTTTTTGAGACGGAGTCTCACTCTGTCACCTGGATTACAGTGCTGTGGCATCAGCCTAGCTCACAGCAACTTCAAACTCCTGGATCCAAACAATCCTCCTGCCTCAGCCTCCCAAATAGCTGAGGCAACAGGTGTGTACCACCAAGCCGGGCTAATTTTTCTATTTTCAGTAGAGGTGGGGGGGTCTCGCTCTTGCTCAGGCTGGTCTCGAACTCCTGACCTCAAACGATGCTCCCACCTCAGCCTCCCAGAGGGCTAGGATTACAGGCATGAGCCATCGCACTCAGACTCCATTTAGTTTCTACCCATTCATCTCCTCTCGTGGGTCTGAGGTCACACAGAGCAAGTCTGTCCCCTCCTCCACACCTTCACAAGAATCCACAGCACAGCAGCTGCCGAAACATGGGCTTCGGACTCAGACCTCAAGTCCAATTCCCAACTTTGCTATCTTCCAGCCGAGTGACCTTAGGCGAGTGACTTAATCTCACTGGGTCCCAGTCTCTGCATTTTAAAATAGGGATTAAAAACACACCTAATTCTAGTTAGCATAGGCAACGTCACCAAAACAGAAAGCAGAATGGTGGGGGCCAGAGGCCGGGGCAGGGATAGGGAGTTAGTGTTTAACAGGGACAGAGTTTCCGTTTTACAAGAATGAAGAGTTCTGGAGACGGACGGTGGTGATGTTTGCACAACACTATGAACACATGTAAAACCACTGAAATGTACACTTAAAAATGGTTAAGATGGTAAGTTTTATGTCATGTATTTTACCACAAAAATGATAAACTTGAAAGAAACAAACAAAACAAAACAAAACACAGCTACTTCAGAAAGGCATGAGAATTAGAGGAAACGTCTGCGGAGCGTTGGCAAAAGGCGGTGGTCTGCTGCTTGAGCACCCAGCCTGGGCCAGGCGCGGGCGGGTTCCCAGAACTCAGAGGAGATGCAGACATTGCCCCTTCCTCAGTCCAGATGGACAAGACAGCTCTCAGGCACGAAGAGCGAACCGCTGGCCCTGGGACATAACGTCCTCGGGTCTTGCCTTCGAGCTAGACTCGGTTACTTTATTAACTGAAAATTCCAGTTCTGCCCCGTGATCTCAGACTTCCAGTGAACACGATGTGGCAGATGGAGATGATATAGAGACCACCCCTTCCAGAGCGGCCCCGCTCCACACACACAAATCTGCTTAATAAAATAACATTTGGAAATTCAGATCCAGGCTGGAAATACCCCAGTGCCAGAAAGGAGGAAGTTTAAGCCGTAGCTGGGAACTTAGTGGACTGCGAAGCTCTCGGAACTCTGCCTCCCTTGCAAGAGGAAGGAGCTGATCTCACGGGGCGCTTTCTCTGCCCCGCTCCACGCTCGGCACTCACCAGGGAGCCAGGGACGGCTGCCCCATCTGCGATCTGGGGGCTGGGAAGATCTGCCCGTCTGACTGGGGACATAGCTCAGAAGCATGCCCTCACTCTAGGCCAGGGGTGCAGGAAGAGTTTGCACAATTCTGGGCCCCTTATGGGTATAGGGTCTGAATTATTGAGATGCAGAAACCCTGAGCTGAGAAATTAATGTGTGAAACTGATCCAAAAATGGGGAAACCCAGGGGTCCCCGAGGGACACCCCCACATCCCAGGGCAGGTGTGGGACTACACATGCAAACAGCTCACACTGATGTTCATGGCCAAATACTACGTATCGCGTGAGGAGCAAACTGCCATGCGTGTGAGTGGTCGGCCGCAGCAACTAGGATAAAGCGAACCCCAGGGAGCAACCTGAAAGTGACGTCCACATGAGTATGCTTGCAATTCTAAAAGAGGGGAGAGGCAATGAAAAATTTCACGTAGATTTAGAAGGAATGAGTGGAAATTCTAGAAATAAGAAATATGTTACTGTAATGAAAGCTCAATCAATGGGCAGCACAATAAGGCAGATGCTACTGAAGAGATAATTAGGGAACTGGAAGATAGTTGTGAAGCAGTCACCTATAAGTCAGTACAGAGCACTACAGAGAGGGAAAATTCAAAAGAGTTACTGAGCAACGTGGGAGATGGAATAATGTTGCGGCTGCTTTTCGTTCCTGAGCTCGGCAGACAAAGGAAGGAATAATTACTCAAAACACAGCGTTTAGAGACAAGAGGAAAGGCCAGAGTTGAAGGAGAAAATGGCCTCCTCACTAATGTCCTCCCCGTATTTATTTCCAAGGACACGTGCAAAGGGTCGGGCTGTTTGCTAATTTCTTTAACAACTTCCATACAGGCCAGCTGTTCTCAGCAGACCTTTGCACGCAGCAAGCAGGCAGCTTCAGGCAGGTGTTTACACCTGACCCTTCATTCACCTGCTCACATTCTTTCCATCCATCCATCCATCCATGCTTTCTTCTAGGCCCAGCCCCCACAGAATAAAAAGTAAATGGGTTTGGACATGATCTAACCCAACAAGCTTCCTTCAGAAGGAAGGAATGTAGAAAATGAGAGAGATTAAGTATTTGAAAAAAACAATAAAGGATGAAAATGCTTAGAATTTAAGAAAGACTTTATGTCTTCATGTTGAAAAGGCATATAATGTCCTGATCAGAAAAAATAAAAACAACTCCACATCTAGACTTATGATAACCACGGAATAGCAAAGATAAGGAAAAACAAACTTCAAAGAACAGTAACATTGCCCTTACAAAGGAATGACAATTAGACTAAAAACAGTTCTTATCAGTAATACAGGATGAGTATCACTTATCTGAAATTCTTGGGCCCAGAAATGTTTCAGATTTCAGATTTTTTTTTATTTTGGAATATTTTCATTATATTTACCAATGGAGCATCTCTAATCCAAAACTCTGAAATCAGAAATGCTCCAATGAACGCTTCCTTTGAGGATCATGTCAATGCTCAAAAGTTTCAGATTTGGGGGGCATTTCAGATTTTCAAATAAGAGGTGCTCAACCTCTATTAAATGCCAGTAACATTTTTTATAACAGAAAATTACTGTTGGCTTAGAATTATATACTAGGCTAGCTTATTATTGAAGAATTAGGGTGCTATTAAAAGCATTTTCAGTCCAAGATACTTGCCAGGCCAACCCCTCTGTGAAAGGATGACCGGCAGGGTGTTCAGTAAGAAAAGAACTGAATTCCTGCAGGACAGTGGGCGACACAGACACAAACAGGACAAAGAAATCAAGAACACAGGGGAGAAAATCTAGGTAAGTTTTAACTTTTAAAAATGACTAATTTGAGGCCAGGTGTGGTGGCTCATGCCTATAATCCTAGCACTCTGGGAGGCCAAGGCAGGCGGATTGCTCAAGATCAGGAGTTCGAGACCAGCTTGAGCAAGAGCGAGATGCCATCTCTACTAAAAATAGAAAGAAATTAATTGGCCAATTAAAAATACATAGAAAAAAATTAGCCGGGCATGGTGGCGCATGCCTGTAGTCCCAGCTACTCGGGAGGCTGAGGCAGGAGGATCGCTTGAGCCCAGGAGTTTGAGGTTGCTGTGAGCTAGGCTGACGCCACGGCACTCTAGCCTAGGCAACAGAGTGAGACTCTGTCTCAAAAAAAAAAAAAAAAAAAAAGACTAATTTGAGAGAACTTGAGAACAAGGTGGAAAATAGGAGTGGATTTGCAGTGAAGGCAGTATGAGACAGTGATGTTGCTCCAGAAAACAAAAGGAATTTTAACTGGCTCCTGTTTTGAGTGGTCGGCAGTGACACAGGAGTGTTCAATGAGAAACGTACCTGACAGAGGGAGGAAAGACATTCAGCTTAGTCAGCGAAGTCTAAAGGAGCTAAGTTAGGAAATGCAAGTAGTGGACCAGACCATGTGGGGAGAAAAGCCAAGCTATCACCCCATATCAAAATTAAAATTCCATTCTTCTCTAGGCTTTCATGTGTTTTGTTTGGGCAAGAAATATTCAGCTGGATTCTGACCACCTGGATGCAATTTTAGGGAAATGGGAGTTGTGTGTGTTTGATTTAGCTAAGGAGATTGGCAATATCAGCGTTCACACGCCAGTATTTCAGTGGGAAACCGGGAGATGTATCGCCGGCCACTTGCTAGATGCCGTTTGGAACGGGGAGTCCGGCGGCAGCTAGGCAGAGGCCAGTTCCTGCCCGCCGTGTTCGGGAAGGCGCTGAGACCGCTGGGTGGGAAAGGGAGGAGCAGCTGCTGTAAGCTGCCCATCAACCTTTCTGAGTGTTGGATGGTAAGTTACACCGAATAATTAATTTAATATGTGCCACATCGTCTTATTTGTTTTGTCGAGCAAATCAGAAAAGCCCAGAAACCAAAATCCCAGGATTGGAAAAGGCTGAAGCTCCTACCCTTGATGCCTTGTGGCCCCGAGCAGTCAGATGCAGAGCTGCCTGGCCAGGATATTCTAGGGCAGGGGTCCTCAAACTTTTTAAACAGGGGGCCAGTTCACTGTCCCTCAGACCGTTGGAGGGCCAGACTATAGTTAAAAAAAAACAAAAAAAAAAACTATGAACAAATTCCTATGCACATTGCACATATCTTATTTTGAAGTAAAAAAACAAATGGGCAAAAGCACCCGCATGTGGCCCGAGGGCCGTAGTTTGAGGACGCCTGCTCTAGAGCTTGGGGCCACCCAGAGCAACGTGCAAGTGGGGGGTAACATTTGTGAAACCGCCTTTATAAACTGATACAGGGGTGCAAGGTGAAACTGTGGCAAGGGACTAGCTAAAAATAAGGCACAGGCCTAGCTAAAAATAGTGATAAAGTCAGCCACTGCCCCGTTGGCTTCTCTATAATTGCCACGCTGGACCCTCACAGCTGGCGGTCATAAAGATTCTTAGCTCTCTCCACAGATAACATCACCTTTTTGAAACCTACGGGGAGTTTCCAAGCTATCTTCCAGGCCCCGAATTCCAGTGGAGCGGCTGACCCACCCAGACCCGCGGCCCATAGTGAGGAACGGACTCAACTGGTCTTGTGACCCCACCTGAGAACCTGGTCAGCAAAGAAGACAATTTCTACAGCCCACGGTTCTGCCCCAACACAGTCAACTAGCAGACTCAATTGTCTTTAAAAACCGTGTCTCCCAAGTTCTCCCATCTCCCCACTTAGTGCCGGGCAGGGTAAGCTCTCTCTCTGCTGACTCAGTGGATTGGCTTCCCCTTGGGCAGCGGGAAAATAGAACCTGGTTGGGCGGCAACATTTGGAGCTTTTAAAGGTTAAAAATTCTTGTGGAAATAGAAACAGTAACTTCCTGAGAAGGAGAGCAAAAGCAGCGGGGGGGGGGGGGGGGACCAAAATTTTGGTAAATCCAGTTGAAAAAAAAAAAAGAAGAACAGAGCCCAGTTAAAAGCAAGGGTGATAGAAAAGCAAATGCCAGAGTGAAAGGAAATCCGCACTGCCCGGGATGGAGGCCCTAGCCAACACAGCAACACAGAAAAATGAAATAACAGTTATGGGCATTGGAAGAAAGAAACAAAACTGCCCTTGTTTTTCAGATCATATGGTTGTCTAAGTAGAAATCCCCAAATTTATTATTTAGAAAACCCATTGGATGAACCTGGAGGACATTATGCGGAGTCACATAAGCCAGGCACAGAGAGACAGATACTGTGTGGTCTCGTTCACACTCGGGGTCCACAACAGTGGGACCCGTGGAAGCAGAGAGTGGACGGTGGCTGCTGGGGGGGAAAGGTGGGGGAGGGTGGGGAGATGGTACCAAGGGTACAAAGTTTGAGTTAGGATGAATACCTTTAACATAGGAAAGAAAACACAAAATAACTAAAGAATAAAAAGCTATCAATCAATGAAAAATTATAATTAAGAAATGTAGCAGGGGAGGGGGGGAAATGGGCATTTATTGAAACCTTAAAATCTGTACCCCCATAATATGCCAAAATAAAAAAAAAAAATCTAAAAAAAAAAAAAAAAAGAAATGTAGCAATTTTTCTGGAAGCAATAAGTGGCTAGAAAATGTAATCGAAAGAAATGCTATTTATAATAGCAACAAGAGCAAAATAATTTAGCAATAAATCTAAACTAACATAAGATGTGTATGCCCTCTATGAAGAAAAGGACTTATTTTATAGAAAGGAGATTTAGGTGCAAAGACCCATGTATTTGAAGACATAATATATGAATGCGTCAGTTTTTCCTCACGGTTGCTACTGTTTTGTAAAAAAAAAAAAAAAAAAAAAAACACCCCAGACGTAGTGGCATAAAAACCAACCACTTTTTTTATGCTCACGGATTCTGTGGGTTAGAGTTTGGAAAGCCCAGGGGGAGGCGGGGAAGCCTTCCTCCTCCACCTGGGTCTGGAACCGGTGGGAGGGGAGGGGCCCTTTCCAGGGTGGTGTGTTCCCTCACGGGCTGGCCCCAGGTCTGCGACGGCTAAGGTCAGCCCACCTGGGCGTGCTGTGGAGCTCACAGAGGATATTTCATCCCAAGTTAGAAAGTTCTTGGTCCGTATGGTGCAAGAACTTTCTCGTTATTGATACTGTATCTTCTTTATGTTTCAAAGAAAATTCAAGCAGTCCTAGACAGCAAAAGAGAATGCCCTGTTTACACAACTCACATGTACATGGTGACAAGCAATTGTCAAATTTATATTTAGGTACCAGCCTGTAATCTCTCCGTTGTTTTTTTTTCTCTCTCTCTCTCCCTTTCCAGTATGAATCGATGTCTATGAGTGGTAAACCTAGGTAGCGTATTCATTCTCTTGATTTGCTCAATTAAATTTAAGCCATAATTACGTATTTAGTACCTGCCTTGGGAAACAGCGAGCACGTGTGGCAGGCAGCAGCTGGAAAGACACTGAGGCCGGCATTTCTAGAGGAGGGTGAGCAGCACCAGGTGAGCTGGTCTCCTGATTGCTCTCCCCTGAGGCTCAGGGCGCTGCCTAGAAACAGGCTGGGAACGTGCAGGCTGGAGCAAACCTTGCCCCTCTTTTCCTGGAAACAGAGAAAATGTTTAGTCAATTGTTCACATAATAGAAAGTCTAGGGTTATTGCAAAATTGATTATTTCTCAGCGGAAGTCATTCTCCCACCTTGCCTTCATGGTTATGATGAATGTGTATTTGATTTGAGAAAGTTCTCAAAATGAGAGGACTTAACTTTACATCTCTTAGAAAATAAATAGAAAAAGTAAAACACAAGTGGCATAGATGAAATTAATTTTCCTGTAGTCTAGCTAAACTATGAATACGATGAAATAGCAACTTTTGAAAAGATTGCTGATTAGACAGGCCACCTAGGATCTAAGCCTAATCCCAGTTCTTTTTAGCTGTGTGACTTTGGGCAAGTTATTAATAAATAACTTAACCTATTCATTCCACCATTTTCCTATCTACAAAAGGAGAAAAACAATAGCCCCTTCAATACAGGGTTGTCATAAAGATTAAACTAATTCATGAAAGGAAACCAAAACAGTGTTTGCCACATAGCTATAGCTCAATAAATGTTAGATATTTTAATAATCTTTTAGTGTACTTCATAAATAAAATATTTTTTTATAAGTCAAAAAAATTGCTTCTTAGAACACGAATGGCCAACGGCATGTGAAAAGATGGTGAACATCATTGGTTATCAGGGAAATGCAAATAGAAACCACTTTACACCCACTAGGTTGGCTATAATAAAAACAAACAAAACAAGAAAACCACCACCAGAAAATAACCAGTGTTGGCGAGGAGGTGGAGAAAGGAGACCCTCGTACACTGCGGGTGGGAATGTAACCTGGTGCGGCCTCTGTGGAAACAGTTTGGTGGTTCCCCAAAGTTAAACGAAGAATGAGCATACGATACAGCAGGTCACACCCAGTGCCATACTGGAAAGAATCAAAAACAGGTGTTCAAACAAACACCTGCAAGCCAGCGTTCACAGCAGCATCATTCACAGTAGCCACGCGGAGGACACCACCCAAAGAGGACCATCATCGGAGGAGGAGATCAAACGTGGGCCATCCATGTAGTATCCACCCAGGAGAAAGAGCGCAGTGCTCCACACGCTTCAGTGTGGACGGACCTCAAACATAACACGGAGTAAAAGAAGCCAGACGCAGAAGGCCACGTAGTGCATGACCTCATCTATAGAGATTCCAGAGCCAGCCAGTCCGGAGAGAAAGAAAGCAGATTAGTGGTTGCCAACACGAGGGAGGAGAGGGCAGTGGGGAGGGTGACTGTGTCATGGGCATGGCATTTCCTCTTGGGGTGATGAGAAAGTTCTGGAAGCAGGTAGTTGCAGTGGTTATACAACACTGTACACGCCACGGAGTTGTACACTTTAAAATGGGCTAAAGGGTCCATTTTACTGTTATATGTGTTTTACTACAACAGAAAAATTGCTGATTAGAGAACAGAGATGCCGGTGTTCCTCCACAGTTAGATAAGTTTAAAGGAAGACAAATGTCCTACGGGACAGCCTTCCCCTGCAGATGACTGAATTCAGACGCGGTTTTGTTTTTTATAAGTCAATACCTTTATTAACTTTGAGTACTATGAGAACTAGTAAGAGGATCATTACCTATACTAACTGTAAAGCAAACATTTGATAAATTGAGCTACTTTAAAATCACACACTTATGTCTTCAAAAATGACCACTAATATGAGAATGATTTGGCAAGCCACAGAGTGAAGAAACCATTTGCAATCTATAGATAACAGACTCACATAAAATGTAGAAAGAACCAACATAAATCAGTAAGAGAAAGGGCAACAACACAGGAGGAAAAACGGTGCAAAGTCTGGGCCAGACACCTTTTTTTTTTGAGGCAGAGTCTTGCTGTGCCGCCCCAGCTGGAGAGCCATTGTGTCATCACAGCTCACTGCAGCCTCAAACTCCTGGGCTCAGGTGATCCTCCTGCCTCAGCCTCCCCAAGTGCTAGGATTACGGATGCCAGCCATTGCGTCTGGCCCAGACGCTTTCTTAAACAACATATGCAAAGAGCCAATAAGTAAAACCCAAAGAACATATTTTCACTAGTAACCGGGAAAATAAAGATGTAAAAGAAAAGGTGATGACACTGCTGGGAGGAACCTTTTAATGAGAGGTCTGTGCTCTTCCTTCTGGTCTCGGGAGTACAGCTCCTGGTCACCTGTATGAATGAATTCATTTGTAATTAATTTTTTAAACTCCTGATTGACAAATCATAATCGTGTGCTTTTACGGGGTATAATGTGATGTTTTGACACATGTGTACAATTGTGGCATGATTAAAGTGAATTCACATACATGTGAATCTATGTATGTGATTCCATCTCCTCATTTACACACACTCACACGCACTCACAGATGTGCTTTCTCGAACCAAAGCGTTTCTCCGAAAGAACCTGGTCCCACGAAGCTCATGCACACACGGAGACTGATTCTGGGAAGCGAGCGCCCTGTGGTAGGCAGTCTGTGGGCTCTGCAGAGCAGGCAGCTTCAAACCCGCGGTGGTGCTGGGCATTTGGGGCAGCCCACTGGCACCTGGAGCTTGCTGGATGGCTGATGGGCAGCGTTCAACCCGGGCCTCTGCCCCCCAGTCCTCTGTCCTATTGCCACCTTCCCCGTCACAACCCCAGAGTAAATCAAGTCTCGCATCTGTTTGACAAGTGGATCTGGCTGACCGGGGCTGTGCTCCGAGCCGCGAGGGCCCCACTCCTCTGGACCTGCGTGCGGGGGCTGCGTGCCTCCTCCTCCTCCCTGGTTTCCTTCTCCGTAGGCGCAGGACAGCGAGGACCAGCTCCAACTGGCCCGTCAGCGACACTTTTCAAAAGCACATGTACCTCCAGGCCCCGTGCATTTCTGTGGGCTCCGCTCCGCTTTCCTTGGCTCTATCCCAGGCCTCTGGGGCAATTATTTTTGGCTCATTCAGCAAATGGCTTTCAATCAATTTCTTCTGTTTTGAATGTGTAATGCAGGGGTCACCTGAGTGTAGTACTCGCAGTGTTATTGGAAAGTGCTTCTCGTTAACACATCTCTTTGTCCCTCGCCCAGTTCCCTGCTGGCGGGCGCTGGATGTGGCCTGCCCGCCCGCCTCGGCGGAGGCCCGCAAGCCAGCTCTCCACGGACGGGCGCTTTCTCAGACCTCGGATCCCACGTCTGAAAAATACCATCCTGGAAATTGCACAGTATTTAATGCATGCTGGTTATCATAGGGCCTGTTTGTCTATACAGACTCACAGAGAACAGGTGGGCTGAGGGACTGACTCAGCGTCCGGGGTGGAGAGAAGCCTGGGCAGGGCCTCCCACACTGCACCGGAGACCGAGGCCAGACGCCTGCTGGTGGCCGGTGGCCAGGCTAGTGGTTGTACCGGGCCTTGACCCGCCCTGTTTTGTGTTTCTCTCCCTGGCCTCCTTCTTCTGTACGATTTCCTGTTGCTGCTGTAGTGAATTCCCACACACTAATGACTTGAAACAACACAGATTTCTTATCTTACAGTTCTGGAGAAGTCTCAAATGGGCCTTCCGGGCTAAAATCAAGCAGTGGGCAGGGTTGTGACCCTCTGGGACACTCCGGGCGGAATCTGTTTCCTTGCTTTTTCCAGCTCCTTAGAGGCACCTGCGTCCCACGGCTCCCGGCCCCTTGCTCCGACTTCAAGTCCCTGTCTCTGTCTCCGACCTCCGCTTCTGAGGTCACACCTCCTCCTCCCCCGGCTCTCCTGCCTCAGCTTTCCTTGGAAGGACCCTGGCGGTGACGTCGGCCCACCCACACATTCCAACATGATGTTCCCATGTCGGGATCCTCCACTTCAGCGGAACCGGAAGCCGAGTAAGGCAACGTGGTCGCGGTTTCTGGAGTTAGGACAGGCAGCGTCTTTGCGGGCTGTGACTGTCTACCACGCCCTCCTGGCGAGACCCGCGGAGGCAAGGCCAGTGTCGGCCCTTCCAGTAGCCCCGGCCCGCCCAGCACAGGCAAGAAGCTTCCTTTGACGCCACGGTTGATTTTCCCCTGCGGAATGGCAGCTGCACTGTCGCGGGGACCCACGCACCTCCCTCCACCTTGTCGTGTTTTTATTTTGACTTCTCAAAATCATCCCCTTCCACTTCGTTTTTCGTGTTCTGTGATGGCACGAGAAACCTTCCAGAACTTACCAGAGGGAAGAGGAGAACCACCAGCCAAGGGGAAATGTTTCTTCTGGCTCCGTCCCCCAGTGCGGCTGTGGGGTGAAGAGCAGGAGACGGTTCCGTGGGAAATGGGGCAGTTGGGAAGTGGTTCCTGTCAAGCACAGAAATGTGCTAGAACTTTAAGTCATTGCTGCCTCTGTTGGTTTTTCCCTCTTGTTGAGCGGGTTAATATTCCTCTGGCCTCCCCTTAAAACATAACAACGCTTGCAGATACTCTGTGGCTGGAAAGACAAGATAAGTTCGCTGGCTATTTAGAAAATGTGAATTTTAAGATTAGGAAGCAGAAAAAGTACACATTCACCAAAGTAACTCAATGTTCTTACCAGGAACAGATGGGCACTAATGTTTTATAGCAGATAGTCTCAAAGCCTAGGAGTTTTGTTTAGAAAACTAAATCCAAAACAGTTGATAGTTTCTCTTTTTCATAGTAAAAGCTTTTCTTGTTCCTTAAATGATTCTTCTTAATCACTTTAAACACAGTTGTTACAGATGGAATGTTCAGATGGTAAAATCTAATCCCCAAGGTGCAGGTATTTGCAGGTGGGGCCTTTGGGAAGTAATTAGACCCTGAGGGTAGAACCCTCATGAGTGGGATCAGTGCCCCTATAGACAGGCCCTGGGGGGGGGCGGCTCTCTCCCCTGCTCTGCCCCACGGGGATGGAACTGGAAGGCAGCAGTCTGCAACCTGGAAGGGAGCCCTCGCTAGAACCTGATCTCAGACTTCCAGACTGGGGAACCGTGAGATGAGAAATAATCATGTGTTGTTTAAGCCCCCCTAGTCTATAGTATTGTCACAGCAGCCTGAGCTGGCTAAGACAGCAGTAAACAGAAAATGTGTGTGCACAAGTTCAAGCCCAGTGCCTGCAGCACAGAGAGCCTGGCTTGCATGCACCTTCTGGGCTGCATGAGGTCACCCGACAAAGGTATTTCTAGCCCAGCGGTTCTCAGGGTTCCCCGGTCCCAGCAGCAGCACCTGGGAGCTTGTGAGCTATGAGGCGCTCCCCCACGGACTTACAGGGATTCCGGTGCACAGGAGGCTTTGAGAGCCCTCTTCCCCGGAGTGCAGTCAAGGAGCCTGCAGGCGCTGGTGTGATTTCAGGGCCAGCTTCCACTGTCGGAGCTGAGACTGGGGAGTGGGGCACCTCTTCCTGCCCCTTCCCGCACTCCTGCAGATATGCAGTTCTGCAAATCAGCAACATGTTCATTTATGCTCTCATCGACTCCCGTTTTCAAGATAGGAGAAACTGAGGAACACTTTCACTCAAGTCCTGTTTTTTCTGGGTCTGCACCCGAATCCCTCAGACCATCAGCTATTTTGACACTTTTTTTATTTCTTAAAATGATATGGTCTCCTAAAGAGCATTATTTTAATGTTATGGAATGAGAAGGAAAAGTATGAGGAAGGTGGGACTAACCAGGTCAGAGAAAAATGACACCAGTGAAATTTGTACAGCCTGTGTACTCAAGTCTGCTAAGGCGAAGGATTTCCTTTTTTCGGTTGCTAATGGGGTGGAAGGTTGCAGAGGGCAACCGCTTGACCGGGTTTATGCCAGCTCTGTGCTGAGGAAGGGCCTCCCGCAAGCTCTACACGAGCAGACAAACCTGGACTTGGAAACCGCACGGGTTCCTCTTACCCTCACATACGACGGCTTTGTGGAAATGGCCTAACGGCGTTTCTGGAGTAGAGCCACCTTCCACAGCAGAGGCAGTGAGAAATAAATGCCTTAAAAGCATTTAAAAGTCCTTTTTGCAATTACAGACTGCTATCAGGTATAAATCCTCACTAATCACCATTTTCCCAGGCTCCTAATTTCTACAGGTGCCAGAGAAATGCAAGATTAAATTAAACATTAGCAAATACTTTGAGTGCTGCATTTTTAACATTGATACATTAACTGTGGTATTTCAAGTTGGGGAACATGAGACCATAATATATAAGCTGGAATCCTAAGTCCTGACCAAGCTCTCCCAGGGAGCTTTTAATAGATGGAAGTAGCAGTATTTCTTGAGAACGTGCCCAGAGATCTGGAGCTGGGCAAACAGTTTCCAAGTCTAAGAAATAAGAGCATGTGAGTTAGTGATAGTCTGGAAGCATTTTTCTTTCCTTCATTTTCTCATGGTGTTGGGATCTGTCCATTTTTCTTTCACAGCCCCAGGTTGGTCTAGGAGCCAGTGTCCAGGGTTTAAACCGTGTGCCTGCAGCACGCTCATGCGGCAGGACCCCGGGCATGCAGTGGGGGGACCTTGCTCAGGGGCCCTGCACAGACCCCAGTTTGCAGGGCTCCCCTCCAGGACAGGCGTCCCCCCTGCACACGAATAGTAGACTTGATCTCTGTGTCTCAGTTCTTACGACTTCCAGGTGGGGAAACCTTGGTGGCCGGCAGCGGTCCCTTTAGAAAGCTAATGGTCAGCATCGGTCCTGTGCCTGGAGGGCAGTGGTAAATCTGCGACCCCCACATAAGAAGACACTTAGGCAGGACTGCGAGGCCTCTCCCACTGCAGCCTGGCCAGAGTGGGGTGCAGGGGTGCCCAGGTTGTGGCCGAGGGAACACCTCCTGGTGTCAGAGCTGAAGGTGAGGCCGGTGGACGGGGAAGGAAATGCGATGAGGCCACATTCAGTGAAGGGTCAGAAGGGACAGTCAAGGACTGTTGAGTGGAAGGGACAGCAGGCTTCCCAACACACTTGGCGCAAAACCTGACGCTCACAAAGTGCTGGTGTGCTTGCTACCGTCTTCTTATTTTCAATCACAGGTAAGGAAGCAGCGCTTGGAACCTCAATGGTAAAATTTCAAAGTGAACTAAGTTGAGCGAGAACTGTACCTTCAAAAAAGTACATAAACTGTGGGGATTCTGTCAATAGGCCCAATATGTTTTTCCCGAATGATTTGAGTAGAGTCTTTGGGGTGGCCATGCTCAGCTTTGAGAGGAAGAGCAGAATAAAAGCACAGAGCTGATCCATGTGGGAATGTGGGCATGTCCACAGCCCCACTGCCACCCTGTGCTCTTTTTGCATGTGGGACCCCAAATGAAAGTGTTCTGCAGGCAACAAACGTGCACTGCAGGAGACAGCAGACCTACGTCCAGCACTGGCTCTGCCCCCGGCCAGCAGTGCCATCGGCCTCCTTTGGTGAAAAAGGAGGTGAAAATATCTGCTTTCTAGATGTGCTGGTCCTTGTGTCGACAGCCCCTGCCCCCACTGGGGACAAGGCGATCCCCGATGTGAGCAGGGAAACCGTGTGTGCGCTATGGCCGGCTCACAGTTCCAGCCCCTCCCAACACAAGAGTCCCCTCAGCAACTGACCGAGAGCCAGCGACGGCATCGGGAATACCAGGATAAACCCATTTGCTCTGCAAACTTTGTTCTTTACTCCCATCCTCAGCTCGTGAGGCCTCTCATCTCGTCGTGGACTCACCTATTCGCCGGTGTTGAAGAGCCTGGCATGACCGCACACCTGGGTGCTGAGTCCTCAGGCTGTGCTCAGAGTAGCACAGTGCGTATGAGTCGAAGGAGAAGGCAAAACACATTCTAGAATGGGGAGGGGAGATTATCCACTCAGAAAGGACTATGGGTAGTGTAGCTCCACAAGGAACGAAAAGATAGCCTGTTGCTGGGCCGTCTACACTCCCGGGCACTGCTCTGGGCCTAAGGTCCTTCTCAGAGTGTGCTCTGCCCCCAGCCTGCCCCAGGGGCGTGTGACCAGTCAGCTGTCCTGATGCTTTGGGGATTTTTAAAATCACCTTGCTGCTTGATTGATTCAACTACTGTGTAAATACTTTATCAGCATTCATTTGTAGTCAATTTAAAATCATAAGTGATTCTCGCCAATTAAATAGTATTTGCAAACCTTGAAGTATTTTCAGTTGGAAAAACTAAACAGTAAACTTGTATTTCTGTATAATTAAAAATAATAAAAGTCTTTAAATTAGCTGCACTAATTTGGCCTTACCGTCCCTCAGTTAATCTGAATGAATGCAGTTTTGCTATATATAGGATGAAACACATAAGGGCTTTTATTATTATTTGATTTACTATCATTTGCAATATATTTTTTTCTCTAATGTTTTGCCTAACTGCTTGCTATCATGAAGATAAGTATTATGATACCTAATTTTTTTTCAGCTGCATCAAATTGTTAATATAAATTATTAGCCAAACCCGATGGGGTAAGATGTTCATCACAGTGTTGTGTAAAAATGGCAAAAATTGTAAGGAACATAAAGGCCCAATGTTAGGGAAGTAAGAGTTCATTGTGGGACATCCACACAATGAAATCTGAGAAGTATATTCCGTCATTAAAATGATACTTATGTGGATTATATGGGCAACATGGGAAGCTGATCATGGTATAAAGTTAGGATGAAGAAAATCAAACTGCAAGAATATGGGAATACGATGATGGGAACTACTTATTTACTTTTGCATATGAAAAGTTAAAGAGAAACCAAAAGAAACCACAACAGTTGTATCATAATGGTGGGGTTATGAGTAGTTTTTTTCCTATTTATTTTCCAAGCGTACTATAATTTGTTACATGGCTTTTATAGCATTTTACAAAAAACACACTCATTCAACCCATATTTACAGGAACCGTGCGGGCCCAACACAGGAACAGTATTTACGCACAAGCGGCAAGTAGACCCTGCCACCCAGCCCAGCTCCTGAAGCGACAGCTAGGCTAGCATTTCTCCTCTCTCCTGCTCTTACCCCGCACCCCTCTCGTGATGACGTCCATCCTTCACACTCTGCCCTTCCCAAGCCAGTGGGGCCATTAAGAGCTGGCACCTCATAAACAAGGCGGATTTAGGAATAGTTTCCTGTCTCCTTATTCCAAGAGCCAAAACCCTTGGCTCGAATGACACCTGGGGGCAGCAGGTGTCTTCTCTCTCTTCTCTCTCTTCTTCCCTGCTTAGCCCCCCCCCCCCCCCCCCCCCCCCGTGTAACAAGTGACCACCCAGTTTGTATCAGGAAGTCGTTTCTGACAAGTCCGGCCTTTGTGACTTCAGACAAGGAGCAGTCCTTAGCTGTCCCGATCTAAAAACACTCGGAGGGAGAGAACCCATACTTGCTACTTATTACGTAGTTAGTTAGGCTTGGTCAGAGGAGGTCCTGGGGTCTGTTTTAGTTTTCATGTGCTGTGCTTTGTAGTCAAACAATTATCATCACAGACCAATGGGGGTGCAGGCATGCTGTGGTGGGTTTTAGCTTTTGGCATGACTTGTATCCACTGTCTTAACAGCTATAGGCAGGAGACCCTGGTGTTGTCTTCTCTTCTTGTGGCTTTGGCAGCTCACTCGGTTCGGAGGTTTATTTGTACTCAGGTTCACTGAGGGCCTTTGTGTAAGCCCCAACGTTTCAGGTTTGTTCTTACCTGAGATTTATTTCCCTGCTGTTGCTCCCGTTATTGAAAAACACCTGCTTTCTTTCCACCCTGCGCTGCTGTCCCTTACTGGCAGCTGAGAGTGTCGACTTTTCCTGTGGCTGGAGGGAAAGCAGCACGCGTGTGAGGTGAAGCTGTTAGTAGCCACACAGCGGGAGGGGAACCCAAAATGCACGTCTTCCCTCTTCCCTTTATCCTGTATTTTAACATGTACAGAATGCTTTCTAATTATCACAGAATCATTGTGAATAACGTCCAGAGCCTCCCAAGGCCCTGGGACCTGTGGCTCCATGCACCATTCCAGCCCCAACTCCTGCAGCTGCTTTTCACAATCCCACCTCTAGTCAAGCTGCTCCACTCCCTGACTCAAACACATTCGTAAACTTCCAACATCAGATGTTTGCGGCTCTTGCCTCTCCTATCCATTTCTCAAGGTTTTTCTCAAGTCTCCAATTCCCAGTGAAGACTACTCTAACGATCTCAGATGGAAGGCAGATCCCAGGAGAAATCTCTTTGTCCTCTGAACTCCTAGAGTACTTATTTCCAATATAATATTTCAAACTTTTGCCTGCGCTCCTCATTCTTTGGTCTTTATTAGGTATGCTGTATGTCAAAGCTATTTTTTGGTAACTCTGGGTTTTCGTAACTATGTAGTTTTGGGAAGATGATGGTCAGAAGACGTACCTTTCTGTTTCTCTAGCTCAGGGCCTCTTACCCTCAGTGCTTTTAGTATTTGGGGCAGATAACTCTGTTGTACGGGGCTGAGGCAACAGACTCAACAGCATGCCTTGTTGGATCCTGATCTACTATACAAAAATTTCCACTGCATTCCTAACATATCTCTTCTGCATTTTCTTCCACAAGTGAAAGGGATGGCCTTGCAAAAACAACAGGAAAATAGCTAATCCCACATAGGGAAAATACCTAATCCCACAATTTCCCCAATAATGGTTAAAGATCAATCCTATGAGCTGTCTCACTAACAGGTACTCTGCTTTGCACAACTTCTGAAGAAAAGCTGAATAGACGGAAAAGAGATGTAAATCTCTCTCTTTCAAAATTGTTTTTTGAGAATCTGCTTTTACAGAGTTCCTGAGCAAACAGCAGAAGAACAAGCTACAGCCTCAACCAAATCTCGAGGACAGAGTCACATCTCCTATGATAATCCTTTATCCAAGGAAAGGCAAGAAACCAAGTCTTAGACTTTGACATCCTTGCAGTTTTTGTTACCTACCTGATGCCGATTTTGTTATCCACTGACATCACTTTTTTCTCTCTTCATCCCCCTTAAAATCAGAAAGCCACTTGGCCTCGTTGCTGGCATCTCCCTTCTCTTTCTTTGGGATGCTACACCGTCTCTCAGTTCTCTTCCACACAACCTTCTTTCCCTCTCTCTCTCTCTCATTCTGTCCTTCTAAAGGATAAAATAAATTTTACTTTTAAACCTTAATCTCTGAGTGAGAAATCTTTCTCCACCCACGCTGTGAACACCTGCTAAGCCTTTCCACCCTAACAAAGATCATCTCAGAATAAACCGCCTAGCTCCCGTGACACCTTGCGACAGCTAGAAATGTCCTCCCTGCTCTATCTGGAGAACAGGTCAACATAAATCTGGAACAGAAAGCTAGTGGAAATGTTTAAGGTACAAATGCTTGCTAAAATTAAGAACTCAGAACCATCAGCATGGTTGACAGTGACATTTATAAACGACCTTATTTTAGAAAACTTGGGTAAAAGTCCTGTGTGATTTTTGGCTGGGACCTCGGTGACTCCTGGCAGCTGTGTAACTGCTGGGTGACGACGTGAGATGGGCCAACAGTCCAGGAGAACGACAGACACGCACGCGGAGAGAAGGGAGCTGCTGCTGCCCCGGCTTGGCAGCCTCGTGGGGTGTGGAGGTCTCCGGCATTGATTAGGGCTAGTAGAGACGTGCATGACAGCTACCCTTATTAGGCTGTGGTTAAGTCGGGACTTGGGGAATTCAAAACTGGGGCCTGATGGAGAAATGAAATGAAATGCAGGGGTGGTTGCTGGAACAGAGCTTCTCAAGATGTGGACAGAGGCACAAATGTGATCTTCTCAGATGTGGGACACATGTGGCCAAAATCCCCAGTTAAGGAGTGTGGGCAGAGATCCTGGTGGGGAGTACCCAGAGAAGAAGCAGCCTTCACAAGAGAATAAAAACTGCCCTCAAGCTGTTTTATGTTAAAGTCCTCTCAGGCTACCACATGACTTCTTAACCCATTTTATAGCCCTTTCTTTATCCCACTTCCTCTTTCAAAGTACAGCATTCTGAATGACAAAACAAAAAAATCGTTCCTGTTTTCTTCCCTTTAAATACTTCCAAATTCCCTAAAATCTGTGATTTTAAGGACTTAGAGGAATTCAAGCTACCAACTCCAGAATTTCTCCACTGTGTTTTTATGGACTGCTCCATTGACTGTTAGTTCATAAGGCAGGGACCTGGACAACCTTTCCTGAGGACATCTACAGTCCAATTAAATAGTGTTCCAACTACAGTATCTCCAAACTTACTAGAATAGCCATGCTGCAAGAACTAAGTTCAACAGCCACTTTCCAGAGACTCTCATAATTAGAAGAAGGGCAGAGGGGTCAGGAGCTGGCATTAGCTATCAGTAGACACCCAAGGGGATTCACGGGCTATTTTTATGCTGTAACTACTTATAGAAAACAAAGCAGAGTTCACATTTTCTAGTTCACATTCCCAGCCCAATACGTGAGTCTCTTCCTTGCTGAACAACAGAAAGAAAACACAATGACCCTGGCTGATAGCAGATCCCAAGATCTTACACACACATCCTTATGAAGAGAGAATTTAAAAAGTTATAATTTTAAAGTTTCTGCAATTTCCTGCCTGTTCAGGGATGGGAGCTTGACTTTGTTTTTGAGGCCGAGACTATCTTTTTCTGGGAAACCACCCCTTGGGGAATGACCCTCTTCTGGGAAGGTGACATCATGTGGCTTTGGCTCCAAGGAGTTTAAACTCCTCTGCATAATAATGTCAAGGTTGTAATTATTGTGGTCAGGTTACATTTTTGCACATTGTGATTCTTTGGAGTAATTTTTTAGAATTATTTTCTCACCCAAATATGGATTTAGACCACAGTGTGCCAATATTTTATGGCTTATTTTTGTGGGGTTGGGGCACAGCCCCTCACAGGCAGCCCCCAGAAAGGATCCCCAGACTGTAGGAAACCTTCGCAGGCCTGGCCTTCTCTGCACTTCTTTGTGCTGGAGACCATTGAAAAAGAGAAAGAGGAAAAAGGAAAGAAAGTAAGGTAAGATCAGGCGAGAAAAAAAAAAAGAAAAAAGGGAAGGAATCAACTGGGCTTGGGGCAGTGCAACCTGTACTGGATTATTGGTGTTTTGTGTGTTGTGTTATTTAAAAATGGAATAATCCAGACTTTGGGAAGTATACCAGTGCTGGGCCATGAACTTTAATATTTTGGGGGACCATAGGGCAGGATTATGCCAATTCATTCTCATGAATACATTTTTCTTCCAAAATAAGTGGATATATCCACTGGGGATTGCCCTGGGAAAAGGTCCCCAGCCCATAGCAACTGTGTCCCCGTGAGGCAGCAGAGTGGAGTGAAGAGACTGAAGTGGAGGAGTGTGAGGGAACTGTCTATAGCCTCCATTCCTTACTCACTTCTTTACTTTAATGACGTGCGTGCAACTCAGTCCAACATAAGCAAAAGCAAACACATCAGGCTCTTTCATACCCACCTCCAACCCGTTTATCCCCTGAAGTTTTCTCTCCATGAATGGCACCACCATCTACCTGCTTGCACATGCCAGTACTTCAAAACCATCCACGACTCCTTGCCTTTACATGGTCTCCAGATCCCATTAATCAGGGTACACGTTTCTGTCCATGAGGGAGTGGGACAGCCTGCAATTTCCTTCCTTCTGTAAGCAACTATAAAAAAGGATAAAATATAGAAAACAACTATTTGGATGTAGGGCAAAACAAGACAGTGATTCCTGAGAAAAGGGAAACAAGCCAGGTGGGCTCTACCCTCACCTGGCCTGTCTGTCTGGAGGCAAGTCCTGGGCTGCATGCAGTTCAGGAAGGGAAAACCCCAACAAAGTCGGGCAACTTCACAGGGTTGAGGATACAGAGATTGTTAGGGACTGACCTTCCACAGCCCCACCGGACAGAAAAGCAGAGACATCGAGGATGCAATCACACAAGAGGAGGTTTATTTTCTGGCTAGCCAGGGTCCAAGCCCCAGAGCACCAATGCAGTGGCCACTCTCGCAGGCAAGGACCCCGACCAGAACAACGGCATGCCTTTTATCCCCATGGTGCACAAGCTGCGCACAAGCTGACTACGCATGGATCATGCGTTGACCTTTAAAATGATTGGTTGCCCACTATTGCCTTTTGAAATAATTGGCGGGTTGGTTGCCCTCTATTGCCTGATGGGCCACTCGGCTGTGCTTCAATGACCTCATCCCATAATTCCCCATACAGCGGTGCAGCAAGCAAGCAATGTCCAGAAGCAAAAGTTTGCGGTTAGCTCATTGCCCCACCCAAGAAAATTCCCGACAATTGGAAAAATTCCTCTGCCCTTCCTCTGTCCTACAAATTCCTCTGCCCTTCTTCTGCCCTACAAGATCAGAGACTGCTGGGATCTGTGAGGTAGAGTTCCCAAGACAAGGGGCTACACAGATGCTCCAGGAATCTGCACAGGAGCCCGTTGAATCTTTTAAAACACAAATCTGTACAAATATAAAGCGGAAATCCATAATGCCAGACAAGAACACTTCTGATGAAAGAATAATTGGGAGGAGCTGTAATATGAATGATTTCTCATTTTAAATCTCTTTAAAATAGATGATCTAAAGTAAAAGTAATAAAAATGTATTGTGAGATTTATGACACAGAAGTCAAATGTATGAGAATCATAGAACAAAGAATGGGAGACAGAAATATATACTGTTGTAAGGTTGTCACTCTATATGTGAAGGTAGACTGTGATAAGTTAAAAATGTATATTGAAAACCCTGGAGCAACCACTGAAACAATTAGATATGATTTTTAATATAATATAAGCTATGAAAATAAAACAAAGAGGTATAGCTATAATAGTGGAGATAAAGGGAGATCCTAAAAATTAATACTAAACAAAGCAGGAAAAGAGGAAGAAAGGAAATAGGAACAGTTGGGGCAAATATAAAACAAACAGATGCCAGATTTAAATCAAACCATACTATTTAATATTAATAATAAATAATTAATTAAAAGTAAATTATCTAAACACTTCAAGTAAAAGGCAGAACTTGTTGGATTGGATTAAAAAATGAAGTAATATCTAACTACATGCCATCTACAAGAAATTCACTGAAATATAAAGATACAAATAGGCTAAAAGTAAAAGATGAAAAAAGAATATATCCAGAAAACAATATTCAAAAGAAAGCTGGAGTGGCTATATCCAAATATGCTTCAGAACAATAAATAGTAGTATCAGGGATATGGGTGTCATTTTATGATGGATCAATCTTCAAGAAGACCTAACAATCTTGAATATAAATGTACTTAATAAGAGACCTTCAAAGTGAAACAAAAACCAATAGAACTAATGGGAGAAATAAAAAGTCTACATTTATAGTTAGAGATTTTGGGACTCCTCTCTGAATAATTTATAGAACAAATAGAAAAATCAGTAAAGATACAACAGACTTGAACACAGTATTAATCAAATTGACCTTATTGACATTTATAGAATGTTTCACTCAACAACAGCAATAGTACATATTTTTCATAAATGCACATAAAACATTCATCAAGACAGATCATATGCTGTACTATGAGTTTTCATAAATTTAAAATAAATAACTACAGTGGAATAAAACTAGAAAGCAATCATAGAAAGGCATATGGAAAAGCCACAAATATTTGGGAATTAATAAGCTTCTAAATAGAAATCATAAAGTATTTTAAGCTGAATGAAAATGAAAATACATAATTTAAAAATTATGAGATACAGCTGAAGCAATAATTTAAGGAACATTTATAACATTTCATGCTTACATTAGCCAAAAAAAAGGGGCTAATGTCAGTCATCTAAGCTTCTACCATATCCAGTTAATGCTGTGTCCTGTCAATTCTACTTCCTAAATAATTCTTAGTCAGTTTCCTTCTCTCCATCATGCTGCCACAATCTCCTAATGGACCCCCTGTTTTCTGTCCTCCAAGCTCAAATCTCTAGTCTCTTCTTTTCAGCTGCAACTCTCACCATTCCTTCCTCCTTGAACTCCAGCTTTACTGACCTTCTTTAATTCCTTAAAGCTATCATGCTCTCCTCTGGGTCTTCTCACACACATTTTTCTCTGCCTGGACCACTCTTTTATTTCCAAGTCACATTGTTAATTCCCATGCATGGAAATATCTTAACTTAAATTTCTCTTTTTTCTGGAAGTCTTTTTATTTTTTTAATTTTTTTAGTAGAAACGGGGTCTTCCTCTTGCTCAGGCTGGCCTCAAACTCCTGAGCTCAAACAATCCTCTTGCCTCTGCCTCCCAGAGTGCTAGGATTACAGGCGTGAGCCACCACTCCCAGCCCATTTTCTGGAAGTCTCTATCCTGCTACATACTTCTGTAATAGTTCATTGTACTTCCTTTGTGGCAGCACTTATCATATCAACATGACTTGTTTAACTGTCTATCTTCTCCACTGGATTGCGGGAGCAATGACTGGGTTTTTATACCTGATTGTATATCTTGTCCCTGGCAGTTCCTGGCGCTTCATGGGAGCTTAATAAATATTTAACAAAGGAATGAAAGCCTACGTTAGTGGAAATATGACCCCTAAGTTTGTTATAAGGTCAGGATTTCTGGATCATAGCTTGCTGTCAACATTGGTCATCTCCCAGCATCCAAATGCTCTACTCTCTTAATAACAGCCTTGAATTCTGTTTAGGGAACCATGTGGTTCCTGAGAAGCTTATACTTACCCTGGCTCCAGCAGTAATTTTAAATATTCACCATTGAGAAAACTGATCTGCTTTTGTGGCTTTAATTACTTAAAACAGCAATTCATCAATTAAATGTGTTATTGGGATCCTCTGTACGGCTAGAAAGCCCTCTCATTTAGCCATCTTCCTAACATGAAGGGTACCGAGGTGAAGTTATCTGGCATGTTCCTATTATGCTTTTCTGGTAGGATTATTTTAGCTTTTAACTTCACGTGTTCAAAAGGATCGGGGTGATTACCTAGTGCCCTAGGAAGAGCACAAGCCATGGTGTGGCAACATGTCTGACTGAAACATGCCTTAGCCACAAAGGCTTCAAAATAGATGAGGTAAGAATAAACAGGGAAAGCCAAAGGGGATTTAATTTAAATTTAAACACTATCACTTCTGTGATATTTCTGCATATATCAAACAAAAGGAAATAGCTATCTGGGGCTTAAAGAGAAAATACTGTGCCTTGCTCCATCTATTTTAAAAATAATTACATGAATTGTCTTTTTCCTGATTATACAAATGATTCATGTTCATTATGGACAATTTGGACATAAAAAGTATATAAAAGAAATGAGTCACCAAAATAATACACAAAATAACCACTGGTAATGTCTTTTTTTTTTTTTTTTTTTTTTTTTTTGAGACAGCGTCTCACTTTGTTGCCTGGGCTAGAGTGCCGTGGCGTCAGCCTAGCTCACAGCAACCTCAGACTCCTGGTCTCAAGCAATCCTCCTGCCTCAGCCTTCTGAGTAGCTGGGACTACAGGCATGCGCCACCATGCCAGGCTAATTTTTTCTGTTTTTTTTTTTTTTAGTTGTTCGGCTAATTTCTTTCTATTTATAGTAGAGACAGGGTCTCGCTCTTGCTCAGGCTGGTCTTGAACTCCTGAACTCAAGCAATCCTCCCGTCTTGGCCTCCCAAAGTGCTAGGATTACAGGCGCGAGCCCACGCATGGCCTGGTAATGTCTTGATGCATTTCTTTTCATAAGTTTCTGTACATGTACCTATAGGTGTATATTTTCTTTTTCAAAAATTTTTTTGTATATTACTTTTTTCTACATATATCATAACCCCCAAAAAGTGATTTTTATAACTTTCCATTTTGTGGATATGTTATAACTTTTTAAAAACTACTTTCCTCTTGTTGAACACAGATTATTCCCAATTTTTTACTATTATAAATTCTGTGTGGGTTTCTCTGCTTGAATTACAGGTCAACTCTTGTGTTCTGGATCATGTCTGGCTTTCTCAAGGACAATATCCCTGCAGTTAGGCACTTTCTCTCCTGCTCCATCATGTTTCCTTCTCTGGCAAATTCTTCCCACCAGCACGCACGCCTTCTCTAGCAGCTTCCATCTTAAACTGACTAGAGCCTTCCTCTCACCTTGCATTCCTCTCCAGCTCCATCCTGATTTCTCTGGCTCCCTTGACTGCTAAGCTTATGGAAAGATCAAATCTTGGTTACAGCCCCCTTCCTTACCTAGTATTTCATTTGCACCCACAATGGCCAGGTACCTTCCCTGCCCCTCAATTGAAACTACTTTCTCGAAGGTTACCGTCGACTGCTGCTGGTCAAGTCTGTGGCTCTGTACTCTCCTGTCAGGCCTATTGGCCACACCGGGGTGAGCACACCCTCCTTCCAGAAACAGTCTCATCTCCCGGCTCCCTTTACCCCACCCTTACTGGTTTGCCTCATACCTCCATATCCTTTGCTGGCTCTTCTTTCCCAGCTTGTCCAAAAAATGTTGGGAGTTCCTTAGGGTTCGCTCCTGGACCTCTTCTTTTCTATTCTTGCTCTGGGTAATCTTAGTTCTCTCCCATGCTTTAACTGCCAATGATATGCTGAAGACTCCAAACCTATTTTTCAGGCCAGGCCTTCTGGATTCACAGACCTCGCTGCCCGCCAGCTACTCTCTCTGGATATTTACTAAGCCTCTCAAACCTAACGCTGCTAAAACAAAAATCTAATTTTTCCTCATATCCCCTAAACACCTCTTGTCTTTCCCCTGGCATTCCACATCGCTAGTCACTACCACTACTACTAGTTGCTTGGACTCAAGCTTGATTGCTCTCTTTTCCTCACCCTTCCTGTCCAACCCAGCAGCAAATTCATGTCTCTGTCTCCAAAATATTTCTGGATTCTTTCACATCTCTCCATCTCCAGTGCCTCTTTCCTTATCGAAGCCATCATTGCATCACATCACCAGCCTGCTATCTGCCCTCTGCTTCCTGTCTTGTGATATGTGATCACAAGATATGTGATCGTGTGATATGTGATCCATTCTCTGCACATCACTCAGAGTAGCCCGTGCTGGTCTCTCACTGCTTCCACCCTTGACACGATGCCTACAGGACCTGGTTTCTGCCTGCCTTTTAGATCTCATCTTTTATAGCTATCCTGTGGGCTCTCAATGTTCCGGCCACTTGGGCCTTCTTGCTCTTCCTCTAGCACTCGAGGCTTTCTCACCCTGCAGCCTTTGCATTTGGCGTTGTGCTCCTCTGTCTGGAACACTCTGCCTCCAGTCTTCACACGGCTGCTTCCTTCTCACCATTCAGCACCCAGCTCAAAAGTCACTTCAGTTTGAAGGTGGCTCTCCCTTCCCATACCAACTCCTGAGTCCAGAACAACTGGCACACATGCAAATCACATGCAAAATAAATTGAAACAAAGAAAAATGCCAACTAGAAACAATCTAAAGTCCCCCAACAATAGAAGAGATAAATTATAGTAGATTCATAAATGGGATAGTATATCCAAAGGGCAATGAATAAACGATTAATACAACTAGGGCATCAACATGGTTGAACCTCAAAACATAATGTCGAATGAAAGAGAAAAGTCACAGAAGAATACATATGATATCGAGTCAATTTATATGATATTTAGATATATTGAATAGGGGTATATACATAAGTGGTAAAACTGTAAAGACAAGCAAGAGAATGATTAACAAAATTTTCAAGAGAGCAGTTACTTCTGGAATGGAATGACATCAGGAAGGGACCCTTAAGAAGCTTCTGAAGTTCTGGTGTTTCTGTCTCTTAACGTAGGTGGTAGAGGAAGGTCTTGGTTTCATTACTATATCCTTTAAATTGTACATACTACTATATAAACTCTCTTGAATCCATGATATTCTTAATAGTAAATAGGTGTTTTTTTTTTAAAACAAAGATGGGGCTATAAAGCAGCATAATGATTTTTTTCTCCTAATCATTATATGAGTGTAAGTGGTGTATAGTCCTCATATTTCGATTCCCTCAGGGTCAAGTGAAAGAAGTAGGCTCGTGCTGGGGAAGATCTCTTTCTAACATTCTGTGACGCAGTAACAGCAGGGAAGTTTGAAGGAATCTTGAGGGGACATCTGGTCTGTCTCCAAAATTTCTAGCAGTATCACCAGTTAATTAAAACCAGTTCAGGCAAAAGTGAACCAAGTTGATTTGGAAATCCCCCCCCCCACTTTTCCCAGGAAGAAATTACACAGCCTTGTTATATAATCAATTTTCAATGTCTGAAAATTCTTACTTTCAGTCTACACAGATTCACCATGATTTGGGACCTCTTTGAAACAACATGACAATGAAACGTGACAATACATTCAAGGTTGGCAAAGTTTGGGGGACTAAATCTAAATGGAGCTGCCACATGGTTCACTCTATGTCCTTTCTTGGACACAACAGAGATGCTCCAGGTAGGGTATATGTGTACATGTGCACACGTGTGTGGGCACATGAGCAGCAAGGAATTCTGGTTAATGTTCTCCTTGGCCAAATAAAATCTTTGTCAAGTTGGTAGTACAAATGCAATATTCAGTGATCTCTGAAAGTAGAACCTGCCTGTTGTGTGTTAATGTTCCTATATGGCAGGGGAACTCAAAACCATATGTTTCAAAATAAATATTTTCTGATAACATAGAGCAAGCATTCTGTGTCTCATAGCCCCACAATTGAACTGCACTTGAAATCAGGTTAAGTAGAGCTAAATTTAATCACTGTGTGACCCGACTGGGTATATGCAACCTGGGGTATTGAATATCCTACTTTATGTTGTTTTTATTCTCAGTTCCATCTAGTTATTTCCTTAGGGACCACAGAGCAATAGTAGGCAGTAAAGTAATGAAATGTGGTAAATCTGGTTAAAGAGAAACATGACTAAAAATACTTTCCTTTGTTTCATCTCAGCAGCCTCATACTTAGTGTGGCTTACTTTGGTTTATAAAGTACTAAAACTAGTTCTTATGAGAAAAAAGGCTGAATTTATTGCTCTGGGAAACAGAGAGCTTGTTCAATTTTCTAACATATAAAAGTTCTTTGTTTTATAGATATGCTGTAAAAATCTAGGTCATAATCATTAGCTGCCATTTACACTGGGTGCCCCAGCAAGTTGACCGACTTTCCTGGGGGTATCTGAGATGGTACATCACACACATGGGCTGCATGTTTGGGGAGGGCCCTGCCAGCCTTCTGCCCTCCCCACCTGCCTACCCACTGCTCAGCCGGGGGAACTGGGAGATTGGCAGGGAAATACGTTACCACCCAACAGATTTGGGGATCCTTGGTCATGATCTCTGAGGGTCAGGCCTTTCTGCAGATAACTTAGAGAAGTTTACACTTTTTCTTCTCAGTACTGTAAGCTGGGAAGATGTCTGGGAACTGGCCCAAACCAATTAAGGGTGATTCTCAAGGGAAACAGGATAAGGAGGAGGAACTCCCTTCCTACACAACTAGCTTCTTGAGGGGCTTTTTCAAATATATAAGCTCCATGCACTACCCCCAAATCCTCATTCGCCCCTGAGTGAATAAGAAATGCTCCTAAAGGGAGCAAGTGTGCATGGGAATGTGAAGGGCAGGAGAGACGGAGAACTAATCTGAAGAAAGGATTCTGAAGGAGTACATATGTAGAGACTACTGACACCCATGAAAATTACCATGCAAATGTCCTCTGCATCCTTCCTTTAGAGCACACATTTTTAAACACTCCTTGAAAATAGTGACCCTCTGTGGCTTAGGAGAGAGAATGCTGCACTAAGTGTTGGAAGGCCCGAGCCTGCTCTGTATGTCACTGGCCAGCTGAACTAGTTGCAGGCAGGTCACTTATAGACAAGGATTGTTCCTGAGGCTGCCGGCTGTGGCAATGCCACGTGGCCTCTCCCTCCCAGGAGGGGCTCTAGAGCCCAGTGGGGCCCAGAGAGATGTAAAAGGGCAATTTCAAACAGAAAAGTCCCATGAAAGGGATGGGGCACTTAACCCTGGTTTAGGTTAAGTCAGGCTTCTTGAAGGAACTAGTGTCTATAAGAAATACAGACAGGAGTTTTCTAGGGAGAGAAGACTTGGCATAGTGTCATCTATATTGTATAAGATAATAGATCAGTGTTTCCCACGGAGTGGTAGACGTGGTGAAAATACAGATCTCCCCAGACTTCCTGGGGAATCTGCTCCTGTGGTAAAGCTTCAGAGCTTTGTTCTCTCACACAAAGGTAGAGTGAGGGTGAGCCCCATCTAATTTGCACAGACATTTTCTCATGTTTCTTGTATTAATGTTCTCAGGTGCTTACCTAGCAATTTTGCTTGCAACCCCTAATTGCCCTTGTTTCTACACTGTACTGTTGTCTTAGTTATCTATTGCCATGTAACAAATTAACCCCAACACACTGAGTGGCTTAAAATGGCCATGAATACTTACCTCTTGCAGTTTCTGTGGGTCAGGAACTTGAGGGTGGCTTGGCTGTGGGGAGAAATAACACAGGCCATGAACAGCAGAGGACTCTTTGGGAACCATCTTGGAAACCCCAACAGTGCCCCTAAGACACTGAGCAAGTTCCTCTTCCTATCCATTCTCCCCTCCCCATGTGCAATATTGACTATAGCTGTGAATTCTGTTTCCCTGTCCATTCTCAAACAATTGATATTTTAGGTGACTGTCTCTTGCTTCTGTGGGTCATTTATTTTTTGGAAGTAGGGGACATTTCCCTCCCCTCCCTTTAAAGCTTATAAGATATGCCAGGTCCTGGCTATTTCTTAATAGCTCTTCCTATTGCACAGTATAATTACTTACATTTGCTTTCCAAATTAATAATAGTTTTCTGATGTGCTCTTGTACTTTATAGTCAATCCTGAAAAATATAAAATAATATAATAATACCTTAGATTCATGTTGGTCACAAATAGCTCCATCATGAAACCTTCTCCCTTCTTTTCCTTAGGCCTATCTCTTAGCATCCTTGTTATGTGGATAAGTACTGAATTAAACTAAATTGGAAACAGAGAGTATACTATTTTTTTTCAGAACTCACGAGTTGATTTTTAAAAAGGAGAACCAGAAAGTAGAAGTTATATAAGTCATTTAAATCATATAAGACAACTGTATGCAGGTGTAGGATTACAGTTCAATTCACTTTCGTTTCACTAACCATTTCCAATTAAAACTTCTCTAATGGCCTAGTGTGATTAGATCATTCAATTTCAGGTTATAGCAGGTCAAATGAAGGCTTATCATCTACTAGTAGTTCTAGTAAGCTGTGGGTATACTAGGTGGGAACCACATTTTCTGAGAATTTTGCTTATTTCTAGAACTTTTTAATTCATTCAGAAGTTTAAAACTTGAAATACTATCTCAGGGAAGCATTTCAAAGTCTTACCAGTTATACAAAGTGATTTCTTCCTTTAAAGGAGAGGTTCCAGCCAGGCGCGATGGCTCACGCCTATAATCCTAGCACTGTGGGAGGCCAAGGCAGGCAGATTGCTTGAGGTCAGGAGTTCGAGACCAGCCTGAGCAAGAGTGAGACCCTCCCCTGCCCCCCCTCCCGTCTCTACTATAAATAGAAAGAAATTAATTGGCCAACTAATATATATAGAAAAAATTAGCCGGGCATGGTGGCACATGCCTGTAGTCCCAGCTACTCAGGAGGCTGAGGCAGAAGGATTGCTTGAGCCCAGGAGTTTGAGGATGCTGTGAGCTAGGCTGATGCCACGGCACTCACTCTATCCTGGGCAACAAAGCGAGACTCTGTCTCGGAAAAAAAAAAAAAAAAAAAAAAGGAGAAGTTCCTTCTTATTAATAGAATTATATAGATAATGGATCTAGAAGATAAATCATTTGTTTCACTTTCTGTATTTCCAAAAAAGGAAATACATTTCACTGGAATCATGCTAGATATCTCCCCTGCAAAGCAGCTGTCCAAAAAACCAGAACTTATCAATAACAAACAGAGGATTCCCCCCAATCCAGGGAGACAAGAAATGAGCTCACTGAGGCGAGGAGGCCCTGCTCCTCAGCTACAGTCAAGAGGCTCCACGCTTGCCAGGTCTCCCTTCCATTTTTCACCCTTTCTTTTCATTTTTATGTTAAATAGACCATTTGTTGGCTGGACAGAACTTAATTTTCTCTAGAGGGAAAGCACTGGAAGTTAATTAAACTCTGGATTATGGGCTAAGCATGGTGGTTCACACCTGTAATCCTAGCACTTTGGTAGACTGAGGCAGGAGGATTGCTTGAGGCCAGGAATTTGAGACCAGACTGAGCAAGAGAGAGATCCTGTCTCTATAAAAAAATAGAAAAAATTAGCCAGGTGTGGTGGCTTGTGCCTTACAGTCCCAGCTACTTGGGAGGCTGAGGCAGGATTGCTTAAACCCAGGAGTTTGAGGTTGCAGTGAGTTATGATGATGCCACTGCACTCTAGCCCAGGTGACTGAGAGACACCTTGTCTCAATCAATCAATCAATCAAAATCAATCAATCAGCATGGTTTATGAGAACTCTGATTTTTTTTTTGCCCATTCTCACCAGAGGAGGAGGAAGAACAGAAGTGAAGTTACAAAATCTGTAGGGTGGCTCAAAATTACATCTTTAGAACTGCCTTGTAGCTCCCTACATTCGAGGATGGATTGTTCTTTCTCTTGGCTCAGGGGAGGCTAACTTTTTTTGTGAATATCATCCTTCTAGTAGGGCAGGAGGCCAAACTGTCTAAAAGTAAAAACCAAGAGTCTGGAAACCTGGGTCCCAGCCTTAGCATTGTCGCTTAATTAGTTGTATGACTTCGTGCAAATCTTATAAATTCTCTCAACATCATATTTCTAGTCTCATAAATAGAAATAATAATCTCATCATATTATCAGGAAATCAAATGGAAAATAGTTGTGAAGGTACCCTTTTAATTATAAAATATAATACATACCACATACTATTATACTTTTTTCAGGATTTGGTATAAATAGCAACACTTATCAAAAAGCTCTTCTTTTGTGAACGTGAAAAGCAACTTTAAAAATTTTAAAATCTTTTGTATAATAAAAATAAAAATATTCAGGACCTAGACCCATACCTACAAATTATATTAATATAAACTCTATTTCCTAACTACAAATTATCATTAAAAAAATTCCCAAAGGTAGTGCATTCACTCCGCTTATATATTTTTGTTAGTTTTTCAAAGTAGAAAGAATTCTAGTACATCTCAGTTGTAGTAAGCTCATTAATTGCCACTATGATGAAACACTATTGGCTAAAGCAGTAGCATTGTATTTTCTTTTTAAATAAAGGATTCAACTATTAAGGTTTTATAATTATTCTTAGTTTTTTCCTTGGCACATCTCTGACTCTACCACTCCAGCATGCACAATTCCCAGATTAGCTCTCTGAGAGTCTCCAGATGATCTCACGCCCTGGCCCGGGATGACCTTTCAGCTTCATCTGCAGTCACCCTGGTCCCCACATGAGGCCCACGCTAACCACACCACAGTCGGTGTCCACTGTTCCCCAAACATGTGTACGACTTCAGCCTTTGCTCATTTTATTGCTCCTGTTTGGAATGTCTTCTTCCCTTTCCTCCTGCGTTCCAAATGTGCTCATCCCACATGGTCCCTTGGGTACTCAATGCCAGTCAGGAAAGGAGACTGCAAAATATGCATCCAGAGATATGAGATTATAGAGGCCACGGGGAGAACAGTGTTTCCAGAAGGGGATAATCAAAGAACAACATTGTTTAGGGGAAGAGGAAGACAAGGATTTAGAAAAGTCCGCAAATGACTCTTCTCAAAAGAGCGTCTATACTCAGGATGTCCAACTCCCTCCCCCTCCTCTCTTATTTCTACCTACCTTAGCTGGGCTTTTTCCTCCACACACTACAGAAACTGCTCGCCAGGGTCAATGGCCTTCATGCTGGGAAACCAGTGGTCAGTTTCCGGTCCTCCTCTTAACTCCAAAACCTGCTCCATTTCATCTTGGTTGATAACTCCATCCTTCCAAGTGACAAGCCACGAACCCTGGAGTCATCCTAGATAACCCATTTCTCTCAGGTCCCTAAGACAGTGTGCTCTACCCCTCAGAATAGATCCAGAATCACCAATTTTGATCCCCTCCACTGCTGCCCCAGTGATACCAGCCATCGTCATCTTTTGCCTGTTAGTGTTCCTGTTTCTTCTCTCACAACCCCACACCCCAGTCGATTTGCAACAGGGCAGCTGGAAGGAAACCTGTCAGACCACGTGGCTCCTGTGCTCCCCACCCCATTTCAGTCAGGGTGAAGTCAATGCCTTCCACGTGGTCCACAAGGCCCGGTGTGATCAGGTCCCAGCTCTACCTCTCTCATCTCTGCTCCTCCTACTTCAGGCAGTCTGGGCTCCTGGCATTTCTTGAACATGTAGGCTGTTACCTATGCTTAGAAAGCTTCAGTAGCCATGTGGCCAACTCCCTCACCTTGTTCAAGTCTCTGCTCAACCCTAACCATCTCCCTTACCCTTGTGCTATTTTTTCCCCATTGGACCTGCGACTTTCTAATGCACTACATAATTTACTCATTTGTTTATCATCTGTTTCTCCCTGTCAGAATGTCAGGTCAGTGTTAACTGATGTATCCTAAGTAGTTACAATAGTGCCTGGCACACGGCAAATACTAAATATCTACTGAATGAAAGAATCAAAGACTTTTGAGAATAAAAGTTCTATGAAGTGCTAAGGACCTAATAAGCTAGTTTACATGGGTCCAGCAGCAAATGCATGTGAAGAAATAGAACCACAGAGAAAAAAGAATTTATCTGAGCTTTTCCATTCCTAGCTATGGCCGCTCAGATGTATGAAAAATACATCTATTTGGGGCCAGGCGTGGTGGCTCACGCCTGGAATCCTAGCACTCTGGGAGGCCGAGACAGGAAGATTGCTCGAGGTCAGGAGTTCGAAAACAGCCTGAGCAAGAGTGAAACCCCATCTCTACTATAAATAGAAAAAATTAATTGGCCAACTAATACATATAGAAAAAAATTAGCCAGGCATGGTGGCACATGCCTGTAGTCCCAGCTACTTGGGAGGCTGAGGCAGGAGGATTGCTTGAGCCCAGGAGTTTGAGGTTGCTGTGAGCTAGGCTGACGCCATGGCACTCACTCTAGCCTGGGCAACAAAGTGAGACTCTGCCCCCCCCAAAAAAAAAACCCCAGAAAAATACATCTATTTGAAATACCTTTATTATTGTTATTTAAAATAAGACACTATGTAGGATACAGCAACATGAACATTTTAGGTGTCAATACATAAGGACCATGACACACATAAACATTTATAAGCACTGACCTTTCTTAAGTATTAACAAATATTCAATATATTGGCAGTTTTGGCATATACCAGATCATATGCAATTTGAAAAAAGATAGCAAAAAATTAGTTAGTAAACTGAAGACGAATAAAAGCTAATCATTCACACGCCCATATGTTTTACCTTTTTACCACAGTAGTCAGGAAATAAAAGTAAAATATGTATAACACTATTAGAATGTATAATAAAAATATAAATAAAAAAATAAATACAAATATAGTAAGCAACCAATACAGTAAAACTTAATATATGAGCAGTTACATAAGAGGCATTTTTATATTGCTATAAATATGATTTTTGGCTTTACTTTTGGCATATTTCCACAGGTTTCTTTAATGGAATTGCTGATTGCTTAAGCTTCTGTATATAGACAAACATAAAATCATTTATTCATGGTTTTAAAATTGTAAGAGTTCTAAAACTAATGTACAATTGGAATGCAAAGAATGATTTTTTTTTTGGTCCACACTGCATATAAACCACCAAAATAAAATTTAGTTTTCCCTAATTATATTTGGAATTATCTTGGCTTTCAAACATTGCAATCTTTAAAATGAACCAAAATATTCATTGATTTCTCTGGTGAATCTGAGCACAGAAATTTAGTCTAGAATCTATTCTCTGAACATGAAATATTAAATCAATAATCTACCTATCTAAATTAAATCACACATATATAATACATACATATATGTATATATATATTTTTAATTTTCATTATGATAAATATCATAAGATAAAAATAAACCTACTTTACACAAGAAAATAGGCTGTATTAACATAGCAGGTTTTGTCATGTAGGTTAACATTTATTTAAATGAAATACTATAAATTCTAAATTTTAGAAACTAATGGAGTAGAGGAGGGGCACTCTAGATTATTTACATAAAGAACTGGCAGATATTACATACTACTTCAGCAGTGGATTTATCTTTTTAATTATTTTGCTTAGTGTAGTAATAAACTAAGTCTTCACTACCTAAGGCATAATGACTGGGCAATAGCACAGAGGTGGCCTGGGAATGCACAGAGCAGCAGGGAAGGCTGGTTTGAGGAATGACTGCATGCTGTGGATGACTCTGTGACCAAATAGGCATATTGATTAACCTTATTTTCATAAACAAATATTTTCACCATGGCCTCTCAAACAAAATGGCATGCTACCCTATACAGAGGTCTACTAGTTATATACAATACCAGATTTAGAATGAGAAAGGCACACTAGAAATGGGCCCTCAACCAAATGTATGTACTTATGAAAATAGAATTATTGGGAAATATAGATAATTCTGGAAAACAGAAGTGCTTACAGTAAAGGTATATAGAAAATTAATCAACTAAACACAATTTCAGGAGTGAGAGTTATATTTACAGTTTTGCAGGAGACTTCATTTTTGCTTTTAATTGCAATGGTTTAATGAAGTGGTAGAAACAGTAAATTACATTTAAAAAATAAAAGTTCAACTTATACTTGGATCTCTACTGATTCTTTTTATATGATGATTGTTTCAGGGGAATATTTAATGAAGACATTTTGTTTCTTTTAAATATTACAGCAATTATATTTTATAAATTAAACATCTAAAATGTTTGAAAGCCAAAATAATGTTCATTAGGGAGAAGCCCTATTTCTTTTTCTCTTTTTTTCAAATATTAGAAAAATTATTTGTAATATGGACAAGGTCATTCTGGACATGTACTTCAATACATATATATCCCTAAGCCTGTGCCAGGAACCTAGAATGGATTTGCTAGAGACTAGACCATCAACCCTTGGGCTCAAGCGATGGCAGTCTCTTCCATTTCAGTAGTAGACACAGTGCTTACCCACTGCCTGGCACATAGTAGATGCTAATGAGTATTACTGGAGACAGAAATCTCTACTCCAATAAAAGCTCTAGTTCTGCTGTAAAATAAGTTTTTTTGTTTGTTTATTCAGGGCTTCCTACTAGTTTTCATGTAAAAACAAAAGTGAAATTTAGTGAGCCATCAGAGATATAGTAGACACCCCCAAATATAATATATATACACATTTTTTTCTTATAAAATACTGTACCTTGTGTTAGAGATATATGCTTTAGTGTTTATGGTTGAAATTTTATAATATCTTGACTTTGCCTTAAAATATTACAGCAAAAAATGTATGTCTATGAATAATAGATGCAATAATGGCAAAATATTAATTACTGGTAGATCTGGGTGATAAGTACTTAGAGGTTCTTCATACTATTATCTGTACTTTGAGATTTGAAAATTTTGACAAAAATAATGAATTGAAATAAATTTCAATAAAAATAGTGAGCATAAAATAAAGATATTTTCAATTATCAAAACTACTATAAAAGATCATAGGTATTTTGCAAAGATCTGCACAAGACTACTTACATGACATTGTTATAACAGTGAAAAGTTGTCAATCAATAGGGGACTACTTAAATGCGGTACATCCATATACAACAAAACACTCTGCAAACATTAAAAAAAATTGTCAAGTGAAAAACAGAGGCTCCACAGCAGAAAGTGGAGCCTGATTCCACGCTCATAGGAGTGAGTGTGAGGCTCATAGGAGTGAGTGTGAGAGACATCTGGAAGAGTGTTCATCCAATGTTGAGAATGGTCATTTCTGCAAAGATGAATTGACAATAGTTTTTCACTTTTTTCTTGAAACTGCTCTGTATTACTCAAACTTTTTACAGGAGTATATATTAATTTTATATTGGGGGAAAACTACTTACTATGATTCCTACAATTTTTCTCATGTTATTCTTTCTAGCTGATAGAATGATTTCTTAATTTTAAAAACGGTGTCAGGTCTTAAGTAATTCAAAGTGGGAAAGTGCTATACTTCTAAAACAATATGAAATCTAGAATATATTTCATTTATTTCTAAAAACGCAAATAACATTTTATTTATTTATTTTTGAGACAGAGTCTTGTTTTGTTGCCCAGGCTAGAGTGAGTGCCATGGCGTCAGTCTAGCTCACAGCAACCCCAAACTCCTGGGCTCAAGCGATCCTCCTGCCTCAGCCTCCCGAGTAGCTGGGACAACAGGCATGCGCCACCATGCCCGGCTAATTTCTTTCTATACATATTAGTTGGCCAAGTAATTTCTTTCTATTTATAGTAGAGATGGGATCTCACTCTTGCTCAGGCTGGTTTCGAACTCCTGACTTTGAGCAATCTGTCAGCCTTGGCCTCCCAGAGTGCTAGGATTACAGGCGTGAGCCACCTCGCCTGGCCAAAAAATGCAAATAACATTTTTAAGGCACATACATTTTTTCCTCAACCATCTACTTAGTGCATTAAAATGTAAGGTGTCAAAAACTACATAAAACACAACATAATCTATATAGGAACAGACTTAAATACCTTTTGGTTAATTAAAATCAGGCTGAAAATTCTATTAGTTATAGGAAAAAATAGCATTTGGAAGAGAAAAGAAAATGTTTTCTAGTTAGTACTTAAAGAATTTGAAAGTATTCCAATAGTTCTATGCAAAAAAGTATTTGTGGATATTTTAGCAATATGTTTGTTCTTAGAAAAGAACAGATGGCAGAATGGAATAAAATGTAATTTCCAGATGCATGGTTTTATAAATTCAGTGCTATGGACTCAGCATTAAAGCTCGAGTTTAAATTTAGCTAGCACTACAGCACTTTTAGAGTAAAATTTAATGATTAACCTTTGAAACATTATTTAAAGTTTATTACTTTGGGTAAGAATCTCAAAATGTATATACCTAGGAGCTGTCTGAATATTCTATCCTTAGGCAGTCTACTATTGCTGTATACTCTTCCTAGCCCTGTCACCCTGCCCCTCACCTCCCCAGTGTTTCTTAATTAGTATGTTTCTAGATGATCTTGAGCAAATCCTTCAAATCCCTACTTAGTGGGTTTAAAAGTTTAGCATACAATGAATATCCCCAGATTAAAAACAAAATTTTTTTTTTACCTGGTTCCTAGAAGAATCGGATTGTCTATTATGGACAGTATTGGGAGGATACTTCTTTGAAGTTTTTGAAGAGTCCGGACATGATTTCCTTTTAGACCTGTGGGCTGTTCTGTTTACTATCAACCTGGGATCACTTGCATCAACTTCTTTAGCTTGATTTGCTGATTGCTGCTGTAGCACTTGGGGATATTCTGTTTCTGCATCTGATTCAAAAATGTGTGGTTTTCTTTCCAGTTTTAGTGACTCATGGCCCTTCCCTAAAATTTGTGTTATATATTTGCATGTTAAATTGTCTTTTCCATTCATTTGGAAGTCAACAGTACTTTTTATCACCCCTAAATTATTTGTCATATGAAATACTGCACTATTATATAGTTGTTTACTTTCATTTAAACTCACATTTGATTTTCCATTAGAAGAGGGAAATTTTATCATATCTTCACAGGACTCAGCATTTTTTTCTTGCAGAAGTCTGGAACTCTTCTGGTTTAAATTTTTAGCATGCATTGGAAAGTTACTATTAGATCTTTTTTTCACAGCTGGGCCTAAATTCAGTTTGTCATCCTGGATCATACTAGTTTTAAGTGAAGACAATTTAGATTCTGTAACAACATGCTGTTTTCTTTTCAGGTTGCCAAGTGCTGAGATATTTTTGTTCATCTGTAACAATCTATTTTTGAAAACTGGTATGAATTTAGGGGTGATGTTATTTTGAGAGCTAAGATTTGTATGTTGAACTTGAGTATTTTCTCTGTTGGGCTTCAATGCTTCCAAATGTACTTGTGGTACCTTGTTAGATGGGGATTTCTTTCTGTCCTGAACAGACTCTGGCTGGAGAGACAGAGCTGAGAAAATGCCTGACTTTGGCTGGCTGACCGAAAGCTCCCCCTTGTGGTCTGCTGCTATTGAACATGGTAGAAGACTTTGAGCCAAGGTAGGTTTTATGGAAGCGGCTTGAGTCAGAGATGCCCTGAACATTCTTTTAGTGGTCAAATTGGGTGGCTTGACTTTGTTTTCCTGAAAGGATATATATCAAGAGATTTTAAAAATGAAATAATGTCCTTAATGGAAAAGAAATAAAATATACAATATCCTCCAAATAAAAATATAAAGTGACACTATCATATATAGAATAGGTAAAGAAAAACAAAATAAAAATGGGCCTTCTGGTGGAAATATATATACTTCTTATGGTTTGCATCCTTCTTCAGATACAATCCTTTGAAGATAATATTTTAAGATTAAGGTATACTCTACAGTCATATGAATCAACTATAAAAACTACACACACGAGTACCCACTATCCTCCAAACATGCTCATGCTGCTGTCCTGCTCAGATGGATGTCTCCCTCTTCTCTCCTTCTTCTCTCTTTGATCAAGTTGTGTCTTTCTCTAAAACCTCAAAGTCCCAGCTCCTCTGAATCCCCCACCAATCAAAGCAGCATAGTGTGACTGCTTCTTTCAACTGTCCAAGGATCTGCTATCAGTTAAATCCCATTTGTCACAAAAAATAACACAAGATGAGCACTTGTATCTTTTAGTGCACATGTTCCATCTCCCTAAGTTGATACTATATTCCTGGAGGGTAACAACCATGACTAATTCTTACATCCTTCAAAGTTACTCACAAATACTTGGTGAAAGACATCAAATTAATGGAGGTTTAGGTGGCTGCACCTACACTAAGCCTTCAGGAACAAGTGAGGTTTTGACTATAGGGCAGGGGCTGTCTGTGTTTTAATCATGTTTATTTTTTCATTGCCTACCTCAGTGCCTGGTACCAGTAATTCAGCAAGTACTCATCAAAAAAACTTTTGTCATCAAAAAATTTGTCATCAGAAAAATTTTTGTCAGAAAATAGAGAGGCAAGTGTTTATGGTCTTTTTTTAAAAAAAAACTATGATTAATATAAAATTTATCATTTTAACTATTTTTAAGTGAACAATTCAGTGGTTTTAAGTACATTCACCACTGTACTTGTGTTATATGACCATCAGCACTATTTCCAAAACTTTTTCTTCATCCCAAACAGAAACTCTGTACTACGTAAACAATAATTCCCTATTTCCCCTTCCTTCCAACCCCTGGTCACCTCTATGCTACTTTCTATCTCTATGAACTTGCCCATTGTAGGTACCTCATATAAGTGGAATTATATAATATTTGTCTTTTTGTGTCTAGCTTATTTCTCTAAGCATAATGTTTTCAAGGTTCATCCATGTTGTAGCATGTATCAGAATTTCATTCCTTTTTATGGCTGAATATTCCATTGTATTTATATGCCACATTTTTTATCTTTTCATCTGTTGATGGAAAGTATTAATAGTCTTTTAAAATACTTATCTATTGAGTCCTAATGTCTGGAAAAGAGTGTGGCAATAATCTGAAACGCTGGACATGGAATTCTTTTCTCACCTTCCCACATCAAAGACAGAGATTCAAAGTTTGACAAATTTTTTTAAACTGCTTGGAATAATATACAAACCAAAACAACTGTTTTTTCTCTCTCCTGCTGGAGGTTCAATTACTGAATGAAGTTGAAAAGAGAATGGAGAGAGTTTTGAGAGATCAGAGTTGTAAACAGGCACAGGAAAAGTAAGAGACTGATCCAGTTATCTATTAGGCATAACAAATCACATCAAAATTTAGTTGCTTAAAAGCAGTAATCATTATGTTATGATCTTTCATTAATCTTGGGGTTGGCTTGGCTTAGCTTGGGGTCTCTCATGTTGTGTGGTTAGATAACTCTGGGGCGAGAGTCACCTTGGAGTCACTTCCTCATTCACCTGTGATGGTTGATGCTAGCTGTTGGCTGCAATACCTATAGGTAGTCTCTTCACGTGCCAGGGATCCTTTACGGATGGCAGTGGGATTCCAAGAACAAATGTCCCCAGAGAGACCTGGTGGAAGCTGTTTCTAATGACCTAGCCTCAGAGTCACATAGCATCACTCTGCCACAGGCTGTTGAGACTTAGGACACAGACCCACACCTCGGTGGGAGGAGGGTTGTCGCTGGCAGAAGAGCGTGTGGGTTAGGCGATCTTATTGTGGCCACTTTGGAAAATGCGGATGTCACAGAGCAGTCTGTCTCTAGCCAGAACCATGTGTTCTCTCACTACCTGCAAGCCTCCAGTGTAGACAGCACCAGTGGCCCACAGAAGGGCTGGTACACTTTGCAAAGGAGCTGCACACAAACCTGACTTAGGGAAGCTAAAGGAGGAGATGTGGCAGGAGCTACGGCCAACTCCTGGTCCATGCTGACTACGTGTGCCAGCAGTGCCTAGGGAGTGTGCATTGCAATGGCAGCCTCACACAGACTGGAGCATCAGCATGGCTCTTACTTCACCTCTACTTTCTCCATTATGTGCCACCCTAAGCCAGAACTATGTGGAGAAGGGAATTCATGGAAACCTATTTCTAGAATACTTAAATTGACATAATAGAAAGTTGCCACAGAGAACAATACTCTTCCCACCTTGACTATTCTTAGGAAAAGTGGGAAGTCTGCAAGAAAATATTGGGCTAGGTTTGAGGGTGATGCTGAAAATAGGTGAATGGGGCTCATTTCTTATCCGAAGATTTCTCAAATTGGAGGCTTACCATGCCACTGGGACAAGATGACACCTGTCTTAGTTTGTTTGGGCTGCTATAACAAAATACCAGAAATTTGATAGCTTATAAACAATAGAAATTTATTTCTAACCATTCTGGAAGCTGGGAAATCTAAGGTCCCGGCAGATCTTTCTTGGGCTTCTTTTATAAGAGCACTAATCCAATTTATGAGTGCTCCACCTCCTAATACTTAATCATCTCCCAAAGGCCCCACTTTCTAATAGCATCATCTTGGGGGTTAGGATGTCAACACTTGAATTTTGGAGGAATGCAAACATTCATACCAGAGCACACCCTTCTCTAATTGCCTATATTTTCAGGGAGTAACAAAAGAAGACCCAGTCAGTTTTCATGACCCTCAAAGAAGGAATACAGAGGCCAGTGGAGGAGTAATTGCTGACTTATTGCCCCTTGACATTGCTTGGCTGAGTGAAAAAGCATGCATCAGGAAGGGGTTTGTATTGTTTACTAGGGCTGCCATAACAAAGTGCCACAAGCTGGGAGGCTTAAGCAACAGAAATGTGTTATCTCACAGTTTTGAGGGACTAGAAGTCTGAAATCAAGGTGTTGGCAGGGTTGATTCCTTAAAGGGCCATGAATAAAGGATCTGTTCCAGACCTCTCTCCTTGGCTTGTAGATGGACATCTTCACATTCCCTGGCATTTTCATTCTCTGTGTGTTTGTGTCCAAATTGTCCCTTTCTATAAGAACACCAGTCATATTGGATTAGGGGTCCGCCCCACTCCAGTATGACCTCATCTTACTGCAGGGACCCTATTCACATCCTGAGGTCTTAGAGTTAGGACTTCAACATATGGATTTGGGGAGACACAATTCAACTCATAACAGAGTTTGATATATACCTCTGGAGAGAGTGAAGATGGCATGTGGCTATTTTTCTGAAGACCCTCTGTACAGGGAGCTGGGGTAAAGCTAAAAGTGTCTAATAAAAACCTTATACACCATCTTGTGAAGATACCATGTAAGCAGAGACCACCACCAACAGACCAACCTCGGTCACGAAGTGAAGGCCCTAGATTTCAGTTTCTTGAGCAAAAAAGAAAAAAGAAAAAAAAAAACAATGAAGTGAAGGCCTTCCCCCAGCCCTTCCCCCTCCCCAACCCCATAACTCTGCAATGAATAGGGAGGACTGGTGTTCAACTTCCACTCCACCTTCCTCCTAATGCTCCTGTCTGGACTAGAGTGTGGAAATCTAAAATTGACATTTTGTCCTTTGTAGCTAGGGTTCCAGTGTGACTTAGAACCAGCCAATCAGATGCACTCATAATGTACTTAAAAGAAGGAAGTAAGGTCAAGCCATATTTCTGTTATTTTGCTGAAAAGCTTAATTATAAATTTCTTTGATTCTCAGTTGCAGAATTAGCAGAAGCTCAAGTATAGGTGTCCAGAGCAGAGCATAGGGCAGCCATTCTCCTGCTACAGAGAACACTAGGCACATGTACCAATGCACTTACCCACACACCACTGCCCTCACCCTATGTAAGCTTTCCCTGCACGGAGATGCTATCATGAGAAGGGTTCTTAAATTTGACTGAAATTCTACTTCAAAGAAATGTTTTGTCAGAAGTGACTGGGTCACCTTGAAGTATCCAGACTGAATTATTTTCCATTTGATGAAAAAGGGCATGAGAACTAAGTTGAAATCAATTTTAGAAAAGCAAAAAACACCCATGTTTTGGACCCTTAGGTTCTATTAACTGTAGTAATGTTTAAACATCGTATCTGCTACATGAGATACCAAGAGAAAACTTATAGATTCATATAGGAATAAATTACTTGTATTCTGATATAAAGCTTTTCTGGAATATGTGTTTTGTGTCTGAAATATGTTTATATTCACACCCTATTTCTTCTTCATCTGTCTCTCAGAAATATACAACTGGTGAAAATAATTTCTAGGAGTTTGTTTTGCCCCCTATCCTGTCAATATATTATTTACTCATTCTTTCAATTTTTAAAATACAATAAATAGCCCGAAGAGAGGAACCTCTAGGTTTATATTCAAAATTTATAAAAAAGAATATCAGGGAGACCTATGTAAATAGCACATGAGATCATAAATAATTCACAGAACCTAAATATACTTAAATGGTCAACAAACCAAAGCTTTGTGAAGTCATAAGTCAATTAAAAATATTCTTCAGTATATCATTTTTCTGCTAGGTGTTATTGGATAACCTAACTTGGGTGACTTTTAATTTCTATAATTTACATACAATTTATGTAATTTTATACATTAACATAAAATTATAGAGGAAAACCAAAAGCATTAACCTATTTTAGATATAAATAGATCTCTCTTGGAGATTTAGTATTAAAGTAATAATTAAGTATAATTACTTGAGAAATTAAGCAAATGACTGATCAAATGTGTTTTATCTATTAAAATCTGGTTTGGTGCATTGAACCACCTCAGTGTGTTTCTTGCTTAAAGTTGAACCAGAATTTAATGAAGCTTAGATATAACCAGAGGTTTATAGGAAATATGGAGTTTAGAAGAATATGTTAATTTTAAATGACATAACACAAAGAAGCACTGAAATTCAGAATATGGGCCATTCTTCAGGGCAAATGATCTAGTTTTTCTAGCAAATAACTGACATAAATAAAAGTGGAGAGGGTTTAGAATGTTATAAAGAAACTTGAGAGATATAATAAATGAAATTATGCAGACCTTGTTTGGATTCTGATTTAAACAAAACTCCTAAAAATAAATCTTTGAGATAAATGAGGAATTGCAGTGTGAACTGGTACATAACAATATTAAGAAACTACTGTTAATTCTGTTAGGGGTAATAATGGCATGGAGGCTATTTAAAAATGTTTTTTAAAAGCTCTTATGAGACAGAAATGCACACTACAGTCTTCACAGGTGAAATAATGTCACAAATGGGATTTATTTTAAAAGCTTCCAGTTTACCCCTTACCCAAAAATATGTCAAAGGGAAATTAGATGATAGGCACATGAAAGGTTATTATACTAATCTCTTTTATATATCTTTGAAAATTTCTATAAGTTTAAAAAAACTTAGTTTGGCTAACCACTCCTGTTACTTTAGTTTTTTTAAAAAAAATAGTGGAGTTTTATCAAGTAGTCTGCTCAATTTATTTTTCATTTTTTAAACTTAACTTTTTAACACTGCATGAATGTTAGAGCTAACATGTATGTAGTTCAGTAATAACAACTAACATTTACTGAGAGCTAAGTATTACACAAGAAACTATTCTAAGTATTATCTCATTATTCCTAAGAAATAATCCCTATGAAGTAAGTACTGCAAAAGACACGACCCCCTTCAAGGAAGGACTTGCTGCCCCCTGCTGCTGGGACTGCCTTGGTCATAGAGAGCCACTGTCCAAGGACATGTCTGTCTCAGGGTGGCCCAAATCAAATTACAACACTGGAAGGGTTATAAAGGCCTGGCTATTTTGGCTAATGCAGAACAACTCTGATGAGCCATTTTAGTCTCAGAGCTCCTCAGAAGGTTGGCCAAGGCTATCTGGTGCCTGCCTTGCTTTTCACTTCTCCTTTTACCCAATCTTGCTTTCTTCCTGCCTTCCATGCAGTTTGCTTTGAAGGGCAGTCCCTAAGAAACATCACATGCACTAGACTCCTAGAGTACGCAATCTGTGACAAGTGTTATCATTACCACCACCACTAGCCCCCACACCATTTTACAGCTGAGGAAACTGAAGCAAAGAGAAATTTAAAAACTTGCTAAAAATTACACAAGTAGTAAGGGGTTCAAATCTAAGCTGCCTGTTCCTAGGGCTTGAGCTCTCAGCCACAAAACTAAACTTCTTCAAATTCAGGATTAAGAATCTGACTATCTGGGTTTCAATTCTAATTTTGTAATGTATTAATCGTGTGGCTTTGGTTAAATTATTTGGATGCTCTGAGCTTCCGTTTCCTCTTCTGCAAAATTAAGAAAACAATTCTTTATCCAAAAGATCAATTTTGATGATTTAAATGAGATAATACACATAAAAGCAGCTGGTATACAGAGCGCACTCAATATGATTGAGTAGGATAAATTCTTTTTGTCAGGAGTAATATGAAGATCAGAATTTTCAATTAAGTGTTACTTGACATTTATGAAGCAAATTTTCACAAGTACATCATTCTGATTCACTAACTCTAAAACAGACATGAGCTGAAAATATTAGGTACTCTATAAATATATTCAATAAAAATGGATGATGTAGTGACATATCTTTTTCCAAATTCCTCAGATTAGAACTTGGCCAGCAACTAAACTTTAAAAAAATATTATTTCTGGACAAGGTTTTAATACTATCATAAAGATGTCAATTGGTATCTGTCTACTCACACTCTCTTCTAAGGAAATGGCCTTGTCCTTGCCCCCTGATGTTTAGGTTGTCATGTTTTTGTACCATTTTTCTCCAACTAATAGTAAGAGGACTTGGCCCCTGATCAGGAAGACAAACAATTCCAAATTCCAATTTACATGTAGATAATAACTCAGAATACAAAACGCAAAAGCTGAAAGTAGGAGAAACAGACAAATCCACAATCATAGTAAGAGATTGGAACCACCTCTTGGCATCTGATAGATTATAATACATTTAAGCTACAAACACATAAACAAAAGATAACTAGAAAATTTCCATATTTTAGAAAATTAAGAAATATACTTTAACTCATGGGACAAAAGAGAAATCCAAGTGAAAATTGGAAAATATTTTAAATAATAAAGAAATAAAAATTTTAAAAAGACACCATTCACAATAACATTAAAAAATATGAAACCCCTAGGAATAAGCATTATAAAAGTACATAAGACTCCCCTATACATAAAATTATAAATTATTATTGAGATAAATTAAAGAAGATATATTTAATGGGGGAAGAAATACACAAGATTGATGAATCATAAGACTCAATGAAATTCTAACCAAAATCTCAACAGGCTCTATGTGTGTGTGTGTGTGTATGTGTGTGTGTGTGTGTGAGACAGAGTGAGTGTATGTGTGTGTGTAACTTGATAAGTTAAAACTAAACATATATGGGAATACACAGATAAAGAATAGCTAAGATACTTTATCAGATCTCAAAAATATCATAAAATTTAATGTTATCACAACACTATTTATAATAAATATAAAATTTAAAATTTATTAAGATAATTCTAAAAGTGTGGTATTGGTGCAAGAATAAACAAACAGGCCAGAGAAAGAGATTAGATAGCCCAGAAACAATGCCACACACCTAAGACACTTGATTTATGATAAAGGTAGTACTGCAAAATATTGGGAGGAAATGTATTAGGGAAAAAATGTAGCAGAGAAAGAATGGTCTTTTTTTTTTCTTGGACAAATGGATATACATATTAAGAAAGAAACCTGATTCCCTACATCATGTCATATTATAAAAATAAATTTCAATTGTATTGTAGACCTAAAGGTGAATGGAAAACAATAAACCTTTTATTAGTTGATAATACAGGAGAATATCTTCATGAATTTGGGGTATAGAAATATTTTTAAACAGGACACAAAAAGCACCAAACATAAAAAATACTGATAATTTTGACTACAAACGAAGGCTCTGCCAAAAGACAGCAAGATACCATTAAGAGAGTGAGAAAGTATATCACAGAATGGAAGAAGCTAATTGCATATAACTAATAAAGAACTATGCCTGGCATATGTTAAGAATACCTACAAATCAATCAATCAAACAAACAAATATAACATAGAACAATGAAAGAGAGGCACTTTAAAAAAGATACCCAAATGGCCAACATATATATGAAAAGATACTCATTAAATACACCTACTAGAATGGCTGAAATTAAAGACTGACAATACCAAATGTGGGCAAGCATGTAGAGCAACATAAATTCTTCTAGACTGCTTGGGTGGAGGTGAGGGGAAGTACAAACTAGTACAACCACTTAGGCAAATAGTCTGGCATAGCTCCTGAAGCTGGAAATATACATACCAATTCCACTCCTGGAGCTTTCATGGACATGTGTACCAGGAGATACACACAAGAATGTTCACTGCAGCATTACTAGTGATAACCTCCAAACAGAAACAATCCAAATATCTTTCCATAGTATTCTAAATAAACTGTAGCATAATCATATAATAAAATACTACATAAAAATGAAAATGAACTGACTATAGCTAAGTAGAACAACATGGATGAAATGTCACAAACATGATGCTGAGCCTAAAAAGCCAGACACAAAGGAATCCATACTCTATGATTTCTTTTACATAAAGTTCAAAAACAGGCAAAACTAAAATATTATGTTTAAGGATACATACTTAGTTGATAAAAACAAAGAAAACAAGGAATAATTGCCATAGAAGTCAGGATAGTGGTTACCTTTTGGGAGGAGAGGAGTGATGACTAGGAAGGTGCAAGCTGGAGTCTCCTAAAGTCCTGGCAATGTTCTATTTTTTTTTAATCTGGGTAACGGTTACATGGGTGTTTCATAAGCATTCATTAAGCTGTACACATATGTACTTTTCTGTATGTGTGCCATATGTCACCATAAGAATGGATTTTAAAAATGCAGAAGGGTCAAACTCAGCAGGAAATACTTCTCTCTCCCTGAAAGTTTCCTGCCTCAGTAAAAACAAAAATTCTGAATCTGATTTCACATTAAATCTTCTACTCCTTTGTTCTGACAAAGTCTGGGATATAGGCCAATCCCCAAATGGACATTTCTTCTTTAACTTGTCCATCAGCAGACAGCCAGTCATACTAACTTCCTAAAGATGTCAGACAGGAGCCAGACACAGCCCACTGTTTTGCTCATACTGCAGGAGGCACACCTGAAGTGCTGAGTGGTTCCATAGAAGCCCTTCACTTACTTGACTTGGCGAGGGGAAGGCATCTCACCTTCCACTTAATTGAGCTTATACTGACAGCACAGCATCTCCAAATAAATACTCTACAAAATTCTCTTTAATTTCCAACAACCCAACTCCTTTATATCCTTGATTTATATCCTTGAACGAAACATTTCAGTAAACTACTACTACTACTATAATACTGTGTTGAATACAATAATAACAAACAGCAGTGATAAGTGGCTAAGTATAATAATAATAATAAACAGCATTAGGGAAACACTGAACTTAGAGAAAAGAACTACTACACAATGGATTGGGTGTTCCACTCCAGAAGGCAAGAGATTCAAGAAAAATTGGTGGATAGTATATCTTGGAGAACTAGATAGGATAAGAAATCTCTTACCTGTATGTGAGGTTTAGTTAGTTCTTGTGTGTAGTAGCATGGTTTATTTGTCATCTTTATGGGGAATCCACATATATGGGGCAGTTTAGATTTTAAATCTGAAAGGAAACTTTTCAACACACCTTCCAAATCTACCCTTGGAAAGAACTGTATGGGCTGACTTCTGATGCAGCTGAGAGGGTATCTGCACAATGTTAAAGACCAATGACAAATATTTTGTAAATAAGAGATAGAAACTTATATGGGATTTTTAAAAGTATTAAAATAGCAATGTTAAAAACACACGCATAAGTAAATACTATTTTTCATATTGTTTATCTGATACTATCCAAAGCTGAAAAGCATACTTTTTCACCGGGATCTTCATTCTTTCTATTCAAACACTCACAAGCAAGAAAATTCATTATGCCCTTATTATGTGGCCTTTTAAATGGACTGGACAACTAAGACATTCCAAAAACAAGTTACAAGGAAGATACTACGACCCTTCCAGATTATAAAAATAAATGTTACACGAAACAATGAACAGGTTACATGTTCCAAAACAGTAAACCTCAGGACACTAAAACAACACATATAGATTGTATTCAACTCCAAAAGCATTCCTTTGAAAACAGCAGTTATTAATTAATACTTCTTCTGATGAAAACTATTCTGAAGATTTGGAATAATATCTTGGCATTTAACAAAAGGAAATGACTGATAGATGTCAACCTCAGTTTTACTATTAATATCTGGATTAGGAAACAATGGAATGCAGAAAGAGAATACTATGGCTCTTCCTTCTTCCATTTTTAAACTCCAGCAGGTGCACATACAAAGGCTAAGAGACAAGAATGGTGAAATTAGTACTAATTAAGATTTAACAGTTTCACTTGAGTATTTGTGCTCTTTTTGTGTGAAGTTTTTAACTATTAATAAATATATTTTAACAAATCAATGGGGCACATTAAGTGCAAATCAAATCCTCTAAACTTTGCTTATAAAATTAGATAATCTCCCCAAAAGAAAAATCTTTGTCCAACAACCCATTCCTTTAATTTAACCCTTTCAATAATATCCACAATGCCACTGGAGGGAGCTCTTAGCTAGGGAGAATCATATGATTGGTGCCTTTGTATTTGGAAACATAAACTTTTTTTTCTACCTAATATTTTTGTTCTCTAAATTGTTAAAATAATGTTAAAAAGAAACTAGCCTTATTAAGTTCACTCATCTTCAAATAAAAATAGGAAATCCTAAGCAAAACAAAAAATACATGTGTAGATAAGCATTATAATAGAGGGAAAAGTACTGTAGCTTCATTTAAACATATAGAAGGTTGAAAATAATGATGACAAGACGATGGGGGCGAGACTAGATCATAAGGTGGACAGGGACCACCTGCTACAACTGGTGCATAAAGGATACGTGAAGGTCCTTTCTCCAATCATTTTGAAATAGATGTTGCAGTATATTTTAATATTTCCACAATCTTCTGGAAGTTTATAGCCATACTAAAAATTAAGAACAAAATTTAAAACATCTTAGAGAAAACTAAACTTAGGTTAAGATAAAAGAAATAAAATCAAACAACTGCTAACATAATTTATATTTCCATTCCTTACCAGGTCATCCCAGTGCATCTTGAAATCTTCATATGATTGAAAAGGACAGTCAGGAGGAGTGGCATGAAGAATACTTATAATTTGTCCCATTTTCATACTATGAAAAATGAGAATTGGTACGGTATCATGAGCCAATGCTTAAATATAGTTTGATAAGTTAACTATGTGATTTAGAAAGTGTTCCAAAAGATTTAGCAACTATCTTACTAGCCATATATAAACTATTTGCTCCTAGTTTCAAACACACATTGTACTAATTGTTTTGTTTCAATTGACAAAACTGTATATACTTATTGTGTATGTGTATGACATGATATTTTGAAATACATATACATTGTGGAATGGCTAAATCAAGCTATTATGCATTATCTCACATGCTCATATTTTTTGTAGTCAGAGAACTTAAAATCTACTTTTAGTGATATTCAAGGGTACATTAACTATAGTCACCATGCCGTACAATAGGTTTCATGAACTTATTCCTTCTATCTACCTGAAATTTTCTATCTTTTGACCAACATCTCCCCAATCCACTCGCTCACCCCCACCTTCCTAGCCCCTGGTAACCACCATTCTACTCTCTGCTTCTATGAGTTCAAATTTTTTAGATTCCAAATATAAGTAAGATCATACAGTATTTGTCTTTCTGTGCCTGGCTTATTTCACTTAGTATAGTGTTCTCAAGACTCATCTATGTCATTACAAATGACAACATTTCCTTCTTTTCTAAAGCTCCTATTCCATTGTACGTATATGCCACCTTTTCTGTATCCATTCATCTGTTGACAGACACTTAGGTCGAGTCCCTATGTTGGCTGTTGTAAATAATTCTGCAATGAACACAGGAGTGTAGATCTCTCTCCAACATACTGATTTCATTTCCTTTGCATATATGCCCAGTAGTAGGATTGCTGGATCATATGGTAGTTCTATTTTTAATTTTTTAAGGAAGCTCTATATTGTTTTCCATAATGGCTATACTAATTTACATTCTCACCAACAGTGTACAAAGGTTTCCCTTTTCTCCACATCCTTGCCAACATATGCTATGTCTTGTCTTTTTAATAGCCATTCTAACAGGTTTGAGGTGATATCGTACTGTGGTTTTAATTTGCATTTCCCTGGTGATTAGTGATATGGAGCATTTGTCATATATCTGTTGGCCATTTGTATGTCTTCTTTTAAGAAATGTCTATTCAGGTCCTTTGCCCATTTTTTAATCAGGTTGTTTCCTTGATACTGAGTCATTTCCCTTATAAGATGTGTGGTTTACAAATATTTTATCCCATTCTATAGGTTGTCTCTGAACTCTGTTGGCTATTTCCTTTGCTGTGCAGAAGTTTTTTAGTTTGATGTAATCCCATTCGTCTATTTTTGCTTTTGTTGCCTGTACTTTTGGGATCATGTTCAAAATCATTGCCCAGACTAATGTCATTGATCTTTTCCCCTGTATTCTTCTAGTTGTTTTATAGTTGCAGGTCTTAAGTCTTTAATCCATCTTAAGTTGATTTTTGTATATGGTGTGAGGTAAGTCTCCAATTTCATTTTTCTGCACGTGAATATCCAGTTTTCCCAATACCATTTATTGAGAGAAACTCCTTTCTCCATTGTGTGTTCATGGGACCTTTATTCAAAATCAACTAACCATAAATGCATGAATGTATTTCTGAGCTTTTTGTTCCATTGCTCTATGAATCTGTTTTTATGCTAATACCATACTGTTTGGATTACTATAGCTTTGTAATATAGTTTTAAATCAGAGGATGTGATATCTCCAGCATTGTTCTTTTTGATCAAGAGTGCTTTGGGCTATTTGGGGTCTTTGTAGTTCCATGTGAAGTTTAGGATTGTTTTTCTAGTTCTGTGGAAAAAATGTAATTCTAATTTTGACTGGGATTGCATTGAATCTGTACATTGATTTGGATAGTATGAACATTTTATAATAACAATACTATTAATAATTCTTCTAATCTATGAACATAGTATATCTTTCATTTCTCTTTTATTCTCATTTTTCATCAGTATTTTACACTGTTCAGCACACAGGTCTTTCTCCTCTTTGGTTAAATTTATTTCTAAGTTTTTTTGGTAGCTATTATGAATATAATTGTTTTCTTGATTTCTTTTTCAGATAGTTTGTTGTCAATGTATAGAAATGCTACCAAATTTTATGCATTGATTTTGTATGCTACAACTTTACTGAATTTATTAGTTCTAACAAGTTTTTGGTGAAGTCTTTAGGGTTTTCTATATATAAAATCATGTCACCTGCAAAAAGGGACATTTAACTTTCACCTTTATAATTTGAATGCCTTTTATTTATTTTTCTTGTCTAATTGATCTGGCTTGGACTTCTAGTATTATGTTTGAATAGAAGTATTGGGAGTGGCATTCTTGTCTTTTTCCTGATCTTAGAGAAAAAGCTTTTAACTTTTCACCATGAGTATCTGTTAGCTGTGGGTTTGTCATACATGGCCTTTATTTGTATAAAATCTTAACAACTAGACTTGTTAGGAAAAACTAAATTGTTAAAATGTGCCATTTATAAACACAAACTAATGACTAATAAATTTTTGCCATACAAAGGTATGCCTGTAACTATTAGACTTGAGGGAAAAGTCTGTTAGGAGTTGAATGAATTAGAGTAAAATCTATGTTCCTTATCTATCTCTTCCCTGCTTCAGTGATTAAATTATTGTGTGTAGTCTACTAGAGTTCTTTTTCCTAAGTTAAAATTCCATTTCAATAGTTCTGTTTATATTAGTAACAATTCATTTTTTTCCTGAAGATAGTACAAACTTAAAACTCAGTTTATATCAAATGATAAGTCACAATTATTAGGTATAGGTTTCTAAGGTATTACTGATTTTATTATAACTATCAACTTATAATGAGAAATCTAGAAATAGCACTGTTTTTGAAACTAAATCTAATAATAATATAAATGTATAATAAAATTATCTTAGTAATTTGATAAAAAATGTGTGGATTCTGTAAGTATGACAATATTGTTTCAATATCTTTTAAAGTTATAATTCAGTTTTTCAAATTCATCAAAATGGTTTATACTTTTGTACATATCCATGTTGAGGAAGCAAAATAAGAGGAACTCACCCTAGATACTACAAATTGAAATCTCACCTTGGCAAAACGTAGCACCACTTGCTTAAAATGGAATGTCTCTCAATGACAGCATTCTTGTTAGTATGAAAATCCTTTATAATACTCTGAGAAATATCAAATTCTTTTAGCTTTTAATAGAAATGAGATTTAAGGCATAAGTCCTCAAAGAATTTGTCAAAGAAACATTTAAAAAATACTTATATTTGTTATACTCTGTTTAAAGTAGTTTTAAAGACAAGTTGTATTGAATCATGCATAACCACTTTATATAACATAATCAATGTTGCAGCTCACCCTGTGTCTCTTCTATACATTATATTAAGTATTTTATGCTTTCCCTCTTACCCTTCAAATCAAAACTTCTATTCTGTACTTATTCCACTGGCTTTCAGGGTTTTTATGTATTATGTTAATTTGTAGGAAGCTGAATCTCTTCCAAAGGCATGTATTTACATATTAGAAGAATAACTTCTTACCTCAATTTTTTTACATTTTTTTCCTTTTTATAAATGGAGAACAAATAAGGGAGTTATACTTCTTTCTGGTCTTTTAGAGGGGAGAGGACAGAGCCAACACTCCATTCTTCTTTTATATCCCCTCCCCCTCTCTCCTAGAACATTTCTTCCCTGTTCCTCAGGTTCCCTACCTAAACAGTATTTAAGTTTGTATTTAGCCAACCAGAGTTTGCTAATTATAGTTCTCTCACCCTGAAAAGTCCCCCTTGAAGCATTTTCTTACAGTTATTAAAGACAGAGAGACCCTAAGGGAGGTGAAAATTAAAGTATTAATGGGTAAAAAGATACTACTATATTAAGATTACAGAGAATAGTTCACAGTCCCTCACCCCTGTTTTAATCTAGCACCATAGCATCTTTTGGGCAACAATCTTCAAGCCTCATTGCCTACTAATTTTCAACAACTCCAACTAAGCTGACCAACTTTTTATTACCTGGACAAGCCATTTTAATGATATACTTTCTTAAAGCACTGCCCCCACTCTTATTTATTTGACTCCTACCAAGAAGGGGTCCTATAGACCTGGATCTAGAACCATCTCCTCCATATCCAGTGACTGATCCTTCTCTGAATTCCCTTGGCATTTGGTAAGACTAAGGGAGATGGGGGAGCAGGGAGTAGCAGAAAAACATGAATGCAGAAACAAGAGATAAGATGTGCTGGTTATGCTGTGAGGTAAGAGAGCAAGGATACTCAGAATGAGAAAGGACATATTTTCCTGTGCAAAAGAGATAAATCTTGCACTGTAATATACTGTGCATAAGAGATCAGCTGCCTAAAGTGAGTGATAAAAAGATGGTTAGGGCAGGGATGGCTATGAATGTCAGAAAAGACTGGTTGCAAAGGAATGAGTAAACTGAGGGAAAATAGAACCTAAAATTGAATTCAAAGGAGGTAAGTATCAGTTTCAAATGTTTGTAGCTTATCAGTTCTAACATATACCTATTTACATAGCTTGAGTTTATATCTTTCTGGGTATTTTCTATACCATTCAGAGACTCAAACCAATTGGTGCAGGGATCTCTATGTTATTAGCACTATTTGTGGAAACTGGCCTTTCTCAACACAGATTATTCTAAAGGCTGGCAAACTACCCAACTGTTTACCACATACCCCAAGAGACTGCTAACCCTTTGTATTTATTTACTTAGCAAATATTTATAAAGTGTCCTTATGGGGCCAAAATCACATTGAAAAGCAGGTAACCAATAAATATTACTTCCTCTTCATAATGCCAATCTAAAGAATTTGGACTTAGTTTTCTGTAGGCAATGTTGAAATACTAGAGGTATTTAGATTGGGAACTTTTGTTTTAGAAAGAGAATTCTTGTTTGTCAGGTTTGGCAGTCTTGCTCTGTGTTCTCAGTTTTTGGTGTGCTCATGGCTGAAGAATGACCAGACACACCAAAGTAAGCCAAATATGAGATGAAATTTATTGAGAGGGAGCAAGATAGGATTATAGAGCAAGAACAATATATATGTTCACAGAGCAAGATACCTATGCCATAGATGACGACCGGATCCCTTGTCATAACAAAAAGAGAGAGCTTGATTATGGTCTGGGTCTTGTTTTATATAAGTGCCTGGATTGGGACCTCCCGTGGTTCAGACATCATCATGGGACCACTTTGATTGGACAGTTGGGAGTTACACAACCTGAGTCTTACTACACATGCAGATCTCCCATGAGCTTCTCTGAAAGCCCATTTGGGATGTGCATCCCAACTGGGATGAATGAGCACCATGTTTGGTCCAACTCCTCCCTCTTCCTTGAGAGCTGGTCCTGCATTCTATCACGTTAGGAACAGCGCCTGATCTTCCAAGGGAGGCCTGTGGTTTTCCACTACTGCCATAAGTGGGTAGGTAAATCTGCCTAATTCTAGGATTCAGATAAACCACGTTCTCCAATAGCTGTTTTTACCTTTCCAGTAATAAACAATATGACCATTTATCCCAGTTCGGACATGCTAGGCCAGGAACCCATCAGGTTAGTGTCCCTTTCACTCTTAGAAGTGTCCCATTTTTTTTTTTTTTTTTTTTGAGACAGAGTCTCGCTTTGTTGCCCAGGCTAGAGTGAGTGCCGTGGCGTCAGCCTAGCTCACAGCAACCTCAAACTCCTGGGCTCGAGTGATCCTTCTGCCTCAGCCTCCCGGGTAGCTGGGACTACAGGCATGCGCCACCATGCCCGGCTAATTTTTTTATATATATATCAGTTGGCCAATTAATTTCTTTCTATTTATAGTAGAGACGGGGTCTCGCTCTTGCTCAGGCTGGTTTCGAACTCCTGACCTTGAGCAATCCACCCGCCTCGGCCTCCCAAGAGCTAGGATTACAGGCGTGAGCCACAGCGCCCGGCCCCCATTTTTTATGATAAATTATATTCTCCCTCTAGTAATAAAGGTGGTATTCTGATCTCTATGCTCACTCATACGTGACAATCTCTAAATTGGTTCAAACTCAAGTGCCGAATACAGAAGTATCATCTGTAGAAAATTCAAAGGTAAGACACACTGTTAGTTCTCATGATTCTTATTATAAAAGAAAATTGGAGGTATAAAATGAATATAATCTAAAAATACAAAAAAGTATATGCCTTGATTTGAATATCTATCACTCCCAAAACTCATGCTGAAATTTAATCCCCAATGTGACAATATTGAGAGGTGGGACCTATCAGAATTCATTCAGGGCCGGCAAGAGGATTGCTTGAGCTCAGGAGTTTGAGACAAGCCTGAGCAAGAGTGAAACGGGAAAAATTAGCTGGGCATGGTGGTGTACACCTGCAGTCCCTGCTACTTGGGAGGCTGAGGCAGGAGGATCATTGGAGCCCAAAAGTTTGAAGTTGTTGTGAGCTAGAATGATGCCATGACACTCTAGCCCAGGTGACAGAGCAAGATTCTGTCTCCAAAAACAAACAAACACCCAAGAATTAGCTGGGCGTGGTGGCTCACGCCTGTAATCCTAAGCATACTGGGAGGCTGAGGCGGGCGGATCGCTTGAGGTCAGGAGTTCGAAACCAGCCTGAGCAAGACCTGCCTCTACTAAAAAATAGAAAGAAATTAATTGGCCAACTAAAAATATATATAGAAAAAATTAGCCGGGCAGGGTGGAGCATGCCTGTAGTCCCAGCTACTTGGGAGGCTGAGGCAGGAGGATCGCTTGAGGCCAGGAGATTGAGGTTGCTGTGAGCTAGGCTGATGGCATGGCACTCACTCTAGCCTGGACACAAAGTGAAACTCTGTCTCAAAACAAACAAACAAACAAACAAACCCAAGAATTTATTCAGGAGGGCAGAACCCTCATGAATGGATTCATCCACTGCACTCATGGATAGTGGATTAATGGGTTATCATGGGAGTGGGACTCGTGGCTTTACAAGAAATAGGAGAGTAACCTGAGCTATGATGCTTAGCCCCCTCACCATGTGATGCCTGCACCATCTTGGGACTATGCATAGAGTCCCCACCAGCAGAAAGGCCCCCACCATATATGGCTCCTTGATCATGGACTTCTTAGCCTCCATAAGTGTAGGAAACAAATTCCTTTTCTTTATAAATTACCCAGTTTTAGGTATTTGTTATAAGTGACAGAAAATAGGCTAAGATAGTATGGCACAGAATAGTATGAGGGTTTAAATGAGGGTGGGGGATCACATAGGGTGTGGAGCCTTGGAAAGGTTCCTCATCAGTCTGAGACATATAAGGGCTGTCTGGAAAGTATCCTGCTAATATAACAAGAACAGTTATATGGCTGGATACTTTCTGGACAGGCCTCGTATATGCCATGTCACCCATTCCAGTTATTTATGTGCAGGTCAGCTTCCCTACTGGCGGACATAATTCTTAAGGACAGGAAAGTCGATCGTATCCATCTTTAAATTGTCTATTGCCTCAACATAACAGGTAATTACAAAATTACAGAGAAATAAATGGATGAGTAGCATTTGAGCTGGCCCTTAAAGGAAGAGCAGGGCATGCACAGCCAATCAGAGGGGCATTCTAAACAAAGGAATAGTCCTCTGTCCTATGCCTGGGGTTTCTTAACCTTAGTGCTACTGACACTTAGTGCCAAATAATTCTTTGTTGGGGTGGGGGTGAGGTTGCTGTCCTGGATACAGTGGGATATTTAGCAGTATCCCTGGCTTCTACACACTAGAAGCCAATGCAACACCATCCTGCCCCCATTGTGATAACTAAAATTGCCTCCAGATGTTGCCAAATGTTTCATGGAGAGCAAAGTCATTAATTTCTTCCTCCAACCCCTTCCACTGAGAACCACTGGCCTACAGTAAAGAAAATAACATTTATTGAGTGGCCACTAATATGTAAGGCTCTATGCTAGGTGCTATGAGGAATTTTCAAAATAAAAGACATATCCTTCTACTAAGAAGACATAAAGTGTTACGTATAAAAATAGTTGCAAAAACATGCTATCAGAATGCTAAGAGCAGGTGATGAAGATAACATTTAGTACAAGCTGAAATAGTGCTTTTAACCACTTCGGTATGGCACTCACGGGCCGCAAAACTTTGCCCACAGCTGGCACTCATAGTCCTCATGATAGTTTGTGCTGTGCATTGACTACGAATCTGTTTTGCTCTTGTGTGATGAGGAACGCTTTAAAGCACTGAAAGCTTGTTTTACTTTACAGGCAGCTTTACTTGTAATGTAAATCAGAATAGGTAACATATACATATATGTTTTCATTATGTTATTTTTCAATGTTCACAATTTTATTTTGACAAATGAAAAATTAGAAAAGTCACATCATGGCTGTCGGCTAAAGTCGCTGTGTGTGTTCATCTGTGGCTATTGACTATAGTCGACACTCATACCAAAGTGGTTAACATTTGGGGATAAAATAAAAGGCTGAGACTGGGTAAGGTTGTGGAGAGTCTTGGATGCCACCTAGAAAGATTTGTGAACAAAGGAAAAATATGATAAAACTTGTGTTGGATAGACAGAATATTTTCTTCAGGGAAGAAAATTTGGAATCTAAATAGATCAAGCATTTAATAATATGAATTTTGATAATAAAAACCTTCCTATCACCTTTTATGTTAAAAATTAAAACCTAATAGTATACTAGTGATAATAAATATTAAAAGTATACAGTAAATTATAGAAATAAAAATATGTGGTACCTCAGGTGGTGGCAGTCTGATTGTGCAAGCTTCTATACTTAGACAAACTTGAGTTTCTGTTACATTGATGTCTAATACTGAAAATAAAATATTTACCTGTAAACTATGTGGCATTATTATTCCATCCTATCAAATTAAGTATTTTAGTAGCAAAAAAGCCCCTTTAACTTAATTTATTTAAGTCAAAAACTAAGTTAGGAAAAGATTGTTTTCCACACGTGGTAAAATTCAAATAATCACTATTTAATATTTGATGGTCTACAGATGAGACATCTAAAAGATGACAAATGTATCAAACAGCATGAATATATCGGGAGGAAAGTAGTTGCAGGGCAAGGTTACAATAAGAAAAATGAGACATCCATAGTTAAGAGGAAAACCCAACACATACCTATACATGTAAGACATATATTAGTATTGTATGTAAAAATATGGAGCCTGTCCCCTTGTGAAATATAAACAGGAACCACACCATGTTTCTGACATGAATAGTCTTTTACTAAAAAATATCCTCAAATATACTGGCAGATATATTCTAGATCTCCTAGAGCCTTGAAGTCTCTATCTTGCTTTTTTCATAAAGAAAACTACTACTGACAAGCCAGGATACCAGTAACCTTGGGAAGGGGTAGTACCTGAAGATAGCAAGAGGAGGTTGGTAATGTTTCTTGATTGGAGAACTGGTTACAATGATATGTTTAGTTTGTTAAAATTAAATGAACTATACACTTACAATTTGTGAGTTACGCTGTAGTAATTACATTTCAGTACGAGTGAAAAAAAATCCTAATACAGGAGTAACTAATTTTGTTCTCCTGAACTTTTAACTTTAAGCTCTACAATTGTAGTCTCATGATAGGATCTGGGGGTGAAACTAGATTTAGGTAATGAACCCATGCACACAGAGTTAGAGCACAGTGACGGCCCAACTTAAATGTAAAACTAGTACAAAAAAGCTTTAGCTGGAAAGCCAACTCAGATCAAATAGTTGTGGACTACAGGTCAGGATTTTAAGGCTATGCCCAAAGGATAGAAGAGCCACCATGATTGAGTAATAATATCTTCTGTGGGATCAGGATTCCCACCTATCTACTATCTCTGGACTACTGTTTAGGAAACTACTACTGTTTAGGAAACTACCTTACATACAACCATGCAAACTGATGAAAAAATCAGATTAGGCCATACAGTAAACTATATACTTTGGATCATCTGTGCCTCTTTAGATAATCTTTTTTTTTTTTAAAGGAGAAAAACAATCATATTCTTCTCATAAGAAATAAAGTTTTGACTTACATCAGCACTAAAAAATTTTTGATGATATGATTCTGGAAACTATGCAGTGCTTACAGAATCAAACTCCTTCATACTAATAATTTTCTTTAAATAGAGAAAATAAAACTTTTTCCAATTATGATTAGTAAATTTTTCTCATATAAGTAGACTATGTATTTTGAACCAGAAGTGATTTCCCAGGTGAAATTCTGACTACAATAATATCTAATTAAACTCTGATATAACCAAACCATCAAAGACTATAACAACCCAATGATCTATAATATTGTTTTAACTGTTAATTTATATTAATGTTTTATGTATTCATGTAAGCATTTGTACTTACCAACAGCACTTTGTTTTCCCATCTGAGAAAGAAAATCTCTTCCTTAAAAAATTTGCAGAATATGCTATATTATTATAACTCATAAATAATCATGCTTGATAAATACAACTATGCTTGATGTCAAATTACCAAAGCTAAGAAAAATACTTTGAAATGCAAAGGAATATCTGATGAAAGTTCAGAGAAAAAAATATAATCATTCAAAAAGTATATATACATACACACACACACACACACACACACACCACGGAGTACTACTCAGACATATAAAAGATGAATTAATGCCTTTTGCAACAATTTGGATGGAACTGGAGAATGGAACCATTCTCCTAAGTGAAATATCTAAAGTATGGAAAAACAAATGCCACTTGTACTCACTATTAAATTAGAACTGACCAATGAGCACACATGTGCACAGAGGAAGTAAAACTCAGTGGAAATCAAGCAGGGGGAAGGGGGAGGGAGGAATAGGATGGGTGAAAACCTACCTAACAGGTACAGTTAACACTGTTTGGGTGATGGGCACATTTATAGCTGTGACTTAAGCATTACAAAAGCAATCCATGTAACCAAAAACATTTTCAGCCCCTTAATACTTTGAAATAAAAAAAGAATTATTCCCTAAAATTGACATTATCTTGAAATTAAAAACAGATGCACATAATAGAAGTAATCTAATTCAGAAAACCTCAATGACTGAACGAGATAAAGTTACCTTGTACCAAGAGATGGCCAGTTCTATTCCAGGCTGGAGCAAGTCTAGCCATGAATGAATATGAAAGGCAGTTTTGAAGAATTACTGGAATTACTCTCTGTGGAGCCTCCATCTAAAAATATTAAAGGGCAAAATATTGGCAAATTTAGAGCAACTTCTATGTCCTTATAAACTCAAAGGAAATGACTAGATGTTTAGATCACTACCCAACAAAATGGGCTATTCTGGATAAAAATTATAGTCTCTGCTATAGCTAACCCTAAGTGATTTTAAAGTTAAAGAAGTGTTAAAAGATATCCACTTCAAAACCACTACTACTGTCAAGCTATTATGGCCAAATTCTACCTGCTTACCCTGGCCCAAGAAGCCTAAACTTTGAAAGCTCCTGTGTTAAGAACCTTCAACTTTACTTTGTGTTCTGCTCCACACAGAGGAATCCAGAACAGAAAGATCTTGTGATATTTCCCAATATGGTTCAGTTTAGTTCAACATCACAAAACAATTAAATACTTACATGGGCACATATGCAATCAACAGAGTATCTCTATTTGTACAGAACTTTAAAAATTAAGACTTTCACTTCTGACCATTAAGTAATAGGAACCAGATTCATTCTCTCACTTAAAATGTCTAAAAAACTGGTTATATGAACTTGTATGAAACAATGGTTCACAAGAAATTGGATGTCACACAACAAAGAACAGTGGTCCCTGAGAGACAAGAAACCAACAAAATGAGCACTAGGCTATCCCCAGCTTCTTGATTATAGAGGATTTCCTGGTTGCAGTGCAGGAAGGGGTGGGGAGTATCTAGTAAGAGTTTGCTAATCTCCCTGAATTGGGAGTCCAAGGCAGCTAGAGTTTTCAGGAGCAAAGTACCGGAGAGGAGAGAGCTGCATAGAAAGCAAACTCTGGAGATCAGCAGAGGGTCCCTCTTGAGTATTCAGCTGAGTACAGATTAGCACATGCACCTAAGGAAACTGCCCAAGGCTGGGGAAAAGGCCAAGGCTGTTTGCCATAACAAACATCTTTGAAAATATAATCCAGGAAAAACAACAACAACAAAAAGGCTGCCATTGCCTCTGTGAGAAAAAAATGCAGAAAAGTGAGATAGCCAAGGAGCATTGTTTCTCAATGTTATCCACCCCTCATTTCCTCACTACTTGGCTTCTGGTGAATGTTTCCAGGATAACAATTGAATAATCTGTTGGCTAGGGATGGAATCAAATCTGTTTAATCTGTTTTTTGGGAATCTAATTAAGGCTACTATCATTAGGACTTCAAGTAGCAGGATAACGTAAACCTGCAATGTTGACCTCAAACATGGCCCAAAGGGCCCAGATGCAAGCAGCTAAACAAATTCCACAAACCTAGGGTCTTCCTTAGAAAGCCAGGTTGCTTTCTGCTTAATTTCTGTATTGACTTTCTCCTTGGCCTGAGGAATTAATAATCGACATATAGCAGGATATATCAGCACAAACAGCCATGCAAGGAGAAGTCTGGGGCAATTCTATCATCCATAACCATACTGATGGGTGACCTGATCGCCTTGCAGGGCAACAATGATGCCATTTATCACTTCAGCTAAAGTCAGTGACAAATTCTCTGCCACCTTCTCTATCTGGGTAACTCCCACTGTAGTAAAAACTGCTGCCCCTCAGAGGAGGAGGAGGAGAAGGGGAAAGAATAAGAGGAGGAAGAGGAAGAAAAAGAAGACACACATTACCAATATCAGGAATGAAAGACATGACATCACTAAATCATTACAGATTCGACCTCAAAGGAAAATAAGGGAATATTATAAGCAACTTTATGCAAATAATTTGACAACTCAGATCAAATGGATATATTCCTTGAAACAGGGAACTTGAATAGCTCTATTATCTATTAAGGAAATTAAAAATATAGTTAAAACCCTTCCCAGACAGCATTATTGGTGAATTTTACCAAACATTTATTGAAGAAATAACAAAAAATTCCATACAAACTCTTCCAAAAACTTAAAAAGGTAGGGAATTTTTTTCCTGCTATAAAATTTGTGGGGGCAGAGACTTTATCTGGTTCACAGCTTTACCCCCAGAAATAAGTAGACTGCTTGACATATTATAGGTGTTCAATGAATATCTGCTGACTATGATTTTTGTTATGTGAGAAGTATCCATATAAAGAAAAATTGAGCATAACCATAAAGGCTCAATGAGTGTAAGAAAATGCAAGTGAGGATGGAAGAAAGTTTGTGAATAACAAAGAATTCAGGATCTGGAAGTCTGGTACAGGGGACAAAACAAATTTACTTAGAAGGAATGAGAAACTGAAATAAATGGAAAAAGGATAAGAGTATAAACAAAGATTTTAAATAGTTTGGCAATGTGACACCTTGCACTAATGAATAAAGTCAAAGGTGTGAACAGAATGGAAAAAGTACAGCACAAAGTAAGCATTTTTATTATTTATAAGGACTGTGGGTGATATTTTTAATTTTTCATTTTTTCTTATAAAGTACATATAAATTGATGGTTCATAGTAAAAACATAGCTTTACTAAATCAATATAGTAAGTCCTCACTCAATGTCATCAATAGATTTTTGAAAACTGTGACTTTAAGTGAAACAACATATAACAAAACCAATTTTATCATAGGCTAATTGATATAAATAAAAGTTCCTATAGCATAGTTCTGGTCACAAAAACATCACTAAACTTCGAAGTAAAGTCCTAAAACACTTTTATTAAACATTGAAATAAATGTGAACTAAACATACATTTAGGAATGATTAATAAAAACGAAATAATTATTTACCCAATTTTTGGTGAATCAGTGACAGTGGTCACAGTGGTGATGAATTAAATCAAAGAATAAATGTTTGCAAAGTGAAAATTGTCAGGAGCACCTCCTACCACCATGTAGTTCAAAAACAAGTAATGAGAAATGCGGCAGGTTCCCTGAGTGCTTTCATACTACATCGTTTATTGTGGTGCATTTGTATGATTATCGTATACTTTATGAAATTTTATAATAATTTGTATGCATTTATTCATTCATTAATTTTCCAACTTACTTATTCCAGTTCAGAGTGGTGGGTGGCCAGAGTCTACCGCACCATCTCAGGGCTCAACATGTGAACCAATCCTGGACGGGACGCCATTCCATCTCAGGGTGTACTCACAGCCACACTCACTCAGAGAGACTGGGACAATTTAGACTTTTCAATTCACCTAACGTGCACATCTCTGGGATATGGGAGGAAACCAGAATGTCTGGAGAAAATCCATGCAGACGTAAGGAGAATATGCAAACTCCACACAGTGGCCTTGCAGGAAATTGATTTTTTTCCTCAACATTATAATGAAACAATGTTTAAAAAAATGACTTTATTCAATGATCTGCTGTACTGAAATGCTACCTATTGCGCTCAGAATGTAATCGTTTTGATCTTTAGAATTCATCTTAAAAATCATAATCTTTTTGTATAATGACATTTGTCATTATGTGAAAAGTATCCATATAAAGGATATGGATACTTTTTCTCACAGAGGCAATGGCAGCCTTTTGTTGTTGTTGTTTTTCCTGGATTATATTTTCAAAGATGTTTGTTATGGCAAATAGCCTTGGCCTTTTCCCCAGCCTTGAGCAGTTTCCTTAGGTGCATGTGCTAATCTGTACTCAGCTGAATACTCAAGAGGGACCCTCTGCTGATCTCCAGAGTTTGCTTTCTATGCAGCTCTCTCCTCTCTGGTACTTTGCCCCTGAAAACTCTAGCTGCGTTGGCCTCCCTGGACTCTCAGCACTCTCTTCTCGATTCAGGGAGATTAGCAGACTCTCACTAGATATTCCCTGCCCTCCGCCCCTCCCTGTACTGCAGCCTGAATATCCTCTATAATCAAGAAGCTGGGGGAAATCCTAGGGCTCATCTTGTTGGTTTCCTGTCTCTTGGGGACCACTGTTCTTTGTTGTGTGATGTCCAAAAACTGGCCTTCCTCCAATTTTTACGCATAGATTCTACAGCAATAGAATTTTTAAATCAGTATATTAATAATAAGATTAAATTCTCTAGGAGCTAAGGGGTCTTCATTAAACCATGACATGTTTTCCATAATAAAGAATAGAATTTTGTAGGGATTGCTTAAAGACCTAGGTCTTTATTCTAGGTGAATGATATACTGTAATCTGGTTCTTATAGTTCATAAATGGCCTTTCAGATAACCAGAATCCTTAGATGACCAAAGACTTATAAAAAAGATTTAAACATAATCCTTCCTCATTGCTACTAAACAATACTGTTTTCCCAGATTGTAACTGATGTCTGAAACCAGCTTTCAGGTTATTCAAAGACTTCGAAGGGAAATAGAAAATACCATTTCTGAGACTTTATTATTCTTCTAGAACCTAAAGGCAGCATCTCATTTTAGAGACGACTAGAAATTTCATTATCTTGAACTCCAATAGATCTAGGAACAGAGGCCAGCAGTATGGCTGGACAGGCTGTTAGAATAACCAGTGAGTGCCTCAGAGTTACATGAAGAGGCACGAAGGGACTTCTAGTCAAGGCTCCAAGACTTGATTTACTGAGACACACAGTGGTACTCAAGCCCATGTATTCATCTTTTTCCTTGCAAAGATCCAGAAGCTCATCACCATTATACAATCTATAATTTTTTTTCCTTCACATATTAGTAGCTATACGGTTGTAAAGAATAATTTTACCTTGCTGAGTTTCATTTTCTTCATATGTGAAAATAGGGAGATTCACTTCTTTGAAGATATATCAATACATGGTAAATGAGATTATGCCACATAAATGGCTGCAATAAAGTATCCAATAAAAACATAAGCCTCTTCCCCTCTTTCTATATTAAATGTGCACAAAATAATTTTTTTGAAAAAAACGTTGGATTCTTTCACATGCATAGCAATGATTTATGAGAAACACATTCCAATTTTCATTTGCTAACTGAAGAAGTTGAACACATAATCAATATAAACATCTGGAATTATTATCCTTTTTTAAAACTTACCTTAGCTCCGTATTTTTCAATACAGGCATTAAGTTTTCCAGTTTTATAAAATGGTATCTATAACAAAAATCCACATTTATAAAAAGGACTTAACATAAATTTAACATATATATAATTAAATTATGCAATACAAGAAGATTTTAAGCATTATACAACAGAGGGCACAGAATAAGGCCATCATCCTATTAGCTTTTATGCCTTGGGGAAGTGATGACCATGCACTTCCTGAACTAGAATCTGTGGGCACATTCTCAAAGCGTAGAAAGCCTTTCTGGGAGTGACATGACCACAGAAGGCTTACAAAGGAAAAGTCCAATAAATTTCATATACTAAGTATTTAATATCTTTCTTAGTATACAATAAATTCTTAGACAATAAGAAAAATGGACACAAATGGAAGATCACATTCAGAAGGCCTAAATGCTATAACTCACTAATGAAATAAATACAAATTAAAGGAAAATATTTTTAACCTAACAGATTAACAAATACTTAAAGGCTGCTATTATCTACAGTGTTCATGAGGGTATGGAAAAAAAGTTTCTCTCATACACTATTTATTTTTTTTAAGAGTCAGAATCTTGCTCTATTGCCCCGGCTGAAGTGAAGTGGCATGATCATAGCTCAAACTCCTAGGTTCAAGCAATCCTCCCGCCTCAGCCTCCCCAGTAGCTGGGACTACAGGCACACCACTACACCTGACTAATTTTTTATTTTTATAGAGGTGGTATCTCACTATGTTGCCCAGGCTGGTCTCAATCTCAAGTGATCCTCCTGCCCTGGCCTCCCAAAGTGCTGAGATTATAGTTGTGAGCCATGATGCCCAGAACACTGTTAAAATGTAATCTAGCATAAGCTTTTCAGAGACCAATTTAGCAGTACCCAGATTATAGTTTAAAATCCAGATTACGGTTGCAATCCACTTCTAAAAATTTAACCCATAGAAGTTATCAAATAAAAATGATATAATTTCAATGATGCTTTCTGAAACAGTTTGTAACAGCACAAAACTAGAAACTCAGGTGTGCATTAGAAAGTATTAAAGTACTATATACCCATACAATTAAATATTTCACAGCCTTAAAAAATGAGGAAGATGTATGACTAATATGGAAAGATATCCAGTAGAGACTAAAGAAGGAATAAAAAGCAAGTTTCAAAATAGTATGTATAATAATTCCATTTTCTACTTAATTTTTTTTTTTTTTTTTTTTTTGGAGACAGAGTCTCGCTTTGTTGCCCAGGCTAGTGAGTGCCATGCCGTCAGCCTAGCTCACAGCAACCTCAATCTCCTGGGCTCAAGCAATCCTCCTGCCTCAGCCTCCCAAGTAGCTGGGGCTACAGGCATGCGCCACCATGCCCGGCTAATTTTTTCTATATATATTAGTTAGCCAATTAATTTCTATTTATAGTAGAGACGAGGTCTCACTCTTGCTCAGGCTGGTTTCAAACTCCTGACCTTGAGCAATCTGCCCACCTCGGCCTCCCAGAATGCTAGGATTACAGGCGTGAGCCATCGCGCCCGGCCTCTACTTAAATATTTTTGTAAATTATTTTTAGAGAATACCTTTGTAAGATAACAAATCACATATTTAAAAAATAGATGGCCACTTTCCTCTAATTATTCTTGCCCAAATTAGGATAATTTACTAGAACTCTAAAATAATGTCCTTGTGCAATAAAGATTTTCAGGTAGAAAGGGATACAAATAAGAGATACTAGTCTACTTGTTCACTAACAGTTTGTCCTTTTTAAAAACTATATTAAGGATAAGAAGATATAAGATGGACATACAATCAAGACCTAGAAGAAAAAGAACTAAAGGCTTTGGATGATTTATCAGCGTTGTTAATAAATGTTGATTTCACTGAATTCTGGGGAATTAAAAACTCAGAAAAACAGAATTTTCAGAAAGATTTTTGATAAAAATCTTAGGTTAATATGATTTTTATACAAATTTCTGGAATTTCATCATAATTCCCAGTTACATATAGCACTGGAAAATATGTCTCTAATACTCATTTTACTAAGTATAAAAGCATTTTTTAGTAAAATTTCCAAATTAAAAGAAACATTGATCTAAGTTCCTTAAAAACAGTTGAAGATTAATCTGACACAGGATTCGTTAAAAAAGGAAAAAATTAAAAAACAGTTGGAAATTTGTTGAAATGAGAAACTTCTTCCTTTTATTCTTTTTTTTTTTTTTTTTTTTTGAGACAGAGTCTTACTCGGTTGCCTGGGCTAGAGTGCCATGGCATCAGCCTAGCTCACAGCAAGCTCAAACTCCTGGGCTCAAGCAATTCTTCTGCCTCAGCCTCTCGAGTAGCTGGGACCACAGGCATGCACCACCATGCCTGGCTAATTTTTTCTATATATTTTTAGTTATCCAGCTAATTTCTTTTCTATTTTTAGTAGAGATGGGGTCTCGCTCTTGTTAAGGCTGGTCTCAAACTCCTGACCTTGAATGATCCACCCGCCTAGGCGTCCCAGAGTGCAGGTTTACAGGCGTGAGCCACCACGCCAGGCCCTCTTCCTTTTATTCTAAAGAATAAAATATGACTAAAAAGTATTAAGCCCATGCCATCTTAAAAAACTATACTGTAACATTTTATTCTTTAATAGTCTTTATCTTAGCATTATGACAGAGAAAACTAATGGATTTTAAACATCGGGCATATCAAAGTTATTCTGTTAATAAATAGTTCAATCAAACTTATAATACAGTGTGATACATCCTCATAAACCATCTTCAATTTTAGCTTTAATACCTGAATTTTTTTATTTTTATCAATATTGCTCCCAATAATTGGTACTAATATTTCATAAAATGTTAAAATACTAACCGCCATCACCACCCAAATTTGGTTTAATATTCCAGGCACAGGTGATGTAAGAATATCTTGATGCAAAAACAGCAACTGCCTGTGGAGATAAAATATATTACAAAGTAGACCTGCCCACTGTGTTTTGACTTTACTGCAACATTTAAAATTTTTGCATAGTTAAAATTTTAAGTTTTTCTAGACAACAATTGTGTTGTAGACTTCTATCTCCTCACACTTAGCATGGTGCCTTGAACAGCATAGGTACTCAGCCAACATTTGAATTAAGAGGATTTTGAAGTTGTGGATACTGATACTAACATGAGAATTTGTCCCCTGTAGCTGAATTTCCCAAGCTCTTTCTTCTATGAGACTAAATTCATTTTTTAAAGCTCCATTTCTGTCCTATATGTACACTTGAAGAAGTCTAAGCACAGTGAGGAATCCATCTCTTTGAATTCCTGTTCCTTCCACTCCTTTTTTTTTAAGTGGTGGGCAGGAGGCACTGGAAGCAAGAGGCTAAGGATTCACCTATCAGTGAAGTTACCAACTCCTTGAAAATTACTACTGCCTAGAAATTCTTTCCAAGCCCAAAAGAATTGAGTAGTGGTTTTAGTTTAGTTTTCAACAGCCAAATGAATTTACAACAAACATCATCACAATGCGAATTACCACCAATAATTTTGTTTCAAAGTTCGAATGGAAGATACGAAAAACACAAATGGAATAGTTAGAAATATGAAATTTTTCAACATTACTAATCATCAAAGAAATAAATTAAAATGAGTATGTGTATGGGGCTGCTTCAAAAAGCAAGGTAGGCCAACCTGTTTCTGGTGGCTTCCTATTTGCTGGAAGCCAGGTGCAGCAGGGACTTGCTTTTGCAAGGCCTGCCTTTCTCTGATACAGGCCAGGTCTGTCTGCTCGCTCTGTTCAGGCTGTCAGTGACTGAGAGGTTGAATTAAGACAGCTCTGCTCTGCGGGCATGGCTGCCTTTGAGGCCAAACAGCAGAAAACCTCACTTAAGGTTTTCTACCTGTTTTATTTCCAGAAGGGGTCACAGGTGAAGTCCTCAATAGGCATCAAATTACATTTTAGCAAAAAGGGCACAGGCTCCGTCTGCCCCTGAGTGGGAAAATATGCAAATAAGGAAAAGAAATGTGTTGTAAATAAGATGACAATGGAGGACATCTCAAAAGCATTTTTCTTAATTCTTGCCCCTAGAATCTTACAGGTGTTTGTTTTTCTCCAAGAAATTAAAGATATAATCTTCTGCAACTTAAAGGACTAAATACATGGTGGGTCCTCAGTAATCATGAAATTATACTTTAGGCTTCCTCTAAGCTGTTTTCCAAAGACCACCTGTGGTCATTTTTATTGATATAGATCCTGGAAAAATACTCTTCAGTGTTTTATACTGACTTGAAAATTAAGAAACTATACTAAAGTGTTTACAGTGGCTCTAAGTGTGCTATAAACAGTGGATACTTAGTAAATATTGATTAAGATCTCTAAGTTTGGAGGAGCCTGATTTAATTCATGAATGTCTGCAGATTTTAAATTTTACAAAAGCACATAAGAGGTCACAAACAAAAACTCAACAGTGTGATATTCTATCACAAGTATTTTAAGTCCCTCCTTAAATGTAATCCAATATATCTGGTCAAAACAAAACTGACTTCCTTTATTTTGAAAGTATATACACAGATTGAGTAACTATTTTGCTTTAAAGAAAATACTTCTAAAACAGCTCTTATGGGTCTTAAAAATTTTTAAAAGCCTTAGTTATAAGATGTATTTTTTACCTGCACATCCTCATTTGTGTACTCCTAATCTCAGTATCTGACAACCCATTACTCAGTATTATTCTGACTGCACAGAGTCTGCGTAAATCTGGAAGGGTGATGAAGAACAGTGACTGCTGTCTAGAATGATTCATATTTTCTGTTGACTGAACGTCTCAACAATCAGGCCTTTAAAAAAAAACAGCAACAAAAAGGAAGTAAACTGTATTACCAATAAGATTTCAATACCAGCTTAGCACATTATTGACATTGTGTTAGAATAAGATCATAAAAACAAATTAGTTAGCAAACTTTGGCAGTTAAATATCACTGACATTTTACGTTTAAGATTTTTCTGATGATTTTCTAGGGTCTTTGGGTACAAGTTTTATTAAAATATTTTTCATATAACATATAATTCACCCATTTAAAGTGTACAATTCAATGTTTTTTTTACTGTATTCAGAGTTGTGCAACCATCACTGCAATAAATTTTAGAACATTTTCATCATAATCTAGAGTTTTAAACCTGCAGTTTTATAACACAGAATAATTCGAGCATAAATAATACAAAACACCAGCTACTATTTATTAAAAGCCTACTCTGCTCCAGGAACTAAATATATTTCTACCATTTTGTGATTATTTAACAAATAACTGTAGAACTATCTTCTATAGTTCCAGATATTAAGCTTCATTTTGTTTTCAGGAAAACAAATTCTTATAACAATAATAGTTTTTTAAAAATCAAAATGCATAGCAGTCTTCTGTTGAGATTATCTCTGTAAAGCACTTCAAGGTTAAGGAATATAAAGAATATATATTAAGGAATATACATTACTCATTTTACATTAATAAAAATGTCCACTGATGTCTCTAAATTGTTACCTACTTTTCATTTCCACTAAGTTATATGGCTTTAAAATTCTATTTGGGGCACATTTTACCATTGATAATTCACAGGGTCTACCTCCAAAGTCTACATAGTATTACAGGAAAGAAAACTAGAATATAAAAAGTAAAGCAACCTATTGAAGTTCAAGTACTCTAACATGCACAAATACACCCAGAGAAAGTAACTTGGACTCTCTAGTACTTAAAACTTTTTAACATTGACATATTTTCTCTCATTTTAAGAAGTAATTACATATTAGCCCAGGAATCTGGAGTGTGACCAGCCTTAAGTGTTGATCACGGTAACAAAATGCATTTGTGGGGTAAACTGAGGAATGCTGGCAGTGCCCTTTTTGCTCCAACACATTTCTCTCACTCAAGCACCACAGTGTGAAATTTTCTTCTCCTCAGAGAACCACTTGGTTCTTTTAAACTGGAAATAATCTTACAATGGTTAACAAATTCAAAGGTGTTAGTGACTTAATCGAGATGATTTTTGGTATCATTAAAAATTAAAATATTTCTTCTCTGCTTTTATGTTGTAGGGAGAAAAAGCACAAAGTTCTAAGGCAAACACAACCTACTTCAAAATTTTAATTCACTTCATCTGAAGAGTTTTAGTAAAGGGCATCAATAATGAACAAGGTAAAATTTAAAGCAAAATATTAATTATGAGTTGAACCCAGGACAATTGTGTTAAAGAGAATAGGTCAAAGACATGGGTGACATTTTGTGATTTGTTACTCTCATTTGTAAAACACATTTCCCACTAAAATTACTTTCTATCTCATTTTTTCCTTTATATGTTACAGCAGAGATCTAAATTCCAGGTCACCAAGAAATTTCTATGAGCATCCTCCCCTTTTGTCAATCTTCAAAGACTTAATGATCAGAAAATTGTATGTACACAAGATTGATTTGTTCAGGAATAAGCATGAATTTATTTATCAGGATTTTTAAAAAATGTTTTTGAGTTCTTAGCAAAACTTGCAGATTTAAAAATAAAGTGGTTTTTTTTTCCTTTTAGTAGATTGTATAAGAATTATATTGTAAAGCTCAAAAGCTGGGCCAAACCTCATTAACATATATGGATGAATTATTAACATATCGTTCAGAGGATAACTCCACTACATTTCTGTCCTGGTAAACCATGTTTGTTCCCAGTCACCACCAGGGTTAGCAAAGAGCAACAGCTATCTAGAAAATTCTACATCTGAAGACAACAGAGAACCCAAACAGAAGCAAAACTCTATGAGCGCCCAGTCTGTGAAGTCAGTGAGTTGAAGTATCTGGAACTTAAAGCCCATCTGGAGCGTCATTTGTTTCTACCTCTGTGGGGACCCCTCCCAGGAAAAACAGACAGGGGGTCCGATTCAGCGTGGGCTCCATATTTGGCTTCCTGTGAACCCTCCCGTGGCTTCCGGTGGGCCCCCTTACCTTCTTCTGGGCCTCACTTTCTTACCTTTAGTAATGGATTTGGGTGCAAACATAGCTAAGGTCTAAGCTACATACATTTTAAAAAGGTAATCCTAGCTCTCTGGGAGGCCAAAACAGGAGGATCGCTCGAGGTCACGAGTTCCAAACCAGCCTGAGCAAGAGCGAGACCTCGTCTCTACTAAAAATAGAAAGAAATTACTTGGCCAACTAATATATATAGAAAAAATTAGCCGGGCATGGTGGCGCATGCCTGTAGTCCCAGCTACTCGGGAGGCTGAGGCAGGAGGATCGCCTGAGCCCAGGAGTCTGAGGTTGCTGTGAGCCAGGCTGACGCCGCGGCACCCTAGCCCGGGCAACAAAATGAGACTCTGTCTCAAAAAAAAGGTAACTCTATAAATTTCCAATAAAATAAAATGCACTAAAAGTAGGACCTATGGGCCTTTACGGATGGATAAATTTTTCCGATCCCAAAGCCAGAAGCAGCGGGATTCAAACCGCGCACCCGCGAATTCACCACACGCAGTCCCGCGGGTTCCTCAAGAAGTCGGCGTCCCCCCCTTCTCTGGGCGCCCGCGCCGGGCCCTGCCCTGTGAGCGACCCTGCCCTGCTCGCGGCCCTGCCCTGTGAGCGGCCCTGCCCTGTGAGCGACCCTGCCCTGTGAGCGGCCCTCCCCTGTGAGCGACCCTGCCCTGTGAGCGACCCTGCCCTGCTCGCTCTTGTCCCTTCCCCACTCAGACTGCCTCACGACAGTGGGAAATACAACTGGTCAGACTTTTTTTGTTTTGTTTTGTTTTGTTTTGTTTTTTAAACTATAAAAGCGGCCGGGCGCGGTGGCTCCCGCCTGTAATCCTAGCACTCTGGGAGGCCGAGGCGGGCGGATTGCTCGAGGTCAGGAGTTCGAAACCAGCCTGAGCAGGAGCGAGACCCCGTCTCTACTATAAATAGAAAGAAATTAATTGGCCAACTAAAAATATATAGAAAAAATTAGCCGGGCATGGTGGCGCATGCCAGTAGTCCCAGCTACTCGGGAGGCTGAGGCAGGAGGATTGCTCGAGCCCAGGAGTTTGAGGTTGCTGTGAGCTAGGCTGACGCCATGGCACTCACTCTAGCTTGGGCAACAAGGCGACACTCTGTCTCACAAAAAAACAAAACAAAACAAAAACTATAAAAGCAATGCCTTCAAAGCCACGGCCTCCTGAGGCTCAGATGCACCGGCCTGCTCCCTCAGAGAGAAGGCGCTAGCGGCCTCCCTCGCTTCCACTCTGCTTCCTCAAGCAGATGCCCCTCGGTCCGGTCGGGTCCAGTCGGGTGGGACCCTCACCTCAGGGCGCGATTCCCCTCAGGAGCCACTCCCGGCATGCCCCAAACTCCCTGCGTGCCCCGCTTTCCTTGCAGCGTGGCCCCGCGCTCCCGCACGCCACCCTCTCCCAGCATGCCCCGCGCGTTCCTGGCTTGCCCCGCACCCTCTGCGTTCCTGGCATGCTGCGCCTGTCAGCTCTTCTCACCAACGCTGACCACGCCGGGTGCAGTCGGTCAGGCGATTCCCTGAGAGGAGAGCTGGGTTGTGTATCCTGTAGATGGTCCCGCAATTTGCCCAGCCCCCAGACCTCAGCGTTAGCATCCTCTCGTCTTTGTCCCACACGCCACATTCGATCTGTCAACAGACCCACCAGTCCTTCCTTCCCACTATATCCAGAATTCAGTCATGTCCTCTGCCTCTGGCACTCTAACGTGGGCCGCAGTCCCATCCATCAGGCAGAGGCGCGGATAAGGCTCAAGCTGCAGGATCCCTCACTTGCACAGATCCCTCCCAAGGTCCCACACCTAATTTTGCATTTATTATTTCGTATTCTTTTTTCTTCAAGAGGGCCTCCCCTCTTGAACATTGAGGCCCGAGAAGGTTAAGGCCCCACAAAACCTGGCGCTGTCCCTGTACCTGCACTATTATGTAGTCCAGTCTGTAACTGGTATCCCCATTCCAATCTCAACTTTGCATCTCTGTGTAAAACTGGAGTCAAAGTGATCTCGTTAAAATGTAAACCAAATTGTTCTCCTTCTATGCTCAAAACCCTCCACTGGCTACTTTCTTTGAAGTAGAGGAAGTCAGGAGGAGTTTGTAAATATTTGTGTTTCTTTAATTTATCTGGTTTGTTTGTCTCCAAATTTGCCTATGTTTCCTTCACCTTGGAGTTCCTGCCAGATAGGATTCTTCTTTATACCTGTGGTTTAGAATAAGGAAAGCCTATTGAGTAATAATAATAGTACTAGGTAAAATTGATTGATTGCTTTCTATGTGCGAGGACAAAAAACAAAAAAAACACATTCATCAAATCCCAAAGAACTAGGCTGCTATAATCTAGTATTATACTAATGAATAAAGTGGCCACATTAGGATAGCACATAATTATTAATGACAGTATTTCTCATATGCAATTTTTAAACATGCTTTCTCAAATAACATTTTTTTGCAAGTTTTACATTTAAACTTCTAGTAGATATATTTTTTAAAAAAAGTAGACTGTAATTATTTCCCAAATAAGGTATGTCAGGTACCTTTTATTCCTAAAGAAATTACTAAGACATATAATCACTCATTAAGCACCTATAATTTAAATTATTCTATTCTGACATTTCCGAAGAGTCCAGTGTAATCAGATCATTTTATAATGGGGAAAACTAGAGGTTCTTACCCCTGGGTATCCACTAGAAGACTTGGAAAGCTTTGGTGGAAAAAATGAGATGTACTAGATGTACTAGAACCCTTGTTCTATTAACTTGTGTTGGAGACAAAACAGATTTTTTTCTAAGCAAGTGGCTTAGAACTGCTTATAGTCAAACGTCAGGTAAGTCACAAAATCAGGGTTAGGATCCAGATTACTAGCACTAACGTTTTTATTTTAACCACTTCTGGAGTTATTTGGAACTGGGACTAAAGTCTGAAGCAATCTTGACATTTGTTTATAGAGGTAGCCATGAACTCAAGAGACCGGTTGCTCTATTGAAAGTCTTGGGTCAGCAGTCCTAAGAATGGTTATGGAAAGTATAATCTGGTTCATTAATTTTAAAAAATAATATAGGAAATTTATAACACTAAGTGCATATATTTGAGAAAGAGGAAAAATTCAAAGTAATACTCTTAAAGTTGCACTTTAAGAAACTAGAAAGAAAAGGGGGAAACGAAACCCAAAACAAGCAGAAGAAAGGAAATAATAAAGAGCAGAAATCAATGAAATGGAAAAATAGACTAAATCAGTGCAACAAAAAGCTGGATTTTTAAAAATATCAGTAAAATTGACAAACCTCTAGCAAGGTTGACAAAGAAAGAGAAGTCAAAATTATAAAATACTAATATCAGGAATTAAACTGAGGATATCACTGTACAGACCTTACAGGCATCAAAAGGATAATAAAGAACTACTATAACCAACTCCACACACAAAGATTTGACAACCTAGATGAAACCGATCAATTCATTCAAAAGTATAAGCTATCACAACTCACCCAGTATAAAACAGATAATTTGAATAGTCCTTTAACTCTTAAGGAAATTGGATAGTTTAAAACCTAAAAAAGAAATCTCTTGGCCCGTTATGATTTCACTGGAGAATTCTACCAAACTTTTAAAGAATAACATCACTTCTATACAATATCTTCCAAAAAATGGAAAAGAAGGTCCCGACTCATTTTATGATGCTAGTATTACTCTAATATCAAAACCTAACAAATACAGTATATAAAAAGAAAACTACACACTGTCTCATTAACATAGATATAAAAATTCTTAGCAAAACATTGTAAATAGTATTCAGCAATATATAAAAAGAATTATACACCATAAGTAAGTAAGGTTTATTCCAGAGATTCAAAGTAGTTCAATATTTTAAAAATCAATCAATATATTCTATTATATGAAAAAGCTAGAAGTAAAAATAACATGCAGAAAAGCATTAGATAAAACTCAACACCCATTTATGATAAAGAATAATTATCTGTGAAAATGTGACTAAATTGTGAGGAGGCCCAAAAGATAAGAATTATTCTAACAAGGTCTGTACGGTATTTTTTGTTCTCAATTCTTTGTCCTTGCCGTACCTCACAGTATAGGGAGGGCGTCTTTTACATGGGAATTTTACCTTTTGCTTTTAAGAAACAGCATGAAGGTCAAAATAATTTTCTTTTATAGATGCTGGTTTTGAAGTGTTTTTACTTAACTAAAGTGTGCTAGAATAGCTGAGGAGTTTTTTACTAAAAGAGTTTAGCTTATACGCTCTTGCTTTATATGGAAAAATAATTGTCCTGGCTTTCTTTCTCCCGTGAGGACGAGGCATTGCAAACCCCGGGCGAGGGTCAGCGGGGAGCAGCACATTTGTGTCACAGGGGTCAGGTTGTGAAACCGGTCTAGCGTGCATGTTGACAGTCTCCCCGTGGCGACCCTTGATGGACTTGGAGGATTACTACTTTTGTTACAAATTAACGTTGGTACTTAGGGGTGGTTAGGAAACACCCCGCGCTTTTGTGCTGAGGTCGCTGCCCTAGCAAGGATAGACTTTGCACCGGTGGCAAACTGCCCTGTTGCGCCCTTACGTGGTGTCGACATGGGACACCTTCAGAAGCCCCGGCCCAGACCGCCTCGAGCCAGCCGAGGCCCCGCCCCGCAATCCCGCCCGCTGTCTTCTGCGCAGACTCAGCGAAGCCCCATTCCGCCCTCCGCGAGCTCCAGCAGCCGGAGATTGTGAAGGGCACCTCCTGCAGCCAATCAGCAGCCGCGTGTTGGGCGGGGGCGCGCCAGGCCTGGAGGAAGGGGGAGGGTCTATCAAAGGCTGGGCCTTTTGAGTGACAAGGATACTGGCCTATCCTCGAAGGCCGTGCTTTGTAACGCCCCCCACCCCCGCAGCGTCGGCCGCCCAGCATAGGGCGTGGTGCCCGACGCGCGGGGAATGTCCCGGGCGGAGCCCGCGGAGTCGCTAACTCTCCTGCCCCGCCGTGGCTGTTGTGTGCTGGGCTTGGCTCGCTGCGTGCCGAGATGGCTGAGCAGTCTCACAAGGAGGTGAAGTACTACACCCTGGAAGAGATTCAGAAGCACAACCACAGCAAAAGCACCTGGCTGATCCTGCACCACAAGGTGTACGATTTGACCAAGTTTTTGGAAGAGGTGAGTTGGTGAGGCGCGACGTCGGTCTGGGGCGCGAGGAGGGTGGTCCGGTTTTGGAGGTTCCCTGGTGTGACCTGTCGTTCGCGGCGCTGCGTCTCTCTTTGTGATCCCTGAGCTCTCATACCCGAGCCTGCGCGTCTGAGTCTGCACACCTGGGAGCGCTCCCCAGTCAGCATGCACGAGTCTGCACACCTGGGAGCGCTCCTGAGCCTCCACGCACCAGTCTACACACCTGGGAGTGCTCCCGAGCCTGCACGCACGAGTCTGCACACCTGGGAGCGCTCCCGAGTCAATGCGCCTGAGTCTGCACCCCAGGGAGCGCTCCGGAGCCTGCACGCACCAGTCTACACACCTGGGAGCGCTCCTGAGCCTGCACGCACGAGTCTGCACACCTGGGAGCGCTCCCGAGTCAATGCGCCTGAGTCTGCACACCTGAGTCTGCACAGTACATGTGCACATTGGGGATCCTCGGGGGCATGGGCTGGCATCCTTGCCGTGTGAGCCGTTTTGGCAGCCCACACGGTGGGTGTGCGCCTGTAGGGCAGGGACTGGCTCCGGAGACCCTGAACAGACGTGTATAGAACACTCCCCTCCTGATTAGTAGGAAGCAGAATGGTGGCAAGAGCAGCTACGTGAGGACTTTAAATGATCCCTTTTATCCTTGAGTTTGAATGGAAGGGGTCTCCGCATAGGACAGGGGTCCGTCCCACCCCAGTGACCGGTTGGAGACCACCCACCCCGAGAACCGAGAACCGTAGGATGCCGCCAGAGGGGACCCTGAGCTCGGAGGTCGGGTGGCACTCGTGTGGCTCTCCGAGTGGCACTCGCAGGCCACCCCTGCCCACTCGTGTGTACCTAGAGGGCCTCAGTGATGATTAGCCGTATCCAGCACTGACTTGGCGGTGAGGAGTCAGCTTTGAGGTGAGGTATGAAGGAAGCAGGGTGGCCGGAAAGTACAAATTCTACCAGTAGGACTTGATCCTTGAGCGGCTTTGGAAGTTGTAAAATAACTTTGCTTAAGTTAAAACTTTTTTTTTTTAAATAAGATTCTTTGCTTTGGATTATAATTGCTGCTGTATACTCTAAGGTGGCATTTTTAGTTATTCCCTTTGCTACCTCTGGATGTGTTCTATCACTTTGGGAGAATTTGAATCATAAATCTTTACACACACACACCCTCCTCCATTCCCGCCACCCTGCCCTACAGTAAATGAGACTGTTTAGTGATGGGAATTATTTACAGGGTGAGGATTGGGGACAAAAATAGAGGCCTGGTCTTAGCTGGATCACAATTTACATCAAATGACTTTTACAGAGAATGTTAAAGAAAACAAAATTAAAAGGTCTGTTCAAAAAAGCTGAAGTTGATGAATATGGGTAAGAGATTTCACTCTTGTCCTTTGGTGGAGTGCCAGAAGATAAAAGTGTTCCGATTTAGTTAGGTAGGTAGGTGTGTTTTGTGGAGGGATTCTATCCCCTCCCTCCTGCTGAGCTACACAGCTTATTTGCCATTATAGTTCCTTGAACTAAAAATCTTGTGTGATAACATCAAGTCTAATTGACTCTAAATAGTTATTTGCAACTGTTCCTTCCCCCTGTCCAATGGTATATGTAATTCTGGAATTTTAAGATATAGTGTGTTTTGTCTGTGTCTATAAAAAAAGAGTAGCATTTATAAAATAATGTTAGGATATATTATAAAGTATTTGTTTTTCTTTCTTTCCTTCTTTCTTTACCATTCTAATGTATACCTTCTAAAACAGGTTTTTTTTGACCTTGATATTGTTGACATTTTGAGCTAGGTAATTCGTTGTTATGGTGTCTGTCCTGGTCATTGTAAGATGCTGAGCAGCCTCCCTGGCCTCTGCACACTAGGTATTGGTAGTACACCTTCCTCCAGTTGCAAGAACCAAGCATGTCTTCAAATATGGCCACATGTCCCCTAGGGCACAAATTTGCTTCTAGTTGACAATTAAAGTTATCATGCATAACTTTTAAGGGTTTTCAGAAGGAGATAATAAGGAAGTGAAGATAATTATTAAAATTTACTTGAAACCATTTACTGCTACATTTCATTCTTATGAGGCAAGGAAGGAGAATTATGCAAAAATTTTGAGAGCAAAACTGGAAGTGATAAGAACAAGCTGTTTGATATGCAAATTAGCTGAAAACAAATTCCTTTATTTATTTATTTTTTTGTGACATAGTCTCACTCTGTTGCCTGGGCTAGAGTGCCGTGGCGTCAGCCTAGCTCACAGCAACCTCAAACTCCTGGGCTCAAGTGATCCTCCTGCCTCAGCCTTCCCAGTAGCTGGGACTACAGGCATGTACCACTGTGCCCGGCTCATTTTTTTTTCTGCATATTTTTAGTTGTCCAATTAATTTCTTTCTATTTTTAGTAGAGATGGGGTCTCGCTCTTGTTTAGGCTGGTCTTGAACTCCTGAGCTCAAATGATCCACCCGCCTCAGCCTCCCAGAGTGCTAGGATTATAGGCCTGAGCTACCACGCCTGTCCTGAATTCCTTTATTCTTTCTCAAAGGTTTTGATATCCTGTCTTTGAAAGTAGCTTGGGAAGAAAATGTCTCTAATGAAACGAAGGACCAGGAGGACAGCCTCAGGAGAGGAGCCTGGAGTTTGGGAGAAACACAAGGAGTTTGGTTTGGGTCCTATTGACCCTAAGGGGTTGGAGAGATCTTCAGGAGTCAGGACTGCCTTCCACATCCCTGCCTTCTCCACTGTCTACCAACATGTTGTTCTAGCAGGTTAGAAAAATAAGGTTACCTAGCCTTTCCTGTACTGCACCAGCCTTCTCAGCACCTCCTGGTTCTACCTTTTGTTGACATGTCTTTCCACTTGCTAATTTTACATTTGCTTTTACTTTATGTGACCATTTCCTGCTTTATGCAGTGTGCTAGTTATTGGCTTCCCACCCCCAGCAAGGCCTTTGGGGTCTCTCTCTGGTTATACCTGTGGTTCTAGGATTCCCTACAGGTGGTTTCCTGGGCCCATGAGATTACATCTCAAACATATCTTCTCTGTCAGAGCTCTCCAGCACCATGCTCTGTCAGCTCTAGATTCTTCCCTTTCCATTATTTTATGATGCCAGCACCATTTGTCTCATACCAGCTTTGAAAACAGAACTGAGCAAGCATGCCTCTCTTCCCGCCTTGCCCTGGCCTTTTTCCTTTGTTCCATCATTTAAAGGCTCCAGAATTTCATGAAGCCAGTGCATGTTAACTAAAGAATATTCTGTCTTCCCTAATTTACCTAAATGTGAAAGTTTCTTTTTCTTCTTTCTACCTCTAAAATGAACTTTCAGTCATTATAGGCTGTATCTCCATCTACTCTGAGTTCACCCATCCATATGGACAAGATTTCTCATGGCTGAGTTTTCCCCCTTCTTTCAGAATGTCCTAGATTTACATGAGTGTCCACGTTCACGTTGAGAAAAACGTGTGGTGTGATGGAAGGATCCTGCTTTGCAACCCAAAAGGTACAAGTTAGGAACACAGGGTGAAATTTAGTTGTTGTGCAATGTGAGCTCCGTTGTTCTGAAATAATGACTGACAAAGGAGGAGGGGTAGAAACCTAAGAGGGAAGACTTGCTTATTATTAATGGCGGTCTAAGTAGCGGCAGGGCTTTAGTTACCATCTGTTACCTACCTATGAGATTTTGAGCCTTATTGCCTACATATTTTGAACTTAATTTTTCTTCAATCCTGAGTTCTAGTTTTTGAATTAACATTTGTGAAATTGAGTCTTGTCATATATGATTATATTATTAGCAGAGTTTATGATTATAGAGCTTTGAGGGACAGTTATTTGAAATGAAAACTTAAACATTTAGGGCTAGAGGGAAAAATGATTTGTGTTTCCTTGTCTGTGATTTGGGCAGCAGCATGTATTCAGTTTTTAAAAGAGCTGTGGAAGAGAGAGAAGGCGATATAATATAATAACAGTTATATAAATTATAACCTTCGGTTCAAGTCAGTGGGTGTCTGATTTGTGAAATAGATATTGTCCTGAACATTTTATAAAGCAAAATGTCTTTGTGTTGCGTTGACCCCCTCCCTTTACATTATAAAAATGGAAACTTGTTTCTGTGGAACATTTTCTAGTGTTCCTGGGATTCTGATAGTCTTGTATCTGAGCCTTGAATGTTCTTTAACGGCAGTCTGCCTCACAAAAGTTGTTGGCTCCTGACTTACCTGGACGTTGGAGTCTTAAGAGTGTTCTTTGTAGCAGGTTGTGTTGTAGGGATGTGGTTTTTATAATATTCCTTGGAATATGGCTGCCTATGTCACAGAGACCAGTGATTTGAAGCGTGGGGACTGCAGTCTTCCAGGGACCCAGAAAGAAAGTGTGGGTGTTGAAAACTCATTGTCATTAATTCTTGAAAACCTAGAACAATTCTTATCTTTACCCTTGTTAGGGCCACCATATTTATGGCTAAAATACTAAATGCCTTTTCTTTTTACAAGGAAGTTTGATAATATTCTGAATAATACTGAAAGGTTGCAGTTGCCAAATGTAAAATGGGATTACTATTATTAATATGTTGTTACGTAAATAAGACTCAGAAAATAAGAAGTCTACAGGAAGAAAATATAAAGGTATTGGTGGTGGTAACAGTGGCGTACTCATCTTGGGTAGACAGGTGGCAAAACCACATCTTTCAAAGCCACAAGGAGAATGTGAACCTATGGATCTTTGACATATTTCTACTTATGTACATAATTTTTTGGTAACCTGTTGTTACTTATGAAAAGAGGTTCCAAGAGGCTACTTTGCTTTGAAACTGTAAAGAAAACACTCTAGATTAACTCTTGCTTTTTGTTTATCTTTAAGGTGGATGAAAATTATAAATAAGGAAGGACAAATATAGGCCAGTTTGGGTAAATCAAGGAATAAATAATGTGCTAAATTCTACTTACTGTGAATGTCTGTAATTCTAAAAATTCTAAACCGTGGAAGACAACTCATTAGTGCCTTTTTATAGTATAGTGGAGTCTGAACAGCCCTGACCCTGCTGGATGTTCATGGGAAAGTACTGGGTTATGATTAGGAAAACCAGATTTGGTCTTAGACCTGTTAGGGAGGTGACCTCAGGCAAGTCTGGTAATTCTTTAAATCTCCTCCCCTGGCCACACAGCAGGAGGTGAGTGGTGGATAGAGAGGGAAGCTTCATCTGCATTTACAGCTGCTTCCCATCTGAGCTCTGCCTCCTGTCAGATTAGTCACTGTCTCCCCTCACCCCCAGATGGGACCCTCTAGTTGCAGGAAAACAAGTTCATGCCTCCCACTGACTCTGCATCATGGTGAGTCGTATGATTATTTCATTATATATTAAAATGTAATAATAATAGAAATAAAGTGCACAATAAACATAGTGCACTCAGGAGACCATCCCCTCCCCCATCCGTGGAAAAGTTGTCTTCCATGAAACCAGTCCTTGGTGCCAAAAGGATTGGGGACCACTGCTCTGAATCACTTCCTTATTCTGAAATGGGGATTCTTCTGTCACCTACATCTACCTCAGCTCTGTGAACATGGGGAGAAATAATATGTGTGAAAACACTTGGAAAAGTATGTAAAGAGAAGGCATTCAAATGACTATATTTTACTTAAAGTTTTCATATAAGTTGTTATTTTTTGTTATGCGGTAGGTCCATTTATTAGGTGGGAACACATCTCAGAAATCATAATGGTAACCCAGTAAACAAAATGACTCTAAATACAAATATTCACTTGAAATATGATTTTTCAGGAATATATGCTTTGCATAATTGGAAATCATCCCTTTTCTGGAGCTTTTATACATTCTTTATTGTTTAGGGGAAAGAATGCATGATGATTTAAAGGAATTGGACTGTGGAAAAGTGAAACGAAGAAAATCAAAGCTGCTCGGAATTCCACTACCCAGAGGTGACCACCACGAGCAGTTTGGTGAACAGACTGCTCTCTATAAACATACACCCTTGATCATGGGTGTGTTTTACCAAAATGGGAGTACACTCAAGTGCAGTTCTGTAATCTGCTTTTCCCCCCACGGAACTAGATGTTGAATGTAGCAGTCAATTTCAGTAAATCATGGTTTTCCAAGCTGCCTCCTTACTGTATAGATGGATCCTAACATGTAACTACATCTCTCTTGCACATTTTGTTTAGTTTGCCGCCTGTGATTACCTCCTTCTGATAGACCTTCGTTAAATGGGATTCTTGGGTGAAAGGATATACACTGTCTACGAAGTGCACTGGGGTTTGTCCCAGTGACAATTGGTGGCTAACACACCAGTGTGTTTGCTTCCCAGGTCTCAGTTCTTAGTAACTGAGATACTTGGCTGTGATTTGCCTGCTGTCTCTCCTGAGTTATTTGGATATGTATTTTTGTTGGAAGAGGAAGTGTATGAAAAATTTCTTTTAGTACCTTTAACTTATAAATTCTCTTAAAAATGCAGCTGTGGCAGGTAATACCTTGTCTGTTCTATGAAAAAATTAGCGGTAGTTACCAGCACTAGTCCCTTGTCTGAGGGCTCAAAGCGATCAGAAAAGTGGCCTGTGGCAACAGCTGACTAATTGGCACTCTCCCTGCATCTTATTAAATATGCTTTTTCCCCCCCTATTACCTTTGAACTTAGTTTTCTTGGGAATGTACACTTAATTGTATTTATTAATTGGCTACTTGTGTCTTTTACTAACACAGGAACCAGGAGAATGAGTTGAAGATTGGGTGGGGGAACCTCAACTCTTGCTGGTTGAATGGACTCCACACATGCTGCCTGTTGGCTAATGACCCCTGATTAGGGGGAGAGGACGTCTCTGGGTGACGGCAAGAAGTTACTTTCTTACATCCATAGAATTCAGTCCCTAGTCTTGCCCACGCCCAAACGCTGGCATTGGGACCAGTGCCAATGGCCGGGGAGGCTCTGGCAGGGGAGTGGACTTGGAGGGTGACATGGACAGCCTCAGTCAAGGGTCCACTTTGCCTGGCTTGCTGGGATGGCAACAACCTGTTTGAATTGGAATAACTTGAGCTGTTCTGTAGCTGAAGGCCTTGCAGGTATCAGCTTTCCAGCTTGTTTCTTTCAGTGCCTGCTTTTGTTTGTTGTCGGCGGAGCTATTCATCAAGTTTTTTGCAGCTGTGCACAAAATTGGCCAGGACATAAAATATATCCAGCCTGCTTTTTCCTCTCTCCATCTTCCTCAGCAAGTGTTAAGTAAATGGCCTTCATTAATCCCCTTTCCCCCATAAAAATCCCTCGTGAGCTAGTAATAGTGATTGCAGTGGCCATTTACTGAAGGTTTATTAACATTATGTAATAGATATCATGCAAAGAACTTTTCGTGCTTCGAGTTTGTACTTTTAATCTTCAAAACAATCCTCTGAGGTCCGTGGTGGTGGAATTCTCCTTTTTAAAGGTAAGACAAGGTGGCTTAGGGAGATTCAGCAACTTGCTCAACATTCCACACAGCCAGTAAGGTGCAAAGCATGGATTTCAGTCCAAGCTGAGGGGCTCTGCAACCTAGTCACTGCTGACTGTCACTAAGGCATGCCACCCAAGGAGTTTTGAAGGTAACTAGGATAGCTTTAAAAGAAAGAAGTCCATCGATAGGCAGCTGCTATTATTTGTTGGAGGTTTTTTGCCCCCATTGAGGAGTTTTCTATAGATATGAGGAAAAGGCAAAGGGAATTTGTGATGCAAAGATCTGAACAAAAAAATCCTTGGCGGGCGAATGGGAAAAATGTGCCTTTCTTTCCATCTGTTATGTCATTTTACTATGCTGCCTTCTAGAAGGTGAGGGAAACATAGCCATTCCAGTTTCTCAAAGAGGAGTTTTTAAATAAAGAGTCGGAGAGAGTCTTCAAGGAGTGAGTTTGTTCCTGACCCTGACAGTGCTCTCCACCTGGCCTGGTTTTAAGAATTCATGTGGTTTGGGTTAGGGAAAAAGTTTACATGTAAGTTAGGCATGTGTGAGGAGGTTAAATGTTGTTTTGGAAAATGCCTCTTAAGTCCTTGCCCTGGAAGAGGTTGTTCTAAAGGGAGATCTGATGAGGTCCCTGCTCTGATAAATCCCTCAGTGTGTCCTGCCTGCTCCTTCTTTCCCCCTTCTCGGTGACTTCTCTTCCACATTCCACTCCTGGTGCAGAAGTTGTTAGAACCTCTCCTCTGGGCTTAGAGCAGATGTCCCTGGGGGGAAGCTGGTTGTATTTTATTGGGTGGTTTTATGAGTTTTCATCTTGAGTAATATGTGCTATTATTATGGTAAAGACTGTCATTTCTAGAAGAAAAAACTTAGTCTGTGGAAACAGATTGTCATTTCTCTGCTTAATTCCTTTCAGTGGGTTCCTGTTGCATTTAAAATAAAATCCTATCTCTTTGCCCTGGTTTAGAAAGCTCCGTGTGATCCGCCCCTGTCTACCTCTCCCACCTCGCCAGGTAACACTATCCCCGAGTGCCCACGCCTATGCCTGGGCGCACTGACCCTCTCTTTGTTCAAACCAGCCAAGCTTGTTTCCACCTTAAAACCTTTGTTTTGGTTTCCCCTCTACCTGCCTCTGCTTGGTCAGGTCTCAGCTCAGCCTCTCTTCCCCAGAGAGGAGAGTTTTCTGTCATACCATCCTGTTTGGCAGCTCTGCTGGCAGTTACCAATCCATATCTGATGTTCCCCTCGCGTGTGTGCCGCTGTCTTTCTCCACCTGCCCGCCTCCCTGCTGTGCGCCCTGTGCACAGTAGGTGTGGGCAATAGTCCTCTGGGTAGAAGAGGAGAGCCCTGCGGAGGGACACAGACACAAGCCCGTGCTTTGTCATTGTATTTCTTTCCTTTTTTCCCCCACGCAAATGGCGCATACTAGTGTGATCTCTTCCTACTCTACAGATGTTTGCCTGGAAAAAATCTGGGTTGTAACATGGTCTTAGAGCACGGAACACAGAATGGCATTGCCTATGAAGGAGGCGTAGCCTCACCTTCATAGGAGGTGCCTACGAAGTCAGGAGAAAGAAAGAGGAGAGTTAGAGGTGAGGGTGGCACTTTAGATGCACTTTCCTGTCCCTTCCAGCCTAAAGCCAGTACCTCCACTTGTATATTGGGTCCTGTTCCCTCCTCCTCACCCAAAGACAGGCTCTAGCCAGTCACCATTCTCTCAACCCTGCCCATTGGATCGTTCTTGTCAGTATTAAAGTGTACTGTTTTTTCTCCTCTCCTATAACACACAGACACACAGACACACAGACACACACAGACACAATTCATTCTCATCAGTATTCAAGTGTGTTGTTTTTTCTCCTCCTATAACACACGCACTTGCAACCTCCTTTGGCCTTCCTCCTCCAGAGAACCCTTTGAATGGTGGTTAACCTGCTGTCTTCAATCTGTCTCCTTCATTCTGTTTTAAACCACACCAGTTTGCCAAAGCTGCACTTGCCAAGGTCCTCGTGATGTCACTTGTCTGTTGTCAATTCTCCTTTTGCTCAGTGGAACAGCAGAACTTGACAGGGACAGTCACCTCGCTTGGAAATTCCCAAAATTTTTACTTGGTGTCCAGGATGCCGGTGTCTCCTGGCTTCCTCCAACCTCAGTGTTGGAGGGCGCCAGGGCCCAGGGTTTCTACTTTCCTTTGGGCGCCTCACCCAGTGGCTTGGCTTTAAATCTGCTATGAATCCTGGATTGTCATATCTGAGCCAAAACTTCTCTCCTGAACATTAGGTTCTTGGGTTCTTGTATCCCACAGGCTACTGCATGTCTCCACTTAGGTGTCTGATGGGCTTCTGAAACCTAGCATGTGAAAAGCTGAATTGATTTTCCATCCAAAACCTCTTCATCCTCATCACTTTCCTTTATGGCTGATGGCAGTTCCATCCATCTAGTTGTTCAGGCCCAAAATCTGGGGGTCTTCGAAGACACCAGGGGGTCACACCTGCATTCAGTCCACCAGAACATCCTATTGGCTTAGCTTTCATGATGTCAGAATCTGACCAATTTCTGCCATCTCTACTGCTCCCCCTGGTCTGAACCACCATCATCTCTCGCCTGGTCCCCTGGCCCCTGACAGCGTATTCTTACCACAGTAGAGTGACATTTTAAAATGTGAGTCAGATCTGGTCACTATATTCTCTTTAAACCCTTCAGTGACTAATTTCATGGCCCAATTTTAAGACTTAGGGTAGAACTGCAGTAGTCAGGACAGTGTGGTTCTGGCAGAGAGAGACACACAGATCAGTGCAGTGGATGGAGTAGAGAACCCAGACAGATCCACACACATATTTCCAACTAACTGTGACAAAGATGGAAAAGCCATTTGATAGAGGAAACGATCTGCCTTTTCAGCAATGGTTCTGGAACAATTGAACACCAGTAGCCAAAAAATATAAACTTTGCCTTAAATCTCACACCTTATATAAAAATTAACGCAGAATAGATCATAGATCTAAATATAAATATAAAACTTTTTGAAGAGACTTAGGATTAAGCAAAGAATTCTTAGACCTGATAGTGAAAGTATGATTCATTTAAGTTCTTGGCATTGGAAGGTTTTTCTCCCCAGATATGTGCTCGACCCACTTCTTCACCTCCTTCAAGTATTTACTAAATAGCGCCTCAGTGAGGCGTATCCTGACCACTGTATGTAAACCTGGAAGTCTCCCTAGGTCCCTGCATTCCTGAGCCTAATCACCCTGCTCAATTTTTTTCGTATAGCACGTATCACCTTGTAACATACCATATAGTTATTCATTATGTTTTTGTTTGTCTCCTTCCACTCCATGCATGCTCCCCAAATGCAGGGATTTTTCTGTTTTATTCACTGATCTATCCCAGTTCCTAGAATAATGTTAGTGCCAAGAAAGGACTCACTAGGTCTTGATTGATTGAATAAATGAGTAAGTTTATAATTATAGAATATTAAAAAATTGATGCAGAATGGCTATTGGGCTAGATTGAATAATTTCCTGACTGTTTTACTTTTGCCTTGTCCCACCTGCATGTTTCAACTCATTTTATTCTGAACACTAGAGATAGAAGGAAAAAGAGGCCCAATTATTTGGTATTGAGTGGGAAATAAAGAAAAGGTAGGAAATGGTGTCACTGTTACTCTTCCTTTCCTTCCACCTTTGGTCTCAATGTTGGCTGTTTTGTCATTTTGTCACTTGGCCATTCCAACTCTAGACAGATCATAGATGGAGTAGTAGCACCTCTCAGGTCCTGACTCATCTGCCACTGGGCCCCTGGATTTGGTGGCTTTGCTCATTCCTATGAGGCCATTGGCTTGACTGGGCCTCAGAGCAGGAGATGCACGGTGACAGCGCTGGGAAGGGCTGGGGGTGGGGCCAGAGTGTTCCTGCTCTCGCTCCTCTCCAGCAGACCTGACTCTTCCCTCCACCCCAAGGTCTTCATGTCCCATTTGGGGGCTTATGTCCCCTCCAGAGATCAGAAATAGTTCCGTCTCCAATTGGCTCACTTGCTTTATTTTACCTAAAGAGACTAGTTTGGTAATAGTAGAATTTAAAATATTGGTCAGGGCATAGTGACCAAATACATACAAAATTACCTTGGGTTTATGGTACGTTTTAGAACGAGCATTTACTATTTCAGTTTTCTAAAAGTAAGAATTTTGCTTTTCTTTTTCAAGGAGAGAAAATCACAACAGCCTTCTGCAGGGTAGTGACCAGGTCCCAGGCTGATGTCTGCAAGACCTGTCTGCCTTCATTGTAACGGAGCTTCAAGAATTGTCTCATGTAGAAATGTTTATTATTATTGTAATATGATGTTTCTACTATTGTCATTTGGTTCTGTGGCTTAGTAGAATCCGGCTTGTTGGTTAAATCCAGAGAAAGCTCTTGCAGATGAAGGGGGCCCTTTGGGCTGTGGTGCAGGAATTGGCCTTCAGCAATTGACAGGGACCAGCAATGGTGCCAGGTACATGGGATGGGGAAGAAAGGAAACTAAATTGATGTTGCGTGGCCGTCTCTTACATGCCAGACATTCTGAGTAATTATATCATTGAACCTAGCAGGTGGGTGGCTGCCGGATAGACTGTGCCTGAGGGGCACAAAGAAGCCTCTTAAGGTAGATCTGAACGCAGATCTTGGGAAAGTGGCTTTCTTCTAAGTATACACAGCGGTCTCAGGACTGGTGTGGAGTCTGCCTGCCCGAGTTCACTCCCCGGACAGACTCTGTCACCTTGCTCTGGAAGGGTCCGCACACCATACTCTGAGCACTTCCCAATTTCCCCCTAGACTTTTCCCCCAGCTTCTAGGGTGGAAAGGTGAGATACGGAAAGCTAGAAGGTAACAAGATGCAGAGTTTTTCTGGGCTGTGAAATGCAGAACTCTCCAGCAAAAACTCGGGTGCTCTTCCTGTCTAGTCTCTCCAGGTCAGTTTCCCACGGAGGGCAAGCCTCCCTCAGCTGCCCCACGTGTGGTCACCCACATACTCTCTTGTGTTTACGACTGCTCACGGCTCTGCCACACTCTTGTGTTCCACTTAAGTCCTGTGTGGTGGCCGTGACCTTGGCTTGGAAGCCTCCTTTTGCTCACCTGGCAAGCTTCTGCCAAAACATTTGCTCAGAGTCCACGCATCCCCTCCTGAGTGACCCTCCCTGCTCCATTCTCTGCCTCCCGGGAGAGTGGATCCCCTCATCCTTCACGCGGTGGCTCTTGCATTGGTACTTACTACGGTTAGCTGCTTGTGTGTCTGTTTCCTTATTAGACTCTAACTTTGGGGCGGCATGGCTTTCTCATCTTGGTAGCAACGGTGCTTGCTTGCCTTTCCGCAGATGTTTGAGTTGGGGAGTTCACCCATCAGCCAGTGGGTGAATGCACAGATGGTTTCCATCCTGTGCCTGTCAGAGTGGAGTGGGGAGAAGTAATTCGGATGATGCTTGTGAGGATTCAGAGGGAGGGCGTGTGTGGAGTCTGTGCTACACGCAGATATTAGCACCTCCACGGGTCCAGGATGGAGAATGGAGGTCTGATGAGCTCAAACCAACTTTGAGGACATAACTCTTTGCTGTCTTAGGGAAGCAGTATCCAGAAATGATAGCAAACCTTTGGTTAGGCTCATGTTATTTTATTCTGTTAATAAATCTTGCATAAATTATTCTGTCTCCAAACTCTTCTGGATTGTTTTCATTTTTGGCTTAACTATTGCAGATAAGCTCTTTAAATATATTTTTTTGCCTAGTCATTGTGGACAATCTGTTTGCTCCACCTTTTTTGGCAGTGTTAAGTGTTTGGAATGAAAGATCCTGTTTAAAACTCCAGAATTGGTAGACTTTGGTCCACATGACATTACCTTTAGGTTAAAAGGGTTTTTTTGTTGTGGGTGGTGGTGGTGGTTGTTTGTTTTTTGCTGGGTTATGCAAACCTTCAGAGGGCATGACTTTGACCTGGTGCATACTGCAATATGGTAATGTAATTCCGTGTACCATGTTGAGTGTTTTTTTTTTTTTTTTTTTAATAGGCACAACCTTGTAGTCTAGTGGAGCCCTGACATAGGTATCTCTGTGTGCCTGTGTATGTGTGCACACGTGTCCTTTGAATCTTTTTTAATTGATAAGGCCCAGGAAGGCAGGGCAAGTGACAAATTTTCTTGAGGTTTAGAAGAAATAAGAGATTTTTCCCCCAAATTCTCAAAGGGGAAATTTATGAGGAAGCTTTATTTTTTAAGACAATCTTTTGTATATTTTAAGTCACTTTGTCCAGAAATATAAAAACTTGCATGTTCAAAAATAAATGATGGGGGCTGAATGCTAAAAGTCAGAAACCTGGTTCTGTTCCTATCTCCTCCATGCACTAGCAGGGTAGTACTGGCCTTCATTTCTCTGGGTCCAGTTTCTTCACCTGTAAATTTGGGATGTTGGGTCTCTGAAGGTCCTTTTAAAGTCTTAAACATCTGGGATTCTGACCGTTAGCCTATCATTGCGCGTGAAGATCTCCAGCTCAGTTGTGTGTTGTTGATGCTGGCTCAGGCTGGGGTGCAGGACGGGTACACTTGGCGGCAGAGGAGCTATTTATGAGTAAGGCTGGAGTCCGCGGTGGGTCAGGGGCGCTGTGGTGCAGGGTGCATCCAGCACATCTGTCATGCCCCTCTCTTCAGCTTGTTTATCTTCACTTACCTGCTCCACGGTCCACATCCTACCTGTTCTATAGGGGCCTAGAGTGTCTCTTAACAGCCTCTACTTTTCCAGACTCATGCTCTGTTGAGTCACCAATTCAGATGGCCCCTTAATATTTCTCTAATTGTTTGACGTTTGTGAAGACGGTTGCCTTGACTTGATTTTAAGTTTCTTGAGGCTTGGCACTATGTTTATTCATTTTTTTATAATGGCTCTTGCATTTTAGCACACTGCCTGCAGGTCATATTTCTTGACTAAGTGATTGATGCAGTAATGAGGATTAGGCTCAAAAGAACCCCAAATAACAGGCTATTTTATCCTGTTTGCTGCCAGGACATGTGATAGCTGTGTCCTGTCTCACTTCTCAGCCAGCCCTGGGGGTGGCCCTTGTCCTTGTGCTGAGGGGCAGCATCCCTGTTCTAGGCAGCGGGTGAAGGAGGGTTGAAGAAAGGACAGCAGGGCCACAGCACACCAAAGGGAAGATTTCTGGAGGGTTCTTACATTCCATTAGCCAGAGTTTAAGCACATAGGATACCCAGCTATAAAGGATCAATACCTCTAGTATCTTCATTTACTGGCCTTTCCCTGCTAAAGGTGTAAGTGTTAGGGAGAAAGTGATGTTGGAGTAATGAGCAGTCTTCCCCTCACCCGACCTGGTCCTATACCTGAGGACACCCCCTGAGTCTTGTGGATGCTGAAGCCCCCTCTGTTGAGAAATCCAAGAGGCATTTCATTTGGCTGCAGAAATTCACCCTTGTAGGTTTTTGAGTGGGGCACAAGAAATGGTCAAAGCAGTATTTGGGGATGAGTGTTCCAGCAGCCGTCTATAAGCGGGATGGGAGTGGGTGAGGGAGTTGGAGGCTGCAACTGGAGGAGAAGCTCTCCCAGGTCTCACAAGAATGTGAGGCTTTCCTATCTCATAGAAAGACCATCTGACCTTTGACTTTGAGATTTTTATAACTTGCTTTTCCATAGCCACTAAAATGTAGGGATTCTAGGGGTTAAGGACAACACTAAACAAAAATGTTATTCTGTATCAAGCCTATGATAGTCTCATTGTCCCATATTATTTGTGCTAAAGAGGAATATAGCTGGCATTGATAATTCCAACATGTTTATATTCATGTTTAGTTTTGGGGTAGATTATCAAAGGAATTGTAAATTGGCTATAGCAGGAATGAAGAATGGGCCTGGAGATTGTTTTCACCCAGTGATCAGTTCTGAATAAGTAATAGTTGCAGGCTGCATATTTGAGTCGAGTGACTTCAACTTTACTTGCAATGTTTTCTCTCTCCTTAAGGAATTCGCCTTCATGTTAAGAATGATTTATTGAAATCCTCTGTATCAAGAAGTATCTCAATTTATCTTGCCAATTTTTATAGATCCATTTTCAGGGTGCACTATTAAATAGAAAATGGATTTTTTTTGCAGTTTCAGAAATCCTGTATACTGTGGAATCTCTAATTGTTAATTCCTTTATTTAGTGTTTCTCTTTGACCTCATTCTAAGAAGGATTTGAGGCATCACTCGTTAGTTATGTTTTGTAATTCTTCTTGACATACAGTCATCCCAAGATCATGTCTTTGTTATTCTATAGCTCACATGTGATAAAAACGTCGTGCACTTATAAAGCACCTTCTGCCATTTGTACTCTGGTACTCATTTCTTTTCCTGGCCTCTCCATTTTTCATTTGAAAGAAGTTACCTGTTGTATGCTCTCTCTTGCTCCTTGTAACTACTGAAGTAGAGAGTATCTGGGAGCTAGAGATTGAGGTGCAGGTGAGGAAGGCCTTTCAGGGACTGGCTTTGCCACGTGAACGGTCCTGGGTGTGCCATCCGTGGGGCGTGCCAGCATCACCCATAGGTTTTGAATCAAGTTCTTTTTCTAATGACTGGCGTATAAACTGTTGAGCTGCATGCTGCTAAATAGGCCACATGTCTTCCAAGGGAGCTTCTTAGAACCTGGGTCCAGATGAAGCCTGTCACATGGTCTCTGAGGGTGGCTGAGGGCTGACCCTGGGAACCTTGGCATTTCTCCTGAGGGACGCAGGAGCAGGTGAATTCCTCCCACACTGAGTATTTTTCAGATTAAAGCAAATTCTTACCACCAGGTTATATTTGGAAAGCGAGAGGCGGGTGGGTGGGGTCTTGGCTAGACTGGCTTCCTAGGCGAAGGGTGACATGTTGGTCATCAGTTTTAAGAGTGCTGATTTTTCACAGCAGGTAACTCCACAGTGTTTACCTGAAAATGCTGGCTTGGTGCTATTAATTACAGATGAAATGAGAATCTGAGCTTGTTTCTGTTTGTTAGCATTGTCCAAGGGACTGTAAGTAGTGCTTAATTCATTATGGATATTTGGTGCCCAGTGAAGAATAATTTATCAAGTTTGTGAAACAGTATTTTCTTCCTTTTTAAAGCTCTTCTGTTTCTTAGGAAGCCAAGGCTCTACCTTTTAGATCATTGAGTGCCGTAAGGCCCAGTGGGTGCCATGAGTTGGGATGACCAGCGCTGGGCTCAGAGCTGACTCACCCTCACTATCCGTCATTCAGCATGTGCCGGTTCTTCTGTTGCCCATCCTCCCGACGACTCACATGACCTGTCGTTTCCTTGAATTTATTGATAGCATTTAACACTTCACTTTCGGCCTTATGTGTATTCCCCTCATTTTCATATGTACATATTTGGTGAACCCTTGACTTTAATAAATCCTCAATTTACAAGGATAATTATAACTGTATCTCTCAAATTAGTATAGAAATTATAACTGTAAAAGTTAAGACACTACTTCAGGCTTTTAGTGATTGAAAAACAAGGACTAAAGTCATGTAACTTAATTTTTATTAAATTAATAAAATGAACTACTCTATATTATGCAAGCCTTCATTGTATTGCCATTATACAGGCAAGAACTTTTTCACTTTACCTCTTCATGCCTTAGGGTTGGCAAGATGGTAAAACAGGTCTGGCTTGATCCTAAAACTTGCCACCTAATTACAGAAAAGTCATTTAGACCTTGGCCATCTTCAACATTTATGTTGGCCTCTCCTTGGATGAGTCAGTTGACAAAAGCTTTTTCTGGCCAGTTCAGTAGGCTCGTGCTTGTAGTCTCAGAATTTTGGGAGGCTGAGGTAGGAGGATGGCTTGAGACCAGACTGGGCAACATAGACCTCAGCTCTACAAAAAATTAAAAAAATTAGCCAGGCATGGTGGTGCCAGGTATGGCAACAGAGGGAGACTCTGTCTCTGGGGTGGGGGTGGGGAAAGCGTTTTCTGCCAACCCAGTTAGATTTGTGCTTAACTCCTGCTCTAGAGATCCGTTGTACAGCATGGTGACTGTAGTTAGTAATACTTTGTGGCATAACTTGAACATCACTCTGAAGATTGGGTTATATTTTAAGATTAAATCTGATTTTTGTCATCTTCCCTGATTACATCTTTGCGATGGCTTCTGATTGCTCACAAGACAGAGGTGAAAATCCTGGCAGAGGCCAGAAGCACTGCACGGCCTGCCCCCCTACCCTCCACCTGGCCCTTTCTCCTTCCTCTGGTCCCTCATTACCTCCAGCACCAGGGTCCTTCCTGACTCTTATTGGTGACATTTGATGTTCACAGTACTGTGCTCTTTCAGAACATTTACTTTCATGTGCAGTTGCATAGTCATGGGTTATTCATGTTCGATCCGTGTTAGTCTGTGAACTCCCTGAGGGCAGGACCTGAGGCATCTTTGCTCACTAGTGTGTCTGGCACAATTTGGTATCTGGCACATGGAGACACTTGGGGTGTATTTGTTGAGCGAACTAACTTTAGCACATAATAACACAAGTGGAAATTGAAATCTTCCTCTGGAAAAATGGGAAACTTTATGTTAGAGGGGCAGCTCTGATGGAAATAGTTTTGTGTTCCCATAACTATCCACAATTTGTCCCTCCCACCACCCCACCCTTCTCCCTGTCTTGGGGGTCCACAGCTGGTGTCTGCCACCGTATGTGTGTGGGGGGGTGGGCTGGGCTGGGCGGGGCTGTGGCGAGCCATGCCATACAGGGGACAGGTTTCCGCTGTGGAGTTCACAAAGTGGAACCATAGCTTCTGTTTGGCTCACACTCTGGGAGAATTTAATCTCTTTTGTTACCTCTATCTTGCCCATGTGTGACTATATGTTTTGTTCTTAAATCTTTTGGTAAATCATGAGATAATTTCATTCACCTGTTTTTCTACTGCTTTCCTTTTTCAAAGCCTTGCCTTTTCTTTGAACCACTCCCAAAGTCTATAAAAAGATAGGACACAAATCACTGTCATAAGCTGATCTTGGGGAATAACCACGATGGCACAAACACCAGCATTCCCAGTTTTTCTTTGTAACTTAAGAGTGCTGACAGTAAGGAAGAGCATTTTCTTTAGTCTCAAAATGGGACATGTGCCTATGAAAACTGCGCTGAGTGAGAAGAGCGACAAGATGAATTGCTGGGTTTCAGTGCATCATGATTTAGACTGGAGTCACATGGCAAGGTGTCTCTTACCATCATAAATATATTTCAAGGAAAATACTAGATATTACAAAAAGTCAGTCCTGTACCTTTTACTGTCTTATCAAGACTTGAGTTATTTTGTTCTAAAATATTAATTTTTAGGCTTTGATTTTCTTACTAATTGTTAAAACAAAACTTCAGAGTGAAAATATTTTAGTGTCAGTTTATTCAATACATTTTTTCTTAGTTTTTTTTTTGTCTAGTTTAAAAATTTTGATCAGTTGTCAGTGGAACAAGTAATAATTGAAGATATTTTGCTCTTTTCCTTTTTCCATAGAAAACTGCCTCACGATGGCTTAGGCAAGGTATAAATCAGAGATAGGCATAGATTGATGCATATATCTCTCTTGTTTCCGTTTTTGGTCAGAAATTAAGGTGACTGGCCCTTTAGTCCTTCTACTTTATGAAATAGAATGTTTATTTTCTCCATGTTAGCACTTCATTTTTATTTCCTTTTTTGAGATAGAGTCTCATTCTGTTGCCTGGGCTAGAGTGCCATAGCATCAACCTAGCTCACAGCAACCTCAAACTCCTGGGCTCAAGTAATCCTTCTGCCTCAGCCTCCCAAGTAGCTGGGATCCCACTACAGGCATGCGCCACCATGCCTGGCTAATTTTTTCTATATATTTTTAGTTGTCCAGCTAATTTCTTTCTATTTTTTTTTAGTAGAGATGGGGTGTCGCTCTTGGTCAGTCTGGTCTCGAACTCCTGAGCTCAAACAATCGCCTGCCTTGGCCTCCCACAGTGCTAGAATTATAGGTGTGAGCCACCGCTCCTGGCCACCACGTTAGGATTTTAAAGATCAGAATTATGTATTAAAAACTTGTCTAATTTTACGAGTCCTTATCAAAGGCCAAGCCTATGTTTTTAACCTTATTTGAAATTTCCCTTTGAGGATAAGCTGTAATTGGAAAATGACCCAAGGTTTGTCTGCACTCACATATCATTAATAGGTATCAAAAGTTAAGGAAACTCATGAGTCAGGCCATTTGCACATAAGGAACAGCAGTATGAGAATTTACATAATTTGTGGGTGCTTTGTTGTGTTAGTCATTTTATATCTCCCACCTGTGGCTTCTCCTCATTGCCCAACAATAAACAGACTGTTCTAGAATGAACAAAACCATGTTTTCTTTTTTTTTTATTTTTTTTATTTTTTATTTTTATTTTTTTTTTTGTTTTTTTTTGTGTGTTTTTTTTCTTTTTCTTTTTTCCATGTTTTCTTTCTACAGCCTTGAAGATGAATGCAGAAGCTTCAGCCTGGCTTTTGGGTAGCCAGTCTGCTGCCTGTACCTCTAGTCTGTGTCTCTTGCTTATTTAAAGTGGACTTCTAATAAATTACATGTCCCTGATAGAAGACATTTAGATAAATTGGGGAATGCCTATACAATATAACATGTAGCCAAAGAGAAAAGATATAGTGACATTGGAAGATGTTTAATAAAAATGCTGGATATTATTTACTGAGCATATATTATGTGCCAGACACATACATTAACACATTTAATCTTCAAAAACTATATAAGTACCATTATTTCCCCAAGATCATATGGTGAGTGGTAACCACTGGCACCATGTATTATCCGGTTTTTATTTAATGAAACAGAATGTGTAAGCTAATCAAGTTTTCTTTTAAAATTATTCATATATATAGTAGATTTCTTCATCACTAGATATGTTTAAAGTAGGAGAAACAAGTTTCCAAACAGAATAATTACTGACCTTTGTACAATGTTATGTACCTTTGCATCTTCAATTATTGGGGGAAAATGAAGAACTGACTAGCATCAGCTATGCAAATAAGACTGGTTTTGTTCAGTGGTTGGACACTTACAGGTGGATTTGCTCATGGTCAGGATGAATTTGATCTAAGATAATACTCAAGCTCAATTTAAGAAGTTTTTCTTTCCCTTACAGAAGTATGTATTTGGGATGCTTTAACCAAGCTGTTTTTTTCCCATGTCTGAGACCTTCCCTTGCCTGAGATCTCTAGATCCTCCAGTGTCCAGTGATGGGCCCCACTCGTCAATCATCTTAGAGGAAAAAAATCCCTGCCCCCGCATCCAGATGTCCTTTGTTTTACTAATTAAAGCAGCTAAAAGCACTGAAATACTTTCTTACACAAGAGGCTCTCCCCCTAACCCCTGTGGAATTGAGCTCCATGGTTCTGTCAGTACGGCCTCCTGACTGTGGCATCTTGAGCAAGTCTCACTTGCTTTTGTTTTTGCACGTCCTGCAAAGGCAGGGGCTGGCTTGTCTGTCTGACAGGCGGTGCTCCCAGTCCAGTGCAGGCACACAGTGCTGCCCAGAGGAAGTGCCAGGCCACCTCGCCTCCTGTCAGTTGTCATCTCAGGCAGTTGCCACTCTCGAGTCACATGTAGACTGGAGAAGTCAAAGGTGGTGTCAGGTGTAAGATTCAAGAAAAAATAGATTGGGAACAGATTAAGAGAGCAACTTTGAGAGCTTTATGGAAGAGCAAAGTGGACATTACCAGAGGATGGAAGATGCCCGCCTGGTGCTTTCGTTAAGCCATGTGCATGTCACGGGAAGCACCCTGTGCCATCAGGGGGACGTGCCGTCGCACTTCCCCAAAGGAAATTGAGTGTAAAGGAGTGTGGGGTTTTGTTAATCATCCACATTATGAACAAGATACAGATTGTCATCTGTGACTTATGGAGTAGCCTGTTGGGTTAAATAAACTGGCCATTTTCTTTTAATTCATTTGCTTGAAAGAATATTTATCTTTCATTCTATCCTTTGAACAGCATCCCGGTGGAGAAGAAGTCTTGAGGGAACAAGCTGGAGGTGACGCTACCGAAAACTTTGAGGATGTCGGGCACTCTACCGATGCTCGGGAATTGTCCAAGACGTACATCATCGGGGAGCTTCATCCTGTGAGTACTTCTGGGGAGTACTTTGTTCTTGCTTCTCTTCAAGGCTGTTGGCTCATCTTACCTAAGTATGTAGGTTCGCATGTATCCAGATTTAAAAAGGAGTCAAGTAAAAACACCACCTGCTGATTTTAGAACACCATTTTTGTCGTAAATGAATAGACCAAAAATTTCACTGGCTGCATTTTTTACTGGCACCATGAGTTGGAACGCTCTACCCAAGGCCAAGTGCTAGAGAATGATTTTCAGTCTTAGGAATTCTGTAGGGCAGCAAATTTTAAAAGGTGGAGGTGTTAATCCAGCATAGTTCTCTTTCCCTTTGTCTTCTTTGATCAAAGTATTTTTCTTAGGAAACCCTCTTCTCCTTTCTGAGGATATTTTAAATCTAAAAAATGATTTAAAAAATTTAAAAGCTAAGGTATGTTAAATGAAGAAGCTCTGCCTTATGTAAAACTAGCACATTGTCCTCATTCTTCTCACTTTACCCCAGACCTTTGAGGATACAGCTTTGGTACCAATCCATTAACTGATTTTTGGAAAAAACTGACCTAACTCAGCTTTCACATAAACACAGGGCTGTGATGTGAATTTAGGCCCTTCTGTGTCACTTGTAAATGGCCATGTTAAACGTTACTAGTCTGTCAACCTAAGTTATGAGGAATACAGCTGAAAACTTGGAAAGAAGTTTCTGAGTCCTCTGAGCATCTGGAAGTGCCTCCCGGCTGTGCATCAAGCCCCCGGAGCGCCTGCTCCTCCCTGCCCACCCCACTCCTGCACAGTGAGTGCAGCCTAGTGGGAGGGGTTGGGGTGCCCATAGAAACTGGCTCTTTCCTCACGAGAAAAATAATACAAGCAAATAGCCTCATCCCAAGTGAGCAAACTGAGAAACACTTAAACCATATAAGAAGTTTCACTGTGTACCATTGAGGCTGCTTGCGGTGACTGCGAGTGGAGGAGGGGTCACACCAGGCCCTTTGTAGAGGGCCCAGGAGTAGGAAATCCATTTTAGAATAACTTCTGTTGGGTGTGGAGGTTTGTTTTGTTTTTGGCAGTAGGAGATACGTACTTTCAGGGAGTAAGCTTTCATCTATCTGGAAAGTTTATTTGCCTATGTATTTTCATCTTCACATTTCACAAAAGTGAAGTAGTTTTATGGTAATCAGCCCTGCCCTTAAAAATGTCCCATGCCAGTCACATTCTTTCCAGCGGGGTGGGTGGGGGTGGGTTTCAGGCCCCAACTACAGCATTTCTGCTCCACCTGCCTGCCGGGCGCCAGCATCAAGACACACTTTATTTTTGATGGCTTCTGAGGTTTAAATAGTTTATGACCCTACAGTTGGGAGAGTGCAGGGATTTGGTGAGTAGATCGTGCAAGTAAAAGATATGTACGCATCTCCAAGGAAATTTGAGAGCACAGAGGAAGAACTAGGTCTGCAGCTGTTCTCTGAATTAGAGATTGTAGTCCAAGTCTAATAAACATATACACACATCATCTTACAAAGAGGGCTGTCATGGACACTCTTCTAACCTTTGGAACTCTAGATAGAAAATGCCTCTCAGCACTTGATCTGCTGTCAAATTTTGCTGTTAAGCCAGATAGATCAAACTTTGTGTTTAACAGCTGAATGCTGAACCCAGAATGCTAATTACTAAATTGTAATTTTAAAAACTCAAAAGTGAACACTTTGGAAATGGTACTTTAATGTGCCTATTTTTTTTATTGCAGGATGACAGAGCAAAGTTAAGCAAGCCTTCGGTAAGTGTGACCATCTCAGATGTCTCAGTGGATAGAGTTATTTTCATTATCTTTAATACCTGTCAGACTGAAGGCAGAGGGCTTTTACTGAGCTGGCTGAGGCCAGCACAAGTCTTTCTAGGTAAGATGAATACATAACCTGCTGGCTCCGCAAAAATTTTTATTTGTGTAGACTAGTCAGTATGTTTTGTTAGGATAGCTTGTGTGTTATTTTTATAAGACTCTCAATACTCTTTTCCATCATAAATATCAATAAATATCTTTTAAAGAGCTATTTTTTATAGGTATCACTGTGCCAGTTTTACACTGTGGTTCACTAGCCCTTCTCTCTGAACTGACCGTATCACTTACACTTGAGGGTGAATCGAGAGTAAGAATGGATGAGAACAGCCGAAGTTCCCCCAAAGTACAAGCAGGCAAAAGTAGTTCCTGGCCTGTAATTAATGGACTGGGGGAAAAGTTTTTCTTAAAACAAGTAGCAGAAAGTATAATTTTTTTCATTTTGGTGTATATTTTTGGTTTTATTGGAGGGAGCACAACGGCTAGACCGCATTGAGTTTGTATCAAGCCTTAGTGAACTCACTTTGCTGGCTGTTACTGCCAAGATGTCTTTAATCTACACCAGAATCAAAGCAGTTAATCCAATAATATGAGCATAAAGACTGTGTTTATCTCAGCGTCCAGATAGTACAATAGAAGTCTTGTGTAATGCTGTTTAGTAAAAAGCAATTTCATTTATGTTCTCTCCTTTCCCTGTTCAAAAAAAAGACTCCAGTTCAATGTTGGAGATATGAGTACTTCCGGAAGATAAAAAATGGACTTCAGAATTTGAATGGCCTCTTGAACAATTGCTTGGAATCCTTGCTGTCAGTTTATTTGACATTAGTATCTTTTTTGAGGCTACTTTTTAGACAGCTGAAATTCTGTGATACATGCAGTTTTTCTTTTTTCTCTGAAGTCTGTCAGGGGAAAGGTACATTTTGTTCCTGTCAGGCGTTCAGTATGTTAATAATCTTGGTGTAAGTCATTCAGCTATAGTAAAACAAAGATTTGATAAGGCTCTTACGTGAACTTGGATCACTGCAAGGCCGGCCACGTCTGTAGCCTTATGCCTGCAAGCAGGAAACACCAGTAGGTCTGAGGCGGTAAACGTGCCTCCCACCATAACTGCTTTGTGTTTGAAGGACAGGCTCCTCCTCTGCTTTCAGAACTCACGCATTATAACTTGTACTGTTACGTCGAACTCATTGACCATTGCTATTTGTCCTTATTTTCCTGTTATAAAGTGCTGATTACTTTGAGACTTCATATTTTGGGGACAGAGCAAGTTTACATGCTAAATTCTGGGAATTCAGCTTTCAACATCAAAGAAAACTTTCCTGACAACATTGTGCCAGTGAGAGCTCTCTGTGTGTTTAAGACTGGCTTTCATCGTGTCGTCAGTAGCGATTGATATATATTTGATCAGCTTGCTGGCTATAGAAGATCTTACTGGAGTTTTAAGAATCACAGTAGCTTTTTAAAGTAGATATTTTTTACTTTCTTCAGAAATTTACTCAAGACAACTTGAGTACTTTATTTAGAAAAAAAAGAAACCTCTATATTATGTGATTTTTTTTTTTTTTTTTTTGCGCTTAAATTAGAGCAGAACTTCAGGAACATGGGACAGGAACTTGCTGGATTTTTTGAGAGGCTGTAAGTGCATGAAATGCACGAAAATACATGACTGCTTTTCTGGATTTATCTTTCTTGTACTTTTAGTTTACCAGAAGAAAAGAGTGTCCTTAGGTATTTCTTTTGTTGTATGTCGTGTATCCGTCTATCTCTGGGCAGAACAATATACACTGTGATCTGAATTTTTGAAATGTTGCCTGCTTAAAGTATCTAGTTGAATTGTGTAATAAAATGCACTAAAGATTATTAGCTTGAAACTGCCCAGAGGAAAGCATAGTGTTAAGTTGCCAAATTAAGATATTTGTAGACATAGAAATTAGGCATTTTTAATTAAACATATTAATTAAGCATACCTGTGTCTATCAGATTTGCTTACATGAAGAATATCAGTAGTAGCAATACCCTTTCTTGGGTATAGTTTTCAAAGCATGTGTTATATAAATTATTTATTTGGTTCTTACTATGTCTTTGTGAGATCCATGGACTCTCCAAGAAGTGAAGACAACTAAGATTGGAAGTGTTAAGCTCCTTGTTCAAAGTCACACACTCCAGTATTAAGGCTAGCACCATCTCAGGCTTTTTGGTTTCAGTCTCTTAAGCTGCTTCTGTAGGCTCTCAACTTGACATGATAGGTATCGAACATCAGTATTTTAAAGGAGCAAGTCTTGCAACTAAAGGATGGGCTAAGTTAAATGAACTTACAAATGAGATGACTTTGATTTGCAAAAGCTTCTTGGGCTTTGCATGCTTTTATATGGAGCTTATCACAACTTATACGTGACTTTACATGACTTTTATAAGTCATTACATGTGACTTATTGATTTAATTATTAACCTCTTTTCACTGAAGTTGAACCCTCAAGGTAAGGGAGTGAACACGTGGCAGATCCTGTCATAAAATCAGTAGTCTTTTCTCCCTATTCATTGCTGACATATTTGATAGTTACACCCCTAAACCCAAGTGAGGCCATTCAGAGCACTGGCCACTGAAGACAATGTACTTTTTCATCATTGCGCTAAGTGGTCATTCCACACTTGTTTTAACTGTCAGATATCCTGGTTAAACCAAGAAGATAATAAACAATCAAAAAGTTACATGGTTTTCTTAAGTTCCTTTCTTCAGGGGTCCATTGTTGCTGGTAGTGATGTGCTAGCAGCCTTGTGAACATTAGCGCTGGCTTGTGGCAACTACGAAGGCGGAGGAGGACGGGCGCCTGCGTTTCCAGGGTTGTCGGCCTATTTGATGAAATGCCCACTCGTGCTCAGTTTAACAATGGCATGAATGTTCGTGTTTGCCTTCCACGTACTGTTTCAAGCTCAACTTTCTAGTGTGGCAATAATATTTTACCTTCAGTGAATTCTTTTGTTTCAGAACTGATTGTCTTCTAGTAGCTAAATAACATTTTTGCATATTTTGATTATTTCTAGCAGTTTTTGTTAACTTTACTCACATGTACAAAATTTGAAAAATAATCTTGCTGTAGTTATTCTTGTTATAGTGGCTAAGATTTAGAATTGCTTAAATAGATATTGTGACGTTTTCTTTGTAAATGATTTATTTTTTTCCCTTACTGTGTCAGGAATCTTAAAGGAGATATTTCAAGGTTGGTGGGTCTCCTGAGTGCTTTGCCTGCTCTCCCCTAAGAGGTTTCTGCCTTTTCATGGGAGTTTCTTTAATGTGCTTTGCAGAGTGTAGCTTGGCTTCACTGCAGACAGCTGATTGTTTTACTAATGCTTTTTTATTTGTGCTTTGAGAAACTGCGGACATAGAGCTCTCTGATGAAGCTGCCTTATTTACAGCTGCTTTTGTTTGAGGCACTAATACTTTTGCTGGTGTGAAATATCGAAAGAATGCTTCTTAACACATGTTAAGCCCAGAAAAGTTTGTATCTCACGAGGCCTTAGTGTTTCAGCCCTCAGGGAAGTATATACTTTTCCAGAGCAGCTGTCAGCTAGCTCACTTTAGTGGTACTTCTTTAGAGCTGCTCTGAGAAGTGCTGGAAGGTAAAAACAGGGCTTCCTTATTTGGAAGTTTGTTGTTGGGGTGACAGTGGCTGGTGGTGGGTGGCCAATGTGAGGCCAGTCCCTATCAGGACAGAGGTAGAAGTGGCTCGGGAAAAGGTGGTCCAGTGTTAGACAGTTATTTTTTCTTTATGGTTGACATGTATTTAATGTAATTTAGGTACGCTTTTACATCTATCATATTTGAATGAAATAACTGATGTTTTTATGGAATATTTATTTGTGCTTTTGAAGAATTAAACTGCTCCTCCTAAAGATGGCAGGGGCTTGTGTGTATGTGTACATGAATATCTGTTCTCAGTTTCTATGTTAAAGTATTTAGATACCTATTGTGGGCAGGATATTTTATGTAGTATATTTTAAAATTTTTCAAGTGATCGGGGTTACATCCTTAAGTAATTTAAATATAGATAATGCTTACATTTTTTTATTCTGAAAAAAATGGCGAAATTAAGCATCTTGGTGAAAATTAAGCATCTTGGTTTATGATGTAATTTTTCCCTTTCAACATTTGTTGAAGAATGCATTGAATAAAATATTGTGATCCTATTTTAAAGCAGGTTTTTAATCAATGGAATAAATGTTTGACGTTCCCTCTAACTTTTCCTCTTATGTTTCAGGAAACTCTTATTACTACTGTTGATTCTAATTCCAGGTATGTGGAAGTTTTAAAGTCGCATTGGGTTGCAGGGCTCGTGAGTCAGAATTGGACCAGGGGCTTCCCCATGCGGCCGCCCTCGGCCTGGGTCCCTGTGCTCCCTCCCTGCAGGCCTCCACTGCAGACCAGACTGTCGGGCCATTGGTCTCAGACATCAGGCAGCTCCAACGAGGAACACTCTCCACAGCCACCCTAGCCCTCACCCTCTGGCTGCATCCATCCCAAGAAACATACAGCACTGGTAGCATCTCCTTTTCCCCAGGGCGGCCCCTCAGATAGTCAGTCCTGTGGCTGCTCCGCTCCCTGGGTTCATCTCCTGATGGACATTTCCTTCCTCACCTGATGCCATGTCTGTTTCTTAAACTGTAGTGATCACGTTTCCCTGAGCACAGCTCAGTTTTACTTTGTCATTTTTATAACTTGTCCCCAATGTTGAACCTATTAATCCAACTGTCACATGACTTATGCTGGGGACTAGATTTCTTTATCATAGTCCAAGCTCACATTAATATTTTGGCAGTTCTACCGTATTGACTTAATAGCCTTTTGGACTCAAGCTCAAAACCACACATTTGTATTTCATCCTGTCAGATTTAACTGCCCCAGTCTGTTGCTCTTCTGGAACACTCTCTGCCCGTGGGCATTACTTCACCTTACTGTTCACTGACGTGCAGGTTTCTTTCTAGAGGGAAACTGAAAAACCCCACCAAACCCCACTGAGATGAAAATTACACTTGTAATCCATTTGCAATTTAAATATTTATATTGGACTTCATCTTCAAATGGATTAATGTGTGAAGAGTATTAATGAACAAAATATACGATGGAAAATATATGTATACATAGTCTACTTGGATTTGAAAGCCTATTCATTAACTTCTATTTCCTAAGAAATTGAAATCTAAGTTGAAGATTCAAATTTAATTTAAATATTAAAATATAAATTGAAGCTTGTCCCAGTTCTCTCCCTGATTTGATCCATAATCTATAATTTATAGTAGGTCAAACTTCCATGCATCAGGACTGAACAAATGTGTAAATTAGGCATTTTTGTGAATTTACACCTATAGACCACAGAAATAAGTAGTGTTTAGACGTGCTGTTTAGCACTTTAAATCCACTAAGAACAGGTTGTAAAGATTAGATTTTCAGAAGCTAAGTTTGGGGTATCAGGGGTATGGTGTTAGTAGCAACCTTAGTCCCAACCCCTCAGCTTCACCCACTCAGGGGAAATGATTTGCCCTTGGCTGTAGAGCTGGCTGGTGGCTCACCCAAAATGAGAACTTTGGTCTTCTGATTCTCAATTGAGTGCCACTTAAAATTCTTAATTAATATATGTAACTAGAATAAAACATGTAGGGAATATTAAGTTTTGTTAACTCACAATGCATAACCCAGGGTTTATGTCATTGAGGTAAATCAGTAGTCTCTCTTGGAAAACTGATAACAGCTCTTTGTGTAAAGTTTATGGAAACAGGTCGAAGTGGAACAAAGTGAGGCATTCGTTTTCTCACAAAGGTGGCAGAGTTTAGCGATCCCAGTATTCTAGGGCATGCACTCACACCACTTTTAGCAAATTCCAGTTGTCTTTTCAGCCACATTGGTTACAGAAGTAAAAAACAAAACACTCCTTCCCCCCCCCCCCAAAAAAAAAGAAATAAAAACAGGCCATGGTAATTTTCTATTAGGAGGAGCAAAGATTTTGAGTTGTCTGCAGTGAACATCATGCAAGCATCATTGCTCGTTCTGTCTTTGTAGTTGGTGGACCAACTGGGTGATCCCCGCCATCTCAGCACTGGCCGTAGCCCTGATGTATCGCTTGTACGTGGCAGAAGACTGAATACCTTCTGAGAAGCCAACACAAGGAAAGATTGCTTTGTACAAGAAGAAAAGCCAATGTTAACCACTTCAACTGACAGAAACCTTCATCTGAAAAATAATTTCAATATGTCTGTTAACCTTTCCTCCTGCATTAGAAACAAAACAAAAAGAACTGTCCTAATCTTCACGTGAACTTCTCAAGTGTGCCTTTTTATTCATCAACTTTATTTTGATGTTTCTCTACTATGTAATTTACTTATAAGCATGATCTTTGAAAAATATATCTGGATTCTAAAATAGGCCACCATGTTTGCCTGTATGTTTGGCATATACTTGTCTTTGATGCTTAGAATCTCTGATTATTTAGAAGCATTGTTTAATGTGCTGTTCATTGAGATCCGAGGAGTCTGCATGACTTGCGGTGAGGGAACTGCCTTGAATGTCTCCCTGTGCTGCTGCTTGTCTAGTCGAATACCAAGTGTTGCGTGTTTCCAGTGTAGCTGCTTTTTTAGGGAAACCAAGAAAGGCCCAGGAACTATAGCTTAAGGATTTCTAATAGTTATTCTACTTGAAATAGATGACAAAAAGAGGAAGTAGCCTACAAGATCTACGAGACTTCATATCTTCTCTGAATGAAAAACACCAGCAACATAAACAAAAACCCACGAAGTGTAAGAGGATATTACAACTGTCCCTTTTCTTATGCCAAAGAGGCGCTCAGTTCATAGCTTCTGAAGAATTTAAGAATTCCTCAGAGGGGAAAATTGTTTATGTACTCTTCTAAGGAAACGCTGATTCCCTAATTTGTGAAAACAGATTTGCAGGAGATTGGGAGACATTTGGAATGTGATTTTTGAAGAACTTTAGCTGCTAGTGGTGAACAGCCAGGGATTCTGTCCATTTCCTCACTGGAACGCTTGTGGATTGATGCAGTCGTCTTATTTCCCACCTGCTGTTCTCTGCCTTCTGCGTTGTCATTATTCATGCTTTGTTCCTTTTTAGTGTTGCAACTTGACAGGTGAATGTGTTAGACCATAAGTAACTGTCATTAGTGTGACTGTTTCCACGGCCATGTGAGCTGACCAACGAGCAAGGGAGTTCTTCAGAAATAACCACATTGGAAAGGAATTTTATTCTTACAGAGTACAGATTTTTTTATAATCAATGGCATGTGTCACCCTTTGCCTGTTTTTGTCACTGAAAGTTGAGCTAATTTGTATTTCAAAATAAATTGCAACACTTGTTCAGGGACCTGTGTAAATATTTCAATTTTCTAGGTTGTTATTTTTAGCTATGAAGCTTCAAATTTTAATACTTTCAAAACTTTCTCCGAAATTGGCTATGAAGTGAATTGAACTGGGTATACCCTATCCTAGACAGTATTGAAGTGATTAATTTGTAACTTATTAAGAAGTTGGCCAATAATAATATGTTTATGTCAAGAACGGTAACAGTTGAACTGTGACATTTTGATTGCCGATTTAGCAGTTGGCCGCCCTGGCTCTCTCTTTTTCTTCATGTGTTGTGGAACAACATATGGGATAAAGGAGAAAGAAATAATTTAAATGATATTTTTAACATTGCATTTGTGCAGCCAGAACTCAGGTAAGATATTTGACACTTTTTAATGTTTTCCATTAAGAGTGGTGAAGAATTTCATGAAGCTGTCATTCCTCCTACACCGGCTCTTGGAGTGCCTGGAGTCGCTGGAGGCTCCTGGGACCCGGTCCCCGGTCACTCCCTGTGTGCGAGCCCATGATGACTGCTCTAACTGCAATGGGCATCAGGAAGTGTTTAGGCAACATCGAGTGGAAGTTCCGGAAGCTGATTCTCTCACAAAGGGTAACCTTTCCAAGAGGTGTGCAGACACAGACGGAGTCAAGGGAATCGATTTCAGATCCTTATGTTTCCTAGGGTTGCGGTGACAAAATACCACAAACTGGGTGGCTTAAAACAACAGAAATTTGTTCTCGCAGTTTGGAGGCCAGAAGTGCAAAACTAAGGTTTCAGCAAGGCCATGCTGCCTCCGGGACTTGGCCGGATCCTCTGCTGTGTCTTCGGGCTGCCAGCCGTCCATCCCTTACAGCACTTGGCCTGTAGCTGCTGTGCTGCGGGCTCTGCCTGTCCTCTCTGTCATCTCATAAGGACACCAGTTGTATTGGATGAGGAGTCCACCCTCCTCCAGTCTGACCTTGTCTTAACTCATTACATCGTCATGTTCCTGTTTCCAAATAAAGTCACGTTCTGAGGTCCTCGGGTTAGGACTTCATATCTTTTGGGGGCCCACAAGTCAACCTGTAGCACGCTCTGTCCTGAGATTTCTCTCATTGGCTCTTCTTCCTTTACTCCCTTTTAAACTCGGTTCCTCCTCTTCTGCTTTTCAGGAAAGAAGCCGCCTTAGCTGCTCTGACAGGATACCATAGACCCGACAGCTTAAACATTTCTCTCTCGGTGCTGGAGGCTAAAAGTCCAAGATAAGGCGCAAGTAGATTTGGTGTCTGGTGAGGGTCCTCTTCTCATGTCTTCTCGTGGTGCAGAAAGGAAACAAGCGCTCTCAGGACTCTTAAAAGGACACTCATTTTGTTCGCAAGGGCTCCACCCTCCTGACATCATCCTATTACCTCCCAAAGACGCCACCTCCTACCCTCACATTAGGGGATAGAGTTTCCCCAGAGACATTTTAGGGTGATATTCTGTCCGTGCCAGAGGCCTATTCCTCATCCATCTGAATTTTGTGCATTGCCCCAGGGTGTGAAAACCTCTCTCAAACATGGTGCATTGAAAACACTGGAGTCTGTGAATGTTTAATTGAGACTCCTCTCCAAGCAAGGTAACCTCAGGGCTTTGGGCTTTTCTTTCTCCTCTGACGTGTACTCTGTTGACGGTGAATCATAGACTAGGAGAGGTCAGTTTGGTCTTTACGGGGTGGTTTGAGTTCAGATAGGTAAGACAGCAGCAGGAATGATGGTATCTTTTTCACCATATGTTTCGAGGAATGCCTCCCTCCTGGGGGAGCATCCTGGGAGACCAGAGTCAAATAAAGTATGAATTAGTTTTATGATTTGAGTCTATAGAAACTGATATGGACATGTTTCTATGGTACAGAAGTGTGAAAGGGTGACAGAGAAGACTTGCACAACTGTTTTTCATTAGGATAAAACCCCGGGGAGAAATGGAAACATGAATGAGGTCAAGGAGAAAAAGGAAAAATGTAAAAGTTCTGTCTGCTAAGAGCTGAAGCATTTTTTATAAAAGGGTATTGATAGCAAATTGCATTGAGATTTAAATTGCACTAAATATACTTAAAAGAATGATATTTCAGCTTTATTTTAAAATGTCTATAATTATGTCAGAATCGTACCCTTTGTAAGTATTTTAAATCATGAGGAAAGATTTTCAAGAGCAACTGAAAGCTTTTCAAAATTCCTATAAGGGGCAATTTCAGCAGAAAGTGTGGGGAGCGCTGGTTTTCCCTCCTGGTGCCCTTCTTTACTCTCGTTCCCTGCACACCTGTCCTCACTTCCTTTTTTCATGGTTTGGCCTCAATATGAATCAAAACATTGATGGTGAATATTGAGTGAGATTATGGGCTAAGTGCATCATTTTAACATTAGGCTGCCTGACTGTTTTCATTTCTTTCAAAATTTTGAAAATTGCTTCTTATTTGGATTTTGATTGTGAAAGGCTTCAGCACATGGCCTGGCTCACAAGACACGTTCAGGGATTTGAGTCGGAACTAAATTGTGAATTGTGTTTAATATTTTCCATGCTTAGACGTCTTTGACTTTTTTGAAGATCCTCACTTCCTGACTGTCAAGTTGGAAACACTGAATCTGAAAATATTGTTTTTAAATAAAGGTAACACTTCTTTGATACTATAAAGCAGGGATAAAATGAAAAACGCCCACTCTTTCCGGAAGACATCTGTCTTGCTGAAGTATGAAGTCATGCCTGTGCAGAGAGGAAGACGTGGGAGTCTCAGCGCTGTTGGAAACCTGGTTCGACTGCTTACTAGTTGTGTAACTTCTAGAAAGTTACTCTTTTGGAATCTTACTTTCCCATTTACATAATTCATGAGCAGTATTTCCTAGACTTCAACAAGAGGGGTCCCTACCCACTTAGCCCCACCTAGCCCCCGGCCACGTGCCCCTCCCTGTGGGCTGGGGAGCCTGTGTCCCCTGGTACCCACACACGTGGCCCAAGCCTGCCTAAGTGTCTGCGTGGGTCTCCCCAGTCAGTCCTCCCGGGGGTCCCTCAGGCTGCAGGTGTGTGTTCAGCAGGGCCAGAAGGGTGGCCTTGGGCTGGTACTCTTCAGGGAGGACAGTCTGGATGGGTAGGCTGGGGAGTCCAGGGTGCTGCCCACGCAGGCGCGCTTGGGCTCCACAGTGTAGGATGGCGCTGGTGTGGGGATGGGAAGGAGGCCTGGGGTGGGGGGCTGATTCTCTTGGTGCCATCACCTGGCAGAGGATATTGATGAATCTGAAAATTCTAAATTCAAACTTGGCCTTTCAGATCATTTGTCAAAGTAGGAGGCTGGAACATATTTAGCAGGCTTGTCAGCAGCTCTGTAACATCTAAACACTCAGGCGTGTGGTGTGTGCCTCACAGATGTTAGGGGATGGCAGCTCTTAAGGTTGCTGCGAGGATAGAAATGAAATTACCAGCAAGCTTCAGACATAGTCCAGTCTCACCGACATCTGCCCAGGCTGTCACTTCTGTTCCGCACTGTATTCTCAGAGCCCAGTCCAGTTCTTGGGACATACAGGGTGTTTTTAGATTGAATAACTGCCACCTCCAGTCTGTTCCCAACCTCTTGTTCCCATCATGATGGGATTACTCTTCCAGAGACACCACTGTGCCGTCACTCTTGCCCCCAAGCCTTGGTGATGGCACCAAGTCGAAGGCAGCATTGAAGCACCCTCCTGCTCAGAAGGATGGGGCTTCTGAGAACTGTAGGACAGAAGGCTGATTCTGAGGCTGTATATTGGAGCACAGGAACGTGTAGACTCTGCTAGTTTCTCAGCATGGCAGGAGGTGGGGAAAAGATGTTATCTGACAAAGCTCCAATGTTCTTAGCACACCAGGTCCCACGGCTTGGGAAACACTGAAAAAGGCCAAGGTAGGGCCTAGATCTTGGCGTCTGCCCAAAAGAGAGGGTGAGGGAGGGTGGAAGGTTATCGACAGCAAACACGAAGGCAGGCGGGGCCACCTACATGCTCAGAGGTCAGGGAAGGTCTGTGCCTTTGGACCTGAGTGTGATAAGCCACTCCGTTCCTCTTTATCTCTGCAGAGCTGCGGTATCTCCCAAGTTCAGCACACCCCAGTCCTGCATCTCTAGACTCTTCCATGCTGCTAAAGTCCACATTCTTGGCAGTGTGCCCAGTGCCTAACCTTTGTTTTAATCAAAATCTATTGGTTTAGGGGCCCCCAAGTGACACCCTCCTCCTGAGAAAATATGGATTATTTCAGCTTCAAGACTTGCCACCGACACATAGCAGTAACTAAAAGCACTTTCTCTCTCCTGTTGGTGTGGAGCATTCCGAGGAGATGCGATTTAGAGCAGCTAAGTGGTTTTGTTGACGTTTTCATATGTTAGAGAAAATAAAATCCTTTGAGAGAGTAGAGTTTTGCCCCTTTATCTCCAGTGGTTCTTCATGTTTCCCTTTATTATTTTCCAGAATCATCTCTACTGAGAATTATGCCCGTTCGTGGCTGGTTCCCTGTATGTTTCAAGTTCAAACTAGATTCTATACTCTTTCATTTCTGTCCTCGTGAAGCTCTTCGTGACCTGAGCAAAGCTGTAGCTCAAGGCTGTCACACCGTGTCCCTCAGTTTGAAGCTTGCGTCTCTTTGGGATTGCAGAATATCTAGTCTTTGTCAGTTTCCTGAGGCCGTGACTTTGGCAGGAAAAAACAGAGCAGGTCTGATGGCATTACACCTTTATAAAAAGCTAATTCAGCGGGCTGGGCGCGGTGGCTCACGCCTGTAATCCTAGCTCTCTGGGAGGCCGAGGCGGGCAGATTGCTCGAGGTCAGGAGTTCGAAACCAGCCTGAGCAAGAGCGAGACCCCCATCTCTACAATAAATGGAAAGAAATTAATTGGCCAACTAAAAATATATACAAAAAATTAGCCAGGCATGGTGGTGCATGCCTGTAGTTCCAGCTACTCAGGAGGCTGAGGCAGGAGGATCCCTTGAGCCCAGGAGTTTGAGGTTGCTGTGAGCTAGGCTGACGCCATGGCACTCACTCTAGCCTGGGCAACAAAGTGAGACTGTCTCAAAAAAAAAAAAAAAGTTAATTCAATGGTGCTCCTGGATTTCCTTTCTTTATGATTTCAGGTTGGCTGTCTTCTCTCCCTAGTTTTAGAATGTAGTAGAACCCCCTTCACTGTATAGTTGGAGGGTTGATTTCTCAAAGTCAGGTAGAGCAGAAAATCATAACCATTTTATTTTAGCTTAAGTTCATTTGAATGTTAATTCACTTGCCAAGAGCTTTTCTTTGAGTGTGGATCTCTGATTGGACTTCCTTATCCATAATGCATCTTTTAAAATTCCTCTTTCCCTTGCTTTAAGGTGGAATGAGAACCCAAAGAAGCTTCCAGAGCTAACTGGGTGCTGTAGAATTAATTCCTAGAGTTTCAGAATTTTCTACCTGGTCTTTTGTAGTTGCTGTGCCTAACTAGTCACTTTAACAGCTCCTTTATCAAAGCTTACAGAAGCATTCAGCATAGTCGTTACAGTCTTTATGGGAACATCTCTCCTTTTGCAATTGTGTATTTTTCAGGTTGCATAATACTCAATTAGTGTAGTTGTGATTACACATGCCAATTGGGAACAAATACACTAACAACAAACTAGCTAGAGCAGGAGCATGTGGGTGAGGAGAAGGCAGACTCAACTGTGCACATCAGTCTGTCACGGGCAGTGGCCATTTGCATCTCGGAGGACATGGAGACTCACGGTTAATCCAGCGAGTAGACTGAGATGAATGGATGGAGCGTCTCCTGTAATTCATGCTGCCAAACTAGGCTATTGATTTGTTCTCCCCTATCTCAGGCTCACATTATTAATGCCCATTTATGTAATTCCTGGTGTTTTGTGCATTCTGTGAGAGTAGTAGTTATGGGTCTCTCAGAGAATCCCAAAGGAAAGGTCTTTCTAGCAGCTTCTGGCTCAGCTGAATGGCAATTAGGCTTACACAAGTGGCACCTCAGAGTAGCCAAGCTCAGCTTCAAAAAGCAGCTCCAGGGGCTCCTCGGACACCCAGAAATTACATGAAACATTTTGTTCATGTGCATTTTGCATTCATTGTGCATTTTTATGAGAAGAATATTAATAACTTTTAAAGTCCTTAAGGGGTCTGTGATCCCACAAAGATCAAGAATTACTAGTAATGAGTGACTCTGCCCATTTGAGGGAACAAAAAGCACTTGGTAATCCCAAGGATACCTTTGGCTACTGAGCTGCTGCTTCCCACTGAAAGAAGCCCTTGAGAAGCGTTCATTAAGAATGAAGGGAAAAAATCACCCCCTTCAGTTGCCAGCTGTTCCTAAAATTAGCCCCCCAACTACGCACTGAGCAACTGCTGTGTGCTGGGAACCATTCTTGGCCTGGGGACACAGCCCTGAGCAGGTGCCCACAGTCCCTGCCCTTGGGAAGTTGTGTTCTAGTGGGGAGACTTGCGAACAACGGGTAAGTGAAGAAACAAAGGTGGAACATCAGATAGGGAAAAGTGTTATGGAAAAGGTAAAGTCGGAGATGCTCTAAAGGCAGGAGTGTGACTTTAGTTAGGGTGAGGAATGCCTCTGTGAACCGGGAACATGTGGGTGGCGACCTTCATGAAGTGTAAGAGTGAGCCAGGGAAACATCTGATGAAAGCGTTCCCAAGAGCAGGGACTGTGTGTGCAAAGGCCCCGGGGCAGTGGGAGCCTGGCGTGTTTGAAGCACAAGGAGGCCCGCATGGCTCCAACAGACACTATCTGGTTTACATTTAGAGAAATCCATTTGGAGAACAGGTTCAGGGAGGCCTCTGGGTAACACTTCCTAAGCCTTCAAATAACTACACATATTTATGGAACAATTCATTTTTAGGTATGTGAATTTTTAAAATGGGAATTTTTATTATATAATTATTACTTTTATACATATTCACAAAAAAGCACAAATCAGAAATGTGTAAAGAAATTTATACACATTATTAATAACAATCAGTAGATGGCCACCTAAAAATAGCGACTAGCAGAAATCTGTTCATAGCAACAAGCACAGGGCTACATTATTAAATGTAATCCATTATGTACCTTTTTTTTTGGTGGCAAAATGTGTGTTTTAAAGGGAATTAGCAGGGTCTAAACCCTGGCTACTCAAAGTGTGTTCTGCAGGACCCATGGCAGCCGCACCGCCGGCAGCTTTTTAGGGGCATAAAGTCTTGGCTCACCCTGAAGTCGGAGCAGCTCTGGCCTGACCAAGGTTTGCCAAGAGGCCTTGGAGGAGCACCCCACCACTCCAGAGGGTGTTCCCTGGTCTCATGCCATGTGCTCTTTATTCACACGCCTTGGCCCACACCTTCAGGCATCATCCTGTGACTCCGCTGTCATTCTGAATCTCTTATCCATTCAGCCTCAGGAGACGTTTCCATACCTCAGTACTTGTAGAAAGCACTGGGGACACAGGACGACACTTTGTCTTGCTCAGGGAAGGTTCTAGAAGCAGACCAGGATATGGGGGGGGGGCGGCACTCTTTACTCTGGGTTGGAGATGCGGTTCGAGAGTCGTCACTCGTGGACGGTCCCCGGGGCGAGTGTGTGGAAGGAGAAGAGCAGAGCACTGGGAAGGAAGCCAGCAGGGTGAAGGGGGTGCAGCCTGGGGGGAGCTGAGCCTGAGTGACCCTGCAGGGAGGAGACGGGTGGGTGTCTCGAAGCTGCAGGAGGCCCAGCCACCGAGTCAGCAGTGTGCCGGGCAGGACTGTGGGCTGGCTGCCAGGTCCCTCACCTCATAGCACAGGCAGGACTGGTAACCTGTTGCCTCCACTGTAAAAACAGCAGTAGGGGCCAGCTGACTGCCAAGATCCCAGACTGGTGCATGCCAGTGCCCAGCCCCTGTTGTCTGCCTCTGTGGTCCTGGGGTTACCCAGGGTGCTGAGATCAGGACTGGAAGTTTCCCTTGGTATAGCAACAAAAGTCACCACAATTGACGGATCTAGGGCAGCCCCTAGGGACAGGAGGGGCCGGTAGGAGCTCTCTGGCCACCTACGGTGACCTGGAGGAGAAAGATGGGTGGGAGGTGGCCTTTTATTTCATTTCAATTTGAAAGGTGGAAGAATCATGTGCTGGCAGAGGCCGAGACTGGGAGACAGGGGCTGCTTGGCAGCCAGAGTCCTGGGAGCTCGGTTGGCTTCCGAGGAGGAGGAGGAAAGTCCTTCATTCTCCACCATGGAGGGCCGAGGAGGCAGGAATGCCCCGATGTTGGGAGTGGGAAGAGAAACTGAAAGTGCCTGGTGTCTTCTGTTCCTGAAGCCACCAACTGAGAGGAGGAGGGAGGGGCGGTAGTGGGGAGAGGGTTGTGACAGGTGCTGTAAGGAGCGGAATAGAGTTGACAGGACCCTCGGAAGGATGTGGGGTAGTACTGAGAGGTAGTACTGAGTGGACCAGAGACCATGGTGTGTGGTGCGTGCTTGGCGTCTGCAACTGGGGCACAAACACCCTCATCCAGTGTCTGTTCAAAGACCAGCTTGGGGCTCCAGGTGGTGCATTAGCAGGAAGTCCAGTCCCTTCCTCCCCGAGGGCGTCCTCCTCGGGGTGACTCCAGCCCCCAGGGGCCTCACTGAGTCCAAAGGCGCATTCTGTTCAGGCTCATCTCAGCAGTGCGCAGTGGGCATCTCTTTTTCGCCACCGCATATCCGTTCCCCTTCTGGCAACAGCACCCAGGTGTGGCTCGGGGGACCTGTCTCCCTCTCACACTCAGCTGTGTGATGTGGGTGGGACTGACTCCACTCCTAACTCCAGGAGCGATCAGGATTAGCCTCAGCTCAAAAGTATCCCATCTCCTGGCCACAGTGGGATACTATTCCACCCTGGCAGAACCAAGGAGGCAGAAGAGATTGGGAACATGAACCTGCTTCCTCCTCCTGTGTGCACTATCTCCCCTGGGTGGGTGAGGGGGGTAAAGATGCGTGTCTGGAGCTGCTGCCGCCATTTTGATATCATGAGGTATCTTGGAGTGGGGACTCGTGGAGACTGAGGCTGAGCCTGTGCACGTGGAAGGCAGATTAGAAACACTGGGAAAATCCAAGTCCTTGGAGATAACCGGCTGAGCTGCTGAATCATGCCTCTCTTGAAGCCAGATCTACTGCGGGGCGTTTTATTAGATTGAAAGTATATGGTATTGCTGATAATTTGACAAGTGTTGACCTACAGGAATGGCAATTTCTTTTGGTTCAACCTGAGAGTTAAAAATCATTTCCCTTAATCGTCTAAGACAATCTTAGGTGGGTTTTTCATCAGTTGCAACTCAAAGACTTCCAGGTAATACAACCTGGAATGAAGTCCCACCCCTGAGGAAGGGGGGGGGGGCGTGCACCAGGAGATCCAGCGGCTGGCCGCTCCAGAGCTTGTCTCTGTGTGACTGTAGCTGCCCCTTGCTCCTCCTGTGGCAAAATGTGGGTGACAAAGAAGTTTGCTGCTGTTGGGACAGCCACTGGCCCGAGGAGTCAGATTAACTGGCCCCGAGTTTCCCACAGAGCTGGTCCTGGCAGTCCCCGGGGAGTCTGCCCAACCTGGGTGCATTATCATTGTGAGTGAGCAAAGTCCTGCTCAGATCAGGAAATGGGAGTGGGTTAACCCTCAGCACCCACTTCATGTGGGGTACAACACAGCCTCCGCCGTCAGCCGTGTCTAACGTGTGTGAGGTTGGCTTAGGGTGGGACCCACGTAATGCGGTTAATGGAGAACTTAGATGGTGATCTTGGAGCCTGTGAAACAAAAGCCACAGGAGTCCAGAGAGTAGACCACAGACAGCTGCAGCAACAATGGCAACGCCCGGCATTCCTGTTCTCCCTGATAAGGACGAGGCTCCCCCTCCCCTATGTCTGCAGGTGTTGCTCACTCCCCCTGGAAAAACCCTCTACAAAACCCAAGGCTTTCCCCTCCCTCCTGGTGGACGCTCTTTGGCCTCCACCCATCTGTACCCAGATGCTCAAATAAACAGCATTTTGCTACAGACGAGGCTTCGTGTGTCTCCCTCCCGGCTCCGGACCTGACAATGCGGACGTTCCCTCACCTTGAACATCAGCATGGCCTAAACTTAATTAATGCCTTTCCATAACTTTGTTAGAGGACAGATTGAAGGGACCTCGACTTGCAAGCAGACATTTGCATTTTTTTAAACTTTGTGTTTGCGAATGGCTAGAAGGGCTTTGGATGTGGGGAGGTAAGACTAATGCCAGTTCTGTAGGCCAAAGTGTTTTTCTAGGTTAGAATACACGCGATTTAAACTGCTTGTTGCTTGACGGGTTTCTCTTTCATTAAATAAACTGTAGCCTGAACTTGAAGTCACAATTAAGGAGTATTAAGATATCAAGTTTCATCATGGTTTGCTTTGTTTGGAGGAGAGGAACCACGTGGGAGTTTGCATGCAGCTCTCCCGCGTGGGGCTTATCTGCTTCTAGACAACTGAGAGCTGTCAGGCAGCTGAGTTCCTGGGCGGGTGGCAGGACCCTGCTTGGGGCAGGCCCCCTGCAGCCCTCTCCAGCCCTCGCTGGAAACCACCTGCTTCACGAGCCTCAGGGAAGCTCTGGCTTTTCTCAGTAGGACAAATGTCAGCGGAGGCCCCCGAGCTCCTTGGGTTCCCAGTCATCAAAGAATACCTTTAGCCAAGAGTCTGGCACAGAATTCAAAATGTGTCGAAACACAGGCTGACAAAGTCTCAGAACCCAAACTTTCCAATCAGTGGACCTCTCTGGGTTCCACTGTCAAGGCAGAGAGTCAAGTCAGCTCTGTTAGTTAAACAATGTCACCTGTTTGTCCCACTGGTTTGTTCCAAACTCTGACCCCAGAAAAAAGTTCACACACTCCTCCCTGAGCCAAAGCATGTAAAGGCCAGCTTAGCTCGTTGGTACATACCCTGTTGGGTAATCACTTCCATCATGAGGCTGAAGTTCAAGTAGCTACTACCGACGCAACCCTCGAAGGGTGCGGCATAAAGCACTGCGTGGGGTTTGACTGCAGCAGAGTCTGAGAATTCTTAGCATTTGCCTTTCTGATGTGGAAATTGGATTCCCCACGATCGTGCCTTCTCGGTGTTCATGTGAAGACAGCTGCTTTTTGTCCTTGTGTGGGCGTGAAGGGAAGATGACCAGTGTAACATAACAAGCAAGATCTATGTTGTAATTTTGCATGTGTTGCCACCAAAATATTATTACGACTCCCTGTGACACAAACCTCCACCGGTTGCTATCGAGACAGAATCGACTGAGCTCTTTTTGGAGGGAAATGTGCTGGGAAGCCTTTCTGGAAACCTTTTCTCAAAATCACGCAGGCTTCCATGGCAACGTGGAACCTCGTTTATGAACAGCCATCAGTCGCCAGTGGAATAAAACATATAATAATAAAATAGCTAATAACAAAACCTGTGCTATGTGCCACGTGAATTTAGTCAGGTATTTAGAGAACTGACGCAAGGCTGACCCGTGTCACTGTCGACTGTCCCCGGGAAGTCCGGGAAGAGGACCAAAGAGGGAGGTGTCCGACGCTTTGGACGCCACGTGGTCAGGTGGCAGTTACTGTGGCCCGTTGGTCATATGGGGTCCGAGTTAGGGGCTGTTTCTTATGGGAGAACTGCTGCCGAATGGCTGCTTCACTGCATCTGTTCAAAACCCACCCAATGGGCATGTCGCGGGTACCAGGTATTCCCAGAAAAGAATCTTGGCCGTGATGGGCCGGCCCGTGGATGGAGTTTCCGGTAGACAATACTTTTCCCTCTGAGTACAAACTACAAGTGTTGTGATGAGAAAGGGCCCTCATTATCGGTTTTATACATTAAATACTAATAATTTGTTATAATTTACTAGATGGCCACTATTTAAATTAAAAAAATCTATATCAATAAGTGTTTTAGTTTGCTAGGGCTACCATAACAAAGAACCACGAGCTGGGTGACTTACACAACAGGCATTTATTTCCCCACAACTCTAGAGGTTAGAAGGCCGGGACCGAAGTGATGGCTGGTTCCTTCGGAGGCTGTGGGGGAGAATGTGTCCCTCCTCTCTCCCAGCTTCCGGCGGTGGCTGGGGTCTTTGGTGTTCCTTGGGTTGTAGGAGCATCACCTCGATCCCTGCCTTCATCTGCAGGTGGTGGGTCTGCGTCCAAATCCTTTCCTTGAGAGGATTCTAGTCATGTTTAATTAGGGCCCGCCCTGCCCCAGTACGACCTCGCCTTAACTGATCGCACCTGCCAGGACGCTATTTCTAAATTAGATCACATTCTGAGATACCGGGGATCAGAACTTTAGCATGCGAGTTTGTGGTGGGGCAGTTCAGTCCATCACAATAAATAAACCCATTGGGCCAGATATTCAGGGGCAATGTGTCTCAAGACCCATTTTTTTTTAAATTAATTGATATTTTAAAGCAGAAAGATGCTGTTCCAGGAATTGTTTCTACCACTAGAACCAAGGGAGAGAAAGAACAATGAGAAAGAAATACGCCCTGATCCAGACGCTCGTTTCTATTCTGGTAAAGTGGCGTCGTGCCGACAGTCAGAAGCCTGCTCACTGCAGAGGGTGCTGCCCGAGCCCTGTTGAGCCCGGCGTTGTCTTGGAGGGCATGGCGTGGAGCCACCCACCTCCTGCTCTGCCCGGGCCTGTGTGGTCCTCATGAAAAACAGGTAAACAGAGAGCAGGCAGGTATAAAGGGGAAGCAAGTGGAACCCAAGACCGCCGCTACAGGGTGAGAGGGTGCCCCTGGGCCACAGATTGGGAAGCAGTAGAACCTGGCAGAGTGAAACCGGGACAAAATCCCACACCTCTATGCCGTTAAATCTTTTCAGGGCGGTTTGGCCAGAGGTGGTTTTCCCCAGCTCTGCTGTTCCTTCTATGTTGGAAACCCCACACCTACTTGGCAGTCCCTGCAGGTGACTGACTCAGCACCTAGCTGGAGCAGGGTGTTGCCGGACGCGCCGTGTGGCTCACGGCAGGGTCTGTGCCCTCTACCTGTCGGGGAGGGAGGTGGGTGTCAGGTGGGTGTCCAGCAGCTGCAGCTCCTAAGGGCATCCGTTGTCAACTGAATTCAGACTTTCGAGTCTTTACCTGGGGAAGGGGTATTTGCAATAAACAGAATGTCACATATTTTTGCCTGTGCTGAGTTTGTGACAGCGAATGAAACGTTACAGCTCTCCACTTATGTGCCCACGTCCCTCTTAAGATCACTTCTCAAGACAGTGACGGGGTAGGCTTTCTAATAGCTTTAAAAGAGACTCATCAGAATTTCCTTTTCACTCCCAAATTTTGACCATGTTGATTTTAAGACACGAGACTGGGCCAGCTCTGGGGCATGTCTCTCCGAGTCTCCCTGTTATGCTCCAGGCTACTTGCTCAGTGACTTTGCTCCCCCCCTCACCTCTTTACTTCCTCTTGCCAGGAGGTTTTTCATTGTGTGGTACAGATGTTGGCAGGAGCTCCTCTTTCTGGCTTGGCTAATTATCCGCCAGAGCCTCCTGTGCCTCCCAGAGGTGCTGCTTCTAGTCATGTGGTCCCCAAGGCCCAATCGTGACCCTGTCCCCGAGTCTAGCCCTCAGCTGCTCCTTGGTGGGTGGCCCTGCCTTCTAGGGGTATTTTGGAAATGTGTGGGGACCTTTTAATCTTCTGTTGTAATTGTACCCAAGCATTTACATATTGAAATAAATAATATTATTTAATTATAAATTGTGTTCATTTCATTTTTTTTCCTTATATTAGATATAGGTCATTTTGGTGATTCTTTTGGAATGTATGATATGTCAGTTGTATCATCTATGAATCTCATTTCAGATTAAGATGGTATTGTCAGATATTCATCTTAAAAGCATGAGCATGTGGTCTGGACCATGAGAACCTGTGACTGATGTGTTTGTTACATGCGAACAGGAAGTATTTTCTTCCAAAAAAGGATGACGTCTTTTCTCATGTTTTGGGTGTTGGCCCCTAACTTTTTAAAAACCTATGGCATTTTGGGAGACTCTTCTGCTAGACTCTACAATAAACCTGTAAGTCACAGGTGCTGGGTGCAAGGTGCACCCTGCTCACCCCTGTGCAAAACTGAGCGGGGCGGGTCGGCGTGTGGAGGTCACGCAGGGCTGTGGAGAGCATCTGGTACTGACTGTTTTCTTGCTCTTTCTTATCAGTGTGCTGGTTATTTATTTGCTCCTGATTTCTGCACTGCACTTTGATACAGTGGTTGGTCACACATTATCATATACTCCGGTTCAGAGTGGGTGCAATTTTTGGGGGGCAGAGAAATAGCCCATGAAGAATCTGGCACAGAATTCAAAACAACTTTGCTACCCACTGTCCTTAAATCTGTAATCTCTGTCGTCTTCTGGCTCATCTCTGCATGCACGTGGGGCAGTTTTTCTATGTGAAGTGTTGTGCTTCAGTGCCCAGATACAGTGCGAGCCATCTCCCCTTTCCAACATCCATCTGACTGCGTTGTCCCCATTTCCTCACACCTGTGGGAAGTGTTGGTAAGTCTCCTACGCCTTCCGACGTCAGGTGACCAGGCACTTTTCCTTTCAGCACACTGGCTCTCCATCTCACCTTGCCCACGGCTGCTGCAGACATATGATTTGGCGGTCCTTGCCATGTCTGTGTCCTCCCCACAGGGCCGAGTTTAAATTCCAGGTGCACTCTGTGAACACCTGATCCAGGTGCTCAGGTCTGTGGAGGTTCCATATGTCCGTCTCCAGCTCAAACAAACCCACGTCACTGTCGCCTCTCTTCTCCCTCTCTTCTGGTGGGTGCCCCGCAGCCGAGCGAGGCTACTCCCCTGCCCGCTCCCCTCCCCCTGCAGGAGCAGCACCCTGCTGAGCCTGCTCTGCAGCACTCACGCCCAGCGCCCCCCTGATAGCCTGGGACGGAGTGGGCGTCCAGACATTCCCTCTGGAACTCGTCACCTGTGCACCAGGCTCCGCCCTTTCCTCTGTGCCTCCCTGGGACAGACAGGTGGGTAACGGTCCCTACCACCTCCGAGCACTGCATGCTGAGTGAGCGCCACTCACCCGTCATCTCACTGAGCCCTCACGAAATCCTGGAAAGGCTCGTGGGGCTCCTCATTTTCATAGACAAGGAAATGCCAACTCAGCAGAGTTAGTAACTTGCCAAAGGCCACTCGGCAGTAGAGGGAGCGTGCTTGGCCCAGGTGTCTAATTCTGGCCTCTTTGCTCTTGTCACCTTGCTTCTTCAAGGCACAGGCGTCAGGGTGCCTGGCTCTGCTTCCTGCATTCGCTCTTCCCTCCGACGCCCAGCAGCCTCACACGCTCTCCTTGCCCGCCTCTTCCCAGGCTTTTCAAAGCTGGCGTATAGGAAGGGAGCTCACAAATGTCTACTGGGCAGGTATAAATGGATCCAGTCAGCTCTGGCTGAATGTTGGGGTGCGGCTTGCCAGGAGAGATGCATGGCACAACCCCTCAAGCCGTCGGTAGCCTGTAGAGTTCACACGTCACTTTGGGTAAGGCAGATACGTTAGTGTGAGTTGAGAGGGAGGCTGATGGTCTACACTGTATTTGGAGCTGCATATGCATGCTGAAGTTACATTGAACTCACTTATGAAAGGGGAATACATGGGTTGAATTATATCTATGTTGAACCTCCAGTTCCTGGCAATGTGACCTTACTTGGAAATACAGTCACTGTAGGTGTAATTACATAAGATGACGTCATACAGGAGTAGGGTGGGCCCCTAATGCAATGTGACTAGTGCCCTTACAGGCAGATGGCCACCTGAAGACAGAGACACACAGAGAACACCATGTGACAACAAGGTAGAAACTGGAGTGATGCGCTGCAGGCCGGGAATACCAAAGGTTGACGGCAAACACCGGAAGCTCGGGGGACAGGGAAGGACCCTCCGCTGCAGGTTTCAGAGGGGCTTGGCCCTCAGGACGCCCAGATTTCAGACCTCTCTCCTCTAGAACCAGAGAGAATCAATGTCTGTTATTTAAATCAACCAGTTTTTGGCATTTCGTCACAGCAGCCCTAGGAAATGAAGGCAGGAAAGAAACAGGATGTGTCCGCTTGGAGACAGCTGGCCAGGCTCTGAGCTGTCATTTTCCTGCATAATTACTGGGTCATTAGCCACATTGTGCCTGTACCTGTGGATCTTGGCCTCACACCATATCTAGATAGTAAGAAAAAAAAAGATTAAGGTAGAGGTGTCAATTAAATGAAAATGAACACAGAAAGCGATTTTAAGATGTGTTTTGTTTAAAAGGCTGTAAAATGAACTGAGGATTTATTTTCCCATGATAAGAATGCTGCCAATGCAGATGCTTTGTCGTAATATGAATCATCACAGAGAACACAGTTTACCAAAAATGAATTCTGGCCAGACACACGAGGGGAGACTCTGTAAACTCCTTCCCAGGCTGGTGAGAGGACTTTGGTTTTCTTGCAGTAAAAGTGCACCAGCTCATTGGTGCCCGGCCCGCCCAAGAAGCCCCAGCCTTCTTCCCGCTGACCCTTGAGTCACAGCTCCTAGAGGCTTCTCCTTGGTTAGAAAAGCAGTCTGCCCTGCCCCTTTCTGCCCCTTCCCTTGGATTTTTATCACCCAATAAATGGCCCAGTGGGAATATGCCCTTTCTCTCACATTTCTTAGCAATGAATCACCCACCAGTTTGCTATGTGCTCGGCACTGGGTCATTTTTCCTGAGCTAAACATGCCTCATACGTTATGAGCCAATTGACAACCAGACATATCAAGGATGTGGAGAATTCCAAAAGTCACCCTAGTTTCTCCAGCAAGCAAATGGCATTACAAACAGGGGGGAACTCTGATGGGTTAAATACTCTTCAGAGATCTATCCCTCAAGTAGAATGGATAAGCCTTGCTTGTTTGGATCCCAATTTAAGCAAAGTATAAAAAGACACTTTTAAGATAATTGAAGAAAGTTAAGCCTAGGCTGGGTACCATAAAGTGATGACAGATAATTAGATCATTCCTTTAAGTATCATGGGATGTGATAGGGGTGTTGTCCTGAACTGTTAGATGCATATTGCAGGATATTTACAACCTGCTTTGGAATTTTCTTTCCAAAAGTTAGGGGGGCGGCGAGCAAGGGGTATGGATGGAATAAGAATGACGGTTAAGGCCACATGGAGTTTTCTTCCATGTCTGTGCATGTTTGAAATGTCTCACAATAAAACGTTTTAAAAAGAAGGAACGAACGGATCCGGATCTGCAGCTCCGGATCCATGCCTGGATGCCTGGGAGAGCGTGAGGGGCACGGAGCAGCCGGGGCGGCCACTGGTTTCCTTTCATCCCTGCAATGGCAAATGGAGAACTCAAGGAGGCCCCCGAGGTTCTGCGAGCGTCCCAGAAACGCGCTGCCCCATTTTCTAGTTAAAATTCCCTGGTGACTTGCTGTCCAAAACCACGACAAAGAAGAGAACCAAGAGGGCAGTGCCAGGGATCAGACTTTGACCCCTGTGTCCTGAGTGGAGGAGGCCTCCTCCTGCGGCTGCTTCCTTCACAGAGAACACCTCCCCCGACCCCTTCTGCACGGCGAGCCACAACCGCTATCACAGGTCTTGGTTGGTTGTCTTCTCTCATCCCGACCTCTGGCACTCTTTGTTCTGGAGAGAGAACACAGACTCTTGTTTCGCAATCCTGGTTCGGATGCAGCTGACCCTTGTGAGGACAGCTCAACAATAGAAATGCGCTAACTGGTCCATTCATTCGAGACATGGCTGGGCACCGTGTCCCCTGACAGGCAAGCACACCTGGGCAGCAGCGCACGCACACACCCAGGGCCGGTAGCTGGGTCTCTGGGACTATCCCCCACTAAAAGGAGGCAGGGCTCCTCAAAAAATGCCCATTTCCGGGCGAGGGGAGTGTGGGTACAACGTGAGCGTGGAGTGAGTCCCTTATCGTGCTGCGAAACAAGGGGTGAGGGGGAAAGGATGGCACCAGTCACGAGGGGATTGGGGCCAACCTGGAGGGGCTCCTGTTGGCCAAACGGGCGCAATGTGAGCACCCACCCAACGGAGTGTGGTAACGGCTTAGAAGCCATTGGAAAAAGCAGGAATCCCTTGGCCTGAGCCCAGGAGTTCCAGGCCGCAGTGAACTGTGATTGCACCACTGCACTCCAGCCTGGGCCACAGAGCGAGACCCTGTCTCTCAAAAATGAATCAATCCATCAATTAATTAATTAAAAATAGGGATCTTTGAGTCCAGATGTGCTTTATCGGCATGTCAAACATGGCAAAGACAGAGGAAAGCTGCTCACAAAGCACAAGATGTAAGAATACACAGGACGAAAATACCTCTGGCCATCAGGAAACAGCGGCTGCGGGTAGGGTGTGCTCGGCACCCCTGGCCTCCCTCCCTGCCCAGGCACAGGCGGGGGGCTCAGCCCTGACGGGCTCCTCCTCCTGAGCACGGGCTTCTCTCTCCTAGGTTTCCCCAAGGTGCCAAGAGGTGCACACTGCTCCTCAGCAGGTGGGCGGCCAGTGGGTGACATGTTTTTTCTAGCACAACTGACATTATTTTTAGCAAGTAGGTAATGAGCAACTTCTCTTGTTTGGTTTTTAGGAGTGAGCCTCTTCTTTTAAGTGTCTGGGATTCTCAATACATTTGTTTCTAGAATGGCATTTCCGATAGAGAAATGTACATCATGGGAATGCATAGTTTTCAGTAATTGTAGCATTGCAAAAACATTGTCACACCTCTGTACACCTCACTTGGGTGGCCACCTCGGTGTCCAGAACCATTCAGTGAAGCTGAGGCCCTTTTACGTTCTAGAGGGGAACCCCGGCACTGTAATCTGTTCTAGGTGGCTCAGTGATACCTGAGCTTGTGCGAATGCTCCTCGGTCCCCAAGTCTGGCTCAGCGCCCCACCCATGTCCTCTCCCTACCATGAAGTCACCTGGGGCCATTCCTGTTAGAGCTGTTGGCGTCTGCACCTCTCTCCCTGAGGGTGTTCTCTGACTGCTGTCACTAGCAGGGCAGGTCGTAGAAGAGACCCTTAATCAACGAGGGCAGGAGTTGGTGGGCAAATCCCCCGGCTTCCTCCCCTCTCTTGTGACAGTGCTGAGGCTCCAGTCCCTCTCTGGAGCCCCAGTTGCCTGTGACAGCATCTCTGCCCCATTTAACACAAACCCCATTGCCTCTCGTCTGTCCGCTGTTGCCCTGCCCCGCTCTGGGGTCACCTCCCGAATGAGCTATTCACACTTGTAGACTTGTCCCAGGCTCTCCTTGCAGGGCACACTTAGTTTGGGGTGCTCAGATTTGTCTGGCAATAGCTCGACCTTATTAAGTTAGGCTCCATAAACTCTGTGTTAGTGCTAATGTTCTCCTTGGAATTTATCTTTTCTTTTATTTTTATTTTAAAATAACTTTCTAAATAAATCACTCAACGAAATCTCAATAAATTACAAACAGGATATCCAAGGCCATATTAATATACTTAAGAGAAATTTCTGAATTTAAAGCAACAGTTTTCATATTAACACTTTATGTAGTGCTAATACAGTGGTCCCCGCTTATCTTATGGGAAATATGTTCCAAGAGCCCCAGCTGATGCCTGAAACCACAGATAGTATTGAACCCTTTATATGCTACGTTTTCTCAATACAGTAACCAAGACAGCTCTTAAGTGGCTAATGGGGGCCGGTGGCATCTGCAGCATGGATGTGCTGGACAAAAGGACATGATTCACTTCCCCGGCAGTACAAAGTGGACAGCCAGAGATTTCATCATGCTACTCAGAATGACACGCAATGTGAAACTTATGAATTGTTTATTTCTGGACTTTCACATTTATTTTCGGGCCATGGTTGATTGTGGGTAACTAAAACCACAGAAAGCAAAACCACAGCCACAGATAAGGAGGAACAACTGTATATAATGTTATATAACATTACACGATAACAAACCATCTGCACGTATTCTTCAAACAGATATTTAGGAAGTATACTTGTCTGCTCTTAGTTTATTAGAAACCTGTACTAAGGACTATTAATCTAGCTCGATACTGCTCCCCGCGTGTCACCTGATTGATGGAAGACAGCAAGGAAAGATGGACACACGACACATCATGCAGCTATAGGAGTCGTCAGTCTCCAGAAGGTGTGATGATTGATCGTTCATTTAACACATGCATTTTATTCATTTATCGAGCAAGTGTTGATTAGGTGCTACTATGTGCTGGGATCTGTGTTAATCGCTAGAGACAGAGTTGTGAACGTGTAGGCCAGGAGGGCTGTTGCACGAAGAAAACACAGTCGAGCAGGCTGTGGCAGATGTTGGCACCAAGTTCTAGGAGAGCCCAGAATTGAGAGGCCGACCAACATGAAGCAAAAGCACTAGAGATGTGGTGGTACTTGGAATGTAGCGTGCTTCCTGTCCAAAAGAGAGCTGGAGTTGTCCAGGCTCAGACCTCTTCGCACGCAAGTTTTGCATTTGAAGTTCAGTGTTACAATTCGAATTGGTAGTTGGAGCCATCTTGCAACACAGGTTCGATTGGTCAACCTGAAGGGATATTTTGGAAAGTAACATGCCGTTAGCTCGTGCTAGAGTCTGGGTTACAGGTCACAGCGTGTCCCTCGTTCTTGGCAGCCCGTCACTTGTTGAAACCGAAGGAGTACTGGATTAGGCGTTGGGAAGTGGGTTTCAATCTAGATTTTGCCTTTAATTCTAATTTATTGACCTTGGACAACAAGTCACGTAACATCTTTGGGTCCCAGTTTCATCAGTAGTAAAATATTGCACCAGTGACAAGCAGCATTTTGTGGCTTATGAGCCAGTTTAAGAAAAACAAGGTCAATAGATGTCCTTTAGAAAAGAAGAAAAGAAATGGTGACCTTTGAAATCAATAATTGCAATACCGTATCTGCTGTTGAACCTCAATTTGTGATCTCTTTCTCCTGAAATTCGATCATGTGTTGTGTTTAGATGGCTCATTAATAGTCAAGTTTATCTCTAAGACCTCTTCCAGCTTTGAATGTTTGGCTTCCACTATTTTAACTCCATGTAGTAGCTAGGTAGGGTTTAATTTGACATCTTTGGAGATGCTTGACAGGTCTTGAAAATGACACATACTCATAGTGTTGCAGAAAGTTGTTTTAAACCTGTGATCTGCATTTACCTTCATGCAGTGCCCGGTGTCACCGCCAGTACAGGGGGTGGGCGTGACGAGAGTGGGCGGGACTCCCGCCCCCCCTTCAACTGTAAACCGAGCGAGTGCACTTTTGTCTGTTTTCTGTGTTACATGGATCCACTGCGTTCAGAGTGTGGCATTGGGAATGATGACCTTATCTGACATAAATATTTGCTCGTTCGATTTTTCCCATGTCACCTTTTTCTTTCCTCCTGTTGTTTATTCACATTCGGTAGTTCTGTTTACAAGTCACAAAAGTTTATTCTGATCCTCACTCAGAGTCTTAAGAATCCGCACACACCAGGGCTAATTGTTTGAGCACAACTTACTTTATGTGCATCGACTCTGGTCATCCTGACCCTGTCCTTGCAGGGTGCTGGTCCTGGGCAGCTTAGCTTCAGACCTACTCCTCACCTGTCCCCCACTTCGCTCTATATCATCTGGGAGTGACCCTTGCAGGCTGTATTTCCCAGATGCTCAGAACAGCAGATGCAACCAAGGGGGGCAACGGCAGGAGATTGGAGAGATAGGAAAGGGAAAGCCAGGGGCCTCCCCCCACTCTTTCCTGTGGGGTCTCAGGCGGTGGCTGCATCTTCCCTGTGGCTCTCGCTTCTGTCTGCCAGGCCTGCTATGGTTCCTACCTCCCCCAGGTGACCCTGGACCCAGTCCCTGGGAAACCCCCTACCATCCCCTTTGTCCTTGCAGCCCCGGGTGGTGGTGTCTTCTCGTGTTGTCATCTCTGGTTGTGTCCTTGTTTGGGTTTCTTGCTCTTCCATCACTGGTATAACCAGTTCCTTACCATAGTTTCCCAGTTTAAATGCTGGAGTGATCTCTGTTTTTCAAATTGGACCCTGAATAATAAAGTTCTTGGTATGAGAATTAGTGTAAGAACCAGCTCTTTAAGATGAGATGCTGGGACTGGGGTGATCGTGGGCCGTTTGAGTGCACAGTGATGACCTTCTTGCAGAGGGAAGATGGAACACTGGTCCCTTGTGGCATGAAGTTGCATCATGATTGCCAAACATCGTGTTGTTGCTTGAGTCAAAGTGTTGGCTGGGTTCAAGGCTGCAGGAAATTAAATGGAGGCTGCATTGGACTGGTGTGACAGTAATGACAGGATCACAAGGATTGTGGGGTATCTGACGGTACTGGTAAGTTTTCAGAAAAACAGTGGTAAGTTCAGAGCTAGAAATGGTGGTTCAAGATACAAATATATCCAGAGATCAGCCTTAAAACAATTATTTACCTCTAGCAGCCACAAGACAGGTGTGGCTGGGGCTCAGTCACACCTGCCTTGATAATTGTGTGGTTTAAAGAAATGACAACCTTACTAAATTCACATGTTAAGTTTATGGCATGAGTGGTGAAGGTGTGGAACCCAGGGACTTGGGAAAGGGACATTCGAGTAGACTCAACTAAGTCAAGAAACTGTCCCACCCTGGATTCCGCTGAGCCTGTCTTGCTAGCTTTCTTCCTTTGTGAGCAAAGCCGGCTTTTTGGGTGTGAAGACCCTCAAGACCTGTTCTCACCGCCTGTGAGACTTAGAACCAGAATCAGGTCTCTTCATTCTCTGAGGCGGGTGGGGCAGGGTGACAAATTTCCAGTCTTGCTTTCTGAGCAAGCAGCTTCTACGCCTACCAAGTTAGCTGATTGCCAGCTCTGGGGGATGCGTGAGGGAGGCGGTTCTATGGGTATCGCACAGAGTGGTAGGGCAGAGTGTGACTCGGGATCGGGCCAAACTCCTTGGTGTGGGTGCATCTATTCAAGGCTCGAGATTTGATGCGCTGGCTGTCGTGGCTGCGGGCGGCTCTCATGTCTTTCTCGGTCGGACAGCTGACACTTGTGTGGAGTGGTGGCCGACATTCGTTGAGCTCAGCTGGGCCTGCCCTGCCATTCAGGCCCTCACGGTGCAGTCCCTGAAAGTTAAAGGTGAAAGGAAATCCTCCCAGCAGCAGAGCTCCCTGGGGAAGTCTATCTGTGTCCACTTTGCGTGGTAGGAGAAACACCCAGAGGTGCGGGTTTTCCATGATTCACGGGCAGTGGCTCAAGGCGCTGCAGCTTTTACGGATTTTGAAAGAAAAAAATTAGAAGATGAGTGGCCTGGAGATGAGAAGAGGGTAGACGCGGATGACTTTGGGAACGGGCACAGAGGAGAGAATATCCGTGCTCCGTGTGGGTGCACACCCCTGGAGAGAGGACATGGCCAGCGGACAAGGTGCGTGTTCTGTGGAGAACAGTGTCTTCTGCCAGCTGCCGGGGCATTTGCTCGACGGGCCGCGGTGGCAGGAAGGAGGCTGCCTCCGGGCTCGGTACGTGGACATCCTCCTTCCCCAGTCACTCTCGGTCCCGCCGCTGCCGAGGACCCGCTCTGCCAGGAGCAAGGCCAACACAGAGTCCCTGGAAGGACGCCGTTGCCCAGTGGCCTGGTGGGCTTGGTGCTTCCAGAAACCTCATGGCTAGCCGATCACATTGCACTCATCTCATCTCATCGTGACTGATTCATCCCGAGTCGAAAGGCGTCTTTGCTGGGTGTGGGTTTGCCTTCCCTGACCGGAAGCTTCTGTGGGCTTCAGGCGGCCTGGTCCGTGGGGGTGCCCTGCCCGAGGGACCTGTCCTCCGTACCTGCAGAGAGGCGCCGCACTGGCTCATCGGATCTTACCGCGTACAACTGCAGGAGGCCTGAAAGGGCAGCGGGGTGGCTCCTGCCGTCTGGGGCGCTGTCCTACGGGGCCTGCAGAATGACAGTGCCCCTCCCCCACAGCCAAAGCACCTGGGTCTGGAAACCGTGGGTGGGGCCTAACACCCCGTTTGAGGAGATTCTGCTTTCCGCTTCTGGGCCTTGCGCTCTGCTGGGGCAGACGTCTTCGTTCTCCTTTCGAGCGAGGACGCTCCATCAGGGAACGCATGGTCGCATGGAAGTGGACGTTTAGGGTGTCACTCGGCCGTCTGGAATTCCTTGTGTCAACACACTCACACGCCAAGACGGGGATACTCTAACTCAGGGGTCCTCAAACTTTTTAAACAGGGGGCCAGCTCACTGTCCCTCAGACCGTTGGAGGGCCGGACTATAGTTTAAAAAAAACTGTGAACAAATTCCTATGCACACTGCACATATCTTATTTTGAAGTGAAAAAACAAGCAGGCAAAAACACTCGAATGTGGCCCAAGGGCCATGGTATGAGGACGCCTGCTCTAATGGTTGGGTTGATGAATCCCATTTTCAAGAGAAAAATCATGTCGCTGCTTCCCACTAGGGACAGGGAGGGGTGTGTTTGTCTGGAACCTTCCCCCATCCTCTCCCACCCTCACCCGGCAATTCGCCACTTATCCGGGGAATGCCCCCCACCCCTTGCCACTCCTGATTCTGACCAGGCTGCTTGGGGGAGCTCAGGGCTTCTGCTGGACGCTGCCCCCAGACCACAGCTGGCTGGTCCCTGGAGGCGTCTCCTAGGACTTCCTGAAGAAGAACTGAGGAGAAGCCAGTCCCGACCACACAGGCCGCAGGCGGTGAGGCCGAGCTTCCCGGCCTTGGAAGCGGCCACACTGCCAGGACCAGGACGGAGCTGACTGCAGACACGAGATTCCTGGTAGGGCCAAGGCCCCGCCCCGGGTTATCCTTGAGGACCAGCTGCCTCCACGACCTTCTCACATTTGGCTGTTCAATGCTTTTTTTTTAGATTCCAGGGGCTGTTAAATTTGTTTTATGCCTAACCTTGCTTGAGTTGGGTTCCCGACACTTGAGCTAAAAAAGCCTGACTTATGCGAGGCTCATTTGCTAGGCGCGATGCCCATCCAGCATGGAATTGCATCCAGACGCTCCCACCTGCCGTGCCTGGCCTGAGAAGCTGAGCTAGCAGTTAGAAGGTGAGAGGGTCCGTGAGAAGGGGGTCTGTGCTCCGAGGGGACGCACCTGTGCCTGTCCCCAGGTGCACCTGCTGGTCCTGGCCCTGCTCCCTCCTGCAGCGCACAGGCGTTCAGCACTGGCCAGTTCTCGTCTTCCCGCTTTCTCTAGCTCCCGCGCAGCTCACCGCCTTTCTGTAAGCTCTTCTTCGTGTGTTGATCATAACATCCTTCTTCATTGAGTCATGTTTTTAAAACTACTTAACCACATTTGGGGATGAGTTGATTGCTTTCTGAGAATGCAGGGAGATAGGAAGCTTATCTTTCTTAGCGCACTTTCCTAATCTCCTCAGAGTGTGCTTGAACTGTTTCCTGGTATGCAGATTCATGCTTTCTCCTCCAACTCCAATACTCTCGTTAAACCACAGAGAAGCTGAAAGGGATCTAAAACTCCAAATTGTTTTGGTTTGATTCCTTCTTCTTTTATAAAAACTTGATTTAAGAACTCTTTCCCCTCCAAGACATGCGTACTCCATGAAAAAGGCTAAGGTGCTCTGCTTAGGAGTAAGTCTGTTGCTCTGAATTTCAATGACCGAATAGCATGTTGCTCTCGTGAACCTGTCGTGCATAGGAGAAATTTCCTTTCTGGGAATGTTTCAGCACTCTACATTAGTTCACTGTTCGACTGTAACAAACTGGAGTTTTCCCTTGATTTCACAAGTACCTTTTATACTTGGGTATGTTTCACGTTTTCAAATAAGTCGCCTACTGTCCCTTTAAAACCAGGGGACAGTGTAAATGCCTCTTGAATGTCCTATAATTGCATGACACTGAGGTTCTTGAAAAAACAGTGATACAAAGTATAAGTGCTAAGGAAAGTAAGCAATGGACAGGGGGCTCCTCCTCCTTTGTCAGGACTTGGAGATCACAGGGCTGGTGGCCCTTGTCTTGCAGACCGTCACTGGGGCTGGGAGCTGACTGGCTCGAGGCAACATCTAACCCTGCACGAGCATGTAGCACGCAGTGAGGAAGGGGCCTGGGCAAGGGCAGTTAACTGTGCAAAAATGACTGGCGAGGTAACGGTCAGCTCTCGACAAGGTTGGTCTGTAGAACCTTCTCTGAGCCCCGACTGCCCGCCTCTGGTGATGAGGATGCCTTCCTTTCCCCCTCGCAAGGAGGCCCTTCTCTCGCCAGAGTTTTATCTGTTGCTTATAGGAAGAGAAAGCAAGATCAGAGACTCTTCTTGCACCTGCTGTTTTTCAAGTGCCTTTAGCTCAGCATAATCCGTATGCGAAGCGGCATGTTTTTTTTGGGGGGGGGCATATTCTACCACCCTTCATTTTTAAGAGGGCAGAGCCTGTGCCCCTCCTGCCTGCCGAGCAGCCCAGCCGGGACCCCTGGCACGACTCTGCCCGCACCCCTGCGGGCGGCCTCTGTCCGAGCAGCGCACGTGTCCCTCAGAGGTGGCGGCTGTGACGGAAGGTGCCAGGACATGCGTGCTCTGTGGGACTGCAGTGCCGGAAGCCTGGACACTGGGTGGGGGGTGCAGCGCCGCCTGCTGCCGCTGCGGGAGAGGAAGCTGCCACCCCACGCCCCGCAGACCGCAGGCTCCGAAGGGGTCGGCGCTCAGCACACGCGCGCAGGGGAGCAGTCGGATCGCAGGTGTGGGCGCTGCTGCTCCCAGCGGCCCACGTAGGCCACTGACGTGCAGGGCGTGCGCGCCCTTGGAACACAAAGAGAAGTTGCTCTAGGGAATAATAATAAAAAAACCAAAAGATTGTCAACTCTAAGAGCCTTTGTTTTGTCGTGTGTGATGTTTATCAAAGTAGGAGAGGAACTTGGAGGACAAAAACTGTTTGACTTATTTAAAGAAATGCCTCAGCCCAGTCGATTGTCTGAGCTGTTGCAGAGAAACACGGTGTCTCCCGCGGGGAAGGCGGCGAAGTCAGTTTTACTCCAAACTAGAAAGTAAGCAGAAGGCCCCCGTCAGCTCCCGGCCTCCTTCTCTGTTCCTCGTGGCAGTAATCTAATTAATCTACAGACACCAGACTACAATGTTTCCTTTCCCCATGATTTAAAAAAAAATTATTTTTTTTTGCGCCACGGATTTTGGTTAAATCCAGCATTCTTTACACAAGGTGCTTTGGAAAATGGAGAGGACGTACATTTGAGTTTTGTGCACAAAGACGGCAGTGGGCCCTTCTGCCTGTGCCTCACCCTCGCAGACCCCAGACCCCGCCCGGGGAAGAGCGGACAGGCGAGCCTGCTGGGCGGGGCCAGGGGCGCGGGCAGAGCTGCACCTGTGGCCTTAACCAGACAGAAGTCAGGGAGCTCTCCTTGGTCCCAATCTGCATATCTCACATCTGCTCTTCCCAAGGACAGGGGCTCAGTCTCCTTTACGCTGGGGGTGGTGGTGAGACAAGAACGGTTATACCAGAATGTGTTTTCCTTGTCGAATGACTTGTTGCAAAGCCATTTGTTAATTGCACCCACCATATAACTGGCATGACTCGACTTCTCTCTCCCGGGGAGGAGGGGATGCCCAGAACAGCTGCTAACACCTGCCCAGCTGTGTGCCCAGCACATTCCGGGGCTGCGTATCTGCTAACCCCCTTTATCCTCTCAATGAGGGTTTGGGACAAGGACTGTAAATGTCCTTGTTTTACAGATTAGGAAGCAGAGCCACGGAGAGATTAAGTAACGCATTCCAAGCCTCAGAGTTAACAAGACCTCCAGGCTTCATGCTCTTAACCCCTAGGAGGCTGCTTATGCGGGAAACTTTCTAGTTTTCCTTTTCGCCATCACCGGAGGTAAGATAATTACAAAGGAACTTTTCAGTGTCTACACTAAAGTGCAGTCACTCTCAGGTTGACTCACTCTCAGACACTCTCAAGTGTCTACAACACTCAGGTTTCGCAGCCAGGCTCGTCAGCTCGGCTTGCTGCCGCCCACAGTTCCCCGGGCCGTGACAGTGTCTTCCTGCTCTCTGCACTGTGGCCAGAGAAATGTCCTGAGGCTCATCCTGTCCCCCACAGTGTAGGCCTCCAGCCCCCTCACAGCACCGAGTCCTGGGGGCATGTCGGGGTCTCGTGGACAGTCTGGGCTGCACACGGGAGCCCCTAAAGTCTTCCTTCCCATCTCTGTCCCCTCCCAGCGGAGTCTGCTGGCCGATATTGCCGGCCTCTCCTGCATCCACCCGGGAGCCACTTCCTGCCAGGCCCAGCCTCTGCAGGTGAATCTGCTGCCCGAGCACCCGAGGCCTCAGTGCAGCCCGGCCGCGCCAGGCTCAGTGCGTGTGGCAGGGGAGGCATCCTGCATGCTGGAGCCACCCCGTTGCCTGAGCGGCTCAGCTTGCCTGTCTGTGTGCTGCTCCCTGGGACCCTGGATTTGGACACAAGGCCTGGGGGTCGCCCGGGGAGCTGGCTGTGTCATCCAAGTTGGCCCTCTTTGGGGACTTCCTCATTTGCTCTCATCCTCCTCTTGCTCAGAGTCCCATGAGCAGCTCTGCCTGAAGTCTGAGCAGCACCCTGACCTGCAGGCTCTCGGGTCTGCCCCACCACTCTCGGGCCCGGACCTGTGCACGTCCCCACTTGGCGTGGCCAGCAGCTCCTGGGCACATGCTTGTCCTCAGCCCTGCAGGCTGGACAGCTCTCCCTTCCTCCCTCTGCCTGAACCCCCCACGGCACCCAGGCACCAGGGTTGGAATTGTGACACTCCCCCATGGGTAGTGCCCCCTCGGCCCCTTGGCTCTGACTGCTGAGATCAAAACTTGGGTGAGTGTCACGCACGATTTTCCAGGTGACAATCCGGGGAAGCTCCTGGGGGCAGAAGGGGCTGAGCCAAGGCCCCCAGCTAAGGGGAAGTCCCTGCAACTGCTCCCTGGTCTGCTCTGGGCTGCTTTATCTTGGGCCCAGCGGCCAGGGCAGAGGGAAGCGGCACACAGGCCAGCCTGCAGATCTTCGGCCTGGCAGGAATTTCCGGGTTCACATCCTGCCCTCATTTGTTTAATGTGCCTTTCAGCTCCCGTTATGTAAAACAGGGGAGTCGTGCTTCGCTTCACCGAAACAGAGGGCCCACAGGGACATAGCAGGCCTGTTTCAGATGGTACTGGCTTCTCAAAGGGGCAGGGGAGGCACATTCCCTGCACCAGGCTACACAACATGGCTTTTGGAGAAAACAGACTTTTAAAAACTCTCAAGTTTAAAAATATCTTTTAAAGGGTCCTTAAAATATTAAGTTTAGCCAGGTGCTGTGGCTCATGCCTGTAATCCCAGCAGTTTGGGAGGCCAAGGTGGGAGGATCACTAGAGGCCAGGAGTTCGAGACCAGCCTGGGCAACAAAGGGAGATCCCATATCTACAAAAAATAAAAAAAAAAAATTGGCTGAGCCTGGTGGTGCACACCTGCAGTCCCAGCTGCTCAGGAAGCTGGGAGACAGGAGGATCTCGTGAGCCCAAGAGTGTGAGGCCGCAATGAGCCACGGTTGTACTCTAGCCCAGGAGACAGAGCGAGGCCTGTCTACAAACAAACAAACAAAACCAGGCAGTTAATTTTCTTATGTGGGAGAAACATTATGGCAAAGTTCACGGGTCCCTTTAGATTCTAATGTGGTTAGGCCTCGCAGATCCCCTCCCCTCCTCTCCTTTTATTTATTTATTTTTTTGCTTTTTTTTTTTTCCTCTGATAAATCCAATGGTGAACAAAGAACTTCCTCTGAGGGAGTGTGGGAATAATTTCACACGTCCTGCATTTCAAGTAATAAACACTGTAAGAACATACAGACTGCTGCACTTGTCATAGTAAGCGTGTGTCACCTTACATGCGTGTCCCTTTTCTGCTCAGTGCGAGGCGTGTCTAGCTGCACGCCCTCCCCCAGAACTGATGCCTCCCCACCTTTGCTGCCTCTTCCTGTGGAGCTCGACTCAGGCTTCTAATTACTTTTTTTGTGCTTCCAATTCTTCTGTTGGACGGAAGGATTGCGTCTTCCAATTTTTTCCGGCCTCGCTGGCTAGCAGAGGCTTACGGAATGCAGGCTGTTATATTTAAGTATTTGTTGACTACTTGGAAGCTATGTAAATAATTTTCTATTTTAATTGGACTTACTAGGGGATCTTGAAATTCAAATAAACTATATAAAAATGAATCTTAAAGAAACAAAGTCTTTAAAAGAATATCACAAATAAACAATTGTCTTGAAAGAAAACCTTTCTAATGTAAGTAATGACCAACTTCCTCCTGCATTTCCTGACTCTCTTAGGCGGATTCTTTATGGTGGTGTCAGCGGCCCCCTAGTGGCCACGAGGCTGAAGCGCGAGTTTTGGGCTCTGGAGACGCGGGACTTCTTTCCTGATGGCCCAGGAAGAAGGTTTCACCAGCAGAGAACCAGTTTGGAGACAGAACAAAACAAACAGGGCAATCAATTCAAGGGTACTTGAATCAATTCAAGGGTACTTTGGCCTTTCATATAGAACCTTTAATGCTCGTCCTCTATTTACAAAACAAGACAGACACCACAAGCCATAGGTGCTGGGGGTGCAATGGCTGGAGCTCCCTCTTCTGATCAAACCCATTCATGAAATTCTGAATTTGGTGCCATTCCTTGAAAAGTTAAACACGGGGCAGCGAGCAGCAGAATGAGTCCTGTCTTCTGTGTCCTCCTGACTCATCCCTTCTTTGGATCAGTGGAAAACATTAGGATGACATTTATTACTCCGCATGTTTCAGGATATTAGGGACGTTTTTGGTTCCATTCTTCATCTTGAGCAATGGGGAATCAATGTATTATTTTAAGGCGGGCAAAGCCATGAGCTTTGAGTCCATGGAGACCAGACACAGCGCTAGGCGGAGCCGTGCAGCCAGCTGCGTGAGCCGGGCCGGTGGCCTGAGAGCGGGCAAGTTCCACACAAACGCCGCTCACACTTCTGCTGCTCCTCCTCCCATCATGACGATGGGTTAAATAACATCGATGATCCCTTAGTAATGCTTCCCACGTTGGGAATTCTGTGATCTTGGAAATAGGAGCATTTATTCCTGCCACCCCCTGCCTAATTTTGGATCATTTATAATTCAGTCTTTGGGATAGTGCGTGTGTGTTTCTCTCATATGTTAGAGATATGTGTGAGTGTGTGTGAGCATGTGTGTGACAGAGACACAGAGACAGAGACTGTGCAGGGGCCTATGCTGACATTGGAGAGACACAGAGACAGAGACTGTGCAGGGGCCTATGCTGACATTGGAGAGACACAGAGACAGAGACTCTGTGCAGGGGCCTATGCTGACGTTGGTAGAGACACAGAGACAGAGACTCTGTGCAGGGGCCTATGCTGACATTGGAGAGACACAGAGACAGAGACTGTGCAGGTGCCTATGCTGACATTGGAGAGACACAGAGACAGAGACTGTGCAGGTGCCTATGCTGACATTGGAGAGACACAGAGACAGAGACTGTGCAGGTGCCTATGCTGACATTGGAGAGACACAGAGACAGAGACTGTGTGCAGGGGCCTATGCTGACATTGGAGAGACACAGAGACAGAGACTGTGTGCAGGGGCCTATGCTGACATTGGAGAGACACAGAGACAGAGACTGTGCAGGGGCCTATGCTGACATTGGAGAGACACAGAGACAGAGACTCTGTGCAGGTGCCTATGCTGACGTTGGTAGAGACACAGAGACAGAGACTCTGTGCAGGTGCCTATGCTGACATTGGAGAGACACAGAGACAGAGACTCTGTGCAGGGGCCTATGCTGACATTGGAGAGACACAGAGACAGAGACTCTGTGCAGGGGCCTATGCTGACATTGGAGAGACACAGAGACAGAGACTGTGCAGGTGCCTATGCTGACATTGGAGAGACACAGAGACAGAGACTGTGCAGGTGCCTATGCTGACATTGGAGAGACACAGAGACAGAGACTCTGTGCAGGGGCCTATGCTGACATTGGAGAGACACAGAGACAGAGACTCTGTGCAGGGGCCTATGCTGACATTGGAGAGACACAGAGACAGAGACTGTGCAGGGGCCTATGCTGACATTGGAGAGACACAGAGACAGAGACTCTGTGCAGGGGCCTATGCTGACATTGGAGAGACACAGAGACAGAGACTCTGTGCAGGGGCCTATGCTGACATTGGAGAGACACAGAGACAGAGACTGTGCAGGTGCCTATGCTGACATTGGAGAGACACAGAGACAGAGACTCTGTGCAGGTGCCTATGCTGACATTGGAGAGACACAGAGACAGAGACTGTGCAGGGGCCTATGCTGACGTTGGTAGAGACACAGAGACAGAGACTGTGTGCAGGGGCCTATGCTGACATTGGAGAGACACAGAGACAGAGACTGTGCAGGTGCCTATGCTGACATTGGAGAGACACAGAGACAGAGACTCTGTGCAGGGGCCTATGCTGACATTGGAGAGACACAGAGACAGAGACTGTGCAGGTGCCTATGCTGACATTGGAGAGACACAGAGACAGAGACTCTGTGCAGGGGCCTATGCTGACATTGGAGAGACACAGAGACAGAGACTCTGTGCAGGGGCCTATGCTGACATTGGAGAGACACAGAGACAGAGACTGTGCAGGTGCCTATGCTGACATTGGAGAGACACAGAGACAGAGACTCTGTGCAGGTGCCTATGCTGACATTGGAGAGACACAGAGACAGAGACTGTGCAGGGGCCTATGCTGACGTTGGTAGAGACACAGAGACAGAGACTGTGTGCAGGGGCCTATGCTGACATTGGAGAGACACAGAGACAGAGACTGTGCAGGTGCCTATGCTGACATTGGAGAGACACAGAGACAGAGACTCTGTGCAGGGGCCTATGCTGACATTGGAGAGACACAGAGACAGAGACTCTGTGCAGGGGCCTATGCTGACATTGGAGAGACACAGAGACAGAGACTGTGCAGGGGCCTATGCTGACATTGGAGAGACACAGAGACAGAGACTCTGTGCAGGGGCCTATGCTGACATTGGAGAGACACAGAGACAGAGACTGTGCAGGGGCCTATGCTGACGTTGGTAGAGACACAGAGACAGAGACTCTGTGCAGGGGCCTATGCTGACGTTGGTAGAGACACAGAGACAGAGACTCTGTGCAGGGGCCTATGCTGACGTTGCTGCTCGAGCGACTGGAACCCCCCCACAGGGGAGGCCAGCCAGGGAAGGCACTTTCTGAAACACAGATTTGAAGGTTGGAAGGACTTTTATTTTTAAAACGCACAGAGCACCATCAGCCTGGCTGAAGGTGCAGTGTCCTGGGGCGGGGAAGAGGGATCCCTCTGTCGGGCGAGAGGCCGCGCAGGAGTGCCCGGCTTCAGCGCAGCGACTCGGAGGCCGAATACTGTGGGAAACAGTTATGCGCGGGAGAAGGGGTTAGGGGATTTCAGAAATATGAGATAAAGGGTTGTGATTTGATTTTGAGAGGCAATTTGGAACCACAGCATATTGCTGAGCAGGATAATAACATGCTTAGAAGGAAAATAAGCAAGTTTATATTTTGGGACCCCCTGGAAAATGCTTGAACTTTATAGATTCGATTCCAGCCATACTTAAAATTTTCAACTTCCCAGGCCCAACAAATAATGAGTGCTCGAATCCGAGCATATCATTTGAAGATAAACCTCTGTTCGTAGGAAATGATTTTGTTTTCTCAGGTACAGACACAAACTCAGACAGCGGAAACCAACATACTGCATGCACAGAATTCAGTGGAACAAAACCAAATATTGGACTTGCTAAAGGCGCACGACAGGTCAGCGTTGCAGCAATTTAATTTTTACCTAACGAGAACCAGTTAGGCACTACTCACAGAAGGCAAGGAGACAAGCTGTAAATCTGGAACTGAGGCTCTTGGAGAAGTAGCTGGTAATGAGGACGCGTGAGCTGTTACTTTGAGTCATACTCGAGAGAGTCTGCCCAAGAGGTTTAAATCACCACCTGAAGCTCATCAAAGAGACAGACTGTGATTGCTTTAGTTGCTTCCGCCTTACTTCACGGTTTTAATCAGGGAGTAATGATTTGATTTGGACTTTAAAAGTATCCCAATGCTGTGTGGGCAACAGATGACAGAGGGGAAGGAGGCGGTGGGGACCAGGCAGGAGGGGACTGGGCAGGAGGGGGCCAGGCAGGAGGGGACCATGCAGGAGGGGACCAGGTAGGAGGGGACCAGGCAGGAGGGGACCAGGCAGGAGGGGGCCAGTAGGAGGGGACCAGGCAGGAGGGGACCATGCAGGAGGGGACCAGGCAGGAGGGGGCCATGCAGGAGGGGACCAGGCAGGAGGGGACCATGCAGGAGGGGACCAGGCAGGAGGGGGCCATGCAGGAGGGGACCAGGCAGGAGGGGGCCAGTAGGAGGGGACCAGGCAGGAGGGGACCATGCAGGAGGGGACCAGGCAGGAGGGGGCCATGCAGGAGGGGACCAGGCAGGAGGGGACCAGTAGGAGGGGACCAGGCAGGATGGGGCCAGTAGGAGGGGACTGGGCAGGAGGGGGCCAGGCAGGAGGGGACCATGCAGGAGGGGACCAGGCAGGAGGGGGCCAGGCAGGGGGGACCAGTAGGAGGGGACCGGGCAGAAGGGGGCCAGTAGGAGGGGACCAGGCAGGAGGGGACCAGTAGGAGGGGACCAGGCAGGAGGGGGCCAGTAGGAGGGGACCAGGCAGGAGGGGACCAGGCAGGAGGGGGCCAGTAGGAGGGGACCAGGCAGGAGGGGACCAGTAGGAGGGGACCCGGTAGGAGGGGACCAGGCAGGAGGGGGCCAGTAGGAGGGGACCAGGTAGGAGGGGACCAGGCAGGAGGAGGCCAGGCAGAGGGGACCAGGCAAGTGGGGGGCCAGGCTTGCTCTCCCTGCAGGCAAAGGGCACTGGTGGTTTGGCCCCAAGAGGTCACAGTGGAGAAACTGAGAAGCGAAGACATCTGGACGTTACAGCTGGTAGAACTCAAGTTGAAAAATGAGACTGAGGTACAAACAGGGAGGATGGCGATGTCACCTACCAAGGCAGGGAAGGCTGGAGGAGGAAATGTTTTGAATGGTGGAAATTCAGTGTTTTTACTTTGCAAGTGTTAAGATTGAAGATGCTCATTGGGTATCCGAATGGGGACGTCATAGAATCAGCTGCAAAAGTCATCCTCAGCGCCGAAAATAAATGAGACTCATTTACTGATGTTATTAAAAGCCACGGGACCAGAGATCAATTGCGGAGAGAGTGTAGACAGAGATGAGAGAGGGCTGTTGGCCAAGGCACGAGGTTTTCCCGCCTTTACAGCAGCAGGGGCGACGGGGAAGGACGGCAGAGAGGTGCAGGGAGCTGGCGAGAACAGCCCTGCGGAGGCTGAGAAGAAGACAGCGTTTCAAGAAGCTGTCACCGGCCACTGTCACTGCCAGTAGATCAGGTATAATGTGGGCAGACAGGTGACAAATGCATTTCACTATACAGAGGGTGGCGATGGCCTTAACAGGCACAGTTTCAGGTTGGGAGTGACGAGGAAAGAAAACTGAACGGAGTGGACCAAGAAGAGAACAGGCAGGCCCGGGAACAATTTTATGATCTCTTAAGCTGGATGATGGGCACGTGGGTGTTTATTATGGTAACACTTTTGTGGGCCTGAAGAAGTCCATAATGACATAGTTTGAAAACAAAGACTGTGTCACTTATTCTAAGACTTGTAAAAAAAATTGTGTGAAATTCTGAGGGTTGGAATTAATGTGAGATGTATAATATAAATTTTCCATCTATGAGATGGTGAGAGGAGGACCAGAGGGAAAGAGGCAGAGCGTGAGGGAGAGCGAGGCAGACGGGGCCAGGGCTTGGAGAGAGCAGTTATCGTCAACTCCAGCATCAGGAAATTACATCTGGGGTCTAGGCGGCCTAGGAATGATTTTTTTAAAAAAAAAATATATATATATATACAGATGTGCAGAGGTGGAATGGGGGGTGGGTAAAGAACGGGCACACTATTAAGGGTGTCCATCCGCACAACCCGATCATAAGCCTGATTCTTGTGCTCCTTGCGACTCTCCCCTGCAGAGACTCAGCGCATCGTTTCATGACTCACCTTTAACAGCCTCGAGTAAACTCTCTAAATGATCAAAATAATCCAAAAGAGCCAGCAAAGGAGAAACATAGGAACAAAAAACGGGGGAGATAAGAAAGAAGGCTGGATGTATTAATATAAGATAACGTAGATTTCAAAGCAGAATGAATCACAAGGGATAAATGAAGTCACTTTTTGATGATAAAAGGGCCAATTCATCAGGAAGACACAACAATCATAAATGTACATGTGCTTGGTGACAGAGCTTCAAAATCCATGAGGTGAACACTGGCAGAATTCAAGGGAGGAGGAGACAATGCCACAGTCAGAATTCTAGGTTTCACAATTTTTATTATTATTTTTTAAATTTTTGTAGAGACGGGGTCTTGCTATGCTGCTCAGCCTGGCCTTGAACTCCTGGCCTCAAGCAATCCTCCCGCCTTGGCCTCCTAAAGGTAATTTTAGGTTTTAATGCTCCTCTCTCAAGCAATTGAAGGAGTAACTGGACACAAGTCCAGCAAAGACACAGCAGACAGAATTCGGCAGGGCCATCAGCACCTTGGCTTATTTGGTGTTTATACCAGTTATGGAAGCAGCAAGGGTGGGCCCTGGCCTCGGTGATCAGCCACTTTGAGGCCCTGGGCTGTGTTCTGAAATCACTGCCCTGCGACTTTCCCTGGCTGCTTCATCGCTCCGCGCCTGGTTTCCCATTTTTAAGGTGAAAATGATGCCGGCTCTGGCATCACCTATTTGTTAAAATACTTGAGATGATGAATAAAAGTCAAGTCGGCGTATGCCTGGACCATATCCGGTGTTCAGTACATGCCAGTGATTATCGTGGCATCAAATAGACACCGCTTGGCTGCCTGGCAGAGTCTTAGGGGACTTTAAAATTATTCAGTCAAAACCTGGACATGGGTCTGCCGTGGGAACATCGTCCTGCCCGGGCCTCTCTGGAGGCTGTGTCCGTTCCCTGCATGCTACGGTGCCAGTTTACCCCCAACACCAGGACACACTCCTGGTACTTTCAACATTCGAGGCAGCCCTGGGTGCCCCAGGCCGAACCCCAGACATTGCAGGTCACCTACGCGTCATCCTAGGAGGAGGGCACATGCTTTTCACCTCTCCCACCCTCCCTCCCTGGGCCTGAAAGGACCCCAGATCACCACCCCCAGGCCCTTCTGGAAGTTTCCACTGCACTTGGCAAAGGGGAGACACCAGCTGCTCCCTGGGATGTCACCCGGGACGGCCCCAGGTCAAACCTGAATTTTCTACCTTTTGTGTTATCAGGACTTTTGAAATTAATACCATGCTTTTGTGTGCCTAATATCATTATTATTTTATAATTAGTGTTCTGTGGTACAAAAATCGTGATTGAATTTAGTCAAGGGTGTTGCTTTTTAAAAGAAACTAAGATGAAATCTTTGGTGAAGGGAGGAATCCTTCCTGTGTTGCAAATCTTCTCTCCCTAATTGGCCCATTTGTATTTCCTTAGAGAAGAACAGTAAATAAAAGAAGTAAATAAAGTTATGCAAATTGCCCCTTTCCAGTCTGCCAGCTGTCAACACCCCCAGAGTGTTTTCTTCCTGTTCTGAGAATCAAGGCTCACTTACTTATAGGTATGTGCTAAAGAGTAATGAGGCAAGCTGAAAAAGATCTTCCAAAATACTGCTAGCAAAATAGAACACATTACCATTACTAAGGACTCGCAAAAATTTAAAGCCATTTCCTTTCATTAAAAAACATGAGCAGCGAAACCTGCTACATTGGCTTTCCACAAACCGAAGAAAAGAGCACTGCTTGGCTAAGTTTCCGTTAAGACCAAAAACACCTGGTGGATTGGCCTCGTTGAGCCGGGGTGGCCGGAGATGTCCCCACAGTGGCAGCTTAGGAAGGGTGAGCCTGCAGCCCGCGTCCGAGCTGGCGCTGGTGGGAAGTTGGAAGGGCCTCGCCCCCAAACGTCCTCCCCACTGGCGTGTGCCTTCTCTCCCACAGTCTAAGCTCCGGTTCTTTGTTTTAAGATTTTAATTTCCCAAACACAAACCATGGGCTTCTTACATGGAGCTGTCCATACACAGACGACAGAACGGTGGCCAGTAAGTAATGTGGAACTCATTACAGAGAAGGAGGTGTAATGACAGCTGGGAAGAGAGACTTAAAAATTCAAACAGGTTTTAGAGGAAATAAAATAGAAATGTAATCATCTAAATTAATTTCAATTGTTGTTAAATTTCCAATTAATTAACTTTAATTAATTTAGCATTATGACCTTAAAAAGAAATATTGTCCCCAGTTTTATTAGGGCCGTGGCCCACTGAGAACAGCAGCCGAGTCAGTGCTGCCCGCCAGCTTCTGTGGGCGCCCAGGGCCCAGGCCACAGGCTCCGTGTTACCACCCCGGAATCGCGCTCCTGCAAAGACGATATATTCCATAGTCTGGCTCTTTCAGTGCTCCCAGGACATAGTACCTAGCATACAGGGCTTTCTGATGGTTTCATTACAATAACTGGAGCTTAAAAAGAAAACGACAACCCTTCATTTAAAGAAGATACCTTTTGGAAAGCCCGTGAATTTGTAATGATGCTGCACAGGAAAGAAAAGCTAATTATCAAATGTACCAAAGAAGCAATGAGAATGCAGTAGGCACGCTTGGTTTTTCATTGGTTTTGAAAAGTAGAGGAATGTTAGCGCACATGTGCATGTGGGGTTTATTCTTTTAAGTTTGCGTGTCTGTTTGCGAAGTATGTACGTGTTAGAGCAGGAGACGAAGGGACGGGGCCGAGACCGTGTGCAGGGGCTCTAAGATCAGGTGCGGGAGTTAAATGAACAACTCGTAAGCAGGGCCTACCTAGAGGGGCTGATACCGCAGACACGACCTGGCTTTGACCCATGTGCATGTGGGGTTTATTCTTTTAAGTTTGCGTGTCTGTTTGCGAAGTATGTACGTGTTAGAGCAGGAGACGAAGGGACGGGGCCGAGACCGTGTGCAGGGGCTCTAAGATCAGGTGCGGGAGTTAAATGAACAACTCGTAAGCAGGGCCTACCTAGAGGGGCTGATACCCGCAGACACGACCTGGCTTTGACCCACTCGTCGGCTCTCTCTGCCGCCTTACACGAACTTTAGCTAATTGCAGTATCATCTCCGTTGTGGTTTTAAAGTCTCTCTGCTCTTGAAATCACCACGACGGTCCCTAGACAGCCGTTTATAAAGTACGAAATGGGAGGGAACCCAATTCTAGGAATTGCCACCCAAATACTTAGTAAAAGCCAACCTCTTGGCCTCAAGTATTCCTCCCCTCAGTTAGTAAGACTACAAAAGATCTAAAACCACTTCTCCCCAGGGCTCTTTCCAGCCTTCCCGCTCTCCTCCCAGAGAGGGTACTTTCACTTTTAATAAAAGCTGTCGCTTGCTTGGCTCACGTGGTGTGTCCTGAAATTCTTTTCTCGGTGAACACCAAGAACTTGGACAAACCTCCACTTGGAGGCTGGCAACAGAGGTGTTCCTGTTTTCTCTGTGTGGGTTGAGGATGGCGGACAGAAGGCACTGAATCGTCTGGTGGAAGGAGGGCCTGTGTGTGGAAGAGGAAGGGTGGCCAGGCACGCGGGGTGGGGCCCGGAGGAGGAGAGGGAGGGGGAGGGGAGAGAGGGGGAGGGGAGGCGCAGGGGTGAGACCGGCACTCAGGAAGGACGCAGTGGGCAGAGGGCCCAGCGGCCTCCCAGGTCAATGGAACAGCTGATTGTCTTAAAGCAGAAAGTGCAGACCAGTCACCCGGGAGAAAGCATTTCTATGCTACCATACCAATTGCCATGAGATGTTAACAAGGCCACCGTGCATTTCTACAGGGCTGACACACCAGGTTGATGTGTGATGGTGGCTGAGCCAGCGTCGCCAGCAAAGCTCTCCTGGGACGGAGCCCATGTTGTCACCAGTCCCCAGGCTGGAGGGCTCCTGCTGAGCTCGTTCGCCTCCCCTGGAGAGCTCAGCCAGGCTGGGGGGTCTTGGGGGACACATCCCCCAGCCCTGCCCCCACCTCGGAAGCACGACTCAGACCCCTGAGGTGGCGGCCTCCTCTCTTACACACCCTGGGGCGGCCTCCTGCCCTTTTCCTTCTCACTTCCCCGCCCTTACTGGTGCCTCCTGGGACCACCTCCCTGATAACCGAGGGCCACCTCAGAGAAGCTCACACCAAAGGTCTCATCCATTTGCGACAAGGGGGTTAAAGAACGCAAGGATGCTGGGCGCAGGGTTGAAAGGCGTCCCCCACCCCTCCCGCGTGCTGGGAAGCGTCGCCGGGCGGGTGAGCCCGAGAAGCCCAAACGTAGCTCGTGTGCTGTGGAGCCTCTGACGCTTGTGCCTGGGGAGACTGCAGTGGCGTCGCGGCCGGGCAGACCTCGGAGAGTGAGAGCAGGAGGAGGTCTTGCGGGGGGCGCGGGCAGGGCCTAGAGCAGAGGAGGGCGAGCAGAAGGCCGTGTGTTCCTCTGGACTGTTCGCAACAGAGAAATGTGTAGGTGGCCTCTTCATTAAAGTCGGCCTCCCTGCAGGGCAGAGGGGGATAATGATGCCACAGCTATATCATGGTGTTCCTGTCGGATGATCCCCCGGGAAGGCGGTGTGTGCGGTGGAGCCTTTTCTGCCGGGCGGGGCCGGGCAGGAGACGTGTGTGGACTCCGAGCAGTGGCGGCCGGAGCCTGCGGGCTGAGGCTGCAGCGCCAGAGCCAGCCCCGCGTCTGGGGACAGAGGGACGCCGCTGCCCACGGGGACGGCTCTGGGACCGGCCTTGCGCTCCACTTCCTCCTCCTCATTTTTCAGTCCTTTTATTACTCGGCACCATCTGTTCCCCAAAGCTGAAGAACATTTGTGTACGGATGAGAATTTCCCTCAAGTGAGGCAGAACAGACAGCGGGCTGTAAATATTTTACACTCGCCAGGATCATTTTCTTTCCGAATATTAAGAATCCCATGCCAGATACGGTGACGGATCGCGGCGGGAACGCCTCGCGGAGTGAAGCGTTTGCCTTGGATAAAGAGAGAGAGAGAAAGAGCTCGGATAAACCTGCAGCTGAGATTTCAAAGCTGCACATCATTTAATTAAGTGTGGGTGAATCGCCTACCCAGGGACAAATATATTAAATGCCCCTCACTGATCATTTTTCTTTAACAGTTTTTTTTTAAATAATCTCCAACTTACAGAAAAATGGCAAGTATTGTATTTCCTACAAACAAGGACGTCCTCCTACTTTTATGGCCTGAGTTGTGCCCTCCCTTGACATGCTGGAAGTCCTAACCCCTGGTGCCTTAGCATGTGACTGCATTTAGAGACAGGGCCTTAAAGAGGTAATTAAGGTAAAATGCGGTCATTAGGGTGGATCCTAATCTAATACGATGGGTGTCCTCAAAAGAAGGAGATTAGGACATGGACGTGCACAGAGGGAAGACCACGACACAGTAAGAAGGTGGCCATCTGTGGTCAAGGAGAGAGGCCTCAGAAGACGCCAACCCTGATGACACTTGATCTTGGACTTCTAGCCTAAATGTTTGCGGTTTAAGCCCCCTAGTCTGTGTTGCTTTGTCAGGGCAGCCCTAGCAAACTGACACACCTACACAGACAGCCACAATGCGGTACTCAGAGTCAGGAACTGAACACTCTGTACAGCTGTCTGGTCTTCAGACGCCCTCAAGCCTTGCCCGTTGTTCCAACACTGTCTGTTGTAATAAGACAACCCAGTTCAGGATCAGGCGTTGCGTTCGGTTGTTGTGTCTCTTTCGTTTTTCTCCATCTGGAACAGTTTCTCAGTGGTTTTTTGGTTTTTTTCCCCCCGTTAGCATTTATGACCTTGATAGATTTGAAGATCCCAGGCCAGTCATTTAATAGAATGTCCCTCAATGTGGGCTTGCCTGATTTTGTGCATCTTCGGTGGGGAATAGTGCAGAAGTGACACTGTGTCCTCTCTGCGTCGTGTCAGGGGCCACGGGACCTCGAGTTGTCCCTTACTGAGCTGTTCCGGGCCAGGCTTCCCCCTGGGAAGTCGCTCCTCCCGCTGTGTTACTTGGAAGTGCTGCATTTTGAGGGACGTACTTGGAGGCTGTGTGCATTTCCCTTTCTTCTGTAAATGTCCCATTTCCTCCTTTGCTTATTTATGTCACTGTGGACTCAGGGTTCTCTGCTTTGTCCAGTGGGTTGGATTCTGCTGCTGTTGCTGTTCACCTTCATGTGCAGATTGTCCCAGATTTGGCCCGGGGGAGTCCCTTCCTGCTGGCTCCTGGGTTCCTTTGACATGTCCCCACCATTCTCTGAACGCTTTCTTGTGTGTTGGCATAATGTGCTCTCAGCTCATCTCAGACCCCGCCTGCCCCAGTCTGGGAATCATCCATTTCTCCAAGAATTCTGGTTCTCTTTAGCCTTTGGTGGGAATCGGCAGCTGGAACCACAGACTTAAACACCTGTTCTGCCCATTACTCCTCAGTTTCCTCCCAGTGGTGCAAGTGAGCAAGTGCATATGTGCATGCATAGGTATTTACGTATTCGATTGCTTTGAATGAATCAAGTGATACTGCAGACTCAGCACAGGTTTTATACTTCATTCCGTTCATAACAGAAGATTTTATTTGCCACGAAGAGTTACTCGCTTTGGGCACCCTTGCAAACAGAACTTGGGGAATAGATATCTTCAACAATATCAAGATAAATGTTGTGAAGTTGGACTGAAGTTGGTAAATGTAGTGAGTGTATGTATAGACAGTGCACCTTCCAAGACAGGAAAAGATGAAGGGTTTGTTGCACAGATAAAAAAAGCATTAATAGATCCAAATGTTCTCATTTCCTTTCATTGTATCTTGGATCAACAAAATCTCTGTGCTCAAGCTACTTTTTAAAGCGACACTTTGCAACAAGTTACAAGTATTGTTAACTATATTTTTGCAAATGTAACACAACATCATCAGTTTTGTAACATGCTAACCTTGAACGATGAGGTATTCAGTATAATTTGCTGTATTATTTCAAAGTCCATTGGCTATCGCAGGGACAGGAATTAGGCAAAATTTTATCTCTGTGAGAACAGACAGTTCAATTTTATGAAGAACAGAACAGCAATGTGGATTATTGAAAGAAGATTTCTATAGGAATGCAGCATTTCTGTGTGATATCATGTCAAGTCAAAATGACTTGCATATTTCTTTGCAAGGTAAAAAACTAGGTCTATGTATGACATGTGGCAAAAAAATCCAAGTATTTAGAAAAAAGCCATCTGTTTTCAAAACACTTCTTCTTTAAAAGGAAATTTCAGATGAACCTTTTCCCCAGTTAGCAAAGGTCATTGATGAGCAGGATGATATATGGGAATAATCTGAAGAACATGCAGCTGTTACAGATCTATTAATTGGAGGACACAACGAAAGGCTCGCTGACTTTGAAAATCATGACATCACACTCAGATTAGCATTTCAGCCTCACCTAGATGATGTCACCAAGGCTCCTAAAGAACTACAGATGGAATTGATCGAGCTCTCAGTAGATGACACTTTAAAGTCATTGTTTGATGCTAAGAGAGATCTGGTTGAAATATGGAAAAATACAATAGAACACCCACACCTTCAGCAACATGCCGGAAAAATGCTTTCTTGCTTTTCAAACACTTATTGCTGTGCATCTACATTCTCCTACCTGACCCAAATCAAGGCACCCGTAAGGTCATAAATGGCTGACACCCAGCTAGAGGGTCATCGGACACTGCGGAACTCCACGCTGCAACAAGGTATTCTCATGCTTTCCAATGAAAACCAGATGCAACAAAGTCATTATAAGATTAGTTGACTTTCAAATTAACAAATAGTTTTTTCACTTTTTGAAATTAAGTACATAGTAGTTAGATTTTTTTTTTTTTACAAAGTAATGTACATTTTTAAGTATATCTAATTGAAGTTTCCTGAATGCGGCCCTTATTTGAATACAGCTGAATGAATGCAGCTCCCAGCATGAGACGTTCCCCACCCCTGATGTATACGATATTCCTGCAGCGCGCCTAGAAGAAAAGCCTCAGGAAGGTGGCAGCTTCACACCTCGGCCTCCTGGCTGGCTCAGCCCTCACGGCCTCAGGTCCAGCACCCTGGGTGAGCGAGTGAGAGCAGAACTGTCTGCTGATGTTCTCTCACACGGGGCAGCAATGACAGGGCAGGGGAAGGCAGGACTCCCACAAGGGAGATCATAGCAATGACCAAGGGCAGGGGAGACGAAGACAGTCGGTGTTACATCCAGAGCACAGCGTATGAGAAGAGACTTCGTGGCATAAAGAGTCCATTTCTCCTCTCAGTGAACAATCCAGGCAATAACTTCTAAAACAATGGTGAACTCCATGACAAGGTTTTAAAACAGGCATTCAGAGTCACTTCAGTACTTCTCCAAATAGTTCTGCTCAGTATATTATAATTTCGAACAATGTTCGCAATGGCACATTAAAAATGCTTTGGAGCTAGGGATTTATTTCCTTTTTGCCATGTAAATTATTTTGACCAAAAAAAAGACAGAATCCAATTAAACTGAACCCTTTAAGCACATTAAACAATTCAATCTTCCTTCTCGAGGTGAAAATATGCTCAAATTTGAAGGCGGGTCTCGCATGAATTGTAATGGACTCTCAGTTTCTGTGAGTACTTCTTCATTTCCTAATCTCCATGAAGAGCCAAAGGCTATTCCAGGGTCCTTTTCAGGTAAGGGGGGGAGGGAAACCACGTCTGGGATTTCCCTCTGGCAATGATGTCAAGAGGAGTTTGTAAGTAGCATCTGTAAAAGGCACCAAGGTGAACAAAGATCTGAACTATCTTGTTGAACAGGAAATTCGCTGCAGCGTCCACCTTGAGCAGGTGGGGCCTGCGGCTGAAACACTGATGAGTCCCTTTGCTTGTTCCTACTGGGGCTCCTAACGTCCCATCAGCCGGATCACAGAGCACCGTACTTGTGGAATATTGCCATCTCTGGTTTTATGGTTTTCAGGAGAAAGAAAAGAAAAGAAAGAAAAGAAAGAAAGAAAGGGCCCCGAGAACAAGGTTTTTGTCATACTTTGTTAGTTATGGGCTGCTCTCTTTCACTTCTCAACACTGGTCTGGAAACGGCTTTTCCATGGGGGGCACAGCGGGGCTGGACACCGTGTTCTCACCTCCACTTGCATCCTCCCTCCGGGCACACGGGCGCCCGGCAAACGCTGCATTGCTCTCGCCAGGCAGAGTCAAATAATGTACCTCTGCGGCAGGTTAACCATTCTCCCGACACGGGGTCGCCTTCTGTGTGCCTGTGTTTGTCACACCGCCGTGCATGTGGTGTTGACAGATGGGAGCGGACGCCTGAGGAGTGTCGCCATGGAGGGGACTAGACTCAGCTAACTGGGGTTCCCGAGAGATGGCTGTTTACGTTCAACCCGGTGCAGCGTCCTTCTTGCCATCGTGCGTTCATCGAATCCCTTCTAGGCCCAGGTCCCTGGTGGAAGGACAGTGCAGTCCGAGAGCCAACGCCAGCGGCAGGACGCAGAGAGCAGCGAGATCTGCCGCATTGAGAGCCAGCGCTGTGCCCAGCCATCCGCGTCACCTGGGCAAGCCGTTAAAACGCGAGATTCTCGGCCCCGTCGTGGGTGAAAGGGTGAACACAGAAGATGACGTCTGCGTTCTAATGTCCAGGCCCCTGTGAATGTGACCTTATTTGGAAAAAACAGTCCTTTGAGGTATAATTAAATTAAGAATCTTGAGATGGGATGAAGCCGGATTAAAGGGTGGGCCCTAAATCCAGTGACAGGTGTCCTTGGAGGGGAAGTGACAGGGAGACACCGAGTGGAGACGGCTGTGTGGCGAGGGAGGCGGGGACTGCAGAGACGCTGCCGCAAGCCAAGATCGCCTGGAGCCACCAGAGGCGAAGAGGCCAGAAGGACCCTCCCCAGAGCCCTGGGAGCCAGTGGGCCCTGCACACACCTTCATCTCACACTGCTGTGCTCCAGCCTGTGAGGAGACGAGTCTCTGTTGTCGTAAGCCAGGTGTGGATGTTTGTTTCAGCAGCCACGGGAGGCTAACACAAGCCCTGCCCCTGGCCTGCTGAAACCACTTTTATAAAGCTCTAAAGTGCTTCTGAAGGTCAGATCTGTCAGGGAGTATCACCGAGTCACAGATCTGACACCCACTGCACACTGAGTTACCAGGAGCTGAAAAGGTACGGACCCAGGCCACACCTCCAGAGGTCCTGCCTCAGGTGACCTGGGGCAGATGACTGCAGCTACAGGAAGTTTGAGAACAGCCTTGGGGGTTGAAGGTCTAGGACGGGGAGCCCCTTGTGCTTCAGGCAGAGTGTTGGTTCTTCTCGACCCTCGGCCCCAACTTCTCTCCGGCTGCTGACACTGGAGGTGGCCGCTGTCCTTTGTCTCTGAGGCTTTTTACCTGCATTGATCACCCCTTTTTTCTTGACATTTCTGTCTGCTGACATTTTTGTTTAAACTGAGGCCCATGCTGCAGAATGCACCGCCTTGCGTATTCAGTCTTCGAGTTTTGTCAGCTGTGGATATCTGCAATCACCCGGAAGGTTCCTCACGCCCTTGCAGCCCGCAGCCCCCGGATGCTCACAGCCTTGCGGTTTCTATCACCGCACGTTAGTTTTGTTTGTTCCGCTAACATAATGTCTGCTTTTCTGTGGCTATTTTAAGACTTCTTTATTTTTGGTTTTCATCAATTTGGCCCTGACAGGCCTAGGCATGGGCACTGCCGGGCACTGCTTGCTGCAGAATCTGACCCTCTCATTAGCTGTAAGGTGGCAGCCAGGCCGGGCACCCCTAGCCTCACCGCGGGCTGATTCCCTCCGTGGACCTCACGGTCTGGCCCAGGGATGGCGTAGAGCCCCTGCCTGGGCCCCGCTCATGGAAACAATCAAAGTCTTCTCCAATCCTGCCCTTATAATAAACCACTCCTTTTTCTTAGTTCCACGGAACTTGCCTTCTCTGTTCGTGACGGTTTCATCCTGCTTTGCTTCTCAGTCCCCGTCTGCTCCGCTGCAGGGCCCCTGGGAAGCCGGGTCTTGCCGCGTGGGATCCCGTCTCGCTGTCAGGGTCTCTCTCACTTACCGAGTGCCGTGTGTGCAGGCCCGGCGGGGCGTCTGCACTGAGGAATTAATATGTTTTCCGAAGAATAGCATGTGCCTCTTCCTTTATTCAAGTCTCTTTTGTTCCCCTCTGGAGAACGTTAAATTGTTCTTGCTGAAGTTCTCGCGTGCTTCTCGATGGGCTTCCCCTGGGTGTGTTATCTCCTGAGCACTCTGCATGCAATTATTTCTCAGAAAGAACTGCGGGATAGGTACTATTATTATCCCATTTTAGAGACAAGGAGAATGCTAGGCAACTCACTGGAAAGTAAAGTGAATTACCTGTCACAGTGGCGGAGCCGGGACTTTAACTCAGCCAGAGCTGTCTGAGTGCCGAGGCCAAACGCGCACTCCGAAGCTGTTCTGCTTCTCTCGAGGAAAGCCGGCTGAGTCTCTGGATGTATTCACTGCAAGTAAAAAAAAACGCGAATGCGAGGAGCTTGTCTGAGAACGAGACAGGGCCCTGGTGCCACCGTTGGGGAGGCCTGGGTCCCCGGTGACTCCAGCCGACTTGACGGAAGGGCCCATTTCCCATTCTGTGCTTCCTGCAACCGGCCAGGCTCAACCTCACCTCTCCTGATCCGCGGAGACCTAAACCATGTGTCCTTCTCGGTTTGAAATCAAGAAGGAACAGAAAGATTTGTCAAGATGGTCTGTAAGTAGGCGTCACAGTCTGTTAAGGAGAGAGAGGGAGTGGAGGGAGGGAGGTGGGGAGTGGGCCCTAGTGACACAGACAGCAAGAACTTGGCAGACTGAGGCTGGAAGGGCTTACATGGGTTAGTCAGAGGCTGCACCTGCTGTTTCCTTGGGACGTGAGCATCTGTGCGAAGGCACTTGGATCCGGAAGTGCTCTGTCCTGTTTAACTATTGTTCAGAGCTCTCCACACACCAAAACCCTGATTCTCTAGTAGACTCTAGGAGTCTGCGCGTGCCCTTTGCATAGGAGGACTGCAAGCTGCCCATGTGAAAAAGCGTCCCCAGGGTTGCAACCACAGGAGCCAGGTTAAGCGTGCTTCAAATACCGGATACGATCAAGCCAAGAGGTCCACTTGTTTCCGAGGCCAGACCTGCTCCCCTGTGCTTGCAAACCAAGCGCACTACGGAGCCGCCGCGGGGGGCGTCATCATGAAGGACAAAAATCTTCCGCACGAGTCTTAGCCAATGCATTGGCGTTCCCGGATTGAATGAGTAGAAATAAAGTAAATAATGAGGCAATCACATTTGATAATGACAAAATGAACATTTTTGTAATTCTTTGATATGAAAGATAATGATCCTATTAGGGTCCAATTATATTATTTGAAACTACTCGAAATGACATTGTTATTTTTGTTATCCCATTTCATATATCTATAGGCTCACTACAAATTGATATCAATGACTGTGATATTTAGCGTAATAAGTTTATGACTTTTATCTGATTGTTCCTAAATAAAATTGACAGCATTTCCTGGCAGCCCCTAACCCACAGCAGCCAGTGGCTTCCAGGAAAAGCAAGTTGATTTTCATCAATCGTGCTAAAGACAAGGGGTCCTGCTTGGTTCATCTAGACATCAATCCGTATTCCTTTAGAAATCTCCTCTATAAGCAGAAAGCCATGTGCCTTGCTGAGCATTTATTCGTTGACAGCTACTTCTCTCTGAAACAGTGCTGATGAATTTGTTTAAGTAAATGAACATTCCCTTTTCCACATTCACACATGGCAGGAACAGTAAGTGAATGTGAAAAATGAGTTCTCATAAATGTGACTCCTGTTTGGACTAGAGTGTCATGACTGACTCAGATCATTTTGGACTTCTCTGCATTCATCATTGTGCCACTCTGCCCCCGAGCCCATGTGACAGCATGTAACAAATAATAGTGACCGGGAGCAGTAAATGCAGCTATTGATGCCACCTGCAAGGAATGAAGTCAGGACTCTCTTTGATGAATTTGCTCTTTTCTTTCTTTTTTTTTTTTTTTTTGAGACAGAGTCTCACTCTGTTGCCTGGGCTAGAGTGCCGTGGCGTCAGCCTAGCTCACAGCAACCTCAAACTCCTGGGCCCAGGTGATCCTCCTGCCTCAGCCTCCTGAGTAGCTGGGACACAGGCACGTGTCGCCATGCCAGGCTAATTTTTTCTATTTATTTTTAGTTGTCCAGCTAATTTCTTTCTATTTTTTAGTAGAGACGGGGTCTCACTCTTGTTCAGGCTGGTCTCGAACTCCTGAGCTCAAATGATCCGCCTGTCTCGGCCTGTCTTGGCCTCCTAGAGTGCTAGGATTACAGGCATGAGCCCCCGCGCCCGGCCGAATTTGCTCTTTTCAACTAAACTTTAATTTGGGTGTGCTTTTTTTCCCACTTTTTATAAATTCCTCAGATCTTAAAGTAACAAACATGTAAAGTAAAACCTATTAAGCATCTTATGATATATTTGCATTTCTGTGAACTGTTTTTAACAAAGGATCATCCCAAATGCCATGAAGGAGACAGGGCAGAGAGAGAGGAGGAAGGAGAGGCATTTTGTGATTTATCAGATTTCAGTGTGGCGATTGCAGATGAGGGAAGCACTCACTAAACTTTCCTAGGCAGGGCGAGAAATCTGGAAACAGATAATGAGGCAGGGTGCCTTGGCATGTTTTGCGGGTATTGGGGAAGTGTGGGGCGTGCCTTTCTTACGAGCTGCACACAGATAACTGACTGCGTGTAGCATCATGTCCCACACAATAGAGAGCAAGGGGGGGCCAAGATGCCACGCTGGACAGTCAACGGATAATCGAGGAATATCCGTTGCATCTGATTAATGCAAATGGTTATTCTGAGCTGTTAAGATGGAGCTTTCCACGTAAATGCCTATACCACTTTGTGGTCAAAGAAATGTTTTACCATGAAAACACTCTTTTCTAAACGTGAGCAAAATCCCTAGGGTCAAATCAATAGATACAAATCATTTACCATGGTTCTAGCAACTATTTGATCAGAACATGATTCTTTTCTTTGCATTTTTGTTTTGTCACGTAATGCAGTAAGTAAGTGGTCTTACAAGGTTCTTACTGTAATTGCTGAAGGCACAACAGTTGAAATGATACCTTCTCTATCTACAGTCTGAAGGGAGGACAAGAATCCACTGGTGGTTGCGATGTGACCGTGTGCTGGCAACCGCTGAAGCATCTTCTGTGTGACCTCGTGTAATCCTTACAAAATCCCTGTGGGGGAGATACTGTCCTCATCTGAGAGGCGAGGAACCTGAAGCATAGAGAGGCAAAGAAACGTGGAAGCAACATTAGGGACTGCTTCCACACCCAGAATTTGAGAATCAGACAGGTCCGGGTGCAAGCCCCTTGTTCCAAGCTCACGTGAAGCATGCGTGACCTTGAGCCACTTACTGCTGTAGCAGACGCTTTCGGTTGCCTCCTGAGTGGTGGCCCCCCAAAGGTGGGTCCCCGTTCTAATCCTGGAACCCGTGAGTGTTATCTTATATGGCAAAAGATGTGATCCAGTTAAGGATCTTGAGGGGATGGGTTATGCAGGTGGGCCCTAAATCCAATCAAGCGTATCCTTGTCAGACACACACACAGAGGAGACACGTGCAGAGGTGAAGGCATGTGACGATGCAGGCAAAGGTTGGAGTGATGCGGCCACAAGCCCAGGAACACCTGGAACCAGCAGGCACTTGAAGAGGCAAGAAAGGAGCCTCCCCTGAAGCTTCCAGAGTGAGCATGGCCCTATGGACACCTTGATTTCGTACTTCTAACCTTCAGAGCTGTAACATAATAGGTTCCTCGTTTTAAGCCACCTGGTTTGTGGCACTTGGTCTGGCAGCCCTAGCAATCCAACAGGCCCCTTTGCTGCCCACTCCTGGCCTCTTCCTTGTTGAGAGGTCACCAGTGCTTTTCGGGTGTCACTCCTCCAGGAAGATGATGCCACCTCTAGCCTAGATGTAAATTCTGACTAGTCCAGGACAATCACGGACACCTCAGTTCCTCTCGGTGAGTAGAGAGCTGGCTGTGTTGTTGCTACTGAGGCTTGGGGAGACGTCAGAAGACCTGGCTGGTGTTTGGGAAAGGTTTCATTTCTCATGTTGCTGTGCAAAATGACCAAAGATGGCAACCTAAGGGGGTGCCGGGTCAAAGTCTAGGAGGCCTGCAAAATGGGGCCACCAGAGCCATGTGGGCAAGGGAAAGGAGTGCTGGTTAAGAAGCTGGGCAGGGTGGGCTGGGGAAGCCCACGTAGGAGCCTGTTGAAGCCAGTGCGGGGCTGGGGGGGATGGAGACCAGCCCCAGCCAGTCTGACCTGAGGGCCAGGGTCTGAGGGGGTGTTTGGTGTTCTTCCTAACCAGCGGGAAGAACAGAGGATTTGCACCAGAATGTGTGCCCGGAGCGGACACAAACACAGAAACAGGCCTTAAAGGCCTGAATGGTAGCACTGCTGTTACCGGGCCCATTTAGACTTCCCGCACGTAGGATGCAGGTGAAGTTTTACTTGTTCTGCCATGAGCTATATGATGGATAATTTTTAGAAAATTTTATTATTGTTCCCTTAGACATATGACTCCCTAAAATTTTCTATGGATTCAATGCAGACACCAAACAAAACCCCAAGAGGGCTTTCCATGGACCTTGATCAAAATGGTGCTAAATTTTATGTGTTGAAGGGTAACATTAGCTTGAGTATTTCCGAATAAAAGCAGGAAGTGTGGATTTGTCTATTAGATGTAAGTATTTACTATGAAGCTTTATACTAGATCTAAATGCTTTTAATTTTCACTATAAAAACACTTAGAACAAGCAGTTAAACCAAAAACTTAGCTAAATAAGCAGGGAGATAAACTAAACAGGGCAGATAAGACTGCTTGGTGGTCTTTGTCACCTGATATTCTAAAATTTTAAGAACACATCAGAAATTCCTCTATGGACAGTTCTGAGGGGGAAGGAACAAACACTTTACAGGGCCTCACACACATACTCAAATGCCTCTCGTTTATTCCCGAGCGCCGTTTGGCAGTGTGAGGTGCCAGTGCGCATTCTCAAGGCTGTCTTCCAGGGTGCAGGCACATGTCCCTCTCACTGCCATCCTAACGAGCCACACAACAGGGAGGCTTGACGTGGCCGCGGCACCTGCACAGGCCCACACCTGCTAGAAAAGGCCCGCGCGGATGTAGAGTGTATGCTTTCCCCACTGCGTGCCATGGCCTCAGTTCACACAGGGGCATGTGTGAGCTAGATTCCTGAAAACCATACGCTGCCTACACCCTTCCATGACGGTGGAAGGACGGGGCTCACCACGTCCCCACGTATCTTTACATGCTCAACTCCAGTCAGATTCCAAAGTACGTGGAGGGAAGCTGCTTCTGACACTTTTTTGTTAGTTTTAATTTTATTCCGCAGCCTTTATACAGTTATATAATATAAAAAGCATAAAATACTAACATCTATTTTATTTACATGATGCAAAATTTTCAGTAACAAATTTCTCATCATGAAAGATGATGTTTAATAGAGCAGAAATATGATTGACAATTCAATAACATAAAATATGCTCTATTTCCACATTTTTTCACAAGAAAATCTCTAGTTTGTCTACATGTAACAAATACTTGATTAAATTCACTTTTATAAGCTGTATACTCTTTCCTTCTTATTCTTTTGAACAGATTCCGGAAGAGAGCTGTGAAGATCAGAGTAGTGAACTGGCACCAATCCACACCCGTCCGGCAACAGCGTGCTTGCTTCTTTTAGTTTTCTTGGAATCGATTATCTTCAACGACAATAGTTCTTCTAGGGTAGGATTCAACTTCTACAAATATGTATCGAATATCACATTCACCGCTTTTTGGGTTCTGAAAAAATGTAGCATTTCCAGGTGTTACTTTCCTTACCAGCGCACAACGACACCAAGCCCAGAGCCACCAGCTCCCCACCCCGTGGTTCTCACACCTCTTTCACTTCCACGTGCACCGTTCCCTGCTTCCTGGGCTCAGAGCCTTCAATGTAGAACTTCACACGCGAGTGTCTTAGCCCATCTTTCTCATATTCAACACAACTGTCAAGAAATGAACGGGCATAAGTCTAAGTTCCTTTCACTTAAGAACGACCCTGAGCTTTCTGGTTCAGGGCGCCTGCAGTACCTGACGTGCTGTCTCCGGCCTCGCCTGGTCACCTCCCCGTAGCCTTTAATGGACTCACCGAAGACGCTGATCACCTGCACAACAAAGATGGGGCTTTACCTCGTGTCATTTTTCTAAGCTTTCCAAGGAAACATTTTTTGACAAAGCTATTTTTTTTTTCTTTATTTTTTTAAATTTTTGAGACAGAGTCTCACTCTGTTGCTCAGGCTAGAGTGTCGTGGCGTCAGCCTAGCTCACAGCAAACTCAAACTCCTGGGCTCAAGCGATCCTCCTGCCTCAGCCTCCCAAATAGCTGGGACTACAGGCATGCGCCACCATGCCTGGCTAATTTTTTCTATATATTTTTAGTTGTCCAGCTAATTTCTTTCTATTTTTAGTAGAGACGGAATCTCACTCTTGCTCAGGCTGGTCTCGAACTCCTGACTTCACGGGATTCTCCTGCCTCAGCCTCCCAGAGTGCTAGGATTACAGGTGTGAGCCACCGTGCCCAGCCAAAGCTATCTGTTACAGGATTTAAAAAAATCAGTAAGCCTAGGACCCTTTCAAAAATGAAGATTCCAATGATGAGAAAACAGAAAAACAAAAAGAAAAGATTATGCAAAAATCATCCCTTAAAAAATTTGAGCCAATATTTCATTCCAAGATGAAAACAGGCAACTTTATGTGGCTTGTAGTTTCAGAACAATGTAGGCTGAAGTGAAGCTGTTCCCACTTCCCTTACAAAAAACAAAATAAACAAAATGTTCAAATATTTCACTACTGACATCTTACAGTTTGAAGATAAAAATGAACATTTTTAATAAAATTTATTAATGGGATCTAATACTATTAATAAAAGCTACGAGATCAAAATGACTTTTTAAGTCACTAAAAACAGTGAGAAAAAAACAAGCCATCATGACATTTAAAATAATCCAGAGCTATGGGTGTGAAGCAATTATTCCAATGGAAAAATTCACGATATAGAAATGTAGTTTTTATTTAATTTAAAATGTAAATACTATGGAACTCTCTCTAAAAAATACAGATTTGACATCAAACTAAACAAACTTGACTCTTTACAAAATTTTTTTTTTTTTTTTGTAGATTCAGTATCACATTTTCCAGGATAAATAAAAGGGCATAATGTTTACGATGACAGATATTTCAGAACTGGGTAGCTGAAACAATGAAATGAGTATCCAGATATACTTGAATAAACAAATCAATATCAGAACATTAGGATTTTCTATTTTTCAAGCAGGCACTGTACCAGCAAAGAGAAGGCCCTTAAAAAATGTTGACAAAATTGTTTAGGTCTAATTATTATTTATGGAGCATTTTAGGCAGCAAATTAAGTTGTAACTTTAAATATCTCACTGTTTATTCTATGCAGTTTTGTTTTATTCAAAATGAGCAAAAAATCTATGAAAAGCTGAGTTTATGAATAACCCAGCAACTCTTTCCGGGGAGGCAACCTAACATCTAATTATTATAGGTTACCACCCATGTGTTTTTTTGTAGTCTGTAACGAGTGATTTTTTTTTTTTTCAGATATAATTTGGATTCCCAATGGCTATACTGGGAAACTTCCTTATTTCCCTAATGATTTTCAACTCACTCAGTGATACGTTTCCCTCCCTGCTTCTTTCTCCATAGTAACTAGACTGCCCAGAGTCCAATTTAGAGAAATCAGTGGATTTAAAAAGAAAGATGCCAGGCCGGGCGCTGTGGCTCACGCCTGTAATCCTAGCTCTTGGGAGGCCGAGGCGGGCGGATTGCTCAAGGTCAGGAGTTCAAAACCAGCCTGAGCAAGAGCGAGACCCCGTCTCTACTATAAATAGAAAGAAATTAATTGGCCAACTGATATATATATATATAAAAAAAAAAAAAATTAGCCGGGCATGGTGGCGCATGCCTGTAGTCCCAGCTACTCGGGAGGCTGAGGCAGAAGGATCACTCAAGCCCAGGAGATTGAGGTTGCTGTGAGCTAGGCTGACGCCACGGCACTCACTCTAGCCTGGACAACAAAGTGAGACTCTGTCTCAAAAAAAAAAAAAAAAAGAAAGATGCCAGAGACTGTTAGCTTCTGAGTTTCCACACGATTAGAGAAACTAATGAAGCACTCCGAGCCAGTGCCCCAGGAAAACCAGTTCAGCGTCTCCTGAGAGCGATCTGTGGGCTCACACCCTTCCCCTTGCCCGAGACTCCTTATTCTTTGTGTCTTTGACGTTACTGCTTGGTCTGGGTGAAGAACAGCCATAATATGTATGATGCTGTCATTACGTTTCAATGCGCAAGACTTAGGGTTTCAGTGAGTGGTATTTTCAATGCTGACACTTCCCACCCAGGGAGTGAGAAAGCTGGCACTCCACGGGCCACACTGGCTGGTGATCCGTGACTAGAAAGGTGCTATGGACCCTTCCTTGTAGACAGTGTCCTTCAAAGAACTGAGGCAGCTTTTCCACACGTCCCCCGGTTCTCCAAGGAACGGCTAAGGCAGGTTGTGCTTAAGCACATAAGATTTGGATCAGAAAAACTCGGATTCAGGTCCTGGCTCTCCCACTTGCCAGCTCAGTGGTCATGGTGAAGTTACTTAATCTCTTTAAGTATCAGTTTCCCCTTCTGCAAACTGGAGATAACGTCGTACCCGACACAGATGATTTCCCTGGATCTTGATACAGACGATGTGCTGAGACACTGAGTGCCTGGCGCACGACACACGCTTGTGAAGTGTTAGCAATTACTAGTATGGCACGAGGCCATGAGTCAGGCTTTTTAAAGACTAGAAACTTATCACATGAGTTTGATATTTTGGTTTATTCTAGGCATTTAGTATCTATAAAAAACCAGTAAAATGACTCTCTCAGGAAAACATTCCTACACTGACCTCTGGGTGCTCTTAACCAAAATGCTTCAAGAACAAAGACGTAATCACATCGTCACAACCCAACCCTGGCGCGTTACCACATGAATCTCACGGGTTCCATAACTCAGGTGCTGGAATTCTGCCCACTTCCTCCTCTCCAACGTTTTCTCCCTATCATCAGAGTCCATGCAACTCGATCTCGAGAACTCACCTCGGGATGTGTTCTGCATTTTTCTAAGGCTTTCCCATATATCTTATTAGGACTGAAGGAAGAAAAAAGTTCTTTGAAAACTGTGTAAAACAAGCCACCTGAAATCACAGAAAAAGAAGATGAAGCAAGGCAAGAGCAGCATGAAAAGGGAAGTTAAAAAGCTATTTGGGGTGTTATACTTGCTGTTTTTTGCAACCTGTAATGCCGATTCCAATAAGCACCACTATTAAATAGGTAAAATCTCTTCCTGCTTCTTTCACTGCAAAGAGAAAATACCAGTCTGTTACACACAGCAGCTACTAGCAGGCAAGCCCTGCTTCTGTGTCTCTCGCAGGTGAAACAGACTGAGGGGCGAGGCGAGGGCTGTGTGTTCCGGAGCAGCTGTTTTAAAACCTCCCTGTGCATCCGATCCGCTCAGAGCAGGGCTGGGGAGTCTATACTTTAATTTAATTCAATATTATACTTCTATTACTGCCTTAATTTCTAGTAGGAGGAAATCCTTTTAGCAAGTGATCCAGTCCCTCACAGTGAAAACAACTGCCACAGACTAGCAGCACCAGATGCAGGTCTGCCATTCACAGATGAATAGCGCTGGCTTCGTCAACCAAAGGGACAGGGACCAAAGGGACAAAAACAGGAGCCAACTCTTAATGCTAACTTTCCCAAATGCCATCCCCTGCCCTGGCACTGACTAGGGGCATAAAAGAAACACAGAATTGAATTCAGAACAACAATGTGGTTGGCCAGAAAGATTTATGAATCAAACGAACTTAGGAAATGAAGAACCTGTATGGAGATCTACACTATTTGTCACACTAATAGAAGACGTGTATATGGATTAAATAGAAGTTCTGAGAGCTAAAGAAACTCAAGACATTGTTACGGCCGGGAGTGGTGGCTCATGTCTGTAATCCCAGTACTTTGGGAGAATGAGGAGTGAGGATCACTTGAGGCCAGGAGTTCAAGACCACAATTTGAAAATTGTGTAAAACAAGCCATAATAGGGCAATAGTGAGACCTCGTCTCTACAAAAACTAGAAAAATTAGCTGAGTGTGATAGTATGTGCCTGTGGGCCCAGCTACGTGGGATGCTAGGTAGGAGGATTGCTTGAGCCCAGGAGTTTGAGGCTGCAGTGAGCTATGATTTCACCACTCCAATCTACCCTGGGTAACAGAGTGAGACTTTGTCATAAAAAAAAAAAAAAGGACATTGTTACAGGACAGAGTAGTTGTGTAAGTATAGCTATATACATTGTATACGTATCTTCATGTCTGCCAAGAGCTGTAACATTTTGATTATGCTACCATAACACTGAAATCACAGCTATGTTTTTTTTACTGATGCTGAAAAAAATGGATATCTTTTGGTATTGTATTTATAGATTAATTTGTTCACAATATTAGAAATCCCAAGTTCTTAAATATAAACTTTTTTTTTTAGAAAAACAACAAAATTTAACAGAGATGATTGTTTTGTTTTTCCCACTTCTTCCTTTTGTATAATATGCTTCTATTACTTTTATGAAACAACACTTGTTAGCCCTGCAAAATCCTCAAGTTTTCAGTATAGGTTCTTACAATAGAAGATATGATTCAAATAATAATTCAAATTACATCTGCCAAAATCTGTGTAATTCATGGAATTGATTCAAATAATTGTCACCACAAATCCAATCTTCTTACCAAGGTTCAGGAGTTGAGGCCTACATTACATTTCATTCTGTTCTCTATTAATGTCACAAAATACACTTCAATAAATATTAATTTTTAGCTATGTGATTCTATCCCAAATTGAGAATACAATATCAATTATACTAACAGGTAGCCACATCTGTCCCTATTACAAACCAGGTCATTGTCCCCAACACCCTAGATTTTTGGCTGTGCCTCCCAACACATTCCTTCTCGCCTTGCTAAGGGTATCCGATAGGTCTATTTGTTTTACCATGAACAGGCACTGTGTGTCTACTGTGTGTAAAGCCCTGTGCTAAGTCCATATCCATATTCTATACATTTTTAAAATTTCTGTTTGTTACTTGATAGCTGTCTCCCATGGAAGCTGCTCATTGCCTACCTTTTTCTTCTTCACTCTTGCAGACCTAACACCTTCATGCAAAAACTCTCATGCCATTTGCTCCTGCAATTCTCTACCCTCCTGTAGTGGGGGCTGTGCTGCAGTGTGCTGTGGGTGCTCCTGGCTGGGGGGGTGTGGGTGGCTGACAGTTCCTCTCGGGTATTCCTGCATCTGAAGAGAGCCTCCTCAGCTAGGTCGGGGCGTTCCTGAGAGGATGAGGGTAACTAATCACCAATGAAGGCGGAAGTGTGAAAGGCAGAAGGCTCCTCCATGGCATGACAAGAGGCTCATCTGTTGCATCCAGAGGGCAGAAAACACAGAGGGTCAGGCTCAGGGCTTAGGAGCAGCAGAGAGGTTGGCATTTCAAGTCCATCAGGGCTCCTAGGCCAACCAGGGCCCTGCAGGGAAGGAAATGGAACCTGAAGCTTGGCATGGGGACAAGAGGGTCAATGCTCTCAAAAATTGTCCTGAATGTCCTGGGCCTGAACAAGTGGCTCATTCCTCTTGCTAAAGGTCAGCGCTTCCATCTTCTTGACAACTGGGGGGCAGGGTTCTGCCTTGCAAGTCAGGAGCTCCCCTCAGGAGGCCTCTCCACCTCCCCTCCTGGCCACGTTACCACGTCCCTGGGCAGAAGGAACAACACAAACACTACTCTGAGGGAAGGAGCCGGAGGCCCACCAGCAGGAGCTGGGAGAGCATACACACGACTGTCTCTCTAGGGTGGGGGGTCAAGGGCACAGAATGCAAAACCAGCTGAGCAAGAGTTGATCGGCTCATCAGCATGGGCATCCTGGCCGAATAGGTTTGCTCTTCGAAGCTTGGGGACAGTGATGGCCCACATTAAGGGAGGTAAAAATGACCGAAAGTGGCAAACTGTGGAGGAAAGTCTCCACAGGCTCAGAGGGTGGGCGTGCTAGAGATAAAGATGCTGTGACATTAAGTAATTAAAAATCTAGGCTGTTTGAACTCAAAATTACTTTGAGCCTTAAAGGAATGTGATTATGGGGTCTGAGTCAGGTGGCAAGCAGCTGTAACCTTTTTCTCTGATTATAGGCTGACCTCCTTCCTGACCTGCACTGCATTGTTTTGTAAAATGTTGTAAATGACTAAAAGGCCCAGGGAAGACCACATCCTGATCTTCATTATAGGTTAAGACACAGCTGATCTTCATTGTAGGTTAACCTCCCTTTTACCTTTCTCACACAAAGATATATGCTGCTATCACACTGTCTTACAATGGAATGTTAAAGATACTCTAGGAAATGAAAACGAGCTATATAATTCATTAGATTGCTGTAACTCATAAACCAGCCATGTATAGAAAATGTTATAATCCTACTAAGTTTATTTTCTGCCTACACAAGCCAGAACTTTACTTTTAACTTTGGGACGCTGATACCATTTTTCTGGAGCCTGTCTCCCAAATGGACATTCCCAGCTTTTCACTTGAATACACTCTTTAAAACTGAATTCTGATCCTTTCAGTTATTTCGGGTTGATAATATAAAGCCTGAAAACCCACCAGCTGCCTACATTCCTATGTTCCATGGGAGGGCTTGAAGGACACTGTTTTCCAAAGCTGTGAAAAGCCATAGTTAAGTCATTACAGAGCAGGATTTCCTGACAGCAATGAAAGAATCCTGAGATAGAGACCAGGTCCTGGTGTTTAACCATCAGAGGCCAAGGTGGGTGCAACTGTCATAATGAGTGGCAAGGCTACAGCGGCAGCCAGGGGTGTCCTGCACAGAGCAACAGAGATGGTCACTAGAACTCAGCGTTCCCAAAAGCAAGACTGGTGGGCAGCTGGCAAGGATATTATTCAATAATATGTTCAAAGAGAAATTAATACTGTATGATCAGGAGACTGAAGGCAGCTGACCTAATGCAAAGTCCTGGTCACTGCCCCAGTTTCTGGACCAGAACCACTTTTCAGACCAGGAACCCATTTACTGAAAAAAAGGCCAGGTCCCTCTGAGAGACGTGAGCAAGTGTGTATGATTCCCCTGGTCCTTTACCAAAGGGACTTATGGTTATCAATGTGCACACAGAGTCTGTGCTGACGGTACCCGAGGATCCAGAGTCATCAAAGGGCTTTGCTGCATAGGAGGCCATGTAATAAGAGTCTAGCTCATAAGTTCACAGCTGGGTCTAAGGACTCATAGTCATTTCCCTTATTTCCAAATGTATAAATGAAAAGCATACACCCAGTAATTGGCAATAACAACCTCTACTTTTAGTTCCTTTGGAAATGGGTTAAGAGCTATCATCATGGGAAAAGTCAAATGGAAGCCTCTGAAACTGCCCCACTGACCAGATAGTACATCACAAACAATATCAAATCTAAGGGGGAATGGCAGAGATAGTGCTATTCTTAAATATGTAAAGATGCAGAGTGGTGGTCCGCAACATATTTCTACCAGTGTTCCATTTACAAAAACCAAGTAGAGGCTAAAGAATGATAATGGTTCACTGCAAACTCAACCAAGTAGTAGCCCCAATTCAGATGCAATGCCAGATATGATAACTTTATAGGAAAGTCACAGTCTCATGGGATTGGTCATTGGTGTGAAGAATGCCTTCTTTTCTATCTCTATTGAGGAGGAGGAATGGTAGTTTGTAGTAACAAGAAACAGATAATAACAGTGTATATTATGGTCTTGCCCAGAATCTACTAATTCTCACACCATCTGTCATAAGAGAGTCTTAAGGGACTGGAACCCTCTGGACTGAGGCTGTTCAAACAGCAGCCACTTACCACTCATGGCTATTTTAAGTTTGATTTGAAATTAATTAAAATTAAATAAATTCAGTTCCTCAGTCACACTAGCAACATTTCAAGTGCTCAATCGCCACAGGTGGCCCATGGCTACCATACTGGACAGCAGAAATATAGAACATTTCCATCACTGCAGTTTTATTTGGACAATGCTGTTCTTGATATTCAGCAGAATATCACATTTGTCAACTCTATCAATGCCACATCATGTTAGAACCAATAAGTAACAAATGGCAAGTGTGTTGGAAGGCTTGGTAAGACATGTGTTCTAAATATGAGAGAGGGACCCAACAAAGATTCAGAAGCTCACTAATCACATCGGTGAAACTAGTAGGGGTACACCATGTGAGACATGCCAGGACATCCCATCCCAAGTAACAGACAAATTATTGCATCCTATACCTTCTACCAAAATGGCTTCTTTAGATTCTGGAGACACATATTCTCTATTTAGGAATACTGCTCCCATACACTGAGTAACAAGATAGGTTGTCACCTGTAAATAGGGTCCAGATTAGGAAAGGGCTCTGAGCAGGCCTAGCCTGCAGTGCAAGTAGCACTGCTGCCTGACCCAGGTGATTTGACACATGCTACGTGAGGCTTCTAGGCCTTTCACCTGTGCATAGGGGCTTTTCCTTCACGCAGAACTACTATTATAAATGAAAAACTAGATATTGTTTTCACATATTTAGATTACAAAACTATTGGCAGGATATAATTCAATTCTTTTGTTAAAAATTATTAAAATGCATGTACATCAAAATGACATAAACCAAAATGTTAATAGTCATCTTTGTGTTGGTATAATCGTGGCTGTCTGAATTGCTTTCTTTGCCTTTTACTTTTTTCTACAAACTAGTTAAATGAAGAAATAAACCACAGAAAAATGAAACTTAAAATACCTATGAAAACGCCTATGACTTTCTCTGACAAAATTACATTCCCCCATCCTCCCTATTTTATATGTTCTTTCTATTACTGCAGGTAACATCTGAGGGCAAGTGATGTTTTGGACATCTTTAATTCTGTAGTCTATACAATCTAACTACATATCTGGGGATAACAGCAGTTACTCAACAGATGTGTTTATTGAGTTGAACTACATAAAGTTTTCTTATTGATTATGGCTGAATAATCTCTGTCTTTTGTATTTATCCTATCCAATTACTCTTTATTATATGTATCAGAACTAACAGAAATTGAAAAGAATTTCCTAGACATAATGCAACAGTTATATCGAATTCAAGATCAACTTTCAAACCCGAGTTTAAATTTGTGAAGATTGTAGGTCTATATTCTCTGGTTCTCAACTGTTTAAACAGTTCCACCTTTTAATTCGTATGAATTGTTTTCCCATTTTTAGCAGCGAACGCGGAGTCATAGGGCATTGGCAGCTCTCACCACCTTTGTTGGAAGACCGATCATTACGTTAAGTATTCCTTTTTACCTTTCTGTGACGTTGAGACAGCAGTTTCCTCTCTCTGACTTCTTTGTACAGACACTTGTTTGCTACTATCCTCCTCCTTTGCTTTCCAGGGCCTCGGTCCCTGAGTCCAGATGTTTTTCTGGGTGACTCCAAGAACACATCTAGGTTGCACGGTTTTCTTCTGCTCTTGAAGCCCCCATCTCAAATTGGACTCAGTCTTCAAGCAAGCCTTGTTAAGCACAAAGTATGGCAAAAACAGTCGCCTTCCTGAGGACTTGTGCAGCTTCTCCGTATACTGTACAGCTCGGAGAAAGGTACAAATCATGTTCATAGGAAACTGCTCCGCTGAGGGACGATGTCAACTACAACCAGCAAAGCTTCACAATCACACTACACACCCAGCGGACAGGTTCACAAGTCAATACACTCACATTACGCAGCGTATTAGGTAAAAATGTTAGCTCCGATATCGTACATTAAGACGAAAAGTCTCCTCAGGGAAGCTGACGTCTACCTTCCCCTCTCTCCTCTTCCCACTTAAACTAAAATGCTCTTTGAGTACCTTCTACGCTGACATTCACATTCTCCCCGCCATGCCTTCGCAAAGTACCCTGGGAACCCTTGAGGTGGCCTGGGAATAGTAGTTTGATGACCTAGCTCCTGACTGAGTTGCCGCGCTGGAGAGAGCAGAAGGGCCTACACTTCCCACAATGCAAGGCGACGGCCCCACAGTTCCCAGACACCTCGGCGCGGGCTGACTGCGCATGCGCAGCAAGAGCTTGGCGCCCCGGGAAGGCGGGGCTGGGTTACTGCATGGTTCAAGAACTTGAAAAAATCAAAACAGCAGTTATAAACTGCATGTTTTCGTGGCCCTTCTGGAGAGCAGTGTGCAAACTAGGAAATTTCCTGTCTGACTGGGGCTTTGCCATTCCTTATGGACAAATGCTTGTTTTTACGGTTCAGTTCTCCAGACAACCAGACAATAGAGAGCCAGCAAGCGAGGTCCTCACCAAGGAGGCGCGACTGTCCTAAACCCCAAGCGGCGGACTTGCCGTCTGGCGTCCTTGGCTTTCTTGGGGAAAGAAGCCGGGACCCGGAAGTTTCTAGAATGCCGCTCCAGCAGTCGCTGTTAAGGCGGCGGGCCGCCCTACAGCACGCGCACGCGCACGCGCACTGCTGGCCGCGCGCCTGCGCACGCGCGCCGGGACCGGACGCGCCACATTTAAGCCGCGGCGCTCGGGGCTGGCCCAGCCTGGTCTCCATGGCGACCGGACGCGGTCGGATCCTGCGGCAGCACTGGCACTGCCTCCAGACGCTGCGCTGTTCCCTCCGCGGCGGCGGCGGCACGGGGCGAGCGAGCGCGGGCCCGGCCGTGGGGCGCGCCGCGGCCTCCGGGTTCAGGTGACGGTCGCGGGACTGCGCGCGGGGGTTCTGCGTGGCGGGGGAGCCCCTCACCGCCCCGCCCGCGGCCCTCTCCCGAGTGTGCCTTGTAGGTCCCGCCCTGGCGCGGGAAGGGGCCGAAAGCACGGGCAGGGGAGACGCTTTCCAGCTGGAAGCGTGGGGTTCCGCGGGTCAGGACGCAAGTGAAGTGGTTTCCCAAGGAAACGCCCTTTCTCCTCGTGCGTTCGGCTGGTCGGCGCTGCGGGGCCGCGGGGAGCCCTGCGCCCCCGGGCGCCTCGCGCGGGCCGGGATGCGCCGCCGCACGTGCGGGGACAGGTGCGGACCTCACCTGGGCCCCGCTCCTCTGTAACCAGGAGCCGCCTTTCTTCGTTTTTAGGGTCTTATAACTCAGGGGAGTATAGATTTTTCTCTCCCGCTCACGAATCGTGCACGCACCATCCCTGAGCAGACAGCCCGGGCAGGCAGGTTGGCCTGGGGCGGCTCCTCCTGGGCTGCACTTTGGATGTCAAGGCCAAGTTGCCTTCTAGACTGCCACACCTTGGCCCTCACCTTCTGACCCTACCCCGTCTTCCAGTCTAAAGGCAGGGGCCTGCGCTATTTTTGTTCTGGTGCCGCAGAGGCTCGCTCCCTTCCATTGCCCTGGGGGTTCCCTGGAACTGGGGAGTGGCCCTCTTCTAAGGCTAGAGAGGCGATTTCCAGAGGAAGAGAAAGGAGCAGGGAACAGAAGAAGCAGCTTCAGTTTAACTCAAAAGAAGTATAAGGATCCAGTGTTTCTCAAGTTTCGACGTGCTATAATGGTACCTTGTTAAATCCCTCTCATTTTATCATAGGAGTTCCTAGCGCTGTATTCATCGCTGTAGTTAGTTTACCGAGTGGAGGGATAATGCTGAGAATGGTTTACGTTCTTGAAAACCTTTTGCTCGTAAGGTTTCCCGGTTTATAGATATAGAAAGAAAGTCATGCACATTTTGCCTTCTAATAAACCATGTGTCTATGTTTAATCATTAAAAAAGGATTCAGTTACTTATTAGTTCAGCTATTTAAGTTTTGTTCCCCCCCCCCCAGTCTCCAGGAATGTCCCATGTCCTCTATAGGTCTCCAATGCTCCACTTACCCTGGTTTTGGAAGCACAGCTCTCTTCCTTAGTGCCATAATAGTCTTGCTTGAATACTTGTAATGCTAGACATACCACAAGCCTTGTGACAAATAAAATGGTGACAATGCCTGCAAAAATTCTATCATGTAGGAGAGAAAGTAGAAATTTAAATAGGAAACTTGAACTTTTAATCCATTTGCCACTAGTACTAAAATTAGTCTTTATGTAGTGCTCTGTTAGAGGGAAGCTGAATGCTTTTTATATGAATATTTTATTCCTTTGTAAGTTGAGTGAACTTCCTGGTGGGTTGATATAATTACAGTGATTGTCATTATGCCTGAAATGGGAACCTGAATTTCAGCCTGTGATTTGGACACGTATACAATCTTTTGGTAAGGAAAAGTCTGGTGCTAAGAATAGAATGATTGACCATGTTCTAAGCAGGTGGTTATTTTTAATGTCTCACTGTGGAAAATTAGATGTTAAGGAATCAATGGTTCCCTTTTGACATAAAATGTGAGTGTGTATAAATGTTATCAACTAAGAAAAATAGCAGAAGGCATATCAGGTTGGCTTGATTTATACCTTGTGTAATTTATTTGAGTTACCAGATATTAAAAATCAGGAACAGAAATTAGATTTTTAAAACATTAGACTTATTCAAAGCTGTCAGGCAAAAAGCTGTCACTTGAAAAAAATGTTTTTAAACTAAATTTGGCTATATCATTAAATGTCTACATTTAACTTTGTAGACATATGTTAATAGATCTGCATGAGGATATACATGGAACTTAATGATTTGTTAATTGTGTGGCCCTTAAAAATGTGCAGTTGTTTTATTTTATGGAGAAATGGAGATATGCTTTCAGTAGTGCCAAAAGTTACATTGGTAAGATTTATAATCTTATCTAAGATGTGGTACAAAGAACAGTTAGGAGATGACAGTCTCAGGGCCTGTCTGCCTCTCGCTTGGGACCTTAAACAAGTTCCTTTAGTTGCCTACTTAGAGCCTTAGTCTTCTAATCTGTGAAATGAGGGATTTTACGATATCTATTTTAATTGTGGAAAAACAAAACAGCAAAAAATAGGCTTTAACATTTTTAAAGTGTGAAAACATGTTTGTAAGAAAATAGCCTTCATGTTCCAATTAAATAAAGGAGGATGAAATAAGTTTTGAAACACTTATCATATTACCCTGCACAGAGTATATGGTTAAGAACTATTTGTAGAATTGAACTAAGTAAATAAACCTTGTCAAATGTTTTCATTAGGGACAGATGAATATCTATTTGTTATAGAATCAGGAATTCAGATTAGGGAAAAAGCCTTTGGTACTTAAAACAACTAGTACCAAACAGGATTTACTAGCTTAATTGTAACTTAATACTATCGTGGAGTGGGAGAGATACAGCATGATTTTGAGGAACCCACTAAGATTATTTTATTTATATATTTATATGCATATACTTTTACAAACCAGGTGACTTTATTTACAGTGTTTTCACAGTAGTCTTTCATAAGTTCTGGACACATAAGTTTTTCCTTAAGAACTCATGGATCAGTTGAGGCAGTAGGTGTTCTTGAAACATCTGGGCACACCCTAGCACTGTGCTTCTCAAATGGGTGGGTGCCAGCAGGCAGGGATGCATAGGGCGTCTTCCTCGTATGTAAAATTAACACAAAGCCTTTGGGGGAAAATGTTAAATAACTCAACTGGTAAGTAATGTAATACATTTTTATGATAAGACAAAGATAAATTATCTAGTAGAATACAATATTTGCATTAATTTTTAAGATCAAAGGAGAGTCTTCTAAGAAGTTTTGAGTTTGCAGGCTGTGTCTCTAGATTTCAGGGGTCCTGGTTTCAACTTCTTTAGGGGGTTTTGTTGCTGGGAATGCCTTTGAGAACCACTGCTCCAGTCTAAACGATTTTGCTGTCAAACTGTGATTCATAGCTTCTTGTGCATGTGCAGTTTTGAAATTAAAACAGTAACTCCCCATAATTTATTACATATTCCATATATTAAGAAAAATTAAAAAATATAAGTTTTGTCCTTTAATCCTCCAGTCCCCTTTTAAAGAAGCCACCACCACCACCTACAAATCAGATGTATTAACTGTTAATACCTTGTCTTTCCTTCTAGACCTCTTTTCTTTGTATGCAGGTGTTTACTTTTTCTCTTAAGGAAATACAAAAATAAGTTTATGTAGTATATACTGACTTTTTCCAATCACCATGTTGTTATTTCAGCAGATATTTATTGAATGCTGTCTGCGTGCCAGGCAGGTTGTGGGTGCTGAAGGATCAGCAGTGAACAAACTTGTGCAGTGTACCTGCCCAGGTGGAGCTTACATTCCAGTGATAGCAAACAGACAGATAAGTAAAATGTGTAGTGTTGGACAGTGATGCGTGCTAAGGAGAAAGAAAAAGAAAACCAAGGATAGGGCACAAAGTCTGTGTATGTGTTAGGGGCTAGCGTGCACTTTTAGTTAGAATGGTCAAGGGAGGTCTCAGTGAGATGGTGACATTTGAATAACTGCCTGAAGGAGGTGAGGGAGCAAGCCCTAGAGACACCTGGAAGACATCCCGGACCTATTTCTAATTCAGACACTTGAAAATGTATATTTTGATTGAACATTGTTAACTATATTAAGGTCATACAATTTAACCAATCCTGATACTGTTTCTGGTGTTTTTCCCAGTGCAGACAACTTTGAGATGGACACTTTTGAGTGAACTGTCTGGGGACATTTTCTCACCTTAGGATATGTTTCTAGAGTGGGGAACTCCTGAGAGATTATTATTTGATGGAAAAATAATAGAAATTCCTTTTACTTAAAGCTTAGCTGTTAGAAACCTTTGTCAGTTGAAGATATTTTATCTTTGAATATGTAATACAGATCAATGTAGACTTTATAAAAATAACCATTTAAAAATAAGTAATGCTTTTAAGTAATTTTAGAGTACATTCTTTATAAACTTAGTTTACTAATGCTTCCCCATCCCCACTCCAAATTTATGTCCACTCGGAACCTTAGGATGTGACTTTATTTGGATATAGGGTCTTTGAAGATGTAATTAGTTAAGATGAGGTCATGGCCCTCAATCTGACATGAATGATGTCCTTATAAGAAGAGAAGCCATTATAGACACACATGGAGGGAGTGAAGAGGCAGAGACTGGACTTAACGCCTCCATGAGCTAAGGAACAGCAAGGATTGCTGGCAGCCACCGGAGGAAATAAGGACGGATTCTTTGCTAGAATATTTAGAGGAAGCATGGCCTTGCTGACACCTTGAGTTTGGATGTCTGGCTTCTAGGGCATGAAACAATACATTTCTGTGATTCTAAACCCCATGGTTTGTGGTACTTTGTTACGGCAGCCCTTGGAAACTAATACAATTAGGAAATTTATTTTACTTCTGACTGCTGTGTTAGGGCCAGGTCAATGGAGTTAAAGTTTTCTCCTGTGGAAACTTTCATTTAAACAAAACTTTCAACAGAAGTACTATAAAAGTATACAACACAGGTAGAATTCTCTGATTGCAGGGAGAGGGGGCACTGTGAAAACTTCCCAGATTAGCATCTCTTCCTGTTCTCTGTCCCTCTCCTTCCTGCTCTGTAGAGCACAGATTGAAAACCACTGGTCTGGCCTAACTTGGAAACATGGGCAAGAAAGTCAGGTAAGACAAAAGCACATCGAGCATCTTTTGCTGAAGCTGGGATGGAGAGGCATGTGCATTCATTACCCTCCAGGGTCTGGGAAAGTTTACCTTCTTCAGCCTCTCCTGTGCTGAGATGCCAGTGGTGCAGATGCTAGCTAGTATTTATGGAGGGCTTACCCTGTGCCAGGGTTGGGCTTGTTTCTAAGGAGAAAAATCTGTCAAAGGAGGAGGAACTCGTGCTGTGGTTGCTCAGAGCATTGTCCCCATGCGCTTGCTGAGTGTGGCAGACAGGTGCTGGCAGGTGTTTTGCTTACTGTCATATGCAGGTTGTGGTCCTGTGGCCAGGGACCATGTGGCCTTGGGTGAGGTCCCTTATTTCACTGCATGAGTCCCCTGATAGCAGGCTGTGCTCTGAAGCATCCTCTGGTTAGATGCGCTCTGTGTGGGTTTCATAATTCCCCTTCCTTCCAAGTTCTTAGGACACCTCAGTTTTGCTCCCTGTTATTATTACTCAGTCCATTTTGAGTGTTATTCCAGATATATCTGGGGAATTGGCCTGGCATGGAAAACTGAGGGTGGTTAAACTCTCAATGAACAAGTATGTATTTGAAGTAATGGTGTTGGTAAATTGAGCATATGGATAACATAGACTCAGATTGTAGTTACTCTTCAAGTAGCTTGCTGGGTGGGAGGTGGGTCAGCAACCAGCATGTGTGTGTTGTACTTCCTTAAAGAAGCAGCTTCCAGACCTTTCCAAGAGAAGGGGCAGATCCACTAGGCACTGTCTGGGTGGGCTGCTGTCTAGATGTGGGGCTCTGTGACTTGCTGGGTGTTTGGGGTGCCCTCCAAGCTGCCGTTACTGGCTTTGAGGATTGATCTTAATGGAAGCTTAGGAACCTCTGAGAAGGACTCATAGCATAAAATATTATACCTATTTAATTGAATCTAAAGAAACATTGATTGTAAGATGGACTGTTATTTTATGTACCACCAAAATGAAAAGATAGCCGATTGAAATATATTTCATCGAATATGAGATGTCAAAACGCGAAAACATTTGTGGATGAGTATTTGGTACTTTGTGGCTGTGACTTAACTGCCAAAGTGAGAGTTGGGACCCTTCCTTATCCCTTAAAGGTCAGCAAAGTCATAGATTATGTTGACAGTTCCAATTCACTAATTTGAAGTTTTTAAAAAAATCTGTTATGCTATCCTTATTAAGTTTCTATTGGGAAACTGGCCAGTTGATACATTTAACTTCAGCCTTTTTGTTTCCATTAAATATATTTTATAGTACCTCTTTGGCATTCTGACAGCATATAATGAGGGCAGGTATCAGTAGACCTTAGGGTGGAAACACATCCGAGTAAGTCCAGTCTCCTTGTTTACTGCCCAGGATGCTGGATGTCCCAGCATCCCTCTATCCCTTTTCCTTCCTTCCTTCCCCTCCTCCCCTTCCTTTCTTTGCAGAGATGAAGTTTTTCAGCAAGTAACCTTTAAAGTTTATGGATCCTTTAGAATTTTGTAGAAGGGAACAGATAATTCACTTCATTGATAATTATATACCTTGAATTTCCCACCTTTATTTTCAGAGAGGAGCCCGAGGTCAAATGTGCTGCTGCGGGCGGTGCTGCTGCTCTGAGGCAGAATCCCAGAGGGGAGCTGCGCCGTGGGAGCTCCTCCTCCAGCTGCTCTGTGCTCCTGGATAGGTGAGCAGCAGAAGCGGACTGTCACTTCCTGGGGCGGGAGGTGGGGTGGGGTGGGGGCTGGTGTGTGTGCTAGGCATGGGGTTATTAGAGAAAGTTATAATGCTGTGTGTTCCAAGCTGCTATTTTGAGCTCTCTTAGAATAGGGCTATGTAGGAAGAATGTACACCATGGGGAGTTTGATGTGAGTCATGAGCCTGTCACCACTTTCCTAGTGAGACAAGTTTATGAAATGAGACTTCTGAAAGTGACAAGTAAATTGAGTTTTCCTTTTATTTAAATGTTCTTCAAAATTATTCACTTTACAGTTGATAAAGGCAAAAAATGATTAAAATGGGTTCTCCTAAAAGCTCGAGAGCTCTCTGAATTTCTTGGCTTTTAGTATTTGGAGAACTTATTTTGTTGTGGCAAGATTCTGGACTGTGACCCTCAGCACCAAGATCCGTAGAAGTTTTTTAAAAAAGCTATTATTTGAAATCGGTGCTTAGATGCCTGTGGATTCATACCGTAGTGATGTGTGGAGCACCAGCTATTGGGTAAGAGCTGTGCGGAGCCCTGAAAGCTTGTGATTATTACAGAGAGACCTTTCTCACTGCAGGAAGTAAGGCCCACGGAGTCTGCACATTGCGAACCATGATTCAGACACGAGTTGCCTGATTCCAAGTTCTGGGCTTTTAATATTAGATCATAACTGGCTCAGCTAACAATGTACCTATTTTTGTGTACATACTTTAATGTATTTTCAAAAAGAAATTAAAAGCCAAAAATAGATTTAATTAGGAATAGTAATTTAAGCTTAAAACCCTATGCTCTGGGAGGAGAGTCTGTCATACAGTTATCTGATATGAGAGGGGGCAAATATTCATTCGTTTGGTTCACCCATCCGTTATCTTCCTGCGGACCTCCTCCGCCAGATGCTGTGCTTGGTATTGGGACAGAATGGTGACCCACTCACATGTGTTCTCATGAAGCTGAGATCTAGGGGGAGAGAAAGATTTAAGTTAAAGCAAATCCTAGCAAATTGGGGTATATGCTGTCAAGAAAACAAATAGATTCCATAATCCAGAATTTTGTGGTGGGGTGGTGAGGAGAGACTCTCTGAGGAGGTGAGGTTCAGGTGAGAACTGGACATTGAGGAGAACGAGCTTGGAGGGGAGCATGCCAGAAAGGGGAGAGCACAGGGGCAGAGGTGGGCCCCAAATGCTGCAAGATCCAGGTAGGAGGGGCCCATCAGCAGGGCTGCCAGGCCCTGGTAAGGGGTGTGCACCTTATTCACAGTGTGGCATCATGTCATTTGGTTTTTACAATTATCTTGTTTACTTATTTACCTGTTCGCTCTAGAAGGAGGGGAGATGGAGAGACACAGGCAAATGCGAGATGTATTTGGAGACATAACTGACATGACTTCTTTGTGAATGACCTTTATGTTTGGGGGGAACAGAACAGCTGTGCAGGTAGGGACCCAGAACTGTGGGCTTAAGCAGCTGTGCGAGTGAGGTGCTGCTGGTAGAGATGGAATGGGGGTCATTGGGGGTCATGTTGATGACTCTGGACTTGCTTGTCACAGCTGAGTTGGTAGGACACGTGCAGAGGAGGGTGCCAGGTGGACAGTGGCTATGGCAGTCTGGTTCAGGGTGAGACCATGCGGGGCTCGCAGCCATGCAGGTCCTCCGGGGCTGGTGTGGAGGAAAGCAGAGGGGGCTCAGGAGCAGGCCCGGGGACCTGGGACAGGGAGAACCACCAGGCAGCCAGGGAAGACCCCCGAGGCCAAGAAATCAAGGAGGGGGGCTCTGTGTGAGCCAGAAGAGGAGAGGGCTGCAGGAACAGGAGCGGGGGGTTCCATGCCGCCCAGAGCGCTGGGCGGGGCAGAGGGCAGTGGGGGTGCAGGGCCCTGAGAGCGCGGTTTCGGGTACGTGGAAGGGAATGGGATGGGTACTTCTTTTCATATTTTGGTGTCATATTTCACACTGTAATGTGAAAAACAAAAGAAAGTGGGAGGCGTAGAAGTGGAGGCAGCAGGTGTAGACACATTTTTTGTTCTTTCCCAGAAGCTTGGCAGTGAGAGGCTGTGGTAGCTGGAGGCTGGGGGTGGGGAGCAGCAGAGGAAGAGCACACTTTCAGCGTGTGAGATCCTGGGAGTGTTTTCTGGGTGGAAGTGAGTGGTGCAGAAGGGTGAGGCAGAAACAAAACACCCTTGAGGACCTGACTGGGCACCTAGAGCACAGGTGCTTTTGTAGGGCCACCTGCACATTCTCCATTGGAAATGGGGGGGGGGGGAAATTACAAATGCAAGAATATTGGAATAGGTCCACGATATGGAAAAGGGGCAAGGACGTGTTCATATCTCAATTCCTATACTACTGAAAATGAACACACACAGATTAAACTTTCTTAGGAGAGCCCATTAGTCTGAAGCAGAGTTTCCTTGTTCTGATATTTTGAATGTCTTTGGTTGTTCTACCTCCCACCTTCCTCCTCCTCTCTCTCCTCCCACATCCCCTATCCCTGCCCCTTGCAACGTGAGGTAATTGGAATCCAGTAGAAAGTAACCCCATAGGGGTGCAGACATTGACTGTACCAGCTTTGAGGAAACCCTATGAACGATAATTGAGAATGTCTTTGATCTCTACTGTTTTAACTATAAAGTTAAAATTTCTTCTTTTGCCAGAAGTACACAGAGAGGATCCTCTTTTATTATGTTCGTCTGGTGGGTAGGAATGTAAAAACCTGTCTTGAGTAGCGTTTTATTCTGGTTAAGTAATTCTTATATTTGTTGGTTACCTTTCTGAAGTGTGGTATTTAAGCCCAACTCTAAATTTTTTTTGAATTACACTGATTTAAAAAATAATTGCTATGAATTTTTGTGAAATAGTTAAATCAAAATATGAGAACTATATACAATGGATAATTCAAATGTTCATGAAAATGAACATTTTCTCGTGTTTTCTTGTAACTTTGCCATCTCTAGCATTAGAGACCTTTTCTCATTGAAAGGGTTTAATTTATTGACTCAATGTAAGGGATTTCTTTAGGGGAGAGATTGATAATTAGGCAAAGCTTTTCGTTAAATTCTCGGAATGTCTCTGGTTAAATATCTCTTATCCCGGAAGCTTTGAGCAGTGGGAGGACTTAGTGACACGAGTCCCATGTGTATGGCATTAACCATCTTTTTTTGGGGGATCCACTTAATTCTTTCTCTTCAGAATTTTAGGACTGATTACTTCCTTGTGAAACATTTGGTAACCTGATTTTCATCATAAAAGAAAACATTTAAAATTGTTAAAATCGCAAGTAGAGAGTATGGGCAAGCCATTTTAAACTGGCTCAAGATCCCCCTGCCCCGGACTTCCTTCCTAGATCCCCTCACCCGGCTCTCGGCTGCGACCCACTGCAGCTCTCTCTTCATTGGCCCTGGTACCAGGGGTTCACAGGGGTCCACAGAGGCTGTTCCTGACTTCCTGATGCTAGTGATGCTTTCTAGCATCTTCGGATTCTTACTGTGTTTTGTAGAATTCTAAGATCATGGAAATAGTTGGAATATTGAGAATACATCTCAATGTCACATTTAGGCACATAAACGAAAAAGACACTTCAGAAAACTTTATGGGGCTTGGTGTTTCCTTGAAGCCCCAAAGCCATCAAAGGTGAGAGGGCATTCAGCAGGGTACACAGGAATGACATGGGTTAGCTGCGAAGTGAGTTGGCGTTTCCCATTACATTTATTTTCGACGGGGGTGGGGAAGGGTCTGTGTTTTTCTTATTAATAGCTAAGAAAGTGTTCTCTGCCTTTTCTTTTATTTCCTTTTATCTCACCAAAGAAAAATAAAATACATACTTTCACACAAGAGGTAGTGAAATCCTGCCTGTTGATTCATAGTGTGTGGACTTGATTAAAATGCTGAGGAAATTAGCTTTTGTACATTTGGGTTCACGTACATGACATAAACCAATAAAGTTTATGTCAGGAGAATTACAATAACTAGAGAATTTCAATCAAGAAAGTAATTGAAGATGAGGGTGCACTTTGACTCTTAGACAGGAGGAGTCTATTTATTTCCATCTATTTAGAGATGAACGGCCAGTCCTTTTCTGGATAATTTGTAGATTGAGCACGGGTTTCTGATTTTCCCCCTCTCTCAGAATGCCTTCGGAAATCTTGCTGAAGATATTTTCCTACTTGGATGCTGTGAGCCTGCTGTGTATTGGCTGTGTGAACAGGCGCCTTTATCATCTGGCCAATGACAAGTAAGAAGCAAACCAAATCTCTGTTAGGTTTTGATGACAGTTTGATGGAAGTCATGAAAACTACTAAGAACTTTTAACCATTTTCTAAAATGGAAGAGAATTAATTTCAAGAGTATTTTTAGATACACAGAAATATGTCTGTTGCTTTAAGTAGTCATGATATTTTCAAATACTTGCATCTGTCTTCTTAGAGAAAGGAATATTCTTTGCATGTACCAAAAATGATCAAACTTGTTATTGTTATTGCTGTTGGGGAATGCAACTTTAACCCCTCTGTTAGCCAGGAGGACTTGGCTGTGTTTGTCCCAGAATCAGACAGTCTTGTCCACACAGTCTCAAGCAGCAGCACTGCAGGGACCTGCCCACATTAACTGTGGCCCTGGCTGCGTGGAGCAGAATGAGTGCTCCCTACTGGCAGTCAGGCAGGTCCTAGAGAAGAAGAGGAAGGGGTGAAAGTAAACTTAGCTCCTCCTCCCAAACTCACCCATCAAATGTATTTGGGAAGAGTGAAAGGGGAGGAGAGAGGCCAAGACTATCCTGTCTTGGAGGCTGTACCCTTGGAAGCAGGGAGCCAGAGGAGAGGGAGTCACCTCCCCCACCTGGGCTTACGAGACATCTGTGGAGTAAAGAGGAGAAATGCTCACTTCGGTTTTGTCGCTGTGGTCTTAGCCTGCAACTCAGAATTTTGTCTTGGAGACATGGTGGAATCCTCCTAACTTCCGGTAAGAATGTCATGGCCTACAACTTAACATTGTGGTGTTTTAGGGGACTTCTCTCTTTCAACATCAAAAGGTCAGACAACTATTGATCCTATGTGGAACCCACATACCAACTAGGAAAGACATCAAGATTAGAGGGAATGCAGATTTTAAAAATTTTTATTTATTTATTTTTAGTAGAGATGGAGTTTTGCTTTTGTTCAGGCTGGTCTTGAACTCCTGAGTACAAGGAGTCTTCCCACGTCAGCCTCCCAGAGTGCTAGGTTTATAGGTGTGAGTCACCATGCCTTGCCTGGAATGCAGGTTTTAACTGGTGGTTTTGTTTACTAGATAAGGAAATGGAGGATGACAGAAGGACAGCCGTATATTATTATATTTAATCCTGGACCATGGTGGGCAGGGAATATTTTCTGGTATGGTGGTTCTCAAATGCCTGTCCATAGAGGATTTCATCAGAACCAGCTGGGAAAGTTTAAAAAATGTGGATCCCTAGCCTGCATTTCTAGAGATTGTAATTCAGTGCTCTGGAATCTGTATTTTTAAAATTCTCTAATGAATAGTCAAGTTCTGAAATGACTAATCTAGTGCATCTTTGATGATGGATGTCTGCCACTTAAGTGAGGAACTCAAAACAGCCTTCAGATCTCATTAAAGCTGTAATCAACCACTTTTATACTCAGAAGGGGATATATACCATTCTCTTGTTGGCAAGGGTGGTTTTTCTTTTCTTTCAATTTAAAAAGATGTTTCCTGCACGGAAGAATATATGTCTGTCTGTCCATCTGTGTCAATATGTACACACACATATCGTTAAATGAAATAATGAATCATGTTCTTGAAATTAGTTGTAGTATGAATGTAGAGTAATTTTTAAGTGTCTCTTTCCTATTGACCTCATAAGAGATGAAGGTGCTCACCGGAGCAAAGTACAGTGAGGCATTCGTCAAGGAAGGAGTCAACCAAATGTCTAAATCTGTAGTGTTCTCACTTTATTTAAGGATAGAACTCAGAATCTTTAGATAAGCTGATAAATTATAGATTTTCTAGTTTCTTTACATTTCACCTCTCTCCACTTTACCTTGATAGGCCCAGATGGTGCAGGAACTAGGCCTTTAAGCAGATTTAGACATTCTCTGTTGTTGAAGGCTCAGGGAATAAGAGTGTGAGCTCTGATTGAGGCTGCGTGGATTCAAATCCCAGCTCCCCCACACACGTGAGTGCACAGACCTGGGTCAGATCCCTTTGCACCTGGGCCTCAGTTGCATCATCTGTACCATGAGAACAGTAATAGTGGCTACTGACTGGGTCTGTTTTGAGGATTAGTGAGTTAATGTATATGAAGTGCTTAAACAACATTTGACACATAGTAAGTGCTCAAAAACCTTATGTTAATTGTCATCGTTAGTTGTCATTATAAATAACCTTCACTTTTTTCTCTTTGTGAAAGCAATGCATGTTCCTTGTTGAAAAATTAAAAAATAGGAAGCAAAAGTACAATTCAGTTTTCACTGTTATTAATAATACTTTGTGTATATATCCTTTCTGATCTTTTAAAAATCATGCATATATTTTAAAAAAACAAGGTAATAACCACATTGTATATACTTTCTATTTTTTTTTTTTGGTAATAGACCTCCTATTCAGTTATTGATGTAGGAAGGCAGTGGTTTGGATGATCCTAAATATTAATAATATAAGATTTCTCTCTTTAAACTTGACCCTGGGAAACAGGCTTTTCCTACTTTTATGTTTTTGGTATTAGTGAGTCTAAAACAATCAATCTCTAACTGCAGTTCACTTTAACACATGAACAGCTACAGATGTTCAGCTTGACTTATTCATGGAATTGGACTATTTAAAAATTATTATGCATTTCTTATTTAATATATTGCTACTACAGGTACATGAAAATGTGTCTTAGTTAACATATTTTTTCTCCCCTGCCCCCACAGTTTTATTTGGATCAGAATCTACTCAACTGCTTTTCCATCTAAAAAATCTAATTGGAAAGTTAATACAGTAGAGGAGACGGCTGTGTCTATGAGCGTACTGTCAGTTGAAGATAAAGAAGCTGGATATTGGAAGAAAGAATATATCACAAAACAAATAGCATCTGTAAAAGCCACACTAGCTCAGGTTCTCAAACCTGTCAACCCTTACACAGGCCTTCCGACGAAGACCACAGAGGCCCTCAGGTATGCAGTGTGCTCCTGAGCAGCGGCCATCGGCTGCTTGACAGCACTGTAAAATGTTTCTGTTTATAACCAAAAAAGGACGATGGTGTCAGCTCAGAGTATTGTATATAAAGGACATATGTGCAATTTAGATTGTGGGGGACTGTCTCTGATATGTTTGTGTTTTTGTGCATCTATAAAATATATAGTATTTTCCGATTCCACGTACCGTTAGCCTTCCACATCCACAGACTGAACCAACTTCAAATTGAAAATATTAAAAAAATCCAAACAGTAAAAAAAAACTACACAACAATAAAAATAATACAAATAAAAAAGGCAATACAGGGTAACAACTATTTACATGGCATTTCCATCGTGTTAGGTATTATAAATAATCCAGAGATGGCTTGAAAGTATAAGGGAGGATTCCTTAGGTTGTATGCAGATACTGCCCCATTTTATTGTTAGGGACTTGAGCATCCATGGACTTTGGTTTTGTGGTGGTCCTGGAACCAATCCCCCAAGGATACTGAGAGATAAATAGTATACAGCCTAAAGTTCTTAGGAAAAGCAGATAAAACCTAGTGATCTGCTCTAGTAAGGCAAGAATGTTCAAGGTGCCCTTTCTTATGTATGTATTGCCATACCCGGGGCATCATAGATGTCCAGTGAGTGTTAGGAGAAAAAGTCTAAAGAGAAAAATGTTGGTGAGATGAAAGTTATATCAGGCATGTTCTGAGAATTTTGACTTTCACTTTAGAAGTGATATATAAAATTGGCTTCAGCTTTTTTTTTTTTTTTTGCTATGAGGTAAACATTTTTAGCTTTCTTTTCTTTCTCCAGAAAATCTGGCTTAGGTTGGGCAATTATATTGAAAGAAAAAAGTGGAAAAGAATATATCATGGAGCATGTTGATCTTTCCATAAATGACACATCAGTTACTGTTCTGTGGTATGGCAAAGACTGGCCGTGTCTAGCGTCATTGTCAACCTTAGACTTGTGTGGTGTGACACCAGTTTTTATGGACTGGTATAAAACCCCCACCAAAAATAGGTAAGTACTAATTCAGTAGAACTGTTGGGTGAAAGTGTCTTGTATGTAAATATTAGTTGGCATTACTTTTGTAGTTCAAAAATACCACCATTATATTTTAATTTGACTATATCTTAAAGATTTTTCTATCATTCTGCAGCACTATAGAATAGGAAAAGAATGGGTTTATCACATTTCTGATTAGGTCTAAATTTAGGTTCCTTTTATTTTGGTTGTCTATAATGGTGGGGAAAGATATTGTAGTTAACAAAATTTCCTGGATGATGGCTAAATTTTTCAGGTTTTTAGTTTTAACCATTTTTAAGAGAAAGATACATAAAACGATTATATTTTCCTTCTTTAATAAATGGTACGCTAACTGTAGTCTGAATATGAGGTCTTGAAGTCATAATTATTACTTTGCCTTTCTCTTAAGCTTACTAGGTATGTGGCCTTATACAAGTAACTTTTTCTGTGCCTCCATTCTCTCATCTGTAAGATGGGATGATGCTGATGTAGTATTTAGTATGTGTGGCTGCTGTGAAAAATATCAAAAGATACCATTGTAAAATGCATAGATCAGATGTGTGTGCATCCCGCTGCTAATGCCTGTTGAGCCCTCAGTACTACTGTGTCATAAGGTGGCTGTGTGCCGAGTCCACACTCATTATACAGCTGGCACCTGCCTTTCCCAGCACATCTCTCGTGCTCACTTTAGTCGTCATTGGGTGTTTTTCCTAAAAGCTGGATTGTGACATGGAAACCTGAGCAGGCTGTCATTTCTTTAATAAAATTTATTGTAAATGCAAAGGTGGCATCTGCCTTCCCCAGTGTTGGTTTCACGTCCTCTCCCATCTCTGGTGTTTGACTTTCCAGCGGCATTTACCGTGTCATTTTTCTTAGCGTCCCTGCATGCTCTGGTCCCGCCCATTGGTTTCTCACATCTGTCCTTGCTGTGGACGGTGTTGAGACAGCTGGCATCAGTGCCTGCAGTCTCCATGGAGGGACAGGTTCTTTCATGGTTTCCCTGGATACAGATGCGTTTTGTGGCCCCTCTGTAACTGGGCCCCTTGTTTGAGGCCCCTCTCTGGGGTGCAGGCTCTGAGGGTTGTCAATTGATCGCTGAGCTCTCTCCCCATGCTGTGAACGTGAGAATATTCAGACCTCTTCGTTCTGTTAAGTCCAGGTCTTATTGTATTCTCAAAACATCCTTAATACTGTGATGAAAAAACTGTAAGTTATTTTTCCTGATTATATTACTGAAGATATTTTAGAAACAAGTTATCTTTTTAAAGTGGTATTTTTATTTGAATAAATCTTTGCAATTCATATGATATAATATGATAGATACCAGATTTTTCTAATGTAATAGGTTTTATGCATTTTGAAATTATGTTTGGAGAATGAACCCACAAACTCTGTACTAGTTTGAACAGTATATTACTTGGCATATCATGAAATGTTTATAGATGTTAGGATAAATGCTTAACAATTAAAATGATCATGAAAGACTAAGTTAAATGGATAATGTTGAATTGTAAAGTTCAGTTAGAGATGGTATATTCCTGAAAATTGTCGTCAAGGTCAGGAATGCTAGATACCACATAGTGACAAATGCTGGAATTCATTGGAAAATTAATTTAATGTAATTTATGTCCATCAAAACTCAATGGGCTTCAGCCAGCCTTTGAAAAATGGTGATAAACAAAACAAAATGTTTTTTTAGGAATCTATTTTGATAGGCATTTTTATTACAAGTTTATAAGTGAATGCTTTTATCATGCAGGCATATAAATCCTAGTGTGCATTTGTGTGACAGCCAGGAAGAGATTTTGTGGTTTTTATGTGGGTCCTTTTGTTTCCTCTAGGAGAGTTTTTTCAAGAACAGTGAAAGCCTTATTGGTGTAATTTGCAATTTGAATTTGTCTGTAATTTATATATACTTTTCTAGTCAGCCTCTAAATTTTCTTGCTTGTCAGTGTTTTCCATTCTGTAGTTTATGCTGTCCTCCTCCAGTGTGCGATAACTGTCGGGGAAATGTCAGCCTTAGTTTCTCTGCAGCGGCCTGTAAGCCCAGCACGTGAGGACTGAAAGTCCTCCTCAGGGTGGACTGAAACACCTCTACGGCCAGGAGTGTGTTCCAGCTTTGGACACATTGAAGAGTGAGGGAAGAGGATTTTTCATGTCCTTACCCTCCGTCCACATTAATAGTGATACTATCCACGACCACCGTTTATTGGGCACCTGCTGTGCGTTGTAATGCTCTCGTCCCTCTGAGGAGGCCAGTGATCTTTTCACACACAAAGAAACAGTCTGTGGTGGCGTGGAGTCACTGTAGTTTGGAGCTGAGGTTTCCCCGAGTCCACAGTTAGGTTCTTACCCCTATGTTCATCCTCCTCCAAGTATATTCTATATGCACTGAGTTTATTTTTAGTTTATACATCACACACATGCTCACCGACCACCTCTCCTTACCCAGTTGTGTTTCTCAGCACGAAAAGTTCTTTTGAAAAGTTGAACATGGGACTAGGGTGTTTTGGTAGCTGGGGATTTAGTTTTGATGCCTTACAGCCGCTCTTTTATTTGAAAGAGTGCCACAGCTGGTATCCTTTTTAATACTTAACGTACATTTGAACACCTGTTGCCTGCCAGCTTGTGCATTAGGTGCTGGAGGCCAACTCCTTAGAAATTTTGGTCTGTGTTGTATTCATTGACCATTGAGATCTCGTCTCCTTTATAATTTCCTGAGTGATCTCTAGGGTCCTGGGCATGACAGACACCTTTGTCTGCTATTATAGTATAGTGCTTATAAAAGGTTTCATTGTAGATGATTTTAAGTCTTATAACGTTGTCTTTTCTTACACATCTGAGTATTTACTCTTAGTCACTAAGATAGATTTCCCAATGTCTTTCCTTTATGAAAACACTCATGATTTTGAATTTATTTTCTAATGTTTCAATTTTCATCATCTCTGACTTACCCTTGATAATAGCTTTAAACGGCACATCTGCTTTCAGACAGCCCACTGAGACCACCTGCTTTTATGTCATGTAGAATACTTTGTCTTTGCTTGTGCATTGTGCCACTCACTGGTGAGGAACAGACTGTAGTGTTGTGCTGGGTTTGGGGGAAGGAACAGAAGATGGTTCTGCCACTTCATCCCTGTCCTGATCCTTCAGCTTCCTTCTGGCTGGGCAGAAGACAGCGAGAGCAACAGGGAGGGAAAGGAACAACAGTTGGATGGGACATTTGAATGTATCCACTTTGCCTTTTGTTTGTACCAGGCATTTGTGTCCCCACCTCACCAGTGTGCCTCTTAGTTGAGCACATTGTTAACAAGCTCTTCAAGTGTATTTTTAGATCTATTAAGGCGAACTGGCAACACTCCCCATAGAAAAGCTCATTTCTCTCTTTCCTCTTTTGGCATGAATGTTCACAGACCTCGATGGCATTCTTTAATTACAAAGTACAATCTGAGCCATTTAACTGAATCCACCATGCTTGGCTGGGACAGACTCGTTCGGATCTTCTGCCTAAGCCCTGGCCTTCTGGTGGGGCTGTGGAAGGTAAGATTCAAGCCCCTGTGTGTGCATCCTTTCCCCTCACAGTCAGTAAGAGATCAGATGGGAACTCCTTTGAGGCCTTTCAGTATTTGCATCCCATTTTACTGCCCTGCCAACTCCGTTTTCTGGTGAAAACAGTCCTGTCCATGCCATTGAGGTTGCTCTGCTGTTCTACTGTCTCAGATGACAGAGCATCTCTTCCTGCCTTCGTGGTTGTGTTCATGTTATTATTTTAATGTTGTGGGACTTTGCCCTTTCCCCTTCCAATCAGCCCCTGTTCCTTATTGTGTTCCTTTCATGTCCTTTCTCTGACAAAACCTGTTACTGTGTGTTCAACATGCTAGTGTCTCAAGCCTGTTTCTGATCCTGTAGATGTGGTGTTGGTTGAGTACAATCTACCCTTCAGGGTAAAATGTCTAAGAAGTTATCCTTTCTCTCTGCATAAGGCTCCTTGTTCCTCCAGATCAGGCTGATGACTAGGTCTCTTCTCTGGGGGCTGTTTTCTGGGCGGTCACTTCAGTGAAAAGTAGCACAGTAGGATGTCCCTCTCTGTACACTGTATAATGCAGGTTTAAGTCTGTGGCTTTGGTCCATGGATGTCTTAAGATAGCAGTTCACAAATTCAATTCTGAGACTGGGAGTGTGCACCTGTATGCAATGACGAGACAGAATCAAGACCTGCAGCTTCATTCAGCATCATCCTCTTTTACCTTTTTCTTCCCTCAACCTACGGTGTCAGTTTTCTTCCCTCCTTCCCTTCTGTATGAAGGTGACTTGTGGGTGAGGCCACACTTTGCCTGCTGTGTACATCATGACTTGAGTTCCTTGGTCTGCGCTGGCCTGCAGAGTGACAAGGGCTGTCCGGTTGATCGGTTGTCCTCTGCCTGGCTGTTGGAGAATGCACCTTCAGGTTTAGCACTGGGGCCATCTCTACCAGTCAGGGTCAGCTGTGGATCTGGGGAGAAATGATCAGTTCCTGAATAGTTACGTTTTCTGCTGTTCAACCTGATGGACAAGTGAAGAAGTTGAATGTAATTATTCCCACTGCGTTTGCCAAATCAAGCAGTTACTTGATAGAGGAATGTTTTGCCAGTAAAGTTCAGTATTTGTGGAATTAATCTGGGATCTGTGGAGGTTTTACCAGTGAAAAGATTTTGAGATGGCCTGGAACTAATAATGTATACTTTTGCAGTCATCATGTATAATACAGTGTTTTGATATTTCACAAGTGCTAGGATGTTAATTCTTCTGGTGTTGCATGCTCTGTGTGTTTGAGTGAACTGTGATCCCGCTGTCAATATGAAATACAAGCCTTATTAGATGGTAATAATATATTAGCAGTAATAATGCATTAGCACTGTGGAGATCTTATAGTTGTAAGAAACTGCATCTATCTGCAAGATGAATGTGCTGCAATCTTCACAATGACCTTGTGAAAAATTAAAATATTTCAGTTGAAAAATGTATTCTTTTTAATTAACTTTTCAGAAGAAGGAAGAACTGGCTTTTGTCATGGCAAATCTTCATTTCCATCACCTTGTGGAGAGGAGCTCATTAGGCTCGGCCACTACGTATGTATTTGTGGGTGTATTAATTTTTCGTATAGTCAATATTAAGGATTAGGAGTTGATGCCGTCTTAATATCCTGAGAATGGCTGCAGAGAGATTCTGTTTTTAATCAATAGACACAAGCCAACAGGCATGATTACTGTTATAAATAAATAAATTGCAGGCATAATTACTGTTGCTAAAATAATTGGATTATTCATGAGTACATATCTGCTTTACTTATTCCAGGTTGAGGGGTGTCTACCTAGAAGAATATTGTTTATAGGGCAGGATAGCTTCATTACTATAAGATGCCACTGCTGTCCCTGCATTGCATTTGCGGGAATTTTCATATCTGGCAAGGCGTGCAGACTCATAGCCCTCGGGCTGATTTTGGCCTGCAGACGAGTGTTGTATGGTCTGGACACTCTGTGACTTTTAATGAATTTGAACATCTTTGGGTGGGGAACATGCTTCCCATTTCACCACAGCTCTCCCCCTTCCCTTGTGGACTTAGACTCTCCTGAACTCAATTTTTTCTTACCTGAAAAGCTCCTGAATGTTTTTGAGTTTGTCTCCTTATGTAGTAAGGCTTTTCTTACTGAATAAAGCTTTATTTATCTTTGCTGTGGGTCTTCCGCCCAGGATGGTAACCTAGAGATGTGTTGCTTGGCGCATTTTCCTGCCGAGCACTTCTGTCCTCTGGACATGGAGAAGAATGCCGAGGGGCAGAGCTGCCTTTGTAGCACTGCCGTCCTGCGCTCGGAGCAGGAACTCGTTCACCTGTGGCCGTCTGTGCTGCCTGCAGACTCATGTCTGCCTGTGTTTGTAGAAGTTGCTAAAAGGAACATGGAGCAGTCCCTTTGAGTTCACGCTATTACGGGAATATAGTTCATGCTATTGGGAATCCTATAGAGTCGCATTAGTAGGAAGTAGTGCTTTGAATGGATGTTAACTTTTCTTTTAAAGTGTGTTCAATCCAAGTGTGTTGTCTCTTGTGCTGACAAATCTGTGTGTGCTGTTTGCTTTCCAGCCCCTACGAGCCGCCTCCTCACAGCCCCTTCCTGGATGACAGCCCCGAGTACGGCCTGCACGGCTACCAGCTGCATGTCGACCTGCACAGTGGTGGGGTTTTCTTCCTGTGTGGTAAATTTCATGATCTCTTCACCAAGAAAGGTGAAATTAATTAGATTTTTGTTTCATTGTGAAATTGAAAGGTTGGGGTCAGGGAACCAATTTTTCTGTTTGAGTTAAGGACTCCTAACTGGTCACTTTAGACTCTGTTGGCAGGTCTATCCTCCCAGACCCTGGATGGCTCCAGCACTGGTAGAATTCCTCAGCTGGCATCCCTTTGGTGCTTAGCCCTGCCTCCCCTCCGTCCCTTTCTACCCTCTGGGTATAGTCTTGCTCATCTTTTCTACTGATACTTCCTTGTTGTTTTTCCATGCCCCCCCCCCCCGCCCCCACCCCAAACTTCTCTGCTTTCTCAAAGCAATTTGGTAAATTTGCCAACAGGGCCAGGGTAGCACTGTCCAGGATGAGAATACAGAGAAACCTGCCTTCCTCTGTCTGCGCTGCATCCATGTTTGTCGCTTAACAGAGCTGAGACAGAGGCTGGGGAGACAGAGGAAAGGGGGGGACTTTGGCCAAGCGAGAAAAAGGAGGATTGTAGAATGCCCCCTGCTCAGATTTGTCTGATGATTTCTTCCTTGGTACCATTCTTCTGTGTCCTGTAAACTTGTAGTTTGGGTAAAGACTTGCTTAGATTCAAGTTTAACATTTTTGGCAGGAATATTTTACAGGGGAAACTAGGTACTTCATTGTATATCATACTAAGAAGCATATCATGTCAGGTTATCTTGCTCTTAGTAATGCCAGGTTCATCATTTGGTTAAGGTGGTGGCCGCTAGGTATCTTCATTGTAAAATATTCTTTTCCAAATACCCTGTTCCTCAAAAGTCTTTCACCTAATGAACTTGACATCCATTAATGATCTTTGCCTAAATCTAAAAAATTTTTGTTTGAATTTAGAAAACGTTTTTTCTAATTGTCATCATTTCTATATTTATTGGCTGAGCTTTTGTAAAGAACTTTCTGTCATCACCTGCGCGAATCCTATGAAGACATGACAAATACTTAATTCTTTTCCTTTTAACCACCAATTTTCAGATTAATAAATTGATGGTAATAGTTGCCTCCGGTGGTGGAAATGATTTTTCGAGTGCTCCTTTTCTTTCCTGTTTCTCCGTTTCTTTTCTCCCTTTCTCTTTCTTGTTTAGTGTCACTTTGGACTCTTGGATAGTTATTTATTCAATAATTTATAATCAGGTACAGAAATTATTCTTTTTGAAGCTAAAATTGTCCCCAGTTTGGTCTGTGGGATCTACTTCAAGCTGGCTTCTGAGCCCTTTAGATACACGCTAGTCTTTGTCTTTATTTCTTAGCTCAGGAAGATTTCTAGGTTTTCCAGTGCTTCTTGGTATTTTCTGTTAGAATGAGATCAAACATATATATTAATCTGCAGTGAATTGACTTCTTTGTTGTTGAATTGTCCCTCCAAGAATGTGGAATGTTTTCGACTTGTTAAAAAAATACTTTTATGTCTTTTAGGAGTGTTTCAGGATTTTCTTCCTGCTAGTTTTGCACATTTTTCTTTTATGTGTTTTTTTAAATTTCAGAATATTATGGGGGTACAAATGTTTAGGTCACATATATTGCCTTAGTCCCACCCGAGTCAGAGCTACAAGTGTGTCCATTACCCAGACAGTGCGCACCACACCCATTAGGTGTGTATATACCCATCCCTTCCCCCTCATCTGCCTGACACCTGATGAATGTTACTACTATATGTGCACTTAAGTGTTGATCAATTAATACCAATTTGGTGATGAGTGGTGGTGCTTGTTTTTCCATTCTTGTGATACTTCACTTAGTAGAATGGGCTCCAGCTCTATCCAGGAAAATACAAGAGGTGCTATTGTTTTTTATGGGTGAGTAGTACTCCATGGTATACATATACCACATTTTATTAATTCACTCATGTATTGATAGACACTTGGGTTGTTTCCACATCATTGCAGTTGTGAATTGTGCTGCTATAAACATTCTACTGCAGGTGTGTTTTTATAGAATGTCTTTTTTTCTGTTGGGCAGATGCCCAGTAATGGGATTGCTGGATCAAATGGTAGTTCTACTTGTAGCTCTTTGAGGTATCTCCATATTACTTTGCATAGAGGTTGTACTAGTTTGCAGTCCCTTCAACAGTATATGAATGTTCCTATCTCTCCAAATCCATGCCAACATTTGTGGTTTGGGGACTTTTTGATAAAAGCTATTTTCACTGGAATTAAGTGATATCTTATTGTGGTTTCGATTTGCATTTCCCTGATGATTAGAGATGTTGAGCATTTGCTCATATGTTTGTTGGCCATTAGTCTATCTTCTTTTGAAAATTTTCTGTTCATGTCTTTTGCCCAGTTTTTAAGGGGGTTGTTTGATTTCTTCTTATTGATTGTCCTGAGTTCTATATAGATTCTAGTTATCAGCCCTTTATCGAATGTGTAGCATGCGATATTTTCTCCCATTCTGTAGGTTGTCTATTTGTGCCTAGGCTGATGTCTATAAGAGTTTTTCCAACATTTTCTTCTAGAATTCTTACAGTTTCGTGCCTTAGGTTTAAGTCTTATCCACTGTGAGTTGATTTTTATGAGAGGTGAGAGGTGTCGATCCTGTTTCAGTCTTCTACTCTAGGGTATATCACACTAATGGTATAAATTTAAGTCAGCTAAGATAATCCTTCTCTGTGTGGTTATGTTATCACCTTGACATACAATGAGAGCAATTTGTTTTGATTCATCTTTTGTTCAGGATTTCTTTGCTTCTATTTTCGCATTAAAAAATTACACACCGCATTTATGTGGTTCCAGTGTTGAAACTGAAATAAGCAATTCAGAGAGGTTTGCCTTCTGTGCTTGTTCTCTCTCCCCTCTCCCTCCCCTCCCTCAAAGGGACCTGTTTATATTAGTCTTTGGCTGGGCTTGTTCTTCAAATGTTCTTTTTGTATATGCAATGCAATACATTCACATATTAATATTTCTCCCCAATTTATTTTTAAATGAGGCATAAGATACTCCTGCTTAAGTTCTTTGCTTTTTCTCAATTAATAAAATATTCTGGAGATGACTCTTCAGTGTAGTTTACAGTGATCTTTATAACTTCTCGTTTTAAACAGCTATGTGGGCAGTTTGTTAATGGCCTTTTCTTTGGTTTCCAACCTTTGCAATTACACATAGTGGCTCACAGTAAATAGCTTGTTCATATATCATTTTATATTTTGCTGGCTTATCTTTGGGATACCTTCTTAGAAATAGGAATACCTGGTGAAAGGGCAATTGCATGTATAATTTTGAAAGACACTGGAAAATTCCCCTCAATTGCATTTGAACCATTTTGTGTTTCCAATTTAATGGGGATATTTTAAATGTTTTGTTAGTGAGTATATTTGCTCAAGGTTTTTGTTATGTATTCTTATAAGTTAAGGAAGTTTCTATTTCTAGGTTAGTTGAATTTTAGTTTTTTTAAAAAATCAGGAATGGTTGTTAAATGTTATTAAATGTATCTTTGGGGAACTATTGATGATGTAACTTTTTTTCTCCTTGGCACTATCAACATAGTGAATTTCATTAATGTATCTTCTAATGGTAACTATCCTAGAATCTCTAAGATAAGTTCTTCTCATCATATGTATGTTTATTTATTTATTTTTATTTTTATTTTTTATTTTTTTGAGACAGAGTCTCACTTTGTTGCCCAGGCTAGAGTGAGTGCCGTGGCGTCAGCCTAGCTCACAGCAACCTCAAACTCCTGGGCTCAAGCAATCCTTCTGCCTCAGCCTCCCAAGTAGCTGGGACTACAGGCATGTGCCACCATGCCCGGCTAATTTTTATATATATATATCAGTTGGCCAATTAATTTCTTTGTATTTATAGTAGAGACGGGGTCTCGCTCTTGCTCAGGCTGGTTTTGAACTCCTGACCTTGAGCAATCCGCCCGCCTCAGCCTCCCAAGAGCTAGGATTACAGGCGTGAGCCACCGCGCCCGGCTGTGTGTTTATTTTTAAGCTGCTGGTTTCAGTTACTTGGTATTTAGTGTGTTCCCACTTTCATTCATAGATATTTGAGTGTCTATAGTTTTAATTTTTTCTTATTATTCAATCATAATCAAGTTTTCTACTTTTCAAATTTCATAATTATATGGCTTTCTAGAAAATCATATTTTCTTTAGGTGTATTTTGATCTTTTTCCAGCTTTCTCAGTTGATGGCTTAGATTGTTTAATTTTCAGGCTTATCTTTCTCCAGTGCTCTTTCTGCTATGCCCAGAATCTTGAACCCACAGGATTAGGAAGGGACTGAAAGGGAGTCTGGAGAATGACCTTTCCTGGACTTGAGTGTGCTCTGCAGCCGCCTTGGCCTTGGGTGGCCACTTGCAGGTGCTGGCAGCCTCCTGATTAGGTGCCCTGCCCTGGGAGCAGCTGCCTGGTTGTGCAGAGGTGTGAAAATTCTGCCTTTTAGTGAGCCCATATTGGTTTTGTGCACCTCAGTCCATTTGCCTTTATTCTATTATTTGGGGTCTCACAGACAAAACCTCATCATCTTCCAAGTTTATGCTGCCGATGGAGCCACCAGCATGCCCGATCTCTACCCGGGGTGCCCACGCTGTGTCCTCTGTGCTAGTGCTGGCAGAGAACTTAGTCTTGCTCTTCATGGCTCCAACCCTTGTGTCCTCAGGTGCCTCCAGACAGAGAGTGGAGTTGGGTGTCCAGCCTGTTCTGGCCCCACCTTCCTGAGCAGCCTGCCTTGGTGATAGGTGAGCAAGATGCAGTTTCCACAGTGACAGGGTGCGGCAGGGGTCCCTGTCACAGCTGCTTCCCAGAGCTCTCCTGGCCCTCCAACCTTGTGATCCCCCGTAAGTCCTGTGTAGCTCTACTCTGCCTCCCTGTGCCCCACGCTGCTGCTGGCTCTCTCTGGCCTATCCCTTTCATCCACGCCCCAGCTCTGCTCCAGCCATGATGGCTTCCTTACTGTTCCCAGACTGGGCCAGGCCTGCTGTGTCCTCGGATCCCCCTCTGCCTGCAGTGTCATTGCAGGACATCTGTGCCTAGGCCTGCTTCAGGCCCGGCCTTACTGCACCTGGAAGCTCTTGTTCTCCAATCTCCCAGCTCTGCCTGGCCTGATTTTTCTCCATAGCACTATCACACTATTCAATTTTATTTATTTGGTTGTAGTTAAATTTTACTTTAATTAAAGTAAGCTCTGCAAGGCAATATTTTTGCCTATTTTGTTCAGTGTTATCTCTCAGAATAACAGAATCAGTACCTGGCATATAGTAGGCATGCACGTAAGTATTACAAAGAGAGTGGATGGTGAGCTGCCTGCTCCCAGGGGCATGCAGTCGAAGGGTTCTTAGATAAACCGTCCTGGGCCTGTTATCTTAAGGCTCCCCTGTTTCCTTAGTCAAGGGATTCTGAGCTGCATTGGCAAGGATCTTTTGGGCATAGCTCTCACGGTTCTTTGTTGCCTCTAGAGGAGAAGGCACAACTTCATGATGCTGCAGAGCAGAGCTGCAGGCCGCCAGCCTCCTTGCTGGCAGAGCAAGGGAACAGCTAGTGGTTGGGCCTCTGCTGGGGCGTGAAGCCCTGCCCTCTTCCTCAGGCCTGGGTCTCAGGCTGCCTCATTTCCTTTACTCACAGCCCGGGAGAGGGGCGTCAGAGCTCCCCTTCTAAACTAACCCACTGTCCCCCTGGCTCTGGGAAGAGAAAGCCTCACACTTCACCTTCTGGCAGAGCACTTTGTATCTCTGTACCTAGGGTAAGGTACTTTGCTACATAAATAAAAGTTACTTGAAATCTGAATACAGATACTAAGTATCTTTCCCATACTTTCCTTACAAGATAAACAACTGGAACTTCTTATCCAACATGGTTTATAAGACACGGTTTTTATAAGTTACCAACTAATCTGTAAGAATTGCTTCTGATACTCATAAGTTAAAAATTTTTTTATTTTGAAATAATTTCACATTGCACAAACACAGATAATTGCGCTATACCCTTTATGTAGAAGTCACCAATTGATAACATTTTTGCTATATTTGTGTTGCCATTTTCTCTTTTTACATATGTAAACATACATATGCATACACACAGGATTAGTCTGATCACTCTATTCTTGAGGGTTAGGCCTGTTGGGTACTAGGTCTGTCTTAGGGGATATTTAGAATGCCCTTAATAATGATGAATGTGATAGTGATGTGGAACATTTATAAGTATTCATTATGAGTTCTTGCTAAATGTTTCATACTTAAGTTAATTATTTAACTTACTCTTATAGCAAGCCTGTGAGATAGGTACTCTTATCTCTCCTGTGTTATTTGATGAGGAGTCTGGGGCTGTTGGTGTGAGTCAGGTCTCTAATTCTGCAAAGCCAGCATGCGGCACAGTCCCAGTCAGCACTTGGGCCATGGGACTGAGCTGAGAGTCTTAAATGCCTGGATTTCCGTAATGCACTGCCTGCGTGTTTTTGCCTTTTAATGATATGCTTTTGGAGTGTACCTTCTTGTATGTGAGACTGTAACTGTCTTTACAAAGTGTGGGCAGGGAAAGGTGCCTCTCTGGTGATTTGCTAACGTAGCATTTAAGTCACTTCGGTATTAATTCGAATAAACCCCTTCGAAGGTTATATGATTGTTACTACATGTAAGAGGTTAAGTTAAATGAAGGAGAATGGGAAACCGAGATGCCTTTGTGTTTTTTTTTCCCCCAATAAGAAGACTTGATACAATAAGACAACTTCCAAAGTGGATTCAAATGCATTTCTTCTTCACATGGTTCTTCTATTAATCAGCAGAGGGCGATGTTGCCATCAGAGTGTCTTTGTAACATTTTAAAAAAGTACGAACAGAATGTCCTCTGCAGTTTTTGAGAAACTCTCTTGTGGTACCATGTGGTATATTTAGAAAATTTCAGCTATGTCATTGCAGTTGGGGATGACAGCACTTTGCCCCTATTTTTTTTTTTTTAAACTCTTTCTCCCCATCAAGGATAAAATGTTTTACCATCATGTCCCTAGAATTTTGGAGACCCTGTGTTCTGTTTGTGAGAGATGAGAAACCCGGCCTGACACTAATGAGGCAGTCTGGAGGGCAAGGCAGGAAGAAAAAGGACGAGGCTGGTTTGTTTGTTTGGGTCGCTCATTAACAAACAGTTACTGAATGGGGAGATGTGCTGCCAGGGGTAGACATGCCTCAGATGGGCTCCTGCCCTCCAGAGGTCAGGGACAGGGGCACCTGGTGATCCAGCACAAGCACATGCCGGGAGGGGCGAGGACACAGCGATTATTGCAGTGCCCAGACTGGTTGGTGGGTGTGTGGAGGGGGCCCTGTGTTAGCGGTAAGAACACTTTAAATGGGACATCATTTATAAACAGAGCCTGAATTTGGTCATTTTGTAGGGCCTTTTCCAGCATTCTGTCTTTGAATAAGGACTCTGTGTATGTACCATTTTAGCTCACAAAAATTCATTGCAATTCTGTTAAAAAAAAATCCCAATGGGAATTTATTATGAAACTTGAAAAGATGAGTCCAAAATCCATTTGGAAATATACATATGCATAGAAAATGGCTAAGAAAATTTACTTTAAAATTTTAATTATGAGATCATATAATCTTTTCTGTATATGATATGTGTACAGGTTACAGAAAAACAATAAAAAACCATGTTTAAGTTTAAGAAACAGGCCATCGCCTCAAATTTTCGGCCACCTGTGTGTGCCCGTTCCTGCTCTCCTCACCTCTCTTCCTGCCAGAGGGAGCCACTATTCTGTACATTGTGTTAATTGTTCGCCTGCTTTTCTCTCTTTTTTGGTAATTAATCCTCTTTGTTTAGTGAAATGACACTCAGAGAAATGCATAAAAGATTATTGTAAAGCATACACCTGTGTGATCACCATCCAGGTCCTGATAAAATCGTGGAAATGAATAGGGAGGAGGGGCCAGGCCCAGCAAGTGTTAGACACACTAAACTATGATAGCCACGAAGGGTACCGTTATCATGGTATCATTCAAGGACTAGATATCCAGGGAAGTTCAGCAAAACACCTTCATATCTTATGCAGTCCCAGATTATACATAAGTCCTGTATTCACATTCTGATAAATATTGGACTCATAGAAATGCAATTAGTAGCTATTTTAATTAATTGAATCATGATTTATCTGTATATCTATCTGTGTATGTCTTCATTCTTTAAAGGATATTTATTTATTTATTTAGAGTGTTAGGATATAATGCATTGTGTAGAATAATTTGCCTAACACTGGCTGTAAGGATCTCTAGAATTGAATATGCAGGAATACAGATAATCAAAGGATTTATTGTATGTTTATTTTCAGACAGAACAATCCCAGTGAAATATTCAGAGTAAGTTCTGGCAATTTAATGCTGTCTACCTCTTGGTCACAATATTTTCTCTGAACAAAATATCCCTTTGTTCTATTCACTTAACTCTGTCCCATGTACTTTTCTACAAGGTCCTTTGATTTTTTTTTTTTTTTTCCTTTCCAAGGTCTGTTACTAAAAACAAACCAGAAGAACCTAGTTAGCTCTTGGTGCCTGGGGTTAGGTTCCTGAGTCACAGAGGGGGAAGAGTGCATGCACACTGACTCGGTGGTAACTACTCAGGGATAGGCATCGCCTCATTGGCTACCGGCAGAGTACCCTGCTCAACCAGGGCTGCCTGGTCCGTTCTGATGCTCTTCTAAGGCTGCCTGGCTGTGAGCCCCAACACGTCTGCAGTGGGCTCAGCTCCCACTGGTGGAACTAAGTCGTGCTCTGCTTTTCTGCCTTCCCTGCCCTTCCCTTTCAGACCTGAGTGTGTTCTATTCTGGCGTGGTCAGGACCAGCCTACATCCTCTGATTTCATAGTCTGTTGCTCATGTTTCCATGCATTATTCTCCCTGAGTAAGAAGCTGTATCTGGGGGAAGGTTTTTCTACCTCTGAGTACTGCCTGCTAGTGAATAAACAGGATCTGTGTCCTTCCTTCTTTCCTTCCAGATTTGACTCCTTCCCCTTGGAATTTCCCTATGCTCCTCCCCCAAAGACCTGGGAAATTTTCTGTCTTTGTATTTTTATGTGTTCTGCCACTTTGACGAGTTGGCTGTATTGAGAATTTTTAAAAAGGATCTATCTAATCTCTTTTCAAAGAAAAATTTATCCCTGAACTTGCACATATTTGTTTCCTGTTTCGTTGTGTATTGCCACTAAAATTAAGCTAAAAGGAAGTTTAAGTGACTAAATATTTTGCTACCTGAATTGGATTTATGAGGGACAAAAAAAAGGGGGAGTGATAAACAGTGAAGGAAATACTGAAAGAGTAATTTCTAAATGAGTACTGGAGGTGGCCTTATAAAAGTGCCTGACGGGTTTTTCTATATATGTTTTGTTTTCTATTCCTTTGGAAATGTAAAGGGACTGTTGGTATTGGGTCCCCAAGACCAACTCAACTTCAGTGATTCACTAGGAGGACTACAGGCCTCAGGATGTAGTTGCATTCATGGCTAAGATTTATTATAGTGGAAAGATACAGTGCAAAGTCAGCAAAGAAAAAGTGCATGAGATGAAGTCAAAGGAAACCAGTGCGAGCTTCCCACTGTCCTTTCCCTGTGGAGTAACACAAGATGTGCTTAATTCCATAGCAACACCTTGGCCTTGCTACCACACGTATGAGATGTTGTGTACCATTAAATAACTCTAATTGGAGCTTGTTAGAGACTCAGCACCCAGGCTTTTTATTGGGGGCTGGTTACACAGGCAGTCTCTGCCTGGCACTACCAAAATTCCAGACTCCAGAAGGAAAGAGGCTGTTCAGCATTAACCACATGGTGAACTCTTTTCTGCATAACTGTCCATTAATCCTTTGATGTGATTATGGTACAGTCTAGTGAAAGAGAAGAAAGGAAATAGTCCAATTGTGCCTTTGATGTGCAAATTGAGCTTGCCAAAGGGCCTGATCAGCAATGCAAAGTATGAAGAAATGTATATTTATTTGATCTTTATATCAAGCTAATTATTACCAATTTTCAGAAGCTGAAGGAAAAGGTTTTGCATAGTATGTTGTAGTCTTTTTATCAGTTTTGAAAGGGAGAGTAATATTTAAAGGGAAATAATATTTAAATAACAAAGTATGCTGCTTTTATGCTTTCAAAAGAAAGTATGGTTTATTTATTTGACAGTTTGTGTTAAGTTGTTGAAAATAGAATGACTATAATTACTTTTGAAAACACTTTATTTTTTCTTTTGCTGGAATTGATTTTTTGTTACTATGTATAATCACAAACATTAAAAAAAGCTAATTTCTCATAGTGGTGGATCTGTCCATTTCTGATAGAGGGGTGTTGGAGTCTCTGACTATAATAGTGGGTTTATTTCTTTCTTTTTGCAGTTCTGTCAGCTTTTGTCTCAGATGTTTTGATGCTCTGTGTGGTTAGGCACATACACATTAAGGATTGTTATGTCTTTTTTGGAAAATTGATCCCTTTATCATTATCTAATGCCCTCTTTATCCCTGACACCTTTCTTTGCTCTGAGGTCTGCTCTGTGCGAAATGAATACAGCTACTTCCAATTTCTTTGATTGGTGTTAGCATGGTATATTTTCTTTATCCACTTACTGTTACTCTGTGTGTGTCTTTACATTCAAAGTGGATTGCTTGTAGACAACATATAGTTGGATCTTGTTTTTTTCACCATTTCTGACAGTTTCTGTCTTTTAATGGACATATTTATATTTAGACCATTGATATTTAAAGTGATTATTGATATAATTGGATTGATATCTACCATATTTGTTACTGTTTTCTATTTGTTATTCTTGTTCTTTATTTCTATTTATATCTTCTCTTTTTCTGCCTTTTGTGATTTGAATTGAGCATTTTATATTATTTAATTTTCTCTTTCTTAGAGTAACAGTTTTACTTCTTTTTAAACTTTTGTAAGTAGTTGCTTTAGAATTTGCGATATACATTTATAACTAATCTAAGTCCACTTTTAAATAACACTGTACCACTTCACAGTGCAAGTGACTTATAATAACATTTCTAATTCCTCCTTCTCACCCCTTGTATCATTGTTATCATTCATTTCACTTATTCACACCCACATATTCATACATATTTGAATACATTTTTGCTGTTATTTTGGACAGACTGTTGTCTGTTAGATCAATTATGAATAAGAAAAGTGAAAGCTTTTAACTTTCATTTACTCTTCCTTTGATGCCCATTTTGTTATGAAAATGTAAGTTCCTTGCCCCAATATAAAATTTCATACATGAACTTTTATAAGGGATTTATTGATTATTTTTATCTACATATGCTTTTAAATATATTTAATATTCACTTGGCTATGTTTTAAAATGTATTTTTTGGGTTTTGAGCAGATTCATATTAAATCTGTACATTAATTTGGAAGAAATTGACATATTTTTATTTAGAGTTTCAGTCTATCTCTTCCCTTACAAGCATACCTTGCTTTTTTGTGTTTTGCTTTACCGTACTTTACAAATACTGCATTTAAAAATCATTTGGAAATTACCTTTTATTGACAAAAATTAATTTTTAATTTAAGTGATTGGATTGTACGTATTTTCATAATACAGTGATAATTTAATACATTCATATAATTTGTACAGATCAAATCAGTATACTTGGGATATCAATTACCTTAAATATTTGTTTTTTCTTTATGCCAGAAACATTTGAATTATTCTCTTCTAGCTATTTTGAAATGTACAATAAATTATTGTAAACTATAATCACCCTGCTGATCTATTGAACACTAGGTCTGTCAAACACTAGGTCTTTTTCTTCTATGAAACCGTATATTTGTACCCATTAATCATCTTCTCTTTACCTGTCCCCCACCTTTCCTGTCTTCTAGTAACCACCCATCTATCTTCTCTCTTCATGAGATCTACTTTTTTAGTTCCCACATATTAGAATATATGATACTTATCTTTCCATGGTTGGCTTATTTCATTTAACATAATGACTTCCAGTTCAATCCATATTGTCACAAATGACAGGATTTCATTCTTTTTTTGTAGCTGAATAATATTCCATTGTGTGTGGAATATACCACATTTTCTTTATCCATCTGTTGATGGGCACTTAGGTTATTCCATATTTTGGCTGTTGTGAATAGTGCTGCAATAAACCTAAGAGTATAGATATATTTTTGATATATTGGTTTCCTTTCTTTTGGATATATAGCCAGTAGTGGAATTGCTGGATTATATGGTAGTTCTATTTTTAATTTTTTGAGGTACCTCCGCACCTTGAGCAATCTTCCCACCTTGGTCTCCCAGAGAGCTAGGATTACAGGTGTGAGCCACCGTGCCTGGCCCTTACTACAGTTTTGTAGTAAAATTTTGAAGTCAGGTAGTGTGATGTCTCTCGCTTTGTTCTTTTTGTCCAGGATTGCTTTGGCTATTTGGCTTTTGTGATTCCATATAAATTTTAGGATTTTTTCCTCTTTCTGTAAAGAATGTCATGGGTATTTTTATAGAGATTGCATTGAATCTATAAATTGATTTGGGTAATAGTGTCATTTTAACAATATTAATTCTTCTAATCTATGAGCATGGAATATCTTTCCATATTTTTGTGTCCTCTTCAATTTCTTTCATCAGTGTTTTATAGTTTTCCTTGTATAGAACTTTTACTTCTTTGATTAAATTTGTTTCTAGGTATTTCATATTCTCTGTAGTTATTATAAATGGAATTGCTTTCTTAATTTCTTTTTCAGATTGTTAGCTGTTGGCATATATAAATGCTACTGATTTTGTATGTTGATTTTTGTATGCTACAACTTTATTGAATTTATTTATCAGTTCTAACAGTTTTTTGATAGTCTTTAGGTTTTTTCTAAGTATAAGATCATATCTGTGAATAAGGAGAATTTGAGTTCTTTCTTTCTAATTTAGAAGCCCTTTATTTCTTTTGCTTAATTGCTCTGGGTAGGACTTCCAGTATTGTTAATAATATGGTGAAAGTGGGTGTTGTTGTCTCATTCCAGATGGAGGGAAGGCCTTTACTTTTTCCCCAAATCAGTATGATGTTAGCTGTGAGTTGTTGTTTATGGCCTTTATTATTTGCTGTATGCTCCTTCTTTACCCTGTTTGATGAGGGGTTTTATCATTAAGTCATCTTTAATTTTATCAAATACTTTACTTGAATATTTTAAGCCCACTGTTGAGACCTACTTCTCAGAATGAAAGATTCCTTTCAAAATATTACTGTTCATTGACAGTGCACCTGGTCACACAAGAGCCCTGATGGATATGCACAAAGGGATTCATGTTGTTTTCATGCCTGCGAACACAGCGTCCACTCTGTAGCCCATGAGTCAAGGTTAATTTTGACATCCAAGTCTTATTTTTTAAGAAATGCATTTCATAAGCTGTAGCTGCCAAAAATAGTGATTCCTCTGATGGACCTGAACAGAGTCAATTGAAAACCTTCTGGAAAGGACTCATCAGTCTAGATGCCATTAAGAACATTAGTGATTCACAGGAGGAGGTCAAAATACCAACATCAGCAGGAGTTTGGAAGAAATTGATTCCAACACTGATGAATAACTCTGGGGGGTTCAAGACTTCCGTGGAAGGAAGGGACTGCAGATGTGGAAATAGCAAGAGAACTAGAATTAGAAGTAGATGTGACTGAGTTGCTGCAATCTCATGATAAAAATTGAATGAAGAGTTGCTTCTTGTGGATGAGTAAAGAAAGTGGTTTCTTGAGATGGATTCTACTCTTGGTAAAGATGCTATAAACATAGTTGACGACAAAGGATAAAGTATATTACATGAATCGAGCTGATAAAGCAGCAGCAGAGTTTGAAAGGAGTGATTACAATTTTGAAAGTTTTGCTGTGAGTAAAATGCTATCAAATGGCATTGAATACTAATATATTATACAGAGAAATCTTTCTTGAAAGGAAGAATCACTGGATGTGGCAAACTTCATTGTTGTCTTATTTCAAGAAATTGCCACAGCCACCCCACCCAAGCCCTCAGCAACCACCACTCTGATCAGTCATCAGCCATCAACATTGAGGCAAGACCCTCTGCCAGCAAAAAGGTTATGATCATCTGAATGATCATTGCATTTGTTAGCAATAAAGTTTTTTGAATTAAGGTATATACATTTTTTAGACATAATGCTATCACACAGTTCATAGAGTATAGTTTCATGTGAACATAACTTTTATAGGCACTGGGAAGCCAAAAAATTTGTGTGATTGATTTATCGAAATATTAGCTTTATGTGGTAGTCTGGAAGTGAACCCGCCATGTCTCCTGAGGTATACTTGTGTTTATGTTTTCCTTTACTATCAGGAAAAATGTTTTAAGGTAGATCCTGCACCTTTTTCAATTATTAATAGTTAGCTTTTGTGTTGCCTTTGTGAACAAATTCTTCTTGTGTTTCCATTGTTTGCTAGATTTTCTCTATATCATCCTATAGAGTTTTGCAATATACTTTCCATCAAAATACCGATTAAAAAATATTCAGTGCTTATTCTGTAGGACACAGTAGAAAATGTTGAGGGGATACAAAGACAATATAGGCCTTAAAAGCTGCTTATTTTTAGTGCCAAGAATGAGATTGTTTAACTCTTCAGCAGCAGAGCCTGATAAGCCCAGATAACCTCTCTTTAAGAAATTCTTCTTTTAAAGTTTTTATTGTTTGTTTCATGTTTTTGTATGTGTCATATTATTTACTTTTTATTGTTGTAAGTCCAAAAACACATGGGTTTTTGTTTCTTCTCTTCCTTGATTTCTTTTTAAGTTTCTAGTTCAGATTATATTTTCTAAGCTTGTATCAGGTAAAGCATTAGAAACAATATAGTCCTTTTTAGGTGGTGATTACCTAGAAAACTTAGAACAGTTAATTCATGGTTGTGTCTTTGTCAGTGGTTAGTACATTTTTTCCTATTTTGTACATCTAGTGACTCATTATGGAAAATAAGCATTACAAATTACTGTTTCTCATTTGATAAAATATTCATTAAGTTTTTACTGTATTATTTTTAAAAAAACTTTTCTACTAGGTTACAAAGATATTCTCCTTTGTTTTTCTTGCAATATTATGCTTTTACATTTAGGTTTGTTATCTGTCCCTAACTGATTTTGTGTAGAGTATGAGCTAAGGGTTGAGTTTTTTTTCCTGGTGTGGATGGATATCCAGTTGTTTTTGTACCATTTGTGAAAAGACTTTCCTTTCCCTTTGAATTATGTTGGTGTCTTTGTCAAAAATCAGGTGTAAAGGTGTGGTCTATCTCTGGACCCATCTATTCTGTTGATCTATTTGGGTGTTTTTATAGGCAATACCACGCTGTCTTGATTGCAGTAGCTCTAGAGTAAGTCTTAAAGTCAACTTTTTTCTCCCTTTCAACATAGTTTTGGCTATTTTAGTAATTTCCATATGAAATTTAGAATCATCTTGTCAATTTCTATTAATATTTACTTACAAATATTATTTATAAACTAATTTTTAAAGTACTTCTGGGATTATGGTTGCGATTGCATTGAATCTATAGATCAATTTGGGTAAATGGACATCTTAACAATATTGAGTCTTCTGATCCACAAGCATGGTACATCTTTACTTTCTGCTTAGCATCAGACTTGGCTCTTTACGTAGGGTATTATTATTGAGATGATGCATATAGAGTGCTTAGCACACTTAGCTTGGCATATATAATATACTCTCCACTTTGTAATGTTAATATATATTATTAGTGCCTTTAATCTTCACAAAGCCTTATAAAGTGCTATTGGTATCCTTATTTTACTCAGTTTGGAACTTGACCATGGTTATCCAGCTAGTAAATGGGTTTGGAATGAGGTCTTTGTGACTCTAAAGGCCATGCTTGTAGGCACAGTGCCACTGGGAGCCAAAGATCATGAGCCTCAGATTGTATTTTGCTGCATTTTGTGGATGGTTTTATGTATTGGTAGATTAGGTTAGAGTCTCCACGAGGAGAAGAATTTATTCTGAACTGTGTAAGGAGCACAGGACTCTAATAAAAGATAGGCTACTTCAGAGTCTCTTCAGGAGAGCCAGACTCTGCATTTGTTATGCATGTGCACAGCCACACTGTGTGGCTTCTCTTGTGAAAATATCACCGTTCTATACTCAACAGTGGACTCCAGGGCTCTGCCCTGCCAGCCCAAGGAACAGGCCCCTCTGCCACTGGGTGTGCTAGCAGAGGGCTCTTCCCATCCTCTGCGCCTCCTCACAGTGCTCACTGCTGCCCCCAGGTCTACAGGGGCTTGTGTGTCATCACAGGAACTGATCACTCGTGACCGAGTTATGAGGCATGCTGGAATGAGAGACGGTGAGTGTGGGACTCACAGACCGAGACATTACCCAAAAGTTTGGGAAGCCATAAATGGTTGCCTAGTGTATCTTGTTTGCTAATTTATAAATAGGTTTTTCTCTTTTGGTAGTAACATGAAAACAAAGCTTCATGAGTTTTAATCTACATGATAAATTCTTAGGTAGTATGTAAACTAATAGGTGAGCATGGTTCCCCTGCTTTGCGTATGTTTTAATCTATTGTTACATAGACTCTAGACACAGGGCAGGGTTTGACTCATGTTTCTGCCACTTAGTTGGTGGCATGACCTTGGGCAACTTAGTGTCACTCTCTCTGCATCAGTTTTCTCACCTATGAATTCAGAAAATTATAATATCTAACTAATAGCATTATTTTAAGGTATTCTTTTAAAGTATTCTAAGCTACTATACAGAATGTGCTTAACTCAGTGCTTGGTATACAATGAGGACTCAAAAATACTACTTATTTTGTACATGCACACTTTCATATGTACATTCCATGTGCAGATTGTTTAAATGTGGGAAGAGCTTAACCTTTCTCTGACTTATAGATAGAAGCGGTTGGAGAGGGTTGGGGGAAAGAGCTCTGACCTTTTGAGATACAAGCGTGATAACTGTTCTGAAGTGGGAGAATATTTGGTAGTAACAAAACAGCAACATTCCTTGCTGCCTACAGGGATTTCTTGTTTATTAGCTCAGAAAATCGCCGTTGAAGGTTATTGGCTGTTGTACTTTGGGGTCCATTTTCAGCAGTGTCCTGAGGACAAGCCACATGGAAAATGGACTCCTGGTTTCCCGTCCTGCGCCGTTGGCTGCCTGCGCACACACCTGCCTTTGCTGTGCAGGTCGGAGGTCTCTCTCAGCTTTGCACATGGCTGGGCGGTAGCAGAGAGCAGAGCAGAGTCACATCTGGTCCATTTGCAATGTCATTACTGCACCTCCGCTGAGGCCTGGCTTTCACTGACTTCCTCCCTGCTTCCGCCAGTCCCTGCCAGGGGGACGGTAGAGCTATTGCCTGGGAAAGGCTGGTGTCATTTGGCATTCATTCCTACACCTGGGGAGAGTGGAGAGAGCGCTGCATGGTTCTTGCTAATTACTCCACAGCAGAGAAGAAAGTGTGGGCTGTGTCCGTCCTTGGAACAAAAGTAAGACTCTCAGAAGGCAGCAGTGTGGCCAGCGAGGCCGAGAGCGCCATCCCACAGGGCTAGAAGCCTGCCTGATGGTCTCTCTCGCTTAAAGCACATTATTTTGTCACAAAAGAGTCCCCTGGCAAAGCATTAGTTTTAACCTTTTGGCTACACTTAAGTTGGAGAACACTGTGGAATTTCTAGAACAGAGCTTTGGCTCCCAAGGCAACTTAGCTTTGGTTTTATTTTGTCCCATGAAATAAAAGGGCCAGAGTGCATTGCTGTTCTCTGTTCTTTTTCCATCTCTTTGCCTCATGACTTGCATCTTACCCTTATTCAGGTGTCTGTCTCTGAAGAAATCTTGCGTACGAGTGAGGATGCCACTGTGTTATCACACTTGATAGTTGCCTTTTGGGGTATGTTAAAATGGAACTGGGAGCCCGGAGAGTGCTTTGGGCTCCTTCCCTGCCCCTGTGCCCCCTGCCCCATCACCAGAGGCCCAGGAGAGCAGAGCAGAGTGCGGCTTGGGTGGAGCGGCCCCTGAGCAGTGTGAGGTTGGGGTTGCTGTAGCCGCCTTTGAGCGCATGCAGAGTGGTGTGTTTGTGTCCCGTGCTGGGTTCCTGCCCAACCTCCGCATGTCCGCCTGCTCTCTAATCCCGGGTTTCCTGGGGCAGCTTTCTCAGTGCTTCCTCTCATTTGATTTCCGTTCTTTGCCGTTTCTGCCTCTGCTTTCTTTAGTTCTGTAATTCTGGTTTTCTGTTGCTGTCACTGTTGGCTTACCCAAGTCAGAAGAATCTGTGTCTCCACACAGTCTTGGCATCGTGACAGGTGGGTGTCCAGGCTCCCCGCTGCTTTGCCCCACTCGCCTTTGGCGTCACTTTGCTGGAGCACATGTTGCTCTTTCTGTCTCTGGGGTTCAGATATCCTGGTCTGGCCTCAAGCGAGGGGCCGTTTCTCTGCGCCGTGTTGGCCCCACCAGTGAAGCCAGTCCCTAGCAGGCCGAGCCGTCCCTACGGAGCAGCTGCCCTGAGATGATTGTCGTCTGCATTGGCATATAGTAACTTAAAAACCCCTACATTTTTTCAGGAAACATTGAAAACGGATATGTGAAGCTCACTGTTATAAATTCGAAAATTAACAGAGAACACCTACCTCTTATCGGAAATGTTGGCCTCTCTTGGAGAACTAATGTTCTTGATGGCTGTATAAAGGTAAAAAACAGCTGTTTTCTTCAAGTAACCTGGTTTCTGTATAATAAAAAAAAGTCTGATGATATGTATATATAAGTATGCTTCCTTTGAAGTTCTGGGTTTATCATTCTGGTTTCTGAAGATTTGTGTACATTCTCTTAGCCATTGGCTGTCAATTCATTCATCAGTCCCTATTGAGTGCCTGTTGTTTTCCCTGAGTGGGTGGAGGGGGAGTGGTAGCAAACCTGCAACAACGTTTCTGGATAGCATCACCCCGCAAAGGCCCCTATCTGTGTGTGTTATGGAGAGAGAGGGGGCTGAAGGTTGGACCAGGCAAGTAGCATCTGCTCAGAACAACACCTTGATCAGTCATATGCCAATTTAAAATTCATCGCAATTGTAAGTTCTTGTTCCAGGATATAGGTGTATTTCCTAGAACAGTTAGGTAAAAACTAGCCACGTGGGTGGGAGAGTTGATTTAGAGGTTGGGAATTGGCAGGGGTGGAGGGAAGGGAGGGAGGAGAGAAGAGGTGTTCTCACGTAGTTTTGTTTTCTTCTGTGAACCCTGTTTCTATGGCTATGCCTGGTTCTCATCATTCTCCATGTTTGTTTTGTGGGATGAACAGGATTTTCTTAGTCACAGGAACCCATGGGATTGGTCTCTTGAGACTGGGGGCCCCCTGTAACATAGCTCTACTCTTTCCTACGTGTGCGGGTGCCTTGTTAGAACTATTAGTGATATGCCTGAGACCAAGAGCGTTATCTCTTGAGCCACTTGATCCTTGATACAATGAGATGTTTTACTAATCCTATTTGTAAGCAAATGTTTTAAACTTTGGCAAAAGTGATGTTTATCACACACACAAGAATATTATTCCATGCCTTTAAGAGCACAAACCTGACTTCTTTATCTTTCTTTGATGGATTTAGATAGGGCTTATAATAAAAATATGCACTAAAATAAAATATTAAAATCAAAATAGATCTTGAGGACCAAGAAAGACAGAATATAAATATGACAAACTTTTAAAGAGTCAGCATAATTTTTAAAAATAGTATGTGTTTTCTAGTAGTTTAGAGCAAGATGAAAGCAGTCATTTAGTTCTCATTGGGGAAAAAAAGGGAAGTGTAGTAATTATAGGAAGAAACAGAGCTTTATCCTAGCTCAGATCATTAAAAAACAAAGTCTCCAACGGGACTGTATATAGGGCAGACTGAGCTACATAATGGACCAATCCCACGTAGCATTTCAGTGGCAGATGCACTGTAAGATTTCATACAGCAGTTCTCATGGAAGCAGAGGATGTAGTTTCAAGATTGGACTCAAATGAGCTCTAAGTAGTGATTCTGTAGGTTGCTGAACATGTGACTTAAGTATATAGGCTTCCAGAAAAACAGCTTGATCTGAAAGCAGGATTTTAAGTCTTAATGTAGGGAATGGGTTGCCTGTCCCTGGACAATTTTCCCCATAAATTTCTCCTCCCAGATGAGCTTTGGGAGAAGACAGAGAATAGCTCAGAAGCTTGTGCCCTTCCCCTTGGCCTGGAGGGTGGTGTGGTTGATTTGCATTTTGCCATTTATACTGTTGGGTTCAGTATTAAGACTAAGCTGTCCTTAAAGTTCCTGAAAGGAAAAAGTCAGGTGAGTGATGTCGTGTTTCCTGTGCAGGTCAGGAATTTCCCTCCAGGAATCTGACGAACCTAAGTATAGTGAAATGATGACATTTATTTTAAGAAATTACTTTCAAGAAGTTAAAAACTTTTGTTTTTAATATAAAGTAAGGTCAGACGATAGAAAAGGTTTCTTAGGTGCATATGACTATTAAAAACAAAAATAAAATAAAATCCCTGCTTCTCTTGGAAATTGTAGAAACAACTTCTGGTGAGGATCTAATACTGTAGCTTAGAATGCCCATCACAGCAAAGGCTAGTAAGAAAGTATGTCGCCAAATCTGATTCTGGTCACAAGGACAAAAAAAAAAAGAAGAAAAAATAATAAATATTAATGATAATGACAGAGGACACTTGTGTTGCGTTGTATTGTTTGAAGTGATGTGTGGTCATGGAGGGGGTGTCTGGGGTCCACTGGATCTTATTGTTCCCATAAAAATCTTCTTCCCTGGAGCTCAGAGGAGAGTGACTCTGACACTTAGCTGGTATGGAGGAAATTTAAGTGGAAAGGGTCTTTAGCTCGACTCCCTGGAGTATCACTTCAGCAGCTTGTAAGTTTGTATGGTAGATTATTAGACTTTAAAAAAAAAATCACATTACATACAACTTCAGTTTTTTCTTGTTTAAGTCTGGTAATGATATCAAATATATTTTAAAGATGCTTCCAGTGACTGCATGTTAGTCGTGAATCCAGACAGGATGGTTGCTCTCTAAGGGGTTGCCCTGGAATTTTACAAAGTCATTTTGAATAGCTGGGCTACCCTATCAAGGTAGCCTTGCTATGATATTCAGTATAATTCAAAATAAAATACTCTTGTGCTCTGTCTTCTCTCAGTTCCTATCAGAATTTCTGATTGATAGATTTTCTTTTGGTAAGGCTTTTCTTATTGTGTTCCTTTTACTTTGTTCTTTCATGGTTTGGCATTTTTTTGATGTTATTTTGACACTACTTCTAACGCTATATAGGGTTTGGCATCAGTTTTAATTTAAACTAGGCATATCTCTGTGGTTCTGCTTTATGCGAGAAGAGTTGAGTTCAGCAGAGCCTGCCATGGGCACACCATAGTCCGGCATGCTGTGGGTGGCTGTGCCCATGAGGAAGGCACATTGGCCACTGGCTGCTAAGCACTGTGGCTGTGGGGTTATTGAGTGTGCTGATGCCACTGAACCAAGCACCTTAGGAAGAACAGGATATTCCTGCATGCCCAAGGGCCGTATTCTCCCCAGACACTGAATTTTGAAGCTGGTGCAGTTCATTGGTAGGTGGACATGCAGGTTTGGACAGTAGCCCATTCCTGGGGGGAAGCTGAGGTCCTCTGACTGCTCAGATGTGTACCTGCCGGATGTCCACAGTGATAGAGACTGATTTAGGAATGGATTGTTGGAAACAGCTTTCTGTAGGGCAGTAGGAGGAAGGTTTGAGGTAGGTTTAAAAATACATCCCCCTCCAGAAGGATGGTAGTGATATGTTGTAGAGGAGGAACCGAGTGAAAAGGAGATGCCTTGGACACGATGGGGGTGAGAACAAGGTGCTAGAAATGTCCCCCATGCAGCAGGGGTGGGTGGGTACCGCATATAGGTGAGGAGACCACTGGCCGCACGCCTGGTACCAAGGCTGTCCTTCCTGCCTCACTGTTGTGCCTGGCACCAGCTAGCCAGGGAAGCGGAAGGAGTGTGATGGAAGTGGGGCCTTGAAACCCATAGGGAAGAATTTGGGTTTTGGTTTAAGTGTCCCTGGAAGTTGTTAAAGGATTTGATGTGCCTGTTGTGTGCTAGGCCATTTTATAGGTTAGGAAGGAATTGGGGAATGCTGGGCTTTGGGAACGAGAAGGGTCTCGGGAGCTGGTGGGCTGTCTGCTCTCTCTGAGGCAGCTGCGGGCTGGGAGAGTAGAGGGATTAAGTTGCTGGTTGAAGGTGGAGGGCCACCGAGTGGTGTCCTTGTCAGGGAGTCCTTGTGCCTCTTTGACCATTCTGCCTTGGTTTCTATTAGGGCTGCTGCTTCTCAGCCATCTTGCAGACGTGGAGGCCAGGGGTTTTGCCTTCTTCCTCCATGGCTCCTTGCTCAGGGCTCTGACCACTGTCTCTCTGCTGGTGGCTTTGGGTGAGGTTTTAAGTAACAAAACCAGGTGACTGCTAACCCAGTGGTTAAGATCATGATGGGGTGAGAAGAGCTTGGATTCGTCCCACCACTGTACTGTCTTGGGACTTGCTTAGGCCACAGAGCCTTTTCTCTGAAATGCTGTAGTGATGACTCCTTATTCCAGAAGGGCTCTGGCTCCCTGGGTGCAGCAGAGACGTCTGCTAGAGCTCAGCCTTGGCCTTGACTCCCCAGTCTCAGGCCTGGCAAGGTCGCATCATGCGGGCTCCCTTCTTCCCCTCCTTCCTGGGCCCTTCTTCCCCTCACACATGGGCTCTGTGCTGCAGGGGTGCAGGGCGTGGGCCCTTGCTGGCTGGTCTCCACTGTTCTAGGACCGCCACTGTCAGTCACCTAGAAGAGGCCCAGGAGTGAGGTCAGGTGTCCGGGGGATTCCTGGGCATCTCGCTGTGCAGCCTCCCAACATGGGGGCTCAGGCTCGGGGGTCACCGCTGTCATGGATTAGGGGTATTTCCATTTGCTGGTCCTTCACTCAGGTCTCCTGCAAAGGTGGCAGCCAGTTCATATCACTTACTTACTACACCATCTCATGTTTTCAACTTTTAGAATGTTTTTGCTCCTCAAATTTCCTAAGATACACATTTATTCAGTCAAGACTCTTTGACCTGATTATACTTAGGTGCAAACGGTCAGCACTTTTGGCCACATTAATTAGTTATCACTTCTGAAACAGTGGTGTATAGTTGCTCAGTTTATGCTGATATCTAGAGTTAAGCATTTAAATTCCAATTAATAGAACAGTAATGCAGGGCAGAAGTCATGGCAAATACAGAGCCACACTGAAAAGGTGAGCGTTGAAAGATTTTATCCTTGACACTCCCTCTTAGCTTCATTAGAATTAAATAGTTTATGGAAACTGCTTAGGTTAGTGTCTGGTACACAGAACCTGTTAAAAGACAGCTCACATGGTAGTTCTTGGTTCATATAGGTATTATTCACAATATTCAAAAAATGGAAGAAACTCAAGTGTCTGTCCACAGATAAATGGATAAACAAACCGTGGTCTGTCCTTACAACAGAACATAATTTAGCCTTTAAAAGGAGGGAAATTCTGACACATGCTACAATATGGAAGAACTTTGAGGACATTATGCTGAGTGAAATAAACCGGTTCACAAAAGGATAAATACTCTATGACTTTGTTTATATGAGAGTCCTAGAATTGCCCAATTCATAGAGACAGAAAGTAGAATAGTGATTGCCAGGGGGTTGGGGAAGGAGAGTGGGGAGTTAGTATTTAATAGGTACAGATTTCAGTTTTACAAAATCAAAAGAGTTCTGGAGGTAGATGGTGGTGGTAGTTATGCAGCAGTGTGTATATATATAATGCCACTGAGCTGTACGCTTAAAAATGGTTAAGGTGGTTTGTTTTATGTTATGTTTATTTTACCACAATTTAAAAAGTAAATTTTAAAATGTAGCTCATTAATAATATTAATAATTATCAGTGTCTCCAGCTGTGACCCCTCCCCTGCTCAAGTCCCCGTATAGTCACCTGGTGGATTTAGGTGCTTGGGTGCCCCGTAGACATCTAGATTCAGCATGTCTAGAACCTACATGTTTCTTCCCCCCAAATCATCTTCTGCGATGGGTGAGAGACTAGGAGACTAAACCCCCTATTCTCCCATTCAGATGTAAGATTCTGCTCGGTTTATCTCGCCAGTGTTTCTACCATCTCTTCTTTCCTGTTACCACTGATACTGTGGGGTTTGCTTCGGGGTTTTCTCCATGTCTGTTAGTGTGTGACAATAACCAGTATCTCCGTCACTGTTCTCACTGCCCCTCCGCACTTTGCTGCCCCCACGTGTTCATTCAGCACGTGTTGGTGGAGGCCTGGTCACCGCAAGTAGGTGGCCAGAGGTGTGACCCTGTGCACAGCTGAAGCGGGTCCTGCCCTGGTGGTGCTCAGGGTCCTGCTCTGCGTGCCTGGCTGTGCTGACTAGTGTCAGTCTGCAACCCCGGCAGGTCTGCCAGGCTCTTTGCATGTGCTGCTCCCTATTCTTTGCTCTTTTGCTTAATTAACTCTTGTTCATCTTTTATGACAAGGCTTCATTTATCATTCATTCATTCATTCATTTATTCATCAGGAGATACTGGTTACTAAGTGCTAACCGAGCTAGGTGCTGGGGGACTGTGAGGTGACTCCTCCAGAAGTGAACACTCGGTGGTGTGTCTGCCCGCTGGGTGCGAGGCCAGCTGAGACTCGAGTGTCGGGGAGACTTCCCCAGGAGCTGACACCTGGATGACTCTGGATGCTGAGACAGACAACGGGGAGATGGAGAGGAGCGCTCTCAGGCTAGGAGCCAGGGTGGCCCTTGTTCAGGGGGCAGTGTGGCGTGTTCAAGGGACTGAGAGGTCAGAGTGGCTGGAGCACAGATGGCAGGAGGGCACATCACGTGCAGTGAGCTGGGATGGGCAGGTGGGGCCAGGCCTCACAGGCAAGGGGAAAAAATGTAGCTCTTTTCTGCAGAGCAGTAGAAAGCAGTCACAGGGTTTCAGGCTGTGGGTGACATAATTAGGCTTGCATTAGAGGTTTGTCTTCCAAATGTGGAGCATGGATGAGAGTGATTGGGAGCTCAGTCTGATGGCTGCCATTGTGGTGCCTTAGGGAAGAAAGGTAACCTGGTGCCTTAGTCCATTTGAGTTGCTGTAACAAAATACCGTAAGCTGGGTGGCTCCTAAATAATAGAAACATCTTTCTCCCACTTCTGGAGGCTGGGAAGTCCAAGACCAGCAGATTCAGTGTCTGTGGAGGTCCCCTTTCTGATTCTAGACAGTGCCTTTGCGCTCTCTGGGGCCTCTTTCATTGGTGCTTTAAACCTATTCATGAAGGTGCTGCCCCATGACCCAGTCACCCCCAGAGGCCCCTTCCTGACACCATCACATTGGTGACAAGGTTTCAACATATGAATTGGGGGGGGCACAAACATTCAGGCCCTGACACCTGGACTAGAAGCAGTGGCAGTGGAAATGGGACAAGATAAATGGACCGGAAGTGAGAATGGACAGGGTAGCTGGCACATGGAGGGAGAGTGGGAGGAGGTGCCTAGAATGACGCCTGGGCTTGTGCATGTGGACTGGACAGTCAGGGGGCTAAGACCAGTCCCTGGGAAGGGGAGTGCTGGGAGAGTCTCCGGGTAACGAGTGTACATTTGGATATAGTCGCACGGGATTTGATGGACTCTTGCATCCAGGATGTGGAGCAGCACTTGGCTATGTAGGACTTGAACTTAGAAAAGAGGTTCGGCCCAGAGATATACTTCTGGGAATCACAGGAATGTTGGTTATGGCTTAAGTTGTGGATTCCAATTAGGGAGAGGAATTATATATGGTGAAAATGGGCTTAGGACCAGGTTGTGAGGAGCCCCGACAGTGGGGGCTGGTGGAAAGCTGCCAAGTGGCTGGGTCTGGAAGCATTTGGGGAGATGGTTTTTCAAGAAAAGAGTGATGAGTGATGGACGAATCACGTAGGACAGCTTGGGAGGGGTCTGCCTGGGAAGGGAGGAAAGAGCAAGGGGCCTGTGGGGTTCAGGGAGGTTGTGTGTCCCCCCCTGTGAAAATACCGGGCGAATGTGAAGTACAGATGTAGTGGAGTCGTTGAATGAGGAAGTGGAAGACGAAGAGGCATGGTTAGAAAACGGGGCTGAGGTGTTGACTTTGGAAGTGATATATCCAGACGTGACACTGGGAATGAGTGACTGAGGAGATCGTGGGGTTGTGTAGCTCAGGAATTGCGAGTCCAGGGTATCGGGTGTCTCCACCGGGGTCCCCAGGGGTGTTGGAGTCACTTGATGGTGAGACGTGGGGGCAGATGAGAGAAGGAGAGAGGACGGAGAGCGAGACACAGACTGAGAGGGAGACGGTGAATCTGGGGCCAAAGTCTTGGGAATGGGGGTGGGCAGGGGGTTGGCATGTGACAGCAAGGGTGAGGGGCTGGAGATTCTGAGCCTCAAAAAAGCAGGTTCTACACAAGATGGGGAGGGATGGTCTGCTGGTGGCAGTGAGGGGCCGGGAGGACCGGGCTGCTGTCTGGGCGATGCCTCCCCTCACTGGGGAAGCAGTGGCCACAGTTGGTGCGAATTTGCGTAGCAACTGTTGCCTCTGGACCGACCGTGAATTCCATGAGGACAGGGACGATATTTATTGCATCTTTCTCTGAGATCCCAGCTCTGAATGCTGTGACTGCCCTGTGGGTGCTCGTATACTGTATTTGAATAGGAATGAATATTAGGTGATAAGACACATGGAATCCTAACTGTAGTCTACTCTAGAATATGAAATAGACCGTGAAATACCAATGACAGTTTTCTGGATTTTGATGCCACAGAGAGCATTTTAGTTTTACATCAAAGTTTTCTGTGAAAATCAGGCCGAATCGGCCATTTTATCCATATGCTTGTTTATTTTGTTTACTGTGTTTGTTTTGTAGAGTTGTTCTATAATGGACGTAACTCTTTTGGATGAGTTTGGGAAACCCTTCTGGTGTTTCAGTTCCCCGGTTTGCATGAGATCTGCCACACCCTCTGATGGCCCTAATTTCTTGGGACAGACGTTCTGTGTGGACTACGTGGACGCAGAAGGACAGGTGCACGTGGAGCTGGTGTGGATGGAAGAGACCGAAGAGTACTTTATTGTCAGCTTGGTCCTTTACCTTAGCATAGGAAAAATAAACCACTGGTTTGGGACAAAATACTGAATATTAGCAGTAGGTGGCAAGTTACTGTTGCTATTTAGCTGTTTATTTTGGACTGACTCGCTTTGTTCTTAGTGTTAGAAGTTAAAATAAAGCATATCTGCCGGAGTCTATTGGTGCCTTCTTATTTCGCATTAGAAATTAGGATTTGTGTGTCATTTTTAAGTTAACGTTTGAAGGATTAAGTTACCTTCTAAAAACGAGCAGCACAATCCAATGTAAATTCATATGAAATAAAAAGAAAAATATCTTCTCCCTGCCCTTAGTTAAAAACTAAGACTGTCTACTGGAGCATGTCGTCACTGGGGGGAGGGGGTGTGCGTGTGTGTGCTGGATAAATAAGAATTCTTTTGCTTAAATAGTAAGAAGCCCAAATGAGAAGATATACTTAAATGTAGGTGTTGTGGTATCCGTTAGAATTGGAAAGTGCTACATTCATGACATTCAGCAGCCATGTTAGTATTTAATAAAGTAAAATTGACAAGTGGCCTAATTCAGAGGGAAAGATGAATGTGAAATCATCATAAGGAAATTGTTATAACTTAAAATAGCAAGGTGTGGTGCAACTACAGTTAAGACTCCCAGCTCTACCTTAGAGGGCATAGAGACGGATGGGTTATCAAACTCTTCCTCTGCGGAAATACTGTCGGAGAACTGACAGATGCCTGGAGTTCAAATAGGTAACGTGTATCTAAGCATATGTAATTGGAGGGCATTTGGTAAATTTGGTTTAGATTGTATTGATTATGTTTTTCTTTTTTCTTTTTGAGATAGAGTCTCATTCTGTTGCCTGGGCTAGAGTGCCGTGGCGTCAGCCTAGCTCACAGCAACCTCAGACTCCTGGGCTCAAGCGATCCTCCTGCCTCAGCCTCCCAAGTAGCTGGGACTACGGGCATACACTTACCATGCCTGGCTAATTTTTTCCATATATATATTTTTTAGTTGTCCAGCTAATTTCTTTCTATTTTTAGTAGAGACAAGAGTCTCACTCTTGCTCAGCCTGGTCTCAAACTCCTGAGCTCAAATGATCCACCTGCATTAGCCTTCCAGAGTGCTAGGATTACAGGTGTGAGCCATCGATTATGTTTTGATCATATTTTTACCTCCCAGTTAAAAGTTAACTCTCAGCAGTGATTTTTGACGTCATGCAGCGTTTCTGCTGCTCGGGCATGCATGCTTAAACACACCCTCCTCTCTGTTTTCATTCTTCTATTGCATTATCTGGCCAGTTTTCTCTTTTGAGTTGTGTGTATGATAATGTGCAAGAATGTAGAATAAAGAGCTTGAAGACAGCAATAAAATAAAGATTTGGAGCAGATAGTGGGGTTCTTTCCTGAAGAACTGAGAGAGTAGAAAGGATTTCTGCGCTGGCACCATTCTCCACCCTCCGGTCCTCCAAGACCTTGGGCCAAAGCCTGTGGGAAGAGAGAAAATGGAAATCTGTAGCAACTGTTGAAGGCACAGGGCGTGTTATTTCATGGCATCAGCCAAGAGGGGGCGTAGAGTGCCTGCCCGGCTTGAGGGGGAGACTCGGGGGAGGAACGTTGGCCTGAGCAGGGAGCCCAGGCCTGGATGGGGTCAGGAGAGGGAGGTGGCCCCACTGAGGGCTCACAGGGCTGAGTCAGAAACAGCCTTGAGACACGATGTGTGTGTGTGAGGGGGGTTCCCTGCACTCACTGGGTTAAATTGTGAGGGACTAGATGTCCTGAAAATACTGGAGGCGTGGCAGGGCCAGGGAAAGAGTCCTGTTTTCTTTCTTTCTTTTTTTTTTTTCGAGTCCTGTTTTCTTTACCCCCTGTTTAATAGTGTTTGGGTGGAGCTGGGGAAAGGAGGAACTTCGTGAAGACAGTGCACTGGGGAGGCTTTTAGGCGGAGCTTATGGTGGCACTTGGCAACATGGATTTCAGTACATGCCTAACGCCTGCCTTTCCTGCCAGGCTGCTGGTCCTGTGAGCACGGACAGCGTCGTCGTCTTCACTGCTGTGTCTCTGGCACCTAACAGGCCCGTAATCAATACTCAGTAGCTATTTGTTGAGTCAGTAGAAGCTGTTATATAAGGAATATAAAATACCAGCAGCCGTGGGGGTCATGAAGGAGGCAGGGACAAATTCTGACTCGGATGAGTCTGGGAACCCCTCCGTGTCCCAGGTGGCATCTGAGCTCACCTTTGCAGGGCAGTTTGCAGGGCAGTGAGGGGAAGTCGAGGCAGGCAGAGGAGACAGTGTTCGCAAAGCCGTGCGTTTTACGTGTCTCTTTAAGGCGGGCGTGCACACCACACGACCAGTGGTGCTAGAAGGCCCGCCCTGCCCCCTTGTGCCTTTCACCTGTCCGAGACGATCAGCTTTGTAAAGCTGTTCCTTCTCATATTGACCTCCGTATTTCTAAATATATCTAAAATGTCAGATAATCTATGATTTCTACTTTTTGTTTCTCCCAGGCTACATCATTTTTCCGGAATTCTGCCTGCGTTTGCTTTAAACTGCCTGCTCTCTCACCTTGCTGGGCAGCTGCCATCCTGGGGTTTCCTGTGTAAATCCCCCTGTGCCCTCGGCCCACATCCTTTTTTCAGTGGTATACATTCTCTTGTAGCTTTCTAAGAAAGATGACATGGGAGATACATTGTGATTCTGTGAATTTCTGAAAATGTCTGTTAAGTAGTTTCATTGGTTACCAAATTGTAGGAAGGAAAGTATTTTCTCTTGCAACTTTGCTTTTTCTTCTTCTGCAATCTGTTCTTTTTCTCTGCTCTCTCTGGAAGCTTTTAGAATTTACTCTACTCTTCTGGTATTTTAACATTGCAAGGTGATGTGTCTTGGAATAGGTCTTTGCATTCATTATGAGTCATTTTAATCTAAGAACTTGTGTACTTAAATTCTGGATTTTGTTTTTAATCTGGCATTACTTTATTTTTTTTTTCCACTAACTTTTATTAATCAACCATCATTCTTTCTGTATTGATTCTCTTAAGTCTCTTTTCCATCCCATTTTCTATCTTTTAGTCTTTTGTTCTGCTTTTTGGAATATTGCTTACAATTTTGTTTTTCAGTTCTTCTATTGAATTTTCTTTTTTATTTTGATGATCAAGTTTTTACTTTATAACAACTCTCTTTTTTTGTCCCTTATAAAACATTTATCCCTGTTTTATAAATGTAATATTTTCTCTAAAGCAGGTGTTGGTGCACTTTTTCTATAAAATGCCAGATAATAGCTTAGGCTTTGTGGCACATATGGTATCTGTTGTAAGTACTCAACTGTGCCACCGTAGTGTGAAATCAGCTATAGATGATACACAAATGAATAAGCATGGTTGTGTTCCAAAAAAACTTTGCTTACAAAAACAGGCAGCAGCTGAAGTTACCCTCCAGACTGTGGTTGGCCAAGTCCTGCACAAGTCTCTAGGTTTGCAGTTTCAGTACTCAAAAAAGTTTTCATCTCAACCATTTGGCAAATCCATAGTAAGAATAGTTTTGGGCAAAAATAATCAGTGATGCTAAAATGCGTAGGTGAAAAGTATGAAGAGAATTGAGATACTGACATAGTTGCGAAGGTTCATGCCATCAGATACTTATCAGTTACAAAGGAAGGAATGGTTAAGTTCACAGTGAAGGAACCGGAAAAGACAGCGCCGCCACAAGTGGTTGACATCAGTGTCATCGCATCAGTAATGGACAAATGATTGCCTCCTGCGTACGCCATGGGACAGACACATAACTTCTGTGACATTCTTACTCCAAACGCACAACCCGAATTATGCATGGAGAAATGACAGACAAATAGAAGTTGGGGTGTGTTCTACACTTGTATTCGTACTTGTAGTCTACATTCCCCTTCAGAAGTGTCAAGGTCATAGAAGACAAAGACGTCTTCTAGACCGGAGGGGTCTAGGGAGTGGGGTGGACGAAGGCAACGTGTGGTCTCAGACTGGATCCTGGACCAGAAGATGACTCTAGTGGAACGAGAGGTGAAATTTGAAGAAGGGCTGTAGATTAGATGATTTTGATATCAAAGTGTGACATGTACACATTTGAGGAATCTGAATGAAGGGCATATAGGAAATCTTTGACATCTTTGCAACTTTTTCTGTAAATCTTAAATTATTTAAAAATGAAAAGTTAACATAAAAAAATCAAAAGTTTCCATGTCTTCCCATGTCGTTTGTCTTGTCTAATCTGTGTTATCTTTGTTTGCCTTGATCTCTGGCTTGCATGTTGGAGCCTTTGCTCTCTTGCTCATATTTAAGACTGAGGCCCTTAGATGCTGACCAAGGAGCTCTGCCATGGGGACTCGCTTGCGAACTGATGGCTACACTGGAGTAACTGGACAGTGTGCTGCCTTAGGTATTGGGACCTCCAAATGTGAGCATAGGAAGTCTGTTCTCTAGGGCGCCAGTGTCTTCACAGGAGAATTCTCCAACCCCGGGGCCCTAGCATTGTGCAGGAGCATGCCGTGTGAAGGGGAGGGAGAGTGTTCCAGCCTGGGGGAGGCAAACCTGCACTAGGTCGGCCTGGGCTGTGAGGGGACCGGTGTGTTGGGATAGAGCTGGACGGCATTCTTTAGGTGACCGGAAACCCTTAAATGCCTTGCTTCAGGCTGGGTGTTGTCAACCCAGCACTTTGGGAAGCCAGGGCAGGAAGATCCCTTGAGGCCAGGAGTTCAAAGCCAGCCTGGGCAACATAGCTGGACCCTGTCTCTACAAAAAATAATAAAATTAGCCAGCTGTGGAGGCACATGGCTATAGTCTTAGCTACTCTGGAGACTGAGGCACGAGGATGGCTTGAGCCCAGGAGTTTGGGGTTGCAGTAAGCTAACGTTGTGCCACTGCCCTGCAGCCTTGGTGACAGAGCAAGACCTTGTGTCTTAAGAAAAGTTTTGTTTTCATATGCAAAGGTAAGAAATTCAAATAGTAAAGGTACATATAAAGCAGAGTATAAATAAAAAATTTCTTTCTGCACTACCCCTACTCCCATTAGCTAGAATAGCCTGTTATTGGCTTGATGTGTGGTCTTCACACAGAAGGGGGGTTGGGTTGGAGCAGGAGGACGTGGAGGTGGGGAGGGTCACTGTGGGATCCACGTGGAAATAGAAGTTGTGTTCTTTCGGCCTAGAGGTGTGAGAAAGAAATGGACCAAGACGTGCAGGAAATGACCCTGTGGGAAAGGATTTACTCTGGTATAGATGTCTTGGTGACCAGAGTTTTCCAACCGTTATCAATTTGGGAACAACTAGTAAATCTACTTTGGGATACCCTTTAGAATGTCTTTTTCCAGGTTCCTAAAGGACAAGATAAAATTTTTTAAATCAAGGGGTTCAGTTTGATATTATTTTTAGTTTTTTTTCTTTTAAAACACCCTCAGACTTCGAGAATTGTTCCAACTACAGTTCAAATAACTTGTGTTTTGACTGAATCATTGGAGAGTAAGTTGCCAACAGGATGCCCATTACCCCCGAATGCTTCCACACATATTTTCCTGCAGACACGGATAGTCTCCTCATGCCGCAGACCCAGCCACTGCAATCAGGAAATTAACTCTGATTGACTGTGACTATCTACTTCTTAGACCCCGTTGCCAGTTGTCCTGACAATGACCTCAGAGCCCATTGCCAGTTGTCCTGACAATGACCTCAGAGCCCAAAGGTCCAGGTCAGGCTTGTCCTGCGGCTTTCTTCTCTTTCAGTCTGGAGCAGCTCATCAGCCGCCTTCGCCGTTGTGACCTTGGTCCTTTTGAGCATCACAGGCCAGTTATTTAATAGAGTGGTCCTCAGTGTGGGCGTGCCTAATGTCGTGCATCTTTGGCAGCAATGTCACAGAGTGGTGCTGTGTCCTATAAGAGGCCACACGATTTCAATTTCTCCTCTCGCCAGGCTGTTCCCTGCAGCCGCTGGATGATGGGGGTGTCTGCCAAGCTCATGCCTCGGAGCCCTACGACTCCTGCGTGTGCAGCCTGCTCGCTCGCTCTGGCCTGGAAACCTCACGCTAGGCCACAGCTCCATACACTTCAAAGATTCCGTTGATGCCCACAACACGGTGACGCTCAAAGGATGAGAGACAGAACTCTTGGCTATGCACGTCTCCAGGCAGGGCCACTCGGGGGTTGCCTGGGGTCGGGAACAGCAGGCTGGGGCTGTAGGGGCAGTTATGTATGGGGGGCGGTAAGCTAGGTTTCCCAGCCTCCCTGGGGACAGCTAATTTGAATAATTCTGTGGGATGGAGGCAAAGCATCTGTTCTCAGTGTCAGGTACCTGGCCTTGGGGCCATTACAGTGAGACTGAGAGCCATAAGGGAAGCGGTGGGGCGTGGACTTAATCAGCTGAAGGAAACTGACCACACTCCAGCCTCGCAGTGGGGTCAGGGTTGCATTAAGAAAACAGCAAACTCACAGCTACCCCTCTGTGTGGACGCCCTCACTCCCTCCTCGGGCCCGGCTCCCAGACCAGGCTGCCCGGGGGCCAGCGCCCTCATCACCCCACCAGGCTTTCAGGACCCCCTACCCCGCTGCAGGTGCTGCCTTGCTCTGCCCCACTCAGCAGCTTTAGGAACTGACAGTGGGGCAAGGGGACATTTCTCAGGGATTAGAGATACTAACGTTAGTTCTCTGTGTCATAAATGTTCACAAATTATGCACAGTATAAATAATAGCCCTTCTTTTGGAGCTGGCCATCTTAGTATTGTATATATTGAAATTCAGTTGTCAGACTCTAGAAATGAACTCATTTACTAATCATACTCCTTCCACAGAGAAAGGCTTTTGTTTGCAGAGCAAGAGGGATTCCTGTGCTGGGTGTCAGAACTACAGAGAGAACCATGGAGCAGCCTCACTGAGTTACATCAATTCGAGAAAAGTAACAGGTGCAAACTCTTTGTTCTGCAGCTGGCAAAGAAAATAAGTTTGCATTACACAAAAAAAAGTGTATCGACCACCAGTGTAGACTAGGGTCTATTTTTATTTTGACTGGGGTCAAAATATGACTGGGGTCATATTTTTATTCCCAGTATACTCCAGATGCAAAATCTCATCTGGCTTAAAATTAGGTTGAAGATCTGACCAGTCTTTGCAAAGTTGATTTTTATTTGTAACTTGATAGTTGCTTGTTGTTTTCATTAACATCTACATATAAGTCTAATAATTCAGAAACAAAATGATCACACAGGAAAATCTATGTAAACTGTTTTCCCCAGACTTGTAATGTGAAGAAATTGTGCCTCTCACACACTGTACATAAAAGGGTTGGTCTTAATCACCAGTGTACCTTTTGTGTGAGGAACAATATGGCATCTACCTGCAGCCTCAGGAGGGTCTTTTGTGGTTTCCTGTGGCTTCAAGGAATAACACCTGGATTCCGGTGAGCACCAGCCAGTGCTAGCCAGATCACAGCTAGACAAGTGCCAAACTGCAGAAGCCTCTGGGGCTGAAAGGCACAGTCCCTGAGTGCAGCTCGGTGGGATAAAACACTGGGTGACAAAGGGGGACTGTAGGACGCCCAGGGAAACAAGGGCTGCTGCGGAGAACCGAGAATCACTGAAATACACACTCGGGAGGGCTGCGGACGGGCCCTGCCATGCCCACTGCGCCGGGAGGTCCTGCAGGCTGGCCAGGAAGATCCTGGAAGAGCAGGCTGGTCTGGGGGCAAAATGGCATAAAGGCATGTCTAACAAGCCGGGGCCAGGCTACGCCGCTAGCAAAAGAGGAACAAGTGTAGGAACAGGGACGGGAGCTCACACACCCAGCGCCGCAGCTGCAAGGCATATCCCGGGAGTCAGTTCATTCCTGAAAATGATGTGCAGAGATGAGCCTGTGCTCTGAGAAATGCACAGAAGGTGGAGATTTGCCCTCGAATGTCAGGTTTTAGGGCCGCGTTGAACCGTGAGCCACAGGTCCTCAGCTTGCTTCTGCTGGCTCGGGCTGGACAGCTGCGTTTGCTGACCTCACTTTACCTTCTGGCCTCTCTGTGATTGTGAAATGAACTCTGGAATTGCCCCAAAGGCAGATGTGTGTTGACAGCTTGACATACAGTCATATGACTGGAGTCACAGTGTAAGGGGCATAAAAAACACTTTACTCTTTATGTGTCTAATTCAGAAAAGTGCCCATAGACATGAGAGGGGACACCTGTGATTTCTTGCTGACTTAATGCTCGTTGGGGAAAAAGTGAAAAATTCACCATAAAATGATAACAGTAGCCAATAATAGTAGCTTTCATTTTAAAAAACTGGGAGCTTATTGTGCGCCAGGCATTATGCAACAAGCTTTAGCTATGTATCTTTTAAAATCTTCGATAACTCTGTGGGTAATAATGATAATGACATGATTACAATGAGGAGCTGAGCTTGGAGAGGTTAAATAAATGCACGTCCGGTACTAGAGGAAGCTAGGATGTGCCTGGTTCCAAAGCCCGTGGAGCCCTAACTGTCGCTCCATCCCTGGACATGTGCCTGCAGCGCTGGGGAGGAAGGTCCATTCTAACACGTGACATACAAGAAAACGTAATCACGCAGGTCTTTAGCAGAGCGTAAGCAAACATGCAGCGAAGCACGTTCTGCCTAACAGGGAGGAAACTGCTGAAAGAAACTGTGCCTTAAACCAGCAGAGCCGGCGTGTGCTACACAAAGGACTGAGAATTAACCAGGTCACTTTGAAGAAGCACAGGCTCACCCTGCCACACGGAGGGCTCTGTAGCTCCGTAGGAAACGGGAGAGTGCCCTTTGGTGCAGGGGACGAGTAAGTCGGCACATGGAGCAGAACACAGCACTCAGACGCAGACGCACACAGACGGACGTGGCTTCCTGACAAAGGTGGCGTCGCAGAGCAGCGGGGGAAGAATGGGCCTTTTCATAATGATGTGGGGACAGTTGCGTAGCCATCTGGAAGACATAAAAGCAGACCTGCTTCACATCATGCGAGAAACGCATTCCAGGTGGATTATAGACCTAAATGTGGAAAGGAAAGCAAGAACGATTCTGGAAGACAGTATGGGCCCTCTACCACTTAGTAGCAAAGGGACAATTAACCTTTGAAAACGGGCAAAAGACTTGAATAGACATTTCTCCAAAGAAGATATGCAAATGGCCAACAGGTATATAAAAAGATCCTCAGCATTGCTAATAATCAGGGAAATACAAATTAGAACCACAATGTTAAATCTCATACCTGCTAGGATGGCTATTAGCAAAAGAACACAAGACAGCAAGCGTTGGTGAGGATGTGGAGAAATGGAAACCAGTGCACACTGTGTGACTGTAAAATGGTGCAGCTGCCATGGAAAACAGCCTTGGGGCTCCCAGAAAATCAAAAATTGCTGTCATGTCATCTAGCAGTCCTACTGCTGGGTATATACCCAAAAGAATTGAAGTCAGGATCTCAGACATCTGCATTCCCATGTTTATTGCAGCTCTGTTCCCACCGGCCAAGAAGTGGACTCAACCTCAGTGTCCATCGCAGCTGAATGGATAAAGAAAATGTGGTATATACACAATGGAACACTATTCAGCCTTAAAAAAGAAAGAAATCCTGTCATTTGCAACAACATGGACGAACCTGGAGGACATTAAGTTAAGTGAAATAAGCCAGGCACCAAGAGACAAATTCTGCATGATCTCACTTATATGTGGGTACTAAAAGTAGTTAAACTCATTCAAACTGAGAATGGAACAGTGGTTACCAGAGGCTGGTGGGGAGGGAGAAGAGGAAAGTTTCTGTTCAGGTATAAAGTTTCAGTTATGCAAGGCGAGTAAGTTGTAGAGATGTGCTGTACAACATTGTATAGCGCTTGTAGTTAATACCGAACTGAGCACTTACAATTTCATCATGAGGGCAAATCTCATGTTAAGTGTTCTTACCACAAAGAAAGAAATAAAAAAGGCAGTCAGGGCAATATCTCCATGTGCCCTGACATGGAAGGAAAGACCTTCACTTGTTTTTTTTGTTTGTTTGTTTGTTTTGTTTTTTTTGAGACAGAGTCTCTCACTTTGTTGCCCGGGCTAGAGTGAGTGCTGTGGCGTCAGCCTAGCTCACAGCAACCTCCAACTCCTGGGCTCCAGCGATCCTCCTGCCTCAGCCTCCCGAGTAGCTGGGACTACAGGCATGTGCCACCATGCCCGGCTAATTTTTTCTATATATATTAGTTAATTTCTTTCTATTTATAGTAGAGACAGGGGTCTCATTCTTGCTCAGGCTGGTTTCGAACTCCTGGGCTCAAGAAATCCGCCCGCCTCAGCCTCCCAGAGTGCTAGGATTACAGGCGTGAGCCACCGCGCCCGGCCCTTCACTTGTTTTTAAAAAGAAGGAAATGTTCTTTCTTTCGATAACTCCTGCCGGCACATCCTCTTCAAGTTGCACCAGCTTAGAGGCAACACCTGCCTAGAAGTAAATGTCAAAAAACTATGACTCCTTTGTCCTATTTCCCTCCAGTGGAGTTACATAAAATAATCTAATCCCACCTGGCCCCACCGCAGTTGATTTTAAAGGGGAAGCGAAGTGTCAGCTGAGGAAGCTAGAAGAGTGATGTGTGCTGCGTCTGCTTAGTGGACCTTAGTCGTCTGCAGTCACCCCATGAGAAGCAGAAGGAAAGTCCTGTTACGGACGTGTATGTAAGCAAGGCAGGACGGTGGACTCTGCCATCTTATGCTTGTTGTGTGCAGGGTTAAAACGGAAAATTTAGGAAAATCTAGACTTAGTGGAAACTATAAATGCAAAATAAAACTGATAATAGCTAAAACTTCACATAAGAACATTAGAGTTGGCAAAAATAATGGTCACTTAGGAAAATGCCCAGTGCCAAAAATGTTAATTAGTAAAATCTCATAGGGACCAAAAAATAATCAATGAATCAAACTTGTGTTGTGAAATTTACATGGACAAGAATTGGTCCTAACGAAAATGAGAAACTGTGAACAGGTCACTCGTGCAGTCTAGACAACTAATCAAAGGGTTGTGTTGGTTTAATGGCATTTAGTGTTGCTGTAATTCTGAAGAAAATGTTTTAATTGATAAAATCTAAACATCTTCTGGATTAAAATGGTGGGGTTACAACATTCTGAACATTCTGTATTGATTTAAAATATCAGCTACTTCTGAACTGCATTGTACTTTAAGCTAAGCAAAAATTATATATTTTTGTAAGAGACTAGAAGTAAGAATGGACAAATAAATGCAGTTTGATTTGTTGAAGTCATGGGGTTATGAGTACATTTTATTTGTGATTCTATTGATGTCCCTATAATAGAATAAAATATTTAAAAATCTGAAATTTAGTTCACAGTTACATTAATTGTACTACTAAATTCTGATGTAACCAGACTATGGAGCCAGCAAGAACAATGATTTGATCCTTTATTTGCATACCGCCTACATCATGGTAGTACTCCGTTGTTCCTGATGCTTGTGCTTGTCAACACATGCTGACCTCTGCCGCATTAGAGCAAGAATTGCGGTCGTCACAGAGTAAGATATTAAGTGGTATCTCTTTGCTTGCAGATTTATTATAAACCCCATCTACCCATTAACCCAGAACAACATACCGTGTTTCCCGAAAATAAGACCTACCCATGAAATAAGCCCTAGCAGGATTTCTAAGCATTTGTGCAATAGAAGCCCTACCCCGAAAATAAGCCCTAGTGACGGGCGTGGCCACGCAGCGCATCTGCACAACCCATGCGTGTCGTCGCGGAGCGGGAAAGGAGACGAGCAGCCCTTCTCACCTGCCCCATCGTGACAGCGACTATCCCAGAGGTGACCGGGAAGGTGTGGGCAGCCCCACCAACAAGGTCGGCTCCCCCTGTCGGGTCCCAGCCATCCTGTGTGTGCTGCAAGCTGAGGCTTTGAGGGGAAAATAACACATCCCCTGAAAATAAGCCCTAGGGTGTCGTCTTGAGGAAAAATAAATATAAGACCCTGTCTTATTTTCGGGGAAACACAGTACTTTCTTTCTGTAATAAGTTTCTGTTGGCCATTGTTTTGCAACTAATTTGCTAATCTGCTCTATTATTGGTTCTGCTTAATTGGAAGAATTGATCATGCAAGAGAAATACGGTTCTGAGGCAGTGCTGCAACACGGCTTTGCTGATGTTTCTATTCAGCACCTGCTACGTGGACAGCTAAAACAGACCTGTGTGATCCTGGCCTGAAATTGTAGGGGTTTGCTCTTCTCTTTCACAAAGAGACCATTATGGTACATCTGTAACTGTTTTAAAAAGAGATTCCCAAAGCAATATTACTGCAGGAAAAAATCCTCAGATGGTAAAACTTTGTTTCATGGAGGGGCAAAAATGAAAAACCTTTCACACTGGCATTAGGAAAATGTTAGATGTTTCATTCTGGAGCAGACGATGCCACATAGTCTCATGAATTTATGTTGCCATCATGTTTATTCCTCAAGGGTGTTATTAAATTAGGAAGTATGACCATGCATTTTAATCACTGTGATTTATGTTAAAAACCTGATAGCAACAGAGCATTACTTCTGTGTGCAGAATCTCCCTCCCACCCACCTCTGGATGTGGGAAAATTGTTCCCGTATTTTTGCATACTGGTTTGAAACTGGTTCCTGCATCAGGGCTTAAATACGGCTTCTTCGACAGAATATTCAGGATAGCCTTCAATTATTTAAAATACATTAGGCTGCCTGTGAAAATAGTGAGATGATTGTGTAGCGGTTGAATGCAAACCCTTTGCTTCAGACTTAGCACGAGCTCTGGGGTCTAGACTTACAGATTCTCCTGGAGCTGCTGCTCATGCTTTGCATTGGAGCATCGGGTTCTTGTCCACATTTCATGCCATCTATCCTAAATCGCAGGTGTGAAAACTTTTCTCTCCCTAACAACAGCCAGCGCCCCTAAGAAGGAAATCAGCAAGCACTTACTGTGCCTTTATTCAGCACAAGGCAATGGCCCGGGTGCTGTGGATACCAAGGTGAGAAGACGTGGACAACCAGATAAACGGATCAAAAAGCATCCCCTGACCCTGTGCTCTTTGCCAGGGAGGAAGGGGCATGAGGTCTGGCGGGACTTTGAAATACAGGTTGGGTTTGTTGAGGACAAACCCAACTCAGTTGTTGAGGACAACTGAGGTTGTCCAGTTAGGGAGAAGAACATAAGATAGAAGGGAGGAAAGAAAAAGGAAGAACATGTGGGGGAAAAAAAAACAGTTTCTTTTTTTTTTTTCCAATATTCAATAACCTGGTTTTTTAATTGAGTGGCGAGCATGACAGTTTATCCCAAGGCGTGAGTTCTCAGCACGGTGTGGAAAAGGGAAGGTGGGAGCTAAGTCACAGGAGGGAGAGAGGTGTGGGTGGAGCGGGACGAGTGGGAGGAAGGGAGCTGAGAGAAGGAGGGGGAAGGGTCGGACTCCGGGCAGAGGCTGGAAAGAGACCAGGAGGGGCTGGGGCTGTGGAGGCCGTGGAGCAGGCCCTCACGCCCAAGGCCCTGGGCTTTCCTCTTCTTTGCCTCAATGGATTCGAATATTAAGTGTCGCTGTTACTGTGTCTTTTCACCCGTGCTTTCCCTGTGGGTGTAACATTGTTGATTTCTTCTTCGTCAGTCATCTTGGCCGGTTCACTTTCTTAGGGGTGCTGCCCCCCTTTCGTTTCTGCCATAAAGTGTCACCTCTTCTGGGCCCGTCCCACATCCTACCTGGTACCTGTCTGTCCCTGCCTCCACCTCTCGTTCTCTCATTCTCTGTCTCTCTGTATTTGTCTCTCTTATCTTTTTGTCTCTGTCTCTCCCTCTCTTGTTCTCTCTGTCCACCTGCGGCAGCTCTGAGGCACGTGGTGACATGTAGACTCACCTGCCTGTCGTGTCGCAGTGCAGCCTCCGATTCAGCAGGCCTGGGCCGGCCAAGGTTCTGCATTTCTGACGAGCTCCCAGGGGGAGCCCGCTGGTCCGTCAGGGACGGTCCTGGGGTGGAGGGGACCGCTGGGGTGGAGGGGACTGCTGCTCCGCTGCTGCTGTTGCTCAGAGCCAAGGGCATTGCTGGCCTGGTGCCCATGTTGGTCAGGGGCAGGGTCACAGTGGCTTAGAATCAGGAGCCCAGGGGCTTGTCACCCCTTTGTTGCACTTTCTGCCTCAGAACCAGACGGGATGTGGGCTTTGGGTGAGATTGGACTCGAGTCCTCTCCTCTCCTTCCCTCCTCTGCACAGACATTGAGCTGGGGAGGGGACGGGGTGTTCAGAGCTTGTGACTGGCGCCCTGAACTTGCCGTCTCGGGGCTTTGGGGAGGGAGGGGCAGATCCCCAGCTTAGGCCACATGCTCTTACCGGGCACAAGTGCTTCTTACTTGCCGTGTGTGTTGTGCAGTGTTCCCTGACAGGTTAGCTTCCCAAGACAGTGTTGGAGTGGAAGGGCTTGTCCATTCTCGGATTTTTCTGGGAAAGGAGGTTATGTATGCCTCCCAACACAGTTCCTCAACAATGTTTTTGTTTTTTTTGTGTGTGTGGGGAGGGAGATTAATATAATTAATTGATCAAAGTATTAGACACACTAATGAGGAACATAATGTATTTTTTTTTTTTTTTTTTTTTGAGACAGAGTCTCGCTTTGTTGCCCAGGCTAGAGTGAGTGCCGTGGCGTCAGCCTAGCTCACAGCAACCTCAAACTCCTGGGCTCGAGTGATCCTCCTGCCTCAGCCTCCCGAGTAGCTGGGACTACAGGCATGCGCCACCATGCCCGGCTAATTTTTTATATATATATCAGTTGGCCAATTAATTTCTTTCTATTTATAGTAGAGACGGGGTCTCGCTCTTGCTCAGGCTGGTTTTGAACTCCTGACCTTGAGCAATCCACCCGCCTCGGCCTCCCAAGAGCTAGGATTACAGGCGTGAGCCACAGCGCCCGGCCAACATAATGTATTAATAAATATTTCTCAGACTTGGATTTGGTTAGTAATGATACTAATGACCCTCAAGTCAGAGATTCTGTCTTATTCATGTCCCCGGGGACTGATTTAGTGTCTGGTGTCTGCTCAGTAAATATTGACTTCAGTTACTGGTGTAGGTGGTGCTACGGGCTGAACGTTTGTGTCCCCCCAGAGTCACACATTGAAGCTCCAGTCCCCAGGGTGGTGGCACTTGGGGTGGGGCCTTCGGGGGGCAATTAAGTTGTGATGGGATCAGTGCCCTGCTGAGAAGAGGCGTGTGAGGACAGTCTTTTCTCCGCCATGTGAGGACGCACAGAGGAGGCGACTCTCACTGGGAACAGAGCTGGCACCTTGATCTGGGACTTGGAGTCTTCAGAAATGTCAGAAGTACTTGTCTTCTGTGTAAGCCACCCAGCCTGTGGCGTTTCGTTGCAGCAGCCAAGCTGACCAGGACAGGTGGCAGAACAGAATAACTTCACGTTAGCTTCTGGCCAGGTGACCTTATGATGAAACATGATGCTTCTGCCTTTTTTGGGGACTGTCTTCTGCAGTCAGTAATACCCAAGGGCTGGGCCTCTGGGAACTGTGCTTAGATTGGACTGTTTCATCTAAGGCTGGTCCTCAGAAGACTTCTCTCTAAGTCAAGTCTGTGACGGGCCGGGCCGCAGCACTCAGTGACCTCGTCAGACACAAGCCCAGGGCTACTGTGGAGCCCTTTCATGGATGTGTCACACCCACCGCCAGTGGGCTCTAGGGAGAGCCCCCTCTGCCATCTGGACCTTGTCTAATCACTCCAGGGCCTTGACAGCAAAACTGGAGTTTTCCTGGGGAAGAAGGAATTCTGCCTTGGGACTGTGGCATGGGCTCCTGCCTGAGTTTCTGCTTGGCCAGGCTGACCGCCAGCAAACACGTGGGCCGATTCCTTGATACCCCTCTCCTGGTGGTTCTGCTTCCCTGGAGAATGCCACCTGATGTGGTGTCCCCACCCCTGTCCCCTGTCCTGATGCAGTGTCCCCGCCCCTCCTCTGGGCTCTTTCTCTTTCCTCTCGGTGCCCCCGGCTCCCTGGCGCCCCTCCACCACACTCCTCCGAAGTCCTCTCCCCTGCCCAGGCGGGTCTCAGAGGCTGTGCGGGCAGAAGCTCATGGGTAGAGTGGTGGTCCCCAAGGTCTAGCTCCCTCTGAGTCACATGCGGATCACCGGGGCCCAGCCCCAGAGTTTCTGGTTCACAGCATCTGTGGTCATCCCTGTGTAAAGATCTGGAGGGAGGCAGATGCTCGTGTGGATTTTAGTAGCTTGCAATGACAGACACACAATAAACCTCTTAATGCACAAAGCTACATTGTGCCTGCACACTCCCTGGCCCCTTTCTTTCTTACCTCCTGAAACTTTAACAGGGTTAATTTTCTGGGAAAATACTCCACAAGAGCTCTGAATCGTAAATCAAGGCCAGCAGGAGGACTTCACCCTGAGGTGGATGATTGTGTTCTCACTCTCCCATCGGCGCGGTGCACAGAATGACAAATCGACAGGAAGGAGAGGAGAAGTCCCTTGTGGAGCTAACGTTGTCCTCAGAAAGTCTGGCAGAGGACGGTTCGATGCTGAGAACTGCAGCTAGGAGAGAGCACAGGGAGCTACTTTTATTCAGCTCCTCCCCAAGTTATTAAATTCAGTTCGACAAATATTTACTGAGTACATAGCAGGTGTAAATTATTAGCTGTCTCTTTACAATATTTGCTCTGTCACACTCTATAATAAGATTTGTCTATGATTCAGCAGTAATTTCCCTGTTTTCAACCCTCAGCCGTCTATTGAATGTGAAGATACGCCTAAATTTTCAGAGCCCAAATTAAAGTTCCCAGGCAACTTTCAATGAGGAATTAGACACTTCCCATGAATTAAAAAAATGGGTTCCTGGCTCCGTTTGTCACCTGCTGTGTTGGAATCTCGGAGAAGTGTTCTGTATGCAGAGAAGCTGGGTATGCCCATGCTGGGGTCGGCGTGACCAGCCGCTGCAGGAGGCATTGGATGCTGTGCTGCAACCCTCTCCCTTCTCCATGGCAGCTGCGCTCCCGAGTGCCCAAAGGACGAGGTTGTTGCATGTGCGGATGAGGAAGGCAGGGTGCAGCCGAAAATGCCCAATTTTAGAAAGTTCTGAGCGTTGTGGCTGCAAAGAGGTGACAGCATTTACTGTAACCATCTGGGCGTTAGAGAGAGTAGACATTGTGTCCTGGTTCTAACTTTGAGGTTCGCTTTCAGGATGCCCCTTAGGATGTCATTTAGAAAATCTTGCTGACCAAGTTGGCATGCTAAATAAAGCCCACGAAGAGAGCATGTTGGTAAAGCTTCATCCTTCATTAAAGTTTGCCAAGGGAGAGAAATTGCAGTCATAAACGGATGTCATCCTTTACATGGTAGATAGTCAACAAATGTCAAATCCAAGCAACTTTGTTGAAGTGAATACAATTACACATCTTCTCTTGACTTAACTTGAATAATTAAACCACTGATATCCATTAGAAGAGCGGTGCTCTGTTTACATAATTAGGCAAGTTATTTTTAGAGGCAAATGAATACTAGAAATCGTGCCTGAGTCTCTGCCCATAGGATATTTTTACAGCTGTTTGTGCCCAGAGAAGGTAATAGCTTAGCTTTGGGGATGTAGCTTCTGTGAAATTCCTCAGCCAGAGCCCGTTTCTGGAAGATCTATATAATGGGGATGGAATTAACCTAAGGAACATTGGCACAAGCCCTCTTTTTATCAATCTGAGAACCTTAGAAATGATAAGTCACCCCTTCTGTCATTTGTAGAATTACCTTCCAGTCTGCGAACTCTGCAAACAATGTGAGAGAGGGAAGAAGAATTTGTTAGTCAGGGAGCTTATCTGTCTTGTGAGAAGTAAAAAAAAAAAAAGAAAAAAGAAATTGATAGTTAAGTACTGACTTTTAAGTATGATGTTTTCATTAGTGCTTGCCCTATAGTTTAAAATACAAGATAAAGATAACTTGAGACCATGTGTTTTACTACTATTGAAAATAAAAACTGAGATGCAACTATGGCAAATATAAAGTAAAATATTGATAGATGACTCTTGGCCAAAAAAAGCAAATTAAATCATTTTCCTAACACATTGCGTTCCTGCCATCTCTCACAGAATATTAGAGTTTCGTGAAAATAGCTTAATCCGCTTTCTCTTATATCTGGGGGAAGTGGCCTTTCTAAACATGTCCCCCCCAGATTTTGTCCCAATACCAAGGTAATCCCAATGACTAGTGGGGATGGAAACAGGAGACACCGTCCTCAGGAGACGAGAGAGTACTGGCGGGACAGAGCCCTCGGGTGGGACCGTTCCAGCCTCAGGTCTTCGGTTCCCACCGTCCAACCCGAGAGACAAGCAGACCCTCCAAGGCTGGTGCCTCCAGGGGGCAAGACGCCAGCATGAAGGGGGCACTGTTTCCTGGGGGAAATGTCCTGTATGCACACTGTCTTAAAGAAGTGCCACCGCACAAGCATTTTCGTGTACAGAAGTACATTTTAAGTAAATCTGATTTGTGAAACCTTGGGTTACTAATTAGATACATGGGGGGGGGAGGCTTTTGCTCCATGACGTGCTTCTTCACATCACTGAAAGAATTCTCGGAGGTCTAATTTTTTTCTTCCAAAAATTGAAATAGATCTCTTAGATTTTTACGGATTATAAAAGTAATACATACTCTTTGCAGGAAATTCACTAAGTGTGAAATGAAGTGCAAGGAGGAGAATGAAAATCACCCCGAAGCGAGCTGGTAGACCAGTATTAATAATGAGACAGTAGACATAAGTACTAATACGGCAGAAACTTGAAATAGGAGAGTGATAGCAATAAATTGGTTTCAATGAAAAGCATTTTAAAAATGTAAATTGAAACCTGCATAATATACCATTTCATACTCTTCAATTGACAAAAATGTAAAAATCTGGCAATTCCAAGTATCGGTCAGGCTGTGGATCATACAACTCCTGTGCCTGCTTATGGGAGTACAGATTGGCATAGCTACTTGTAAAGATAACTCTGCATTCTCTAGTAAAGTTCTTTTTTTTTTTTTTTTTTTTTTTCTTGAGACAGATTCTCACTCTGTTGCCCAGGCTAGAGTGCTGTGGCTTCATCATAGCTCACTGCAACCTCAAACTCCTGGGCTCAAGTGATCCTCGTACCTCAGCCTCCTGAGTAGCTGGGACTACAAGGCACACACCACCACACCCAGATAACTTTCCTACTTTTTGTAGAGATGGGGTTATCTCGGTCTTGCTCAGTCTGGTCTTGAATTCCTGGTCTTGAGTGATCCTCCTGCTTTGGCCTCCCAAAGTGCTAGGATTATAGGTGTGAGCCACTATTCCCAGCCTCTAATAAAGTTCTAAATGTGCCTAATTTACAATCTAGCAACCCCATTTCTAAGTATGTATACCAGTGACGGCTTGCACACCTGTGCATAAGGAGAGATGTATAATGTTTACAGAAATATTGTTTGTAATGGCAAGAGATTAGAAACATCCTATATGTTTGTCAACAGGAAAATGAATAAATTATGACATAGTCATAAAATGTAAATATCAATACCATACAGCCAAGTGAATGATCAGAACTACATGCATGAATCTGGATAAATTTCAAAAAACATAGCATTACGGTATGATATAATTTATGTTAAGATTTAAAAACCTTCAAAACCAACTCTCAATGTGTTTTATGGAAATATGCATTTACAGTAAAATCAAGTGAGAGATTATGTTTGGGGATGGGCGAATGGAGGGAGTGTAATGGGGCCGAGAGTATTTTTTAAAAAAAGTGATATGAAGGCAATTTGCCAAATGTTAAGAAGCTACTAAGAAGGACGGTGTGCTTGAAATTTTTCATATAGACATGAAAACCATCATCAACAAGTACTATCATATCACTGTGTTACATTTTAATATGTAAACAGTGTTCCTTAATAAGGACAAATTTCACAGACATATTAAACAGTGATTTCATGGTTATACTTATGTACATAAAGTTTGGGCTTAGTTACATTTTTAGGAACCAGTATATTTAAATAAACCCAAATATGCAATATGTAAATTTACATATACCTATAACCTCATTTACCACATCAATGAGCAATTCTCAAGAACATCATAAAAAAATAAAAAGTGGACAGAGGTTGTTACGTCTGGCCTTCGTCCAACTCCCTCCTGAGCCATCACCGTGCCACTGCCTCGCACTCGAAGGTCTAAGCAAAAGATACTGTGAGCGCAAGTGAAGCCTCAGATGTGAAAATGGGGTTTAGGAAGTGTCTGTGGTCTGTGTTTTAAAATGTTAACGTGTCAGGCCAATAAGAGAGTAATGTCAGTGCAAACACCTCCATCCCTTTCTTTGATGTGCTTTTTTTTTCCATACGTGAGGTTGCTATACGTTAGACTACGTGAGTAGTGACTTAGTCTTTGGTTGGAAGAGAATTACTTTATGTAGTTCTAGAATGAATGAAAACAATGAGTAATTCCTGCTGTGAGAAAGTAACTAGTGGCTCTGGCTAAGTCTTTCCTTCTTATAGTCTAAGCTCTTTTGTCATTTCCAGGTTGGACTGGGAAGAATGACAAAATCCTACCCTAATGTCTTAGTCTTCCTGGGCTGCTATACCAAAATACCATAACTGGGTGGCTTAAGCAACACACATTGATTTCTCAGAGTTCTGGAGACTGGATGCGCAAGGTCATGCTCTGGCATATCTGGTTCCTGGGGAGGGATCTGTCCCTCGCTGGCAGGTGGCTGCCTCCTCACTGTGTGTTCTCATGGCCAGGAGAAAGAGCAAGAGCTCTGGTGTCTCTTCATATAGGGACACTAATCCCATCAGATCAGGGCCCCACCCTTATGACTTCCTTTAACCCTAACTTCCTCATTCCAAATACTGCCACTCCGGGGGTTAAAACTTTAATATATGAATTTTGGAAGGACACATACATCAGTCCACCTTACCAACTAAGGCAGTCATTGTCCTGGAGTCTCCCTGGGGCCAGTTGTTAATATGCATTGTTTGCAGAACCATCGAGGTGATGGATAAATGAGCTGGGCTTGTTCTGAGTGCTACCCCTGGCTAACTTCCTGCTGCTTTCTTGTTAGAAATGCACACCAAGGACATTGGCACCACCTTTGGTCTCTAAAAAGAGGTTTGAAAATAGAACCATGCCATCTTGCAGTAGAAAGATGGAAATTTAGGTGAATATTTTGGAAAATATCAAAGCTAATACCTACTATTGCAACTGTTAGACAAAAGATGATGCTGAATAGTGGAGACAGACAGGATATTGGGCCTTTTGTTGCCCCCCGGAGCACTGATAAACCGCAGTGCCTAGAACACATTGAATACCCAATAAAATGTAATTAGCTTAATGAACAAATAAATGAAAATCCGTTACTGGTTTGCCACCATAGCCCAACTTGGCCTAGTGGGTGGCTGGTTAATGGCTTTTATGTCCGAATCTACCACTGCCTGTTTACTATGCTTGGCAAGTTCCTTAATGCTCTTCTACTTTTTGTAGGTCAAGAAGGCAATTGCTGTTTAATATTTGAAAAGCAAATAGATGTCTTGGCTTTGTGAAGGACAGTCCTGAGGCTTTTTATTTATAGCTTTAGTATCCTATGTCCCCATTTTATTCTTCAACTTGTCCTTTTGGTTCTACCCATTATGTGCTCAGTGTGAATCAGAAAGCCCTAGAGAACTTGGGAAGAAGCAATGAAATGATGTCTCCACTGGGCAAGTGCTTTGGAGATGATAAAAACATTTTGTAAGTGCAAGGTTTGGCCTTATACTTTTGATTACCTATTTTATTAGCAGCAACATAAAATAGGGGGAGGACCATCATCATTTGTTTCTGGTTGCCAGGACCTGCAAGGGGGCAGGTGTGAGGAAGAGGAGGTTGGGCCAGGCGTGGAGAGAGGCAATGGGAAGTGGGGTCTGAGGAGGACCTAGCCAAGTAGGGTTCCGACTAGAGGGTAATAATTCAAGACCTGAGAGGGAACTGTTTTTATCGCCTACCTTGGCACTTTGGTGACGTCTGTTGCATAGGTTAAAATAAAGCCACTTAAAAAAATCTGAGTTTAGGAACATGTCAGGATAGGAGCATCACCACGAACACTCTGGAGTTAGACCAGTCCAGATTCCAGTCGGCCCCTTCCCCCCGCCAGGTTTGAGGGACATGGAGGCTGACACTGGCGTGGATGCCACCAAGTCACACAACTGCCTCCATCAGCTGAGCTCTGTGATTAGCACTCGGAGAATTTTAGAGACATATTTTCACAAGACATAAAAAATTCTTAAAATATTCTAAAAATATTCTTAAAATATATTTTATAACTGCTTTTATGGGGTGGTGTTTAGAGTGGTCTGTCTGTCATAATTTGGTGTGATACTTCTCGTTTCTTATTAGGAGACAAGATAAGAAAATGAAAATATGGAGAAGCGGCAGGGATCAGTGTCTGCGTTGGAGAGAAGGGGAGAGAGAGGGAGTGCAGGAGGGGCGAAGGGAGAAGGGAAAGAAAGAGATGGGGGCGAGGGAAGGATGAGGGGGAGGGGAAAAGAGAGAATTTACTAGAAAACATATTGACATCTTTGGAGAAGAGAAGGAAATATTTAAATGTTTTGAGAGAAAAACACATGATAAAATTGAAAAAAATTGGTCTCCTCATACACGTTTTCTCCCTGAGTGTTTAGAGAAGTTTTATTATTATTATCATTTTAAGATTATGTTGCGGTCTTAACGTGGTGATTTAAATAGAACAGGATAAAGAAAAACGTGACAGATGCCAGATAATTAAAAAAGTTGAAGTGTCTCTTCTCTTTTGAGAGAAATCACTCATAGCCTTTCAGATTTGGTTCATTGTCACTGGCCTCACCATGTGCGGGCCAGTGCCATGGCTCCCAGCCCTGCTCCTGGCATCTGATCGAGTTAGATTCCATTCTGCACTCCGCCATTAATTGAGTAACCTTGTGTATGTGATTTAATTCTCCGTCTCACTTTTGTCATTTGTAACATGTCATCTGCATAACAACTGAAGGTTTCCCACAAGACTGCTGTGCTAAATGAGAGGAGCAGCACCGGGCACAGAGCAAATGTCCGGCTGATACAGTTATCATTTCTGTGTGTTCATACTGAACACGGTGTCGTAAAGAATCACATCCGTGTGTTAGGACTTAGCAGCGTGGCTGAAATGTGAAAGGCGGAGTGGAATTGGGAAAGTTCAGGTGCAGAAGCTTGGAATTTACATATTGCAAAGGACTGGCATCATTTCTTGCTGTTCTTCGTTTCTCTTCTCATCCTGTTGAGTCATGTCCTTGGCAACTGAAAAGTAACCTTATCCTAAAACCTAGGAAGTGCTAGTGGCACGCACATACAATGAATACTTCTCCTAGGTTTTGCACTCCTTGTGATGTAAAATAAGTTTTGATTGAAAGGTTTGTTTTTCTGGTTTTCCGTTCATTTCTTTGGTCATTTCGGCAAGCCCTTCCTGAGCACTCACAGTGTGGCAGGCTCCCTCGCAAACCCCAGGGTACAAGAGCTCTGCAAGCCCCTGCTTGTGTCGTGTTTGCTAACGCCATACCAAGGAGAGCAGGGCCAGTGGCCAGTCTGGGAGACCACACAGGGGGGCTGTGTACCCTGGGGGCGCGATTCACTGGGGCCTGTTGCCGTAGTAACGATCACAGACGCCCAGGGGACTTCTACATCCCGCTGCCCAAACAGGTGGATGTCCTCATATGTGAATCTTCCAGATCTCTTTGAATGTTTTTTTTTTTTTTTTTTTTTTTAACCTGGAAAATACAGCTAGGAGTGGCGTGCTGGGTGCTGGAGCATCTTTAGACGTTCACATCCAGAACTGCAGCACTGGTTTACACCCACCAGTGGTGCACAGAGTCTCCACCTCTCTACTTTCTCACCAGTACATGATATTATCCGTCTTACTAAAATGTTACCATTTTGATGGTTGTAAAGTGACATTTATTAAACATTTCTTTGATTACTTGTGTAACTTTTCATATGCTTATTAGCCATTCAGGCTCTTCTTTCTATGAATTGTATATTCATATCCTTTGCCCATTTTTTGGTTAAGTTTATTTTTGCTTGTTGATTTGCAGGCACTCTTTATATATTCTAGGTATTATGTTTTACAGTCCCTCATCTGCCAGCTTTTCCCCCACAGTTTGTATCTTTGGGCTTTTTAAGACGTTTCCCCCCCTCCCCACCTAGGTCATAAAATGATCCTGCTACGTTTACTTCTATTAGCCTTTTGGTTTTACACTTTACATATAGGTCTTTAATTTATATGTGGTGTAAAATAGTAATCCAGCATTCTTATTGATGATTTCTGAAAATCTGCCCTTTATCAGTTTTGCTCGCAAAATCACAGGCAGATTTGTGAGCCCGTCTTTATCTCATGGGAATACGTGTCTGTCCTGCACTGGGGCAACCCTGCTTCTGTGCCGCTCATTCGTGGTGTGTTTTCATGTCTGGTAGGGAGGGAGTGTCCTCTGTTTGCTCTTCTTTTTAAAAAGCTTATTTAGGCTGGGCGCGGTAGCTCACGCCTTTAACCCTAGCGCTCTGAGAGGCCGAGGTGGGTGGATCGTTTGAACTCAGGAGTTCAAGACCAGCCTGAGCAAGAGTGAGACCCTATGTCTACTAAAAATAGAAATAAATTAATTGGCCAACTAAAAATCTATAAAAAAAATTAGCCGGACATGGTGGCACATGCCTGTAGTCCCAGCTACTCGGGAGGCTGAGGCAGGAGGATCACTTGAGCCCAGGAGTTTGAGGTTGCTGTGAGCTAGGCTGACGCCACAGCACTCTAGCCTGGGCAACAGAGTGAGATTCTGTCTCAAAAAAATACAAAAAAACCCACAAAACTTATTTAGCTATTTGGGGACCTTTATTATTATTTATTTTCAATATAATCTTGTTCTGGAAGGTTGGTTGGGATTATATGGAATTTATAGGTTATTTTAGGGGGGGAAAATTAACATCTACACATGGCCATAATAATGAAAGCAAAATGGTAGTAGCAAGAAAGGGCAAGAGAAATCGAAGCTGTAATTAAAGCCATTACCCCTAATGTCCTTGATTCATGGGTGAGTTTTAACAAAGTTTCAAACACATATGTTAACTTACTCTGTTTCATTATGTGTCAATTTTGTCACTTTATAGTTTGGTAAGAATTATCAGTTTTTTTTTCTCAGTTATCAAATTTATTAGCATGAGGTTGTTTAGGAGGTTCTTAACAGCTTGTCTACATAGTGTATTTTCCCTCTCTAGTCTGAATCCTGCTTGTTTTCATCCTTCCCTTTTAAAAGTAATCTGACCAGAGGTTTTCCTGTGTTTTAAGTGAATAGGTCTTGATATTGATAATCCGTTCTATTGCCTTTTATTCTTTATGTCATTGATTCTGACCTTACATTTAAAAAATTTTTTCTTCCTCTTACATTTATTTTAGTTAAATGATCATTTAGAAACTTTCTATTTTTTCCCTATTGTCAAGGCTGTGCGTGCTCAGTGGAGCGTGCTTTTGGTACCACAGCCAAGAATTCTTTGCCAAACTCAAGGTCGGAAGATTTTCCCCAGTGTTTTCTTCTAGAATTTTTATACTTTAAGCTCTTACCTTTATTTAGGTCAATGAGGCATTTCGAGTTAATGTTTGGATGTAGTGTGTGGTAAAGGTCTACGTTCTTTTTGCACATTGATATCTAATTATCCCAGCACTAATCGTTGAGAAGACTGTTTTTTCTTCCCATTAATTATCTTGGCACCATTGTCAAAATTAAACTGACCATTGCATAAGGATTTATTTCTGGACTCTTAATTCTATTCCATTGATTTATATGCATATCCTGTGCCAATCCACACTGTCTTGATTAATGTAGCTTTTCTGTGAGTTCTGAAATCAGATAGTGTAAGTCCTCCAATGCTATTCTTCTTTGTCAAAATTGTTTTGGCTGTTGTAGGTCCTTGGCATTTCCATAAGAAATTTACAGTTTGTATATTTCTACAAAAAAAAAGCCTGATGGGATTTCAACAGGGATTGAGGTAAATTCGTAGATCAATTCTGGGAGAATTGCCATCTTGACAATACGGAATCTTTTAAGGCTTGCACATGGAATGTCTCTCCATTTATTTAGCTCTGCTTTGATTTCTCTCAGCATTGTTTTTGCATTTTTTCATGTGCAAGTCTTGCACGTGTTTTGTTAAACTCATTCCGACTTCATTTTTTGTTGCTTTTGTGAATAAAATTGTTTCTTAAAATTTTATTTCCGGATTATTTGTTGCTAGCGTATATAATTAATTTTTGTATCTTGATTTGAGTTCCATGACCTTGATATACAACTTATTTGTGTGTCTGTGTGATTTCCTTGGGATTTTCTATATCTAAGATCACAAGTTAGTTTTAATTCTCCATTTCCAAACTGGATAACTAATTTTTTCTTTCCATTTCTTTTGTTTTCCTCTTCATCTTCTCCTCCTTTTCCTTCTCCTCCTCTTCTCCCACCCCTTCCTCCTCCTTCTTTCACACTTCTCCCTTCTTTCTCTTCCTTTATATACTCCTCTTGCTACATTGGCTAGAACCATACAATTCAATGTTGAAAAGAAGTTTCTGATCTTGTTCTCAAACTTAAGGGACAAAGCATCCGGTCTTTCACCAATAATATGATGTTATAATAGCTGTTGGGTTATCAGGTTGAAGAAGTTCCCTTCTATTCCTGTTTTGTTGAGAGTTTTTTTTTTTCTACCATGAATCAATTTTGGATTTGATCAAATGCTTTTCTGGTATCTATTAAGATGATCATGTGGTTTGTCTTTTATTTTATTAATATGGTTTATTATAGTAATTGCTGTTCACATGTTAAACAAACCTTGCATTCTTGGGAAAATATCACCTGATCAAAATGTATAATCCTTCCTGTATGTTGGTAGATTTGGTTTGCTAATATGTTGTTGAGCATTGCTGTGTCTGTGTTCATGAGTCATATTGATCTATAGTTTTCTTGTCTTGTGACATCTTTCTCTGGCTTTGTAATGTTAGTAGGTATTACTAGTATAGTAGGAGATCGCTGGTCTCGTTGACTGATTTGAGAAGTCTTCCCTCCTCTATTTTCTGAAATTGTGAAAGACTAGTATTATTTCTTTAACTATTTGATAAAATTCACCAGTAAAGTCATCTGGGCCTTGGCTTTTCTTTGTGGGAAAGTTTTCATTACTAATTCAAATTCTTTTCTTATTATAGGTTTATATTAGAATATAAATTTTACATTTCTTCTTGAGTCAGTTTTGGTAGTTTGTATTTCTAAGAATTTGTCCAGTTTCATCTAATGGGTTTCTCATTTGTAGCATATCATGGATCATAAGATTACAATCCTTTATCCTTTGAATTCCTCCAGATTCATTAGTGACATCCCCTCTTTTATTCTTGATTTTGCTAATTTGTGTCTTCTCTCTTTTTTCCCTGGGCTTAGTTGAAGGTTTGTTAATTTTTAAAAAATTTTTTTCAAAGAACACATTTTCTATTTTATTAATATTTTTCCTATGGTTTTTCTGTTTTCTGTGTCATTGATCTTTGCTCTAATTTACTGCTTAGTTTCTTCTTCCTACTTTGAGTTTAGTTTGCTCTTCTTTTCCTACTTTCTTAAGGTAGAAACTTAGGTGGTTTATTTGTGACATTTTTCTTTTCTGATACAGGGGTTTAAAGCTCTAAATTTCCATGTAATTACTTTTTATGCCCCAAATATGATATTTTAAATAAATAAAATATTTTATTTATTTAAAATGTTTTTATTTAAAAATTTATTTTAAATAAATACATTTATTTAATTAATTTATTTAAATTATAAATTTTTATTTATTTTTATAAATAAAAATTTATTTTTATACATTTAAAATGTTTATTTTAAATATTTATTTAAATATTTATTTTTAAATATTTATTTCTTTAAAATGTTTTCTAAACATTTTATTTAGATGTTTTATTTATTTAAAAAATATTTATTTATTTATTTATTTAAAATGTTTACTAATTTTACTTATGATTTCTTGTTTAACCCATGGGTTATTTAGAAGTGTGTCTTTTAATTGCCTAACGTATGGGGATGTTGCAGATGCAGATTTTCAATTGTTGGAGACTAATTTGTATCCAGTTTTAATACTATTGTAGTTCGAGAAGATACATTGTATAATTTTAAGCCATTTAAATTCTTGAAGACTTTTTTCTTTTTGAATAGCGTATGGTCTACTCTGGAGAATGTTCTGTTTGCACTCGAAAAGATTGTGTGTTTTGCAGTTGCTGCATAGCATGTTCTATAAACGTCACCGGTGTGGAATTGGTTGATAGTAGGTTTCAAGTTTTATATATTTTGATAATTTCTGTCATAATATTATAGTATTAGGAGTGAGATACTGAAATCTTTACCTATTATTGTGAAATTATATATTTCTTTAAATTCTTGTCAGTTTGTGTTTAATGTATTTTGAGGTTCTGTTATTAGGTGTGCATACATTGTTATATCTTCCTGATACATTGACTCTTTTATCATTATTAAATGCTCCTTTTTGTCTCTAATACTATTTATTGTCTTGAAGTCTATTTTGTCTGATCTTAATATAGCTTCTCGGGCTTTCTTATAGCTTCGATTTGCATTGAATATCTTTTCTTACCCATTTATTTTCATCCTGTTTATCTATTTGAATCCAAGGTGTATTTCTTATAGATAGAACATAGTTGGATCTTATTTTTTGTCCAGTCTGACATATTTGCCTGTTGATTAAGGGTTTTGAACATGCTTGTTGATAGGGCCGGATTTACATTTGACATTTTTGTTATTTTTTTTCTCCAAGCCTTCTGTCTTTTCTGTTTCTCTCTTTCTCCCTTACTGTTTTATTTTGTACTAAATAAATATTTTCAATGTATAATTTTAGTTCTTTTGTTGATTTTTTATAATTTTTTACTTTTAATATTTTTGTGATTTTTAAATAGTTGCTTTGGGGATTAATTTATATGTTGTAATTTCTTACAGGCTATTCAGATTTAATTGTGGCAGAATTAGCAACTTCGCTGCAGTGTGGCTCCATCACTCGCCCCTTCCGTGGGCCGTGATTGTCATAGACCCGGCAACATGATGCTTCAGTTACTGCTTTGAGCCTTCTAATGTTGGTAAGAAGTTAAAAAGAACTGGGAAGAAGTATATTTATGGTTTTTTTGCATTGACCCACACACTTACCATTTCCAGTGTTCCGTGTTGCCTCCTGTAGGTGGAGGTGAATATCTGGTGTGATTTCCCTTCAGCTTAAATCTTTGTACGGTAGCTGCTTTTTGGGGAAAGGATTTGTGGACATTTTTAGTTGGCCACAGCCAGAACCACTCTTAAATTGTGCTTTCTTCCTTTCTTTCTATGTTACTTTGCTTTTTGGTCTTTGTATTCCAACTCCTTGAGTTGAATACTTAGTCCATGCGTTGATAAAATTTTCAGTTTTTTGATAAATTTATTTAAAGCTATAAGTCTCCCTATAAATAATTGCTCTTTCTGTGTATCACAGAATTTGGCACGCAGTATTTTCGAGGTATTCAGGTTAAATAGATTCTTAATTTTTCTTTTCCTTTCTCCTTTAACAAAATGTTGATTGACACGTTGCAGTCGAGGACAGACTGCATGTATGACAGTGGTCCTGTAGGACTGTAGTGGAGCTGGAAACTTCCTGCCACCTGCTGACCTTGCAGCCATCACGGTGTTATGACATAATGCATTACCCACACAAATCCATGATGGAAAAAAGAAACAAGCTAAGCAAACCACCATGGAGGTATTTCTGAAAGGAGTGACACTTCCTGGAGAAGAAGAAAGGTCCTTCAGGAAGAAGGTCCTTCAGGAGGGATCCCAGAAAGCATTGTCCTCACAGGCAGCGGCAGCTCCGTGCGTGTCACTGCCCCTGAAGACCTTGCAGGGGGACACGGTGTGGAGGTGGAAGACAGTGACATTGATGATCCTGACCCCGTGTGCACCTAGGCTAATGTGGACCTAGGTAGGTCAGCTGGTGGCCTGTGTTTGCATCTTAGTTTCTAGCAAAGAAGTTTAAAAGGCAAAAGACAATACAAATGTTTAAAAATAACAAGAAGCTTATAGAATAGTTATATAAAGAAAGTATTTTTGTACAGCCATACAATACGTTTGTGTTTTAAGCTACGTGCTATTACAAAAAAAAGTCAAAGTGTTAAAAAAAATTTAAAGGCTTATAAAGTAAAAAAGGTTACAGTATACTAAGGTTAATTTATTATTGAAGAAAGAATTTTTTTTAAATAAATTTAGTGCGGCCTAAGTGTCCAGTGTTTACAAAGTCTGCAGTAGGGTGCAGCAACGTCCTCGGACCTTCACCCTCACTCGCCACTCGCTCCCTGACTCGCCCAGAGCAACTTCCGGTCCCGCAAGCCCCATTCATGGCAAGTGCCCTATACTGGTGTGCCATTTTTTATCTTTTATGCTGTATTTTTACTGTATTTTATCTTTTATAGTAGGCCGTACCATCCAGGTTTGTGCACGTGCACACTCTGTGATGTCCCTATAAGCAGGAAATCCCCTAAGGACGCGTGAATGTGTCCCCCTCATTAAGAGATGCAGTCACATTGGACTAGGGCCCACCCTACTCCAGTACAGCCTCATCTCGATTATCACCTCTGCAAAGGCACGATTTCCAAATAAGGCCACATTTCGAGGTTAGGGGAGTAGACTCCAACATCTTGGGGGATGCAGTTTAACCCACAGGAGGCAGCACTGCTGCTTTTCAAGCTCGTGGTGGTCAGAGGCGGTCAGCCAGTGGCCTGCCCAGGGCAGTGTGACAGGGCCCAAAGAGCAAATCCGGGAAGCCTTCCCCCCAGCTGCTTCCCGCCCAGCTTCTCCCCACGGCAGACAGACGTGCTACCTTCTCCCCGGGAGTTCACATAGAAATGACTTAAATAAAATAGAAGACAAAATCACCTAAGCAAAAGTCATTTCTTTCATAAAAGCTATTTACAGTGAAGGAACAACTGATCCTTTCTGGTTTACAAAGAAAACTCATGAGAATTTATGCCTTTAAAGAATAAAAAAGAAGACAAAGATGTAAAATGGAATATTATTGCCAGAGCCAGAAATTTTAAGTATGACACCCCCCCCCGCCCCCCGTTAGAATGACAGGTTTTTTAGAGATTGAAAGTAGCAGTCACAGAACGCCCCAGCGATGCCTGACTCTGAGTGTCCTACGAGATTTCCTTGCTAGAAATAACCTTTGCAAGGGCAGTTTCGTAATGCAGAATAGAATCTGCATTTCTTTTTTTTGAGACAGAGTCTCACTCTGTTGCCCAGGCTAGAGTGAGTGCCGTGGCGTCAGCCTAGCTCACAGCAACCTCAAACTCCTGGCTCAAGCAATCCTCCTGCCTCAGCCTCCCGAGTAGCTGGGACTACAGGCATTTGCCACCATGCCCGGCTAGTTTTTTGTATATATATTAGTTGGCCAATTAATTTCTTTCTATTTATAGTAGAGACGGGGTCTCGCTCTTGCTCAGGCTGGTTTTGAACTCCTGACCTCGAGCAATCCGCCCGCCTCGGCCTCCCAGACAGCTAGGATTACAGGCGTGAGCCACCGCGCCTGGCCGAATCTGCATTTCTTTAGGTGAAGGAACAGAAGCAGCACTTCAACTTATTTTATTGAGATTTCTTTCCCCCACAGTTGGTAGCTACATTTTCTCAGCCAGACACTGGAATTAGAATAGTTAGACCACTGGGTGGGTTGCTGGGTGGAGTGTGTGTGGTCGAGAAAATACCTACCTGCAACATGGAAGGATACAGAGCAGAGTGGAGTTAGCAATTGGAATATGGGGCGTGCAGGCTTTTGCATCTGCATAATCTTTTTATTTTCTGGGTACTGGAACTTTATTTTTGTGAACTCTCTAGCATTGGACTAGGGGAAGGAATCCACATTTCATGCTAATTCGACATCTTGTCAAGAACTCAAAATCGTCCCTATAGATTTCTGGATACATTTTCCTCAACATTTTATTCTAAAAATGTTCAAACTTGTGGAAATGTTGAAAGACTTTTACAGTGAACCCCAATGTATGCAGCACCAAAATTCCTTAATTCATTATTTGCTGGATTTTCTTATATTTTATTATTGTTCCCCCTAAGCTTTGACAGATGTGTTGCCAGTACTTGATTGGACAGAATTTTTAGCAATTCATGCTTAAGGGGTTTTTCTAAACATTTAGATTTACAGAAGCAAGTACTCTCCTCTTAGGCTTATATTCATATGTCATTCATGTGGGTTAGAAAACCAGAATTTCTGTACCAACACACCTTTGGGACATGGGATATTTCGATCTTGGAAGGGGCTGTTTCTTGGCTGGTGTCCTGGGGGGAGCTCTCTGGGAGGCAGCACAGGTGATCTTAGTCTGAGCGTCTGCAGAAGGACCGGGAGTGCCAACAATCTGCAGAGTTGGTTTTTCCGAGGTTGGTTAAGAGGATTTGTAGCACAATTTCACGGGTGGGATGTCCAGTCCTGAGGGTTCAGTGCTAGGCTCTGTTTAGTTTCTTGTCTTTCCTTCAGACTGGGGTGCAGATGCGAGGTGAGCACACCTTCCCTGGCAAGGTGTGCTCCTCTGAGCAAATTATTAGAAACGTGTGCTTGCGTGACCCACAAGCACATACACATGTATGTCAGAGATAGTCAGAGACAGTCCCTCCTGAATGGGCATTTAGAAAGAAACAAACAAAATTAACCCCATGACACCCTTCTGCAAAGCCAAAGGCACATTTGCATTCCTTCGCCAAATAATATGTTTAGCGCCTGGGCCTCAAGAGCCCACTTGGGACGACATCCCCTGTTCACCGGTCTCCCGCGTCGAGGGCGAGATCCCCGCCGCACACTCGCACACTCGTGTGTCGCTGGAGTCAGCGCAGACGCCTGCTGTGCTCCCACGCCGAAGCCGTCACAACCAGAAAAACTAAACACTTTCTAACTCCAATGTTTTCACTATGGAGACGCCACACTCAACTACAGAAGAAACCTGCAGGCCATTGACGAGGAGCGGTTTATCTGCACATCACAAAGACTACTGTTGTCATTCAGGTCCTCCTCATTTTCAGCTTCATATTCACCTCTAGCTGTGCCATTATTGCTTCTGATTGCTTTTAGCGGCCCTTGGTCTCCTGCTCCCTACTTTGCCATCCTCCCAGCTTTGTCTTTGCTGTCAACGTCCTGATAATAATCCTCCAAGGACCACACAGCAAATGCCACTGTCCTCTGGCCCAAGGTGACGCCTCCTTTGTGCTCCTGCAGAACTTGGAACCTGTCCAGTCTACCCATGTTAATGGTAGCTTGTGTGGCTAACTGTGCTCCTGTTCTGTGATCAGCTCCCTGTGGGTATGGACTGTGACCTACTCATCTTCACTTTGTCCTGGCAACTTCTCTCCATGCCTTGTACGTAGCCGCTGCTCAGTTGTTCATTTGAATCACGTGCCATTTACTAAGGGCGTTATCATAAAGTGTCCTTAACTCCTGGGTCCTTAAGTATCCGTAGTGTAAGAGCTTGCACATTTAGGTGTAGAAAAACTCACCTTTATAATATATTTGCAGAAATCCTGCTGATCAGTAGTTATGTTAGCTGGACACGTGTCAGACTTTTTTCTCTCCACAGGGAAGCTAAGCCATAAAGCTCTTCCCAGGGCAAACATCTACTGGGGTAAGTAAATCCACAGTCTATCAGTTGATAATATTATATCTGAATGACACCTTTGAGAGAAGAAGGCAGCAACAAGACTCTTGGTATAATGTTGAAGTTTCTGGATTGACGTACCACTTGAGGGCTTTCATGTCTGATTTGGAATGAAACATAGCATGCGGCTGTTATGTACTGGAAAATAGTCCATGCAAAACAAGCCGTTTATTATCACGTGAGTTGCAAAATTGTTGCAGATGATTTCTTGGTTTGCACCTCTGACATGAACAGAATGGCAAGAGAACTGTCCAAAAGCACACTTTGCAGAGAGTGGCCAGTTTCAGCATCTTCCTGTACCTGGAGGCTTAGCCAGACTCCCACACCCAAGCCAGGGGCTGGGAGAGATGTGCAAACTCTTGTGCTGCTCTTACAGCCTTGGGGGTCCTATTGCCAGGAAGTATTGTCACAGTCATGGTGTAGCAGAATCACCACAGTCAAAAATTTAAAATCTTCTGTGAAAGAGGACTTCAGAATTACTTATTTTTGTTGTTGTTGTTGGAATAGCTCATAATTATACCCAGCACATAATTTTCTGAATTGTCACCAAAATGATCACTCTTGGTAAAAGGAAATTGCCCGCACTTTCTGAACTGCCGTGATGACTGTTTATCACCGGACTCCGTAAGGGGAGATGAATGTATCTATCCAAGACTCATTATCCATGTGACATTAGCTGTTGAAGTAGAAGAATACGAAAAAGTTTCAGATGCTTCATTTTTACTTGCCAGGCCATTAGTTCACCCACCAGACTTTGGACAAACATTTGCACTCCATTTTGTACTGGACTATAGGAAAAACATGGTTAAATAAAACAATCTGTCCTTCCAGGGAAATAATAACCCAGATGGAAAGATGTGGCGTGTTCCTAAAAGATGATGACACACGGCAGAGCCACGTAAATACCATAAGGAAGGTTTGGACCAAGTGCTGTCGGACTTGCAGGAGCAAATGTTTTCTTCTAGCCAGGAAGGAAGGACTCGTGCTTACCGAGCAGATGGCATGGACCGAGGAACCCTTAGCCACGTTATCCGGGCCTTAACAGACGGAACCCATGCTGACGGGGAGTGTTGGGGTTAGAAGGAAGAGGGGAGTCCAGTCGGGGGGATGCAGAGGGCAAAGTCCTGGGGTCGTGCGGGGGGTGCAGTGTGTAAAGGCGGGCAGGTGTTTCCAGAGATTAACAGGATGGAAAGGTTTAGAACAAACCTTAGAGGGCCTTAGGTACCAATATATTATTTGGACGTTACTTGTAGGAATTGGGAAACCAACACAGCTTTTTAAGCGAGAGAATGAGGTGATCCAAAGGACATTTTAGGCAAATTAATTTGTGTGAACTCTGAGTTTGCGTAAAGCTCCTTCTTGAGGTAGGGGAAATTGGAAATGAGCTAAGAAGATACTGGAAGCAAACAAACACACATAAAAACAACAACAAAAAATAGCTCTCCAGGCCGGGCGCTGTGGCTCACGCCTGTAATCCTAGCTCTTGGGAGGCCGAGGCGGGCGGATTGCTCAAGGTCAGGAGTTCAAAACCAGCCTGAGCAAGAGCGAGACCCCGTCTCTACTATAAATAGAAAGAAATTAATTGGCCAACTGATATATATATAAAAAATTAGCCGGGCATGGTGGCGCATGCCTGTAGTCCCAGCTACCTGGGAGGCTGAGGCAGAAGGATCACTCGAGCCAGGAGTTTGAGGTTGCTGTGAGCTAGGCTGACGCCACGGCACTCACTCTAGCCTAGGCAAGAAAGCGAGACTCTGTCTCAAAAAAAAAAAAAAAAAAAAAAATAGCTCTCCTATGTGGGGAAGACGGTACAATTTAGAGTGGCCCTTGCCTCCGGATGGCCCTGTGCCATTTCCTTCATGGTACTGATTCATGGGTGTCATTGCTTGTTTACCTGCTTGCTTGTCTCTTCCCCACCCGCACCCCTAGAATAGAAGCCCAGGGACCTTGTCTACATCGCTCATGCTCAGTGCCAGGGACGGCACCTCACATGCCAGAGACAATCATTTTGAATGAATAAAGATGAAGAGAAGACAGGGAGGGGTTAGAAATACCCAGCTCCTAGTTTGGTTTGATTCTCTCCAGTAAGAATGGGCTTGGAGACTGATGTGGAGAAATATCAAATTCCCGTACACAGCTGTACTGATTTCAAAGGGCGCGCACATGTATTATTATTCCTCCCAACAGCCACAAAAGGCAATCTGCAAGGTAGTTGTTCATTCATTTGACATTTATTGAGCCCTTACTCTGCACCAGTTGTTGCACTGTGTGTTGTGTTTACAAAGATGCATTTGAAACAATTCGTGCAATTGAAGGTCTCATAGTCTGATGGGGAAACCAATATACACAGAGAAGTATAATACAGTGTGTCTGTATTAGTTAGGGTTCTCCAGAGAAGCACGTGTGCGTGTGTGTGTGTGTGTGTGTGTGTGTGTGCATGCCACATGGGGAGAGACGGGGATTTATTATAGAAATTGGCTCACCTGAGCGTAGAGACCGACAAGTGCCGAGACACGCAGGTGGCAAGCTGGAGACCCAGGAGGGTCCGAGTTTCAGTTTGAGTCTGAGAACGGGAAGAAACCGAAGTCCCAGCCTGCAGGTGGCGGGCAGGAGTCCTCGCTGACTCAGGGGAGGTCAGCGTTTTGTTCCCTGGAGGCCTCAGGCGCTGGCGTGAGGCCCGCCCACACGGGGGAGGCGCCTGCTTTACACACCCGGGGCTCCAACGTGGGGCGTCCAGAGACAGCCTCCCAGACGCCAGCACAGTGGCCTGCCCCAGCGCCCGGCTCCCGTGGCCCAGGCTTGTCACACGTAACATCGGCCCTCACGACGTCCCTTGTTGTCACAGAGATATGCACACAGCTCATTCGAACTAATCCCATCGTGGACAATTAGTACCATGTTGGCTTTGTAAAGGAGGTAACAATAAAAATACTTGACAGATAACTGCCATCATCTCTATTTTTAAAAAGAGGAAGTAGAAATTTGGGAGGCTAAGTGAGTTCCCGTCACACGCCGCCAGGAAGCGATGAAGCCAGGAGCTGAGCCCAGGTCTTCTGGCTCCAGATTTTATGCTTTGGTATCACCCAGGAGGAGCAGTTCCAAGAAGGGATTGTATTTTAGGATAGTGAAAGATCATCCAGTTTTTAAAAAAACGAATCTGGGATCCGGGTGTTAGTTCAGTCACACCCTCGGTTGCCAAAGGGTGACTCGGGGTGGGGGCGGCTCCCTGCAGGTGCCCCTGGGCCCAGCTGCACTGTCCCCGTGGCGGGGGGCGGGGCGGTGGTAGCGTCCGCCTTTGGACCTGGGGGTTTCACAGTCGTCCTGGTGGTCAGGCCAATGGGGGTCGGTGGTAACGACACAGCGGAGCCTCGCAGCTCCCGGCTCTGGGACCCAGCAGTGGTCCCGTGTGTCCTCCCCGGAGCCGCATTTCTCTCGTGCGTCTCCCTTGCGTCGATTCCGCAGACTGGTTTCTCTGCGAGCTTTTTAGCTTTCACCTCCTCGTGACGTCACTCAGTAACCAAGTGGCCTTTGGGCAGGAGACGCGTCCTCGTCTCTGCACGCATTTACGCAGTCAGCTCCCAACACAGTTTAGTCCAGGTGGAGTTTTATTCCCTTTTCATTCACATTCTTTCATTGAAAAAATAAAAATTCTATATATTTCTGGTGTACAGTATGATATTTTCAAATATGTATCCATTGTGTAATAGCGAAATCAAACTAATTAACATATGCATTAGCTCACGTGCTCACCGTTGATTTTGTGGTGAGAACACAAAGTCCACTCTCTCAGTGATTTTGAAATATACAATACATTGTTATTAACTGTGGTCACCATGGCGTATAATTGATCTCTTTAATTCATTCCTCCTAAGTTAAAAAAATTTTTTAAACTTATTATAATTAACAAATAAGAAGTGTATGCATTTATGGTGTATAAGGTGATAATTTGAAATATGTATAGATCATGGGACAGCTAAATCAAGCTAATTAACATATGCATTCCTTAGAGTTTAAAAAGAATTCTATTCATCCACTTTGGGGTGTACCCACCTGGCACACCGCTCACTAGCCCACCCCAACACAGAATGTGGGAGTATTCTAGAGAAGGGGGAGGGGCTAAGCAGACATCCCAGGTGTGTTTTCTACAAGAATCCTACTTCTTCTTTTTTTTTTTTTTTTTTTGAGACAGAGTCTCACTCTGTTGCCCAGGCTAGAGTGCCGTGGCATCAGACTAGCTCACAGCAACCTCAAACTCCTGGGCTCAAGCAATCCTTCTGCCTCAGCCTCCTGAGTAGCTGGGACTACAGGCATATGCCACCATGTCCGGCTAATTTTTCTATATATTTGTAGTTGTCCAATTAATTTCTTTCTATTTTTAGTAGAGATGGGGTCTCGGTCTTGTTCAGGCTGGTCTCGAACTCCTAATCTTGAGCGATCCACCCACCTTGGCCTCCCAGAGTGCTAGGATTACAGGTGTGAGCCACTGCACCCAGCCAAGAATCCTAATTCTGACCTCCTGTCTGGGACTCCACTTTGCTTATGTCTTAGTGACTGATTTTGTATGTGACCCTGGGAACACAGCAATTATGACTTTTGTACCCACCACTCATAGAGTCCCAAAGAAACCATGGTGGCCTGTAGGATATTACATGCATCCTGCTTAAATATGGCTAAGTTACAGAAGGAACAACTGCATAACTTCTCCTCCCCTCAAATCTGCAGTCAAATCACTTCCAAGACTGTTCTTGGTGTGCATTTTCAATTGCCATCTGAAAGGCGCGTTAGTCATTTTAATAACGTGAATTAATCATCAGTCCAGCCTGCTGGACAATATCGCAATCAAAACAACAGAGACTGAAATGTTCCAGCCAGAATGAGAACACATGAGCATAGCTTAACTCAGAAATACTGCAGCTGCATTCAACAAACTTCTAATCAAAAGAGACCTACCAGTCGTGTTTAAAATTTTTTTGGCTGTTAAAGTGCTTTTGTCACGAAAAAGATGTTAGCGGTGTGATTTCAGATGCAAACAAGGAACAGAATTGCAGTAATTATGGACATTTTGTGACCAGAACACTTCCAGGCAAATGATACATTCGAAGTCGTATCTTTTTGAACAAATTGAGTTCTTTCCTATAGATCAATTTCTGGAGAACATAATTGTTATTAATAAGACATTAACAGGATATCCTTTCCTTTGACAATAACTTGATTGCTTCATAAAAGTGAGTTATTGGACAATTAGAAATTGCATTAGAGTCTTCAATCTAGACAGGATTTTTTCCCTATTTCTGACACATTTGATGCCTTTGAAAATGTGCCTAATTCTCCCCCCCCACCCCAGTATGTTTTAAATTATATGGGAATCAAAAACTGCCCCTTTGTTCTTTTTGAAGATTTTATACCAGATTGCTTTTTGGCATGACTGTGCAACTTTGGAACACTGTGTTCTCCTTATTGCTAACCAGGATGTGGAGCTGAGCAGAGAAGAAGAGACCCTCAGCCTGTGTGCCCGGCACTGTGTGGGTGCTGAGAGATCACGCGGCTACCTCAGTTGTCCCACGACGGCACTGGGACGTAAGTATTGCTCCTCCCACTGTTGCAGATGAGGCAGTGTGTGACACTCAGGTTATCTGGCTCCCCAGTCCAGCTTCTTTCTTCTACAACATTCCTCTTTCTCTCCCCGCCTCCAGTTATAAGTAATCACTGAGCAATGGCAGTCTCGCTTAGGTCACTGTACACTCACTCGCCTGGACACGGAGTGCAATAGATGAGGCAGGAGGAAGGGGTGTTCGGCTGTCTCCCTAATCCCAGACCCTCTCCCAGAGGGTTCACTCCACAGGAAGAACTTAATCTAAGTCCTGGTCCTCCTCCCAGTCACCACGCGGCCTCTCAGCGTTGGGAGCGAGTAGAGCACTCCGGTGGTACTTCAGGACTCAGCATGGCAGTGGGGATCCCTTGATGCCTGGGACACAACCCGTACCCCACTAATTAGGGGAACGCTCCTCTCTCTCTGTGAGTCCTGGGTTTGCTGGCTCGGAGGGAGACGCACTGACCTCAGGAGTTAACTCACATGGGGTCTGTGGAAACTGTTCATTGGCACAAATACAGAAAAGAAGGTGCTCACAAAGGATCGTGTTCAGAGCTGCCCACAGGAGGGGATCTGTCCACCTCCCCATCCCCTCCCCCTGCCCCACCCCTGCAAGGTGGAGACCGGCAGCTGTGGACATCAGTGCTGTCTGGAGCTGAAGGCCACACTCGGGGTTCTAGGATTCACGCTGGGTCCACTGCATGGATCTTCCTGGGCCAGTGGGCCTAGTTTCTCAGTGGGGGCTGTGAAGTTTTTGGACGTGGAGACTAGGTAACGGAGGTCTTTAGGCGTTTGTGCAAAACTCTGAGGGTAGGTGAGCCGCCATCTTGGTTTTGTGTGTGTGACGCCAAGAAGCCTTTATTTAGGGTCCTTTTCTTATGGGGGCCACGTGTCACTTCTACATTGTACTTTTCCTTCGACATTGCCCTTATCCTCAGTAACAAAGTCTGCCCCTTCCAGCACCATTTGGGGTTTTCATCTCGTGGCGGCTGAGAGACAGGGTGGCGAGGGGCGTGAGGACCTGTTGTCATCTCTCGAGACCTCCCGGTCGGGCAGAGACTGGGGGTGGCCCGCAGGGCACTGCTGGCTTCAAGGGGAGCTCTGGTGGTGCCAAGACCCCATTCTCCATCAGCAGAGAAATCTTAAGGCCGTGCCTTCTTCGGTTAGTCCCAGAGGTCAGGGAAGTCTGCCTTCCTGGGATGGGGGAAATGGAAGGGCTCCGTATTCACGGACCGTCACCAAGAGGGAGTCTAGTGCTTTGTAGGCGCAGTCCTGCCAAACCCGGGGGCCTGGAATAGGGAGCCCATGAGCAGTGCACAGTGTGTGTCTAGCAGCGTCCTGGGAAAGGTAGCCTGATGGCCCTGCCGGCCTGGCGGCTGTGTCCCTAAGGCGGACACCAGCTCGTTCCAACTTGCTCACAATGCACGCGTTCCTGGGCTGGGCATTTTTTTTTTTTTTTAATGCTTGTTTACTTAAAAACTCATACGTTATAACCAACTTTTGTGTGCGTGTGATAGTGAAGGACTTACAATGCCATTTCCATGGTGCCGATGGCCTAGACTGGCTTCGCGCCCACACCTGCGGCTCAGAGACCAGCAGAGGCTGCTCCCGGCCAAGGAGAGGGTGACCTCAGCTCGCAGGGGGACCGGGCAAGGCCGGGGTGACGGTCATCTTCCCTCCGTCTCAGGCGCCTCCTCGGTGCTTCCGTGGTGAAAGCCGGGTGGGGGAGGGCTTCTCGGCCTCCGAGGTGTTTTGACACACTGGATACCTGGGTGTGCTCTGCTCCGAAACGAGGCACATCAAAATGACAGATAATTAACCCGAGGAAAGTGAACTTTGTAGTAAAGAAAAGTGAAAAGCTCAGCACTCGCTGGGCGGTGACCCCTGCCTCGGGCAGCGGCGTGGTGGGGACCGGGCGTCTGGAGGCCCCGGAGCCAGGGACACAGGGGTGCGTGCGTGTGCGCGGGGAACACGCCCCCTAAGCTGCGCTGTGGGAGAAGCGAAGGGGGACAGAGTGCGAGGGATCGGGAGGGAGTCACTTGGGAGGCATCGTGGCAGTGGAATTGATAAAATTCTTACCCTGACTTCCCACATGGGAATTTTTACTCTGATTACTTCCCACATGGCGTTCCGCCTGCTCGGACCTTCCCGCCCGTGTCACCCCCTCCAGGTCTCAGTTTGGATCTCACTTCCTGCTGTCCTGGCCACCCACCCCTGCGGCGCCACCACCCGACCCCCGTCTGTGTCCCTCGCGGTTCTTTCTCACCATCCGTACAGTGGCTTTGGTGTCAGTGGCGATGGCCTTTGCCGCCTTCCCCGTTGGAATGCGAGTCAGTGAGGGGCTTGTGTGCACAGAGACGTGTCCACGTGGCACAGTGTCGAGGGCACGAGTGTGCGGGAGGGCGGGGCAGGGGCGGTCACGGGGCCCCTGGTCTCGGCGCGCAGTGTGGGTGCCCAGAGGCAGCAGGCACGCAGAGCCGGCGGCAGGCTCCTGGGGAGGGGCTGTGCTGGCTTTCAGACACGCTGCGTCGGCGGGGGTGCCTGTGGGACACCGGGTGGCGATGTCCACTGGGGGGTTGGATGCACAGGTCTGGAGGACAGAGGACTGGGGACAAAGGTGCGGATACGGGCACTCTCTGGCTGCCCAGAGTGACACTGACTCTGTGGTGCCAGTGCAGTCGGAAAGAGAGTATTTTACGACGCAGGCGAGTTACTTAACCTCTTTTTAACTTTCAGTTTCTTCATTTGTCAGCCGGGGATCATAACAGCCCCCTCAGGCTATTGTGATTATTAAACATCTGCAAAGAGTGATGTCTGCAAGCAGCTCAGCCCGGTGTCTCGCGCAAAGCATGCAAATAGGAGATACACGCTGGGAGCACGGGGCAAAAGTAGAACCAGGGGATACTTACTTAACGGGTGGGCAGGGAGGAGGAGAAAAGAGATAAAAAGTCAGGAGGAAAGCTAGCAAAAGGCGACTTGCTTTTCTCCTTAATAATGACATGGAAAATGCAACTTGATTCTAAAGTTATGTTTGTGACAGTCCCTGAGATAATTACTTTAAGTGAAATTTAAGTATTTAAATCTTTTAAGCCATCTTTTTATTTTCTGTCATTTATTATATTTCAATGAGTGAAAAAAAAACCTAAGGAAACATTTTTGATGAAGTTATAATTTAAAAAAATTCTGTCCTTATGGCATGTCACAGTATAAATGATTTTTGCTCAGGTCCGTGTGATGATACGTGCTTATCTTTAGCAACTTTTCACCTATAGGATCTCTTGAGGGCTATAGGCATATTTTATTTAATTGGAAATTAAATTGGGTAGAAGATTTGAGAATTAATTCCTATTAATAAAATTTATCAGATAAACTAATTGTCTTTGAGGTTTTATCAGGGTGAGATTTATTTTCACAATTAATGGTTTGCTCGAGAAGTGATTTACAGCTTCCTATAAACACAGGTAACAAACATGAGCGGCAGGTACAAATGCTCTAGAAATGTCATCATTAATCTATGTGATTTTAAATCAATGGATTGTGAAATTCTTCTGTCAGTAAAATGGATTATGACTCTTTAGGCCCTACCGGAAAATTATCCTGCCATCCACTTATTACGGATATTCTTTCCATCATACAGTTTTCATAGTAGCCTCGCCCGTTTAACCTTGACTGTCGGACGACATTACGTATGGCCTTCTCATACAGGCCAGGCAGCGGGGTGCGTGGGGCGGGGCGCGGGCATCTGACCCTCATTAATGAAAGGAAAATTAAAACAATGGTGAGAAACCATCTTTCACCTGCTACATTGCAAGAGAGTAATAAAAAAAAATACCTAGTGTTGTTAGGTCATGTGTGAAGAGATTAGAGTGTTTGTTTGCAGCTGGTGGGGGTGTAATCTGGCCAGAACTATAAAAATATTTAATGCTTTGTTGCTCTGGTCCCATGGCCAGACTTCTTCCAAAGGATGTAGTTAGGTATCTGTGCACGTGTTTGTGCACAAGAATGCTCACTGCAGGTATTATGAATAGTAGTGAAAATGGGGAAGCCACTTCATCGCCCAGCAAGACAGAACCATTGCATGAACGACAGTACCTCCAGGCGAGGAGACACTTTGTGGCTGTTAAGAAGTCCTGTTGCAGAAGACCGAGACTATTTAATGGACATGAATACTGCTTCCAGGTGAAAAGAGTAGAGTGCAAGATCGTTTTGAAATGAACATAAACATAGGTTCATGTATACGGAGAGTAGCTATAGGGACGAAGGCTTGGTAGTTATCAATTGCTATGTAACAAGACACTGCAAAACAGTGGTTTAAAACAGTAATCTGTTATTTCGCCTGATTCTGCAGCTTGACTGGGCTGCGCTGGTGGTTGGGGTGGGGTCCTCTGCTCCAGGGATTTGCCCGGGGCCCTTCCTGGACGGTATTCAGTGGGGGCGCGGCTGGGCTGTAGGTCCAAGAAGGCTTCGCTCACAGGCTCTCCTTTATGCACCTCTCTCTGAGGGTTCCTGAAGGTGAGTGGGCTGGGGCAAGAAGAGCTCTGATGTAGCAGCTGGCATTGCCCAGAAAGAGAGGCAGAAGCCGCCAGACCTCCTGCAGGCCAGACTGAAGCTGGCTTAGAATCGCCTCTGCCACGTTCCACTGGCCAAGGCGAGTCTAAGGCCAGACTCCAGGGGAGGCGGAGCAGAGGCACCTGCGGGGAGAGGAGGAACTGATGGCTGCCGTCTTTGGAGACTCAGCCACAACCTACATCAGAATTTTAAAAGCAGTTCTCTCTGGGCGGTGTGATTACCTGTTTACATCCCCACTCCACCCTTACGCTGTCTGTGTCCTTCAAATTATTTACACTGAATTTCTACTTTATCACCATCAAAAACAAAATGAAACAAACCCCCAAACCCCACTCTACCAAGTTACAATTGCATATATTAGGGCATTATAACTGGGTTTGAATTCCAGCTTTAGTACTTACTGCACATTCAGGATGGTTACTTATGTTTGCTTAATTACACTCACTTCGTATGTTTAGTAGGGATAATAATAAGACCTCGTGAACACTGAATTGCAACCAGCACATGCTCACCTAAAAGGTAGGTGCTCAAGAAATACTATTTCTTTTTCTTCTTGAAGTGACATCTTTTCCTAGAGCAATTGTCATAGTTTCACATTTTTCTGCTTTTTTTTAGCTCTGTCAGATTGCATGTCATTTTATTTATGATATCGAACCAATCCAAACTCAGCAGATTTATTTGCTTAAACTGAAAAATATTTTTTTGGTCATGTAATACTTCTTGATTGGAGAGAAATTGGAGAATTCAATCTCCACCACCAAGTACTATTTGCTCAGGTCTCTGTAGACCTGTCTAGGGAACCACAGTTTTCTCTCAATTAACACTACAGGTGTTAATTGCAAATGCTGGGCTGTGCAGAACACGTGTGAACTGTACAGGTGGTCACGCGAAGGGGTCTGGGTCTGGGGCTCAGAAGACCCAGGTGTTTATCAATATTTTGGTTCTGTAGCTAAACAGCTATATGGTTTTAGGAATGACATATTCTCTGTTTTGGTTTTAGAATATTTAAGATGAGAATCATCGGAGTAGGGCAATTTCGAAAGCTTCTGTCAGCTCTAAAATATTGATTCTATGAGTTTAAGTTCATGTCAGGAAGACTAGATGAAGCATGTATAGCTCTATTTCTCTTGAGAGAGAATTGAAGGCTAATGCTTTCCAAGGAGCTGGCATCATCTGATAGATGGGGCAGTAATGGGGCTTTGGACATTTAGTGTCTCTTTTAAATATTGCCACCAACCTGCAGGTTGACCTGTGGGAAATGAAACCTACCTGTGTGCTTCAGCTGCCTATGGCTCTAAGAGCATTTTTCGTCCTACCTCGAGAGGTTATCATGAGGTGACTATATCCAAAGAATGACATTTCCGAAAAAGAATGATGTTTATAGTGGCTAAATGATAATGTTTTACTATTAATGAAGAATCTCTAAAAAAATGACCGAAAGTTAAAGCCATAAACATGAATCGACACTCACCATTAATCTAGAAGTGTGTTGGCGTAGTATGTGTTTCCTACAAAATCTCCAGCTCAGGTGTGTGTCTTGTAACTCTGATGCTACTTAGAACTTATAATTTTGCGTGGAAATAAATTCTGAGCGTCACTGGGCATGGACAGTGTTGGAAAGGCTGCTGACAAGTTCTCTCACTCGGAACTCTGCTCATCCCATAGTGACAACTTTTGAGATATAAAACATTAACATCAAATCATATTGTCTGATGTTTTTTAAAGTTGATGTTTTAAAAAGTTTAAAAGTTGAAAAATCAACGAATGAAAGTCATAAGTAATGATAGTGGTGGCATTAGATGAAAATCAGTCAATAATTCTATTTATCTTTCCATCCAATGAGACACAATTTCACATCCAGCAGACTGACGAAAACGAAAGTTTCTGGTGATATCAAGCTTTGGTAAATTTGAGGAGCAGAGGGAACCATTTATACATTGGTGGTGTAACATTAAATGTAAATGGGTATATCCACTTTCCAAATAGTTTGCGTCAAAGAAACATACATTCTTTCATTCAGCAATTCCAGTCCTGGGCATCATAGAGAAACTTGTGTATAGGCACCAAGAGGCATGCATTACTATGCTTATAGCTGCATTGTTCAACTCTGCAAAACTCTGGAACACACCACCAGTAGCAGAATGGACAGATAAATTTCAGTGTACTCGGATAGCAGTTAAGATTGAATTATAGGTACACATAGCAACCCTCAGATTCTCACAAAATGCTTATGTGAATTTGCTAGAGCTGCCCTAACAAAGTATCACAAACCAGGTGGCTTACATAAAAGAAATGTATTGTCTTACAGTTCTGGAGGTGAAAAGTCTGAAATCAAGGTGAAGCAGGGTTGGTTCCTTCTAAGGGATGTGAAGGTAGAACCTATTCCAGGCGTCTGTCTTTGGCGTGTAGATGGCCATCTTCTCCATACGAAATATGTTTCTTTATATTATCTTCCCCTGTGTGTACCCCTGTGTCCAAATTTCCCCTTCTTATAAGGCCCTTGGATTAGGGCCCAGCTTAATGACCTTATTTTCACTTGATTACCTCTGAAAGATGCAGTTGCCAAATAAGGTCACATTCTGGGGACTAGAGGTTAGGACTTCAACATGTGAATTTGGGGAGACATGATTCAACCCTGAACAACTATTGTTTTTAGTTTATAATTAGGTTATGGCTATTTATTTGTGTTTACTTAAGATATGTGTGTACATTAGTCCACCACACTGAGGATGATGTCTGTGGCTTTCAAAAGATTCTTCTTTTTTTTTATTTCGGCATATTATGGGGGTACAGATTTTAAGGTTTCAATAAATGCCCATTTCCCCCCTCCCCCCACAAGTCTGAGTCTCCATCATGACCATCCCCCAGATGGTGCACATCTCACTCATTATGTATGTATATACCCGCCCCCCTCCCCCCTCCCACCTGCCCAGTACCCTATTACTGTAGTACCTATGTGACCACTTAGGTGCTGCTCAGTTAATACAATTTGCTGGTGAGTATATGTGGTGCTTGTTTTTCCATTCTTGGGAAACTTCACTTAATAGTATGGGTTCCAGCTCTAACCAGGAAAATATAAGATGTGCTATGTCACCATTGTTTCTTAGAGCTGAATAGTACTCCATGGTATACATATACCACATTTTATTAATCCATTCTTGGATTGATGGACACCTGGGCTGTTTCCACAGCCTTGCAATTATGAATTGTGCTCTAAAGATTCTTAACAAGGTCTATAACTTTCAAAATGTTAGGAATCACTTTCAGATTAAAAGTAGAATGTCTACCAGGAAGGGTTGCTAAGTTCTACTGAAGCTCCTAAGGAAAGCACGTAGAGTCTTATTTGTGGGGCTTTAAAAAGAATATGACATTTTTGTTTAAATATATTATGGTGGGCAGCTGTTTGGATAAAGTGTCTAGTCCACCTTCCTGTCTTTAAGAAGGGTGGTATTTAAGCCGTTTCAGATATGTAGTTGCCCAACTTTCCAGGAAAGCTCTCCTGTAGCACATCGTGTGCCAGCCAACATGCTTGCTTTATCGTGTGCTTTTGGACATAGGAAATGTTTAAGACAATATGAGGGACATAATATGGTCCGTAAACTTCCTACCAGATCCTCCTGTGCAGGGCTCTGTCCTCAGTGCCATGTTTGCAGCTGCCATGAGCAGCAGCAAACCCAGGGAGAGCGACCTCAGTAAGTCTCACTACCTGGGGCTGTGTCGCTTTGGGATCTGCGAGTCTCTGCGGTCACAGCCAGGTAGGCGCCTCCCCGTCGGGCTTCTGTGTGTCGGCAGTCCTGGGGCCAGGGTTCTTTTCATGGAGATTTTACGAGAAAGGCACACATATTTGTCGAGAATGATTAAACTCATATTCTAAAAGAAGAAACGTCTACATTTTACTATATGGTAACTTAACCATATTTATAAGCACTATGAAGATTTCCACGGGGTTCTCACATAAAATGTCTATTTCCTTTCCGCTAAAGAAGGCATGAGAATGCTTAACCAGGACGATGGGGACAGGGCTCCACTCTCCCCGACTGGCCTCCGTCCCTCTTCCCATGTGCGGAGCCTGCTAGCCACCTGCCGACGGAGGGAGGGACTTCCTGTGAGGTCCCGGCTGGACACAGTCTCTTCCACTGGGTGCCAATCTCGGTGTAATACCAGTAAACGTTGCCTGCAGCCAGCAGCAGCTGGGGCTGGAATCCTAAGCCGCAGAATTATTTTTAAAAAATTTAAAAAGTAATCCTCTGTGAAAAACCCGTGACACTATTTTGGAGGCAGATGGTGTATGCTGCAGCATGTGGGGACAGGGACCTGCCACTGGGCTGTGGCTGTCACGGCAGCCCCATCCTTGAGAAAAGAGGAGGGTGGTGGTGCCGTCACGGGCGAGTACGTCGGTACCGTCAGCACAGTCGGTACCTGACAGCTGTTTCCGTGCGCTGCAGCGTGGCCACTGTCGGAAGGCACCGAGCTGCAGTTGCACGTGTGTGTCCAGGTGTATGTATGTGGACGTGTGGCGGCACCTTGGGCTACAGCCTTATGCGTTTGCAAATTTCCCCAATAGGTATATTGGGGAAAATAGTTTTTGAGTACCTTATGATGTATCAGCAAGCCAGATTCTCTGCTTGCACGCTGTCTGCTGTTAAGGTTAAGTGTTGGAAAGGGGGCCGGGTGTTGCTGTGACAGAGAGGTCACGGGGTCGGGGGAGGAGGGTGGTGGTGCAGGAGCAGTCCCTGTGGGGAGGCGGGGGGAGCCGCACTTTTCCATGGGCGTGAAGGATGACGTGGGAGGGTGAAGGGGGTGACAGAGAAAGGAGTCCTAGTGTTTCCACTTTTATGGGCCTAATTCCTGAAATGGAGGAAACAATGGCAGAAAGACAGAAAACCATGACAGAGTGGCATCTGCTCGACTCTGCATCGGGAAGTCTGGAATGAGGGGGCCCCTTGGGGTGCACTGTACCCTCTGGGGCAGCCACGCATGTAGAAGTGACCGCGTTCGGTGGGGACAAGGCTGGGGTACACGGGCTGTGGACATGGCAGACGCACCTGCATCCTTCCCGGGGGAGATGCAGGAGGGCTGAGAGTGGAGACCCGCACAGAGCACGTGGCCAGGGGCTGTCCTGCTGGGAGCCCGCCCCTGGCAGTGCCCCCGGAGGAAGAGGGGGCCGAGTCAGGACCTCCACAGTGACTGCGGACCCAGAAACCCCACGTCTGCCAGCTTCAGACATCAACCCGGTGCCAGGGCACAGGCGGGCAGAGCAGCACCCCACAAAGGCAAGTGAGGTATGGGGGGGCTGGGGCCCCAACCAGCACGTGGAAAGAGCCAGGAGGAGAAGGGGATGGAGAACGCCTGAGAGCTGAGCGCTTGGCCTAAGACTACGAATTAGAAGCAGAGTTTGAGATGCTAGTTCCAGTGGTTCTAGAAGCTGAAACAAACCCTCACATTTCAAACGGTTAACACAATGGGCCTTTGTTGCTTGACCTCATCACACACCCACGTGGGTGTTGCTGGGCAGACTGTGTCTCTCTTCCACGCGGTGTTTCAGGGACCCAAGCTCCTTCCCTCTGAGATCTTCCAATCTCCCGGGCCCTTGGAGGCCTCTGCTTCCAGCCAGCAGAAGGGAAGCGAGAGTGGACTTCCGAAAACTCTGGCCTAGCAGTGACGTTTCTTGCACTCACATTTCACTGGCCGGAACACGAGTCAAGCCCCTGCACCTGGATGCCGTGGGGTGGGTGAGTGGAAACACCGGTCCCTGACACCTCCTCCACACAGCTCCCCCCTGAGGACAGGGCACAGGAATCCCTGCGGTGGCCACCTCTGCCACAAACACCCTTCACTGGGTTCAAGACATTGCCCCGAGCTTTATGCTTTGCTACGCAGACTGATGATGTTTAGGTCAGAAAGAGAGAACTAAAGGGAGTTGTAATTTTTCACTTCCAATATGGAGCTTGTAGGTCGTACCCCGCTACGCATAATATCTAAATTCTGCAAATGTCACGAGTTGGGGATGTTTCAGTCTGGACATGTTGGGCTGTATTAGGTTTCTTTTCAAGATTATCAAATCGGACCGCATGTGAAAATGGTATCTGTGTTATTTTACTTACGCAGTCAGGAAAGGCGGCGTTGCACACTATGCCTCTGTGGAAACATTCCTCCAGCACGCGTTCAGTTTACGCACTCGGCCGCCCGGGTACCTGAGGGCTGCCCACTGTCGGCCCCGGGCTTTAGCCTCCAGGGCGGTGCTTTTATAGACCGAGGGTCGTGGCTCACTGGCGGGTCGTGAAACCAATTTATTAGGTCGCGACCAGCACATTTTAAACGATGAAATGGAATTGAAGCCATCAGAAAATATCCCTTGAAAAGTGAAGAACTGTTTAGTAAAAATTTAATGTGTGTGTGTGTGTGTGGTGTCCGTGTACTGGGTTGTGGTGCAAAATGTGTCTCTTATCATGGATGACAGTTTAAAAAACAGTGAGGCCACTGATCCAGGGTAAAGTGCAAGGCTGGGTCCCCCCTGAAAGGCGAGGCAGCCTGGAGGAGGGGAGGGGATGGTCGGGGTCCCCTCTGGGTTTCTTTTCTTCGCTCCTCCTCTCAAAGGCGCTGGGGCAGTGAGACAGCCCTGCCCGCTTCTCCCCGTCTTGAGGCCACGTAGGAACGCGATGGACCTGAAAGAAGGAGGCGCGTGGCGGTCCCACTTTCCCCTGGGAGCAGGTGGGGCCCCGGATCTCCCACGGGACCCCTGGCTTTACCAGGACAGGAGGCTCGAGAGGCACAGGGGCCACAGTTCCAGCCAGCAAGGCTTTGTTTAACTTAACTTTTTTAGATTTCAAAATTTTAATTAAAGGGGGTACAAGTGTTTTTGTTGCTGGGATATTTCGTATAATGCTTAAGCCGGGGCTTTGGTGTGCCCATCACAGAACAGTGCTCACAGGTAAGTTTTCATTCCACACCCTCCCTTCACCTGGTTTTGTTAACCGTCTGGCATGCTCAGGAAAGCGTGGCCATGGTTATATCTGGTCCTGGATTTGGAAGTCAAGGCCACACATGTGCGAGAATTCTCAGCAGATACATAGCTTGTAAAAGTATGTGGGTTTTTTTCTCCCCTTTGAGAGTTTTCCTCTAAGCTTTGAAAATCATACTAATCACCTCTTACCAATCCGGAGTGGAATCGAGAGGTCGTCTATCCTGTGCTCACTGTCCGGGGGTGGGGGCGGGGGGGGGCAGCAGGGGAGGGGGAGGGTGTTCACGAGACTGTTTCCTACCTGTGGAAGTGGATGACGACCCCCCCACCAACGGGAGAATAAACCGGAGATTTGCCCGATTTACCCAGAGGTACCGAGAGGAGTCAGCCTCCCTCCCTGGCGTCTGGCAGGTGGGGGGCTGGGAGGGTTTGTACTGCAAAGGGGGGCACCAATCTGGGCCCGAGGGGCTGGGGCGGCTGACAAGCGGCAGGGCTGTGTCGTGTTTGTGTTTGGCTTGCTCTGGCTGGTTATGAACTGGACGCAGAGCAAAACAAACAAACAAACAAACAAAAGGGCAGCTGGCAGGTGTTGCCCAAGTCCAGACCTTTCCGGGTGGGGGGCTGTAGAGGGTGTGGAGACATCTGCCGATCTGTTGCCGTGTAGGGTCCAGCCATGGCTCCTCTGCGTGTTTAGCCTGTCCACCTCATTTCAGTGGATGAAAATAATCCGTCGTTTGCACGGACGTCGGATATCATTGTCCTAATCGCCGCAGGTTAGGACTAGGGTGCATAATGAGGAGTAGGGGTGAATGACGAAACTTACAATTTTGGAGGGGGCTATGGTGGGTCTGGTGGGCCTGGACCAGGAAGCCATCAGTGAAACACCCGGGCCCATGTGTCAGAGCCGAGCGTGTCAAATGTGTGTTGACACCATCATACGCAAACTGGTCCTATGTCTAATTTACACCTGCCCCCTCGGGCTGTAAGTTGTTCTCATTTACAGCACGAAGGCCTTTGCTGAATTCCAGTATCTTTATTTCATGTCTCTCCAATGGTAACAAATTCGATTCATCCATACTTACCAAGGGTATCATTTGGAACTGTGCTGGTTACAAGACGCTCGTCATACCAGCAGAGGCACGACAAGGCAGCGCTTGGGCACGGAGTGCCAGCCCCGGCTTCTCATCAGCCTCCCCCTCTTGGGCACGGATCCTGCCCTGACCCCTGGGTCCCTCTGGGACTGACCTGAGATGACACAAGCCTTTGTGACTTTTCTTCCCCTTGGTCTCTTCTTACGCCTCTGCATGGCTCGGCCCAGTGGAAATGTTGGGCAGTAGGTAGAAATGGAGAAGGGAATTGGGGGGTGGTGTGGACGGGAGGTAGGGGTGTACCAGGCGTCTCTAGTTGGTTTTACATTATTCCTGGGAGATAATTAATCTCCTGGTCTTGTATATGCAGATGACAGGTGGACGATAATACCCTTGTTAAATTCATGGAAAGTTTCTAGCTTGCAAAATCATGTACATCCTCATCCAATATTGTTAAAGAATAAATTCACTTGCTTTATGGATGCAGTTGTATTTTAGGGAAGAAAGCTCTCTCACAGCTGTGGAGAAGAAGAAAAATCTAAGAACTATTGTAGAAAAAAAATGAAGGAATTATATTCTTTGTTTTAAGCTGTAGGAGAAAACTAATGTTTTAAACATATGCACTGCTGAAAAATCATTGTATTTTAAAATGAATCACTGTATAATTTAATCGTTACTAATCTAGAACAGAATAAATTTTGAAAGGCTCCCTGCCGCTGACACTGTTTGGTTTAGGATTTACTATCTTTTATTATCCTTAGAGAGAAGGAAGTCTGCATAAATTACCTCTACATTCGGGGCCTCCGCTTTCTAACTTGCTTTGCTTCCTTTTAATTGGTCTTAGAAGAAAGATAAATAAGTTATTTGGATGGTTCACACTGCATGGGACGCATGCTTCATTCTCGGAACCTAGGTGCCTGTGGAATCTCACTATGGCTTAACGACGTTTGGGCGGAGTTTGTGCCGACTGTCAAAGGCTGCGCCTGATAGCGTTGCCATCAGAGAGTGGGAGTCCGTAAGTACTGCCGACCGGCTGAGTAACCGACTTACACACTTAAAAGTAAGTTCCGTCTGTTGGCAGTTGCGGTTGAATTTCCTTTAAGAGGCGATGTAGCCGGCGTCTGTATACGCGGGGACAAAGATTCACGGAGTGAGTCTTCCTGCTGCTGGCAGAAGACAAATGTCTTCGTAGGTGGTTTGGAGCGCCAGGAAGCTACAGCCCGATGCCTGCGGTCCTGAAAGCACACCATTGAGAGAATTTTTTGCTAGTATTAGGGCACATTCTGTGTTAAAGTACAGACATGGCCAGGTTCAGTGGCTCTCGCCTGTAATCCCAGCACTTTGGGAAGCTGAGGCGGGAGGATCACTTGACGCCAGGAGTTCAAGACCAACGTGGGCAACATAGCGAGGCTCCATCTCTACAGAAAATGTTGTAAAAAAAAAAATTAGCCAGTTGTGGTGGCACACTGGGAGTCCCAGCTATGTGGGAGACTGAGGCAGGAGGATCACTTGAGGCCAGGAGTTTGAGGCTGCAGGGAGCTGTGATTGTGCCATTGCACTCCAGAAAAGTACAAGTACATCTGTGAGGTGGCAGGCTCTGTCCAGCAGTGAAGTCTTTGTGTGAATCGGTTGTCAAATCCTTTCTGAGGCAACATCTTGAGGGCAGGTTGTGAAGAGAGAGGAGGGCAGAGACAGCCTTGGGACAGGGGACCTTGTACAGGCTGATGGTTTACGTGCCACGCCGGTCTGTTTCGGGGACTGTGTGTGCTGGAGGGGTGGCCAGGACATGACCCTGCGACAGGAGGCACAGACTGGGACTGTCTGGCTAGGATGGACATTGCTGGGATGTCACACTGTTTCAACCCCACGGTTCTGCCAGGCCGCATTTTGGGAAGCAGAGGTGGGAGATGGAGGCCCATCTGTGTGGGGTTCTCTGTCCAGATGTTACACAGCTGGCCCAGGTGGCCTCGTGGGTCCCGGCACAAACAGGTTGTCCGCACAGGTGGGGCCTGAGCTCCCAGGACGATGTCATGGCTCCTGCTCGGTTTCTCCGTTCAGCAGGTGCGTTCTTGTTCCTTCACTTGCTCACACCTTCAGGGTCTGGCTTCTTCCACCGAAACAGAGCAGGGACCTGTGTCCGGGTTTCTGCTGGGTCTCCAGTCCCAGCACAGGGCGGAATCCTGGTCATCGGGCCACTCAGCTGAGCCGCATAATCCCTCAGGGTGGGGCGGGGCCTGGCGGGGGAGCCGGGAGGGGAGGGCCCTGCGAGTCACGGGCTGGGGCTGCCTGGTTGGTGCTGGGCAGCCAGGAGCTCACCACGACCCTGGGCTGGAGGAGGACGGCGATGCTCGTCCTGCGGTGGGGCCGCCTCCCGACCACTCCTCCTTCCCCCTTAGAAATTATGCCTGCCTTGGTCCATTTCTTTTTAATTTTATTTGTCTCATTGTGGTTAGAGCTGTTAACCTGAGATCTACACTCTTATCAGATTTGTAAGTGTATTGCCTTTAACGGGAACTCCCCAGTGCCCCTGAAATAAATGTTTTGTGAGCACGGAGCTCCACGGGGCTCTTTGCAGGAAATCACACGGCGGCTGCTGAGGGCGTCATTTACGGCTCTGCGGCCAGAGGTTCTGCAGGGAGAGAAGCACCACGGACTTAGCATCCGAAGCGTCTTTGAGATTAAATCATCAGACTCTTTGTAAGTCTGGACTTGACACCTGCAAGCAAAGAAGAAAAGCACGACACGAGAAAATTTTGCAGTGAATCGTTTTTAATGTCAGGATGGGGGTCTTAGCTTGGCATCCTCAAAAGTGTCTGCGTGGACAGCGTCTCTAGGAAGTGTCTGTACACTCAGCACGTGTGAACGGCCTGGCTGCCCACAGCCGTTGCTGCAGACGCTTCCATGGGCGAGCAGACCTCCGAGTCAGCCCCTGTTACAGACAGCTGTAGGAGCATCCGTCCTTGGGACAGGGCGTCCTTACACCTGTCGAGTGAGTGCTGGTGGCTCCCAGGCAGAGTCTGTCAGGACGTAGCAGCGTGCGGCCCAAACCCCTGCTCCCGTGAGCTGGAGAGCTTCCTGTGTCAGCCTGAACGTAGTTTCTAAGGAGAGCTGGAATCCTTTTAGGCCAGAACTCGTTGTCAAGTCGCTGCCGCCACTTAATTCCGACGAGCACAATTGGTGGCTCTGCAATTATCTCCCCACATCAGAAGACAGACCGTGACGCCGGCGTTCACTCCTAATGAGCGCTTTGTAGAGGTGGTGGGAGGCGAGGGCTTGGAATATTTATGCAGCTCCTTGATTGACTCTTTCACATTTATTCTCAAGTGACAACTCAGCTTCGTAGCTTCGTACCAAGACAGCCAGATAACTATTTCAGGGAACACCTTATTTTTGGAAATGTTAATTTTTTTTTTCCTAAAAGGGTAAGAGACTATAATGACTTTTTTTTGTTGTTCCTAGAGAACTTTGTCAGCTTGATGATGGTTTGACAGGTGCAGTTTCAGCGAGGAGTCTGGGGCGTCACTGGATCTTGGAGCTGGAAGGGACCTTAGGATCATCCATTCCAGTTGTTCCTGTGCAGATGAGCAAAAGACCCACTGCAGGCAGGAGAGTGGGTCCCTCCCGGGTCCCCTGGTTGTGATGGGATGATGAGGGGGCAGAGACGATGCCGCCTGGCCTCTCGAGTTCTTGCTACTCATTTCCCAGAGTGTAGACTGCGTTTTCCTTCCCTGCTGCAGGACAGGTCTCCAGGTGGCCTGTCCCCCCCCCCCCCGCATTCTCGCTCCTATTTCTCAAGAGTAAGTGCAAGGTGTGCTGGGAACAGCAGCACAGCTAGGAGGGGCTGGCCAGGCTCAGTGTGCAGCAGCCTGAGCTAGGAGGGACTGGCCAGAGCTGTCCGGGCTCGGTTCCCATGCACCCTAGAAGAAGCAGAGGGTCTTTTAACACTTTCACCTAGTGATTCATATGACCCTGGGGGTGCAACCGAGGGTGGGCTGCTTTGCGGGGTCCCCCATATGCAGTGTGAGTGGGGCCTGCGCAAGTGCGAGTCCACCCACCCTGGGCAGCTCTGCTGAGCCTTGGAGAACCGGCTGGCGGTGACTCCTGCGTGTCCCTTGCTGCCTGCCTGCAAGCAATAAACCCGCGTCGTGTGACTTCGCGGTTCCCTGTCCCACCGGACTCGGGCAGGTTGGTCACCAGTGCACAGCGACTGGCTTCACACCTGCTGGCCCCGACTGCTCCCTCCTTCAGATTCTCTTCGTACGTGTTAAATGCGGGCAGAGCATCCGAGGGGCTCCGGGAGTTTCCTTCAGATGTGGCACTGTGGGAAGTAGTCGCAGATGTGTACAGGGGTGCATGGTCTGGGGAAAGGGCCTACGGCATTGACTACGTTCCCTCCAAGGAACGCGTGACTTAAAAAACCCTCACGACTCCTTTTCACCGGGCTGTCCCGGAGCAGGGAGACGCAGACACGTTCTGCCCTGTCACTGCTGTCCTCGGGCAGCTTCCCCTTAGGTGCTGACCGTGTGTCTGGCCTTGCACCAGGCTGATTGGTTCTCCTGGCAAAAGACTGAATATTGTCCCACACTGGACAACCTTGAGTTTAATTGCTCTCTCTTACTGCCATTCCCGATCACTCTACTGGAGGCAGTGTTTCATTTCGCCGGATGGAGGAGGCATCCTTAGGAGAGGATGCAGCTCCAAACCTGCCTGTTTCCTGGTGAGCACCCATACGGAAAACGCTGGAAAAGCCAGAGGGTGGGGCTCCTGGCCTCAGTGTGCCTGCTGCCCTGCAGTCATCCTAATCCCGACCGTCCTTGCTGGGAAGGAAGGAAGTGCCACGTGCAGTGCGGTGGCCGTCGGGAGTGAGGATGCGGCGGGATTTGGCGTTGGCTCCAGAGTGGACGTTGCAGGCAGAGACTCGACGTGGAGCAGTCTCGGAGCGTGACACGGAGTCATGACCGTTGAGTGCTTCGTTCTGTAAAATGTTAGATGACTTCCAGCTGCCAGATTTGGAGTTCACTTTAGACGCTTCTGGCCTGAATTCAAGCTGATGAATCAGAGATTTATAGATTTAGGCTTTGGCATCGGCTTCCTTGACATCTCAAAATCCTTTCAGAACTCTTTTATCTTACTTTCTACAGAATTTTAATATAAATTGGTATATTTTGAAAAAATGTAATGTGAGTATCTTAGGGGTTGTGAGGAGGCACATGAAATACCAGATATTTCTGTTCGTGGGAGCCTTAGACTCATTCCAACCGATCAACCAACACGTGTTTATGGAGAACCTGTTATCGACTGGGATTATCTGGTGAGTAAGACAAGTATTTGCCCCCACGAAATTTACCTCTTATGGTGAGAATTAGGTAGTAAACGTGTAAACAAATACGTAAGCTAGATACTTTTCGGTAGCGTTAAGTGTTAACACGAACCCGTTGGAGTTCCTGGTAGCAAACAACACAGATTGGATGCGTATGAGGCGGCTCGCAGAATCAGCTGGAAGACTTGGTCAGCAACAGAGACGGGCAGGTGCAGCCCAGGTGCTGTTCTAGGACAACGAGCAGAGGACGCCCCTGCAGGTGGCTCTCTCTGCCACACTGTGGGGCTGGACACTCGCCCCCACCGTACCCTCGACTCTGTACAACCCACACCGGCCTCTGGTGCGTCATCTCAGGCCCCCGTGGGTGCCGTCCCGATGATCGCGGCCTCGGCTGTGCGTGCTGGGGCATGCGCTCCTGTTCCAGCTCCCCGTGGACCAGAGAGAGAGCATCTCCTTCCCCCCGTGCCTTTGGCTTCCTTCCGCAGGAGATCTGGACGCTGGCAATGTCCCGCGACAGTTAGACGGTGATTGGAGGGGGTTTACGTAGTCTCCGGGGCCTCTCCAAGTGGGCAGCATTTGAGCAGAGTCCCAAGCAACGACAGGGGGTGTGGGGTGAACCTTCGGGGAATATTCCAACCCTAACGTCCAGACGGAAGGGAGCCCAGGAGAGAAAGAGACAGAGAGAGAGATGGGGACGCTGGTGGGAGAGTAGGTAGTAAGCAGGACGTGGATGGCAAGGCATGCATTTAGAGGCTTGCATGCGTGTTTTTTTTTTGTTGTTGTTTTTTTTTTTTTTAATGCAGGGCCTTGCGAATTCCAGCAAGAGGTTTAGCTTTTACTCCGTGTGTGGTGCCAACCGTTGGAGGTGTAGGTGTTACTTTATTTGGGAGGGAAACACTCACCAGAGGATGCTATGAGCCAAATCATGTTTCAACGAGACCACGATGGCCTCGTGCGGCAAGCAGGCTGTCCCAGCCGTCCAGGGAGGAGACGGTGGCAGCTCTAAGTAGGTGGCCAGAGGCGGGACGATGGGACGTGGTCAGCCCGCGGCACGGGCACACCTGGTCGGGGCTGGCGTGGGCGGTGAGGTGGAGCCAGTAGTCGAGTCTTCTCCTTACTGGGTTGAAATCACTGTTGCCCACTCAGGCGGAAATGCTGGCGGCCGCAGATGGGTCTGTGTGTGTGGAGTTAAGGGAGGGAGCTTGGTGACTCAGATTTAAGAGCCCTAACTGTGTAGATGGTATTTAAAGCCACGAATAGGATGATGTCACCAGGAAGAGAGCTCAGGCAGAGAGGAGGGATGGGGGAAGCACGCCGGCTTCCAGAGGCTGAAGAGGACGGTCCCCAGGGGGCCCAGAAGGAGTTCCTGCGACACAGGAGACAGGCTGAGCGGGGGTCGCAGCCCGGGGAAGTACGTTTGTCCTCCACGTCGAGAGCACTGCTTTTAGCATAAAAGATGCAGGTCACGTGGCAGCATTTCGAAGAGGCATTCCACAAACATTTGGTATTTTTTAGGTCACGAAGTTGTTTTCCCTCCATAGATTTTATGTATTTATATTTACATTGCATTTCTCTCCACAAAAGGATTTGAGGGAATTTGGTATAAACTGATATTTCTGATCACCTATTAAAGCAGACAATTAAGATGCAATGGAAAACAGAGGAAGCCAAATACTCTTTGTGCTGTTGTGCCGCGCCTGGTTGCCATGACTGAACACTCCATTTCCTCGGTCTCCCGGCAGCCGACGTCCAGAGGAACAGAAGAGGTTATATAATCATCTCCTTCAGATGCGGGGCACATTCCAGTGTTAGGGAGACAAAGGATTTCCTATACTAAATGCTAGAAAGGGAGTTTATTTTGAGAGCCATCACATACATAAAGATGAACAATATGCCCAAAATAAAAAAATAAAAACAAACCAACCTCAGTGCCTATTGTTATTTCATTCTAATGGAAGCTTTCTGAGGCAGTTCCCACTGTCATCCCCACTCTGTAGGTGACGGGGCTGAGGCCGGGAGCGGGTGGAGCACTGCCCCAAGTCGCGTAGATGAGCAGTGGTGGAGACAGGGTTAGAACTCAGTTCAGTCTCAGCCCAGGGAGTGGGGATTCTTGACCACCATGCTGCACTGCCACCACCCTGTATTGTCACCACGCTGCACTGCCACCACCTTGTATTGTCACCACATTGTACTGCCACCACCCTGTATTGTCACCACACTGCACTGCTACCACCCTGTATTGTCACCACCCTGTATTGTCACCACGCTGTACTGTCACCACGATGCACTGCTACCACCCTGTATTGTCACCACGCTGTACTGCCACCACCCTGTATTGTCACCACGCTGTACTGTCACCACGATGCACTGCTGCCACCCTGTATTGTCACCTTGTATTGTCACCATGCTGTACTGTCACCACCCTGTATTGTCACCACACTGTATTGTCACCACGCTGTACTGTCACCACCCTGTATTGTCACCACCCTGTATTGTCACCACGCTGTACTGTCACCACCCTGTATTGTCACCACGCTGTATTGTCACCATGCTGTATTGTCACCACCCTGTATTGTCACCACCCTGTATTGTCACCACGCTGTACTGTCACCACCCTGTATTGTCACCACACTGCACTGCTACCACCCTGTATTGTCACCACGCTGCACTGCCACCACCCTGTATTGTCACCACGCTGTACTGTCACCATGATGCACTGCTACCACCCTGTATTGTCACCACGCTGTACTGTCACCGCGCTGCACTGCCACCACCTTGTATTTTCACCACGCTGCACTGCTACCACCCTGTATTGTCATCACGTTGCACTGTCACTGCGCTGCACTGCCATCACCTTGTATTGTCACCATGCTGCACTGCTACCACCTTGTATTGTCACCATACTGCACTGCTACCACCTTGTATTGTCACCACACTGCACTGCCACCACGCTGTATTGTCACCACGCTGTACTGTCACCGCGCTGCACTGCCACCACCTTGTATTGTCACCACGCTGCACTGCCACCACCTTGTCACCACGCTGTACTGTCGCCACGATGCACTGCTACCACCCTGTATTGTCAACATGCTGCACTGCCACCACCCTGTATTGTCACCACGCTGCACTGTCACCACCCTGTATTGTCACCATGCTGTACTGTCACCACGCTGCACTGCCATCACCCTGTATTGTCACCATGCTGCACTGCCACCACTCTGTATTGTCACCATGCTTCACTGCCACCACCCTGTATTGTCACCACGCTGTACTGCCACCACGCTGCACTGCCACCACCCTGTATTGTCACCATGCTGCACTGCCACCATGCTGCACTGCCACCACACTGCACTGTCACCAGGCTGCACTCTCACCTGCTGGCCTGTCACCATGGTCTGCTGCCATTTCCGGCTGGAGCTGCCTTCATGAAGGCTCGGTTACAATTGCTAGCTGGATCTACAGCTAAATGATTACTGGTGTCCCATATTGAACTTCTCCCAAACTTTCACTCCTGGCCTTCTCAGACCTGTTCTTCGTACATCCTGGGTCATTGCCCCACAAGCCTGGAGGTCATCTCTGAATCCTCACACTGAGTGGTGTCTACAACGTTACCATCTCACTCCCTCACTGGAGCGTGAACTCTCTGAGGGTGGTGACCTGGGATTAGTACTTGTCTGTCGAATAAATAATATGATCACACGCCGAGTTGTGTGCCGCCCAGCACAGTGTGCGGTGTGGGGAGAATAAGGAGAGAGATGTTGGCAAAGGCGGTGGGTCGGATTTGTGGGTCCCTGTGTGCACGTCCCCCACCGCCCCTCCCTCCCCCTCCCCGCTCTGGCCACTGCTTCTCATCTTTCTGGTCTCAGACATTTCTATCCCTGGAGTGAAATAGCATAGTTTTCCCTGGAAATGCCTCTCTTTCCCAGGGGAGGCTTCTCTCACCACCCCTCCCACCCACCGCGTCTCCTCCGGCTCCTTCAGCTCTCCGCACTCGCCCTGCCTGGGCTCGTCGCTCTGGCTCGATTTCTCTCTCCTGGCGTCCCACGTGCGAGGGAACACTCCTCAAGGGAGGATGGCTGGGCTTTGATACTCACCATCCGCTGGGTTGTGCTCTGTGAGCTGAGGCAGTGGGGAGAGTCCTCCCATGGGAGGGGGTGCGGAGACTGCAGCGCAGGGCAGGGCGAGGCACAGCGCCCTCCTGTAAGAAGAGAGCAGGGATGGCAGATGTCCCCACCACCATCTTCCCAAAGGACAAGTGGCCACTCTGGCAGAGGAATGAATAGGGCGAGGGTCCAGGGGACGTGGGCGTGAACAGGTGGACCTGGGACAGGTGCAGAAGGTGGAAGCAGAGGCCAAAGCTGAGGAGGAAGTGGGGGGCACCTAGAGACACACACACACTGTCCCTGGAGAAGTTTGGCATAAAGAAGAAAAAAGTGGGGCCATGTGCCAATTCCAAAATACTTCTGTATGGGCATCGTCATAATCTCATCGTGTATCCATTGAGTTATCCTTTGCTGGTCTGGTTTCAATTGATTTATGCACTCGAGACCATAAAACAAATAAAAACGAGGGCTTAAAATTTTATATTATTACATATTTGCCCCAGTTCATTTAAACTGGTGAAATTTTGTGATGCTTTCTTTTCAGGTTCCCTGCCGGGCATCTTTGACAGCAAGAGCCAAAAAGAACCAAGTCTATCAAAGTCTAATTGCTAACTGATATTCTATGTCACGTTGAGCATTTCAGTCTGTTGAAGAATAACAAGGAGCCGGTTTGGAGCAAAGGGCAGCGCTGCATTTATATAACACATCTCCAGTGTCAAGTTAGCGGGGTTCCCATCGACCCTTGGGCAATCGTTTACTTTTGTGGCTAAGTTAAGGCAGCGTGCTGAAGTTTCTACCATCTGGAAGACAGGAGACTTTATGTATGGTTTTACTAACAGATCCTAAAAGTGACCATGTTTCCTCCTGAGTCAAAACTCTTTAGCGTGGTCATGAGGTGCTGGAAGACGTGGTCTTTCCCATCTCAGTCTGAAATCCCGACGCTTGCCGGGCACCGAGAGCTTCAGCCACTCTGCGCTGCGCAATGGAGCCTCCAGGTGCGGGCTGCTGCACCTCCCCGGGCCTGTGCCCGCGACCTTCCCTCCTGTCCTTACCTGTTTGGCTAATAACCTCCCACAAGGCGTGGTTCCGGTGGCACTTCCTATTCCGAGGGCTGCTTTCCCTTCCTTGGCCCCTCGCAGGTCCTGCTAGAGCGCTTAGCACGCGCTTGCTGTGATGCCCGGCTTGTGGGCCGCTCCTGCCAGACCGCAGGTCCTTGGCAGAGAGTTGTACTTTACCTGTCTCTGTTTCTCCTCCTCCTGGCGTGGCTCCTGAATTTAGCATATTAAATTATAACTTTGGATTGTTGATAATCTGAGGATGGTGGCTACTTTTTCACATCCAGAATGTTTTATTTTACAACCTGCATGATCGAAAATGGAATAAATCAATATTTCTTCAAAAGTTGGCAACAATGAGTGTTGAGTTAATATAACTCAATGAGCGTTGAGTTATATTAATAACTCCAACTCCGATTTGAGTTATTAATATTCGGAAGGGTACCTCTTACTTTTGGTTTGTTTTTGTGTTCAGAACTGAGAAAATATTTTCTTTTAATTCCCCTTCTTCCAAATATGTGTCTCAGACTTTTTTTGGGAGAAACCCTTGTCTTCTGCAGCCCCGACAAAGGTTGGCCCTGACCTGGGCAAGAGCCAGGGAACAAGGAGAGAGGAAAGGATATTTACCAACTGTTAACTGCTCACCTGGAATCTTGCTACAGGAGTGATGTGCTTTTCTCTTAGTCTCACTTTTTATGTGGCAGTGAGCTGTGTATATGTAATATGCCTGGGGGGATATGGAAAGGATGAATGCATTTCATGTGGGTATCTAAAATTGTCATCGAGCACGAGCAGGCATAGCACGTACTGAACACTGCATGAGGACTTCTACATGAAATGAAAAATTGTGGGTATACTGGTCCTCTCTGCTTTATTTTTTATTATTTTATTTATGCAGCTCAGGTACCTAGAACTTTATTGCAGAGGATTTTCAGATATCTAGAAATAAGATAAACTCATTTATTTTAGTATTAATGGAGTAAAATTTGACACTATGGCCATGCTATCATAAATATCTTCAGTCTGATCAATAAGACTGATAGCTTTTTTCTGTGGTATCTGTCTGGATTTCTATTAAACCACGGTGACAAGTGGAATATTATCCCCAGCATGTGTTTTCCAGTGAAGCAGAGGGTCAGTAGAAAGTGTATAGTAAGGAGAAGACAGTTTCTAATTTCTTTTTCAAATAGCTTCAGCAACCTTGACATAATTATCTGTAGAATGTTTTGTGTTGAGCATAGAGAACTCTTTTTGGTAGTCAGGAATCTTCTTCCTTTTTTTTTTTGGTCTCAGGGAAAAAATAATCTTTAGGAGATCTTGGGCTGAAGGATTTATGTTGACAAGAAATTTTACATCAGTTTTCAGGAGGATGGAATGACTTAAAATGATCTGTGGGAGGGGACACACAGATAATTCTGGGATTATGGTAGAGAAAGAGAGATTGATAATAAAAGCTAGGAAAAAATGTGTGTTTCAAAAACAGCACAGTTTGAAAAGCAATACAATTTATTATTGTTTTATTTTAATTTCTAAATGTTTCTGAAGCAATCTTAAATTGCAAAGAAGTTGTAAATACAGTACAAAGACCTTTTATTTTTATAACCTATTTGAAATTCAGTTGCAACATGATGCCCTATCTCCTCTGAAGACTTAGAGGAGTGTATTTCTTACATAGTATAATAACCAAAATCAGGAAATTAACATCAATGTTATGACCACCCCACCCGAATTTTGCCAATTGTCCCGGTAATGCCATTTGGAAAACCCTCCAACCAAGAATTACGTGGTGCCTGCAGTTGTCATGTGTCATCAGTCTCCTTCAAACTGGAGCAGTTCTCCAATCTTCCTGGACTTTTTATGACCTTGGCACTTTTCAAAATTACAGGTCAGTTGTTGTGCATGATACTCCTCAGTTTGGAATTGCCCGGTGTTTCCTCACGACTGGATTCCGGTTATCCGTCCTTGGCAGGAACAGCCCTGAAGTGGTGTCGTGTTCTCCTCGCGGCCTATCAGGGGCACACAGTTTCAGCTGGACCCACCGCTGGTGGGGCTCACTGCATCGCCTGAGGAAGATGGGCCAGCCTTCTTCCCTGGAAAGCTACCCTCTTCCCTCTTTGTGATTAACAGGTATTTTGTGGAAGAGAGATATGCTAGGTTATTTAAATAAATCCTTCCTCATCAAACTTCAATTTATTCATTTATTTTATTATATGAGTATGGCACAACGACATTCAGTTTTATCCAGTGAGTTGGAATTCATTGCTGTCGTTGCTTATTTTGATGCTTTCATGGCCCCAGACTCGGCCAGAGGAAGCCCCTTCGGTCCTACTTCTGGGTCTTCCTGATGCACCTCCACTGTCATCCTTTCTGGACAAGGAGATATGTCACATGTATCTTGTGCTCTTCCTGCTCCATTCCTAGAATTAACCATTTCTACATTCAGTACTGACTCTTTTTAGTGCGGAATGGCATATGTAGAAACCAAGATCAAGGGTAGCACCAATCCCAGGCCCTCTTGGTGGGCAGAGGTAGGACTGTACCTCTGTGTGTGTGTGTGTGTGTGTACACACTCACGTACATATTCATATCTGTAGTTATTCCCATGACGACGTGTCTGTCCAACATCTGTATCTGCCTGCCTGTCATCTGTCTGTCATCTGTCTATCATATCTTTCTGTTATCTATCCATCATCTATTATCTATCCATCATCTATCTATCCATCCATCCATCCAATTTATTTACCTACCCACAACTCACACTGATGCCTCCAATTCTAATCCAAAACCACAGGGTTCATTCTATTTTTCTTCCTTTCCATATTTGTAACTCTCTTCTCTGATGATGAGAAATCTCTAGCTTCTGTCATCTTTAATATATTCATTTATTGGGACACTCCCCTGTATGTAACCATTCTTCCATTGCCCTCCTCTCCTCTGCAGGGATGTCCTCCCCCTGCCCACTCCAGCCCTCTGGACTGGCCTCCCTCCCCTGTAGATGCCCCTCACCCTGCCCAGGTGGAAGCCCATCCCACCCACTGGGGCTCTGACACTGGGCCCCATCTCCCTCCGGGTCCAACATCCCCTCTGGGCCCCCAGCGCTCCCCTCCTTCCCGCCCCCTCCCTGTGGGCCTGGCCCGGCCCCACCTAGTGCATTTCCCGCTGCATTGTCTGGGAAGGGCCGGGAAGAGCCAGAGCGAGAGGAACTGGAACTAAAGCAAAGCCATGAAGCAAATTATTTCCACCGTGAAGGACAGGATCTGGGGTACGGAACTCGGTGGCTTGCTTTGCAGCACTGCCCTAGATCTGACACACCTGGACGGCTGATTCCAGCTGTTTGCTGGAAAAGAAATACCGAGGTATTGAAAAGAAACGCTAAATGCCGATGTTAAGATGTGATGCTATTGAAAATATTCGGGGTGCTTGTGAACCTGAGAGAGCCACTACAGGCTCTGCAGGGAGCCATGAGGGGCAGAGGAGACGCGGAGAAAGGTGCTAGTGACACTGAGGCTCTTGCAAATACCACGCCGATGGAATAAACGCTGCCATGGGAGAGAAACGAAGGGATTCAGCTGACCAGTAATCTAGTTCCGGGGGAGACTCAGATTCAGACCAGACTCAGGGCTCCTCGGCTGTGTCCTCTGACAGCCCTGAGATGGGGGACCGCCACCGGCACCTGCTCTCTCCAGCCCCCTCTGTCCTTTGCAGCACTGTACACCTACTGACATCCTGCGTTCCCCGCCGGAACGTCGACTGAGCGATAAAAGAAAGTGAGCCTTGCTTACTGCCTTATCGCCAATGCCTAGCAGAGTGCCTGGCACGTAATAGTTGCTAACTAAAATTGTAATGAGTGGGTGGATGAAAAGGAAACCAGGGAGACGGCAAAAGTCCATTCCTATCATCGTTTATTTTGATGCTGATAGAAAGCAGTTAAGTCTCAGCAAGGGCCGCATGGAGCAGTCTTCAAACAGTGACCTCCAAGTAAAACAAAACAGAAAGGAGGAGCACAGGGATTTATAAGAATGAGAAAATGATGGAGAGAATGTTGGGATGAGAGTAACCGGGGGTCTTGGTTCTAAAACGGCGGTGGGGAAACGGGGTGGGTACACGTGCAAAGCCCAACAATGGACTCCTCTCTCTGCTCGGTGAGAGGGTATTTCTCACACCCAAGACCTCGAACATTTGTCAAGCAATTCCCGTAGCCAAAAAGACTGCAGTGACCACAGATATTTGAACAGATTAAATATTTGAGAAAGAAGATGGATTAAAGCATTAACGAGAGGGGCAAGGCTCATTATGCCAAGTCGACTCAGAAATGAATAATGATGGAATGTAAGGGCGCTCCATTCAAACCACGTCTGGACCCGTGAGAGGTCAAACATACAGAAACGGTATTTAAGTATCATAAACATATGAACACCACATATCAACACTAAGGGGATGCCACCAAAACAGTGCTTAGAAAATTTGTTATCCCAAATCCTTGCATTTGTTAAAAAAAATAAAAGCAATGAAAAATAGGTCAGGTTAAAAGCGGTGAAAACAGATTTGACTCAGGAACCCCTCGCAGTAGGGCAGAGAGTTGCTGTGCATCTGCGCAGAGGTGACCTGGACATTTTAAAGCAAGAACGAGGGAGAGGGGAGAGCTGGGGAGAGCTGAAGGAGTGAGAAGGTGCAGAGGGTGGCGTGTGGACGCGGTGAGGTGGGCTGTTCGCGGTTCTGTTAGGATCCCATCCTCCCACAAGGGCTGGGGACAGAGCCCCTGCCTTTCCCCGATGATTCCATTTCAAAGGAATGGCTCTCTTTATGTCCTTGAGAGCGAACTCCTCAGCTGTAAGAGACAGAGACAATCCAAAGCCCTCTTTAGCGCATGCTCTAAGAACGGGAGGTCAGGGCCTTTATGTCAGGTGTGGCTGGAACCAGGAGTTAATTCTCCTGGCAGCCTTGAGCTGTCTCAGGCGGGCACGTTAAGGAGGGCTGGGGTCATCCTGGGGACAGGGCCACATGCTGCTAGAGGCCACGCCAGAGTTTGGTCATCTCTTCGGGCAGAAGTTTAGACAGAGTGGTTATAAGCAGAGAGTTCCGTAGTTCTCAAAACAAGCACATGGCAATTCTAAGTAAGGTTTTAGCATGTACGATCTGCATTGAAAGAATAATACACTATCCTGAGTACGCAGAGCAAACGTATCACATTAATACTAATATTTATTAAAATAACACAGTTCTGTCTTACCTACTGGTATTCAGCAAGTGCAGAGGAAGGCTGCCCAGGTGTGTCAGAGCGGGCTGTGAAGTCTTCCGACGTGTGTGCAGGCCACGGTTATCTCTGTGTCTCTGTACGTAGTTGAGAGATACATCAAGGCACACTTTACATTCTGAGAAACTACAAATGTGAAAGAGGAACATAACTATCTAGACATGAAAGTGAGCTATTATTTGTGCCTAATTACCCAAGGCAGAAGGAATAGTCAACGCATATAATATCAGCTTTGTTGTACGCTCTGTTGATCACACTTTTACGTGCTGTGCATGCCGTGTGGTTGTCCACTCACGGCTGTCTATAAATTAAAGGGTATAATATGTACTATGAGTCAAGTGACGTGTCCTACTGACAGTGGATTAATAGCATCATAACTTTATAAGAAGAAATTTTATATAGCCACATTGTACATAATATGTGATCTATAAATAATTGATGTATCATATTAGTATAGTCTCAGCCTCTGCATAAATTTGACATTAATAAATTTTCCTCCTTCTGTGACTAGCAGGCACAACCAAAAAATGCAGTTAGGAGAATGAGAAAGGAATCTATAAATACCAATAAGGTCATTATTTGTGGGCTCGTGAATGTTTTCTCTGTGTGATTTTTAAATTTAAATCAAGTTGTGGGCAAGTTAAAGATCATTAAACAACCATTCAAAATACAAAAAAGCTACAGCAATTTTTATTTTTACAGAAAGTATAAGTTGTGTATAATAAAATGTACAGATTATAGGGATACATTTGAGGAGTTCTGACACTGCCTTAGCAGCGTGTAAAACATTTCCATCACGTTGGAATGTTCTTTCCCATCCTTTCCAACCAATTGACACCCCACCCCAAGGCAACCACTGTTTAGACATTTATCACCATGGCTTAGTTGTCTAATTCTAGCTCTTCTTATAAATGGAATTATATAGTTTGTATTTTTTCATCTATGACTTTGCTCAACATAACGTGTGTGAGGTTCCTCTATGTTGTTTCTTGTGTCAGCAATATGTTTTTCTTTTTCTTTAATCACTTTATTTTTTTTTTTAATCACTGAGTGGCATGCCACTGCATAAAAATAAAATTTGTTTATTCACAGGTTGATGGATAATTGGGTTGTTATCAGTTTGGGGCTGAATAAAGCTAATGAATACTCATATACAAATATTTCGTGGGCATATGTTTTCTTTCTTTTCGGTGAGTGCCTAAAAATGTAATTTTGGGGTTCACATAGTAACTGTATGTTTAAGAAACTACCAAATAGTTTTCCAAAGAGCTTGTACCATTGTCTACTCACTGGCAGGGCATGAGAATGGGGTTGTTTCACTGGAGGACCTGCGCTTTGTGACGTCGGTCTTAGCTATTACAGTGTAAGGCAGTGGCCTCTCCTTACAATTTTAATTTGCACTTCCTCAATGGTAAGGGGGGGGCGTCTTTTTATATATTGGCTGTTCACGTAACTTCACTTTTGGGGGCAAAATGTCTTCTCAAGTCTTCACCATTTAAAAAATTTAGGTTGTTTAATTTTTTATTATTGAGCTGTTGGAGTTTCCTGTGCATTCTAGATATAAGTCCTTTATTAGATTATGTGTGGTAAATATTTCCTCCATACTGAATCTTAAGAATGGTGTTGGCACCTTAAGTGTACTGTAGCACTTAATTTTCGTGCTATCCCCCTGATGGAGGTATTTCTATGCAGTGCATTTTGCTGGCATTTAGAGAGGCTAGGCATGTACCATGGCAGGGCTAATGTTTAAAGCCAGGTCTTTCTGACTCCCAAGTCTTGCTTGTTTATGCTCATGTGTTTGTTGTGATTTGTTGTATGTATTTGGGCTGATGTGAACTACTAGTAAACAGTGAGTTATTAATTCTATAGTGACATTTTTCTCTTCAGTAAGCTTTGGTGTCCTTATAATCTTTCTGGTGAAAAGTCCATAGAACATAAAGAAGAAATTATGGAACTGGGGGACCCCACCCACATTGTGATCAACACTTTAGTAACTTCATTGATTAGGCTAAATAAACAGCCCCAACATCTTCCCATCCTTTCTCTTTTTAAACATTTTGTTTCTCATTGGACTGTTTCATGTGTATATATGTTGTAGTGAGTCATTTGAGGTCAAAGATTATGACTTAGAATTCTCTATAGCACATTACATTTTCATAAATATGTGTCGAGTTCTTTGCTGTGCTTCCTACAATTTATATAATCAAGATGTAAAACAATCCCTGTATAAATAGGTTGTAAGTGCCCTGTTAAATCTGGCTGTGAAATACTAAGATTTTAAGTTATTGATTTCATTCTATTGTATTTTAAGTGATTATGATTAAATTTATGCACATAAAAATTTTAATGTAAATAAGTACAAAAATGAAAAATTCTCATCCAATTATAAATATCAATGTTTTTTCAGAAAATATAGTCACTGTAACTACTGTATGGCATGTAAGTGGTAGAACTATTTTAATTTTGAGAATCATTCTTTAGAAAAGTTTCAAAGGAAGCAGTGAGTCGAAATATCTAATTTGATAAGTTGTTCACTCAGGTAAACATATTCTGATCAGAAGACAAATCTTACAAGAACTCATGATTTGCTAGGACTTTTCTGTTTGGACCATATGAGTGGAAGAATACAAAAGGCCAAGTTTCTATTTGGTGGGGATGAATAACAGAGAAGTTTCAGCAGAGCTGAGCGAAGGGCATATTGTACAGAGGATCGAGTGGTGGATGGATAATGGAACATAAGCGTGGCGAGAATGGCAGGGCAGTGTATCTGGAAAGGCTATTCATGTTGAAGTTAAGTATCTTCATGAAGTGTTCTGGATAAGCTAACTCTTGAGGTTAAACGGTTATCCCAGAGGACGAGGAGGAAACTAGTTGGAAGTTAAGGGAGATACTTGTTCAGTAACACATGTGTGTGCTCACACACACACATGCACACACGCTCACATGCACACGCATGTGTGTGCATACATGCACAGTACTGATGATGCCGTATGGGGCATTTCCTATGTCACCAGATATTGAATGAATCATGAAAATAGCCCTGCACAACTTGTCATTTTCTTCCATTTATGGATAAAGTTATTTTTGAATATAAGTTCCATCATGGAACCAATGCAGTGCAGACAGCTGGAAGTATCTATGAAGCGTTTGGGAAGGATGTGGCTAATGAACGCACAGTACGTCCATGGTTTGAGAAGTTCCATTCCGGTGATTTTAATCTTGAAAATGAGCCACATGGGTGACCGGAAACCAAGGTGGATAATGATGAATGAGCTGGAAGTTGTAGTGGAAGCGAATCCATCTCAACCTACGCATGGATTAGCAGCAAGCTTTGGCGTCACTATTCCAACAACATTGGACCATTTGAAACAAATCGGCAAGGTAGAGATGCTGGACAGGATGGGTTCTGCATGAATTAAATGAGCGTTAGAAGAGAAATTGTCTCATAGCTTGCCTTTCTTTGCTGTCATGACATAAAGGTGATCCATTTCTACACTATATTGTTACGTGTGATGAAAAATGCATTCTTTTTGACAATCACAAGTGTTCAGCACAATGGTTGGATAAAGATGAAGTGCTGAAACACAGTCCAAAACTGAACATTCATCAGAAAAAGCTAATGGTGTCTGTTTGGTGGTCCAGCGCTGGTCCAGCTTCATGAAACCTGGTCTATAGATTATAGGGGATGTCTACTGCAACCACTTGGATGAAATGATGAGCATATTTGTGATTAAGCAGCTGAGACTGGTCAATAGAGACAGGACAATCCTCTTGTTAGACAACGCTGGACCCCATGTTGCACAAACAACGCTGCTCAAACTACAGAGGCTGGACTTGGAAACTCCCTGTCATCCACCGTATTCACCAGACCTTGCACCAACTGACTACCACTTCTTCCAGGCTCTGGACCACTTCTTGCAAGGAAAAATATTCAGTTCTCAACAAGCTGTGGAAACTGCCTTTCGAGATTTCATCACCACTCAGTCTCCAGGCTTCTCTGATGCTGGCATAAACAAGCCACTGTTAAGATGGCAAATCTGTGGATAGTTTAGGTGCATACTTGGATTAATTGTACTGCTTCTTGTTTGAGATATAATAAACTTTTGATTTGAAATCATACATTTCATATAATGACCTAATAGTAGGATATGTATTTATCCTACTGGTTTTCCTTCTCTTGTTGAACCCTGACTCATACCCACTACTGCATTTCCATGATGGTTTTTCTTTAAAGCTTTTTCTAAATTCTGTTTTTTGATCTTATATGCCACCATATGCTTCTCTACATTTTTATGCTATTAATTTATCAAATAATTTATTTATCATGTGCAAAGTATATTCAAGGATAGAAGGCAATGCTTTATCACACCTCATTCTCATTTAGCCCCATTGATGGAAACCAATCTTTTCCACAGGGCTTAGGAAATAGTTCTCAAAACTATTGTACATTTTATTGGGAACAAATACTAGAAAAATTCATAGGATTTCTCTTACAGTGCAGCACTATGACCTCAATGGGGTTTGGCTCCAGGGCCAACAGCAAGGGATGTTCTGGATGACAAAGGAGCAGCTGACGTTTATAGTCAGCCATGCCTAGAAGGACTCCTGAGTCTGGTTTTCCCTTTACCGTACTGACATTAAAGTCCCCCTTTAAAATAGAAAAAACAACAACAACAACAATTGTGTTTGGCTCCAAGTTTTAAAGCTGACTGTGTATTTTATTTCTAAGCCTCACCACGATTTCATACTGGCTGCAATATCCTACAGACAGCATTGTACATTCTTCTCAGAAATCTTAATAAACAACAAGGAACAAGTTGTACTTCATGAGCATCTAACGACACATTTAGTATGCCTTGACTCAGCAAAAGTGATTTAGTCCTTTGCAAAAGGCAAGCATTTGGCTGCAGTACAAGCTAGCGGATGGCGCAGATAATTCAAAGTCAGGGATAGAGCAGGGTCCGAGGCATCAACAGACAGCATGATAATTGGAGACAGCTCTGACAGCCTCTTGAAGATGTGCAAATCTTTTGCCAGTATCTGAATGTTGCTGCCCTTCCAACTTGGTTCCATAAGCAAATCTCATAATTGCAGTTTGGCCGGATATACTCCACTCTGCGGAGCTTTCTGGATGATCTAATGTGATAATATGGAAATAATTTACATTTGAGAGGTGTTGGGGGAGGCAGTGGGCCACGGGCCCTGAGTGTCACTGCATGGTCCTGCTGAGTGTGCTGAACCGACTGGGAAGCTTGTCTAACTTCTGGATCTAGATACATAGGAGGTGGGGAGCCCACAGCCACGGGACTATGCCATTGCTTAGGCTCCAGGGAGAGAGGGGATGGCTTGCTGGCTACTGGCTACAGTGCTTCAAAAAGTACTGGGCCCTAGGTTCCTTTCCCACAGTGCAAACACTCTATGTGCACCCACTCACTGATACTTGCTGTGTCAGCAGCTTGGGACGTGGGGCAGCCAAAGACAGCAGTGGTGATAAAGTCCTTAGTCTCTGACCCAGGAGTCTTGTGTCTTTGCCAGCACCCATGAAATAGTAGCAGGTGAGCTTATTGCTCCTGCGTAGGGTAAAATCTCAAATCCTTCACATTTTGTGAAGAGGTTTGCCTTTGTTTAGAACCGTTATAATAATGCTGTTTTTATGCAGCAGTCAATGGTGACAATATCAAAGACCACCGTGCAAAACATTACTAAGCACTTCCCGTTCCACACGTGGCAGGCACAGGCACCTCACCGAGAGCTTTAATGGCGGTACAGGTGAAGTATTTCACTGGGCTGTGTGCAATAGGCAGTTAAGTGGCTTAGCCAAGCAAGGGTTTACTTTCTTCACACGGACAAGAGATCCAGAGTCGGGAGCTACAGACTGGTGTGAAGGCTCTGTGACGTCACTGGAGGCTCAGACGCCAGAAGGTGCTACCGTTCCAGCACGTGGCTTTGGTTTATCTCTCACCTCCTACTTCCTCCTCACACTTCTGACACCTTGTCCTCCTACTCACCCTTAGCTAATGACTTTGTTCCTTACTTCGCTTAGAAAACTGGAGAACTTTGGAAACGATCTCGGCGCACCTCCGCTTCCAGGTGTGCCCACTCTCGGGGCTTCTGCAGGTCCCTGGACCAGCCCAGCACTGTCACCTGAAAACCTGTTAGAAATGCAGGTTCTCAGGCCCCGCCCCACAGCTAAGGAAGCAGAAACTCTGGAGGCGGGGCCAGCACTCTGTGGTTGTCCCAGCCCTACGAGTGACGCTGTGGCACAGAGAAGCGGGAGGACCACGGCCACAGGCGAACCGTTCGTGCTCTCGGCGAAATCCTTTCCGCCCCCTCGAGATTCCTTCCCTCTTTTCACCCAAAGCCATCACTGCAGAAAGTCTCTTCCCTCTCCAGCATTATCCACTTCTCCTGCTGTATTTGATCTTTTCCATCAACACACAGACATGCCACTTCTCCATTCTTAAAACAATGAGCAGCCACAAAACGCCCCTCGACTCAACTTTCCCACCAGCTACTGTCGGACCCATTTTCTTCTCCCCTTTGCGACAAAACTCCTTGGAAGAGTGTCTGTCCTCACTGTTGCCGATTTCTCTCCTCAGTCTTCCTTGACGCGCTGCACGGCTCCACCAAAACTGTTCCCATTGGGGACAGCGATGACCTTCACACTGCTGAGTCCAGTGGTCAAGCCCCAGGCCCCGTCTTACTCGAGCCCTCGGGGGCATTTGACTCAGCTGTCCACCCCTTGCCTTGGAGCATGTTGTCAGCACCACACACGGTCTCCCGACTGCTGCACGGGGTGCTTCTCGGCCCTCTGCTGGGCCGTCCTTTCTAGTGTCTTCCAGCCCAGGGTCCCCTGCTCAGCCTCCTTCTTGGATGTTCTCCTCACTGTCGTTTTCATGTGTAGGGTGCTCAGGTTCCTGCCTCCTGCTGTTCCCGACTGCACACGGGACATCGCCCTTTGGGGTCTAATAGCCGTCTGATTCCCAGCACTTCCGACTCCTTGGAGCTCTTGCTCCTTCTCACCAAAACCCGCCGCCCAGCTTGTCTTACCTTCACAGCCTTCCCACCCATAGCTGCGGGAGAGTGTTCTTAATGTTCTTCTGTCTCTCTCTGTCCACATCCAGTCTCCCAGGAATTCCTACTGACTTTACCTCCCAAATATATCCAGTGCCAAGTTACTTATTTTCTCCATTGCCACCACCCTGGTGCAATGACCCATCACTTCTGCCTGGATATAACGAGAGCCTTTCTTCCTACTCACGCCCCCCTATATAGTTCACTCGAAATGTAGCATGACCATTTGGAGACGTGTGTCCGGTCACCTACACCCCACAACGTGTGGTCCCTGTACCCCTCTGACCCCATTACCTTCCCCAGCCACACCGGCCTCCTTGACATTCCTGGGAACTCCAGCCCTTCCCCATTTAGGGTCCCCTCAGGGACTGGCTGTCCCTGCTGCCTGGGTCCTTCTCTTGGGCACTGGCATGGCTTCCTTCCTCATCTCCTTTGAGTCTGTGCCCTAAAATCACCTTCTCGTTGGGGCCCACTCTCACCACACTGCCTGTAATTGCTACTGACCCCACAACGAACAGGGGTTTCTTTTTCTGCTTTCCCCCCACCCGCACAACTCAGGATCTAACATACTATATAATCTACCTATTATATTTGGTTATTGTTACCTCTCACCACTAGCACATTTGTTTCTTGGTGTCCTGAGACGCTGAGAACCAAGTCTGGTCCATCGAAGGCTCTTGATGATGTCTGCTGAGTTTCTGAGGACTCTCCTCTCACCACCGTGAAATAGAAGCACTTCCTCCAAACTCACACCCACATTTCCAGCGGGAAAAAGGAGAAAACGAAGGCAAAGGTGAAGGAGAAGATGAAAGGAAAGAGGAGCAGGGGCAAAGAAGAAAGGCGGAGTGTTTGTTTCCCGGAAATCAGAAATACTTGGCAAACCTCTGCCGATACCTTACCAGCTAGAGCCGAGTCTGTGAGTATCTTAACTATCTTCTCAAATTAAACAAAATTGAGATTTTTGCTAAGAAGAAAGAAGGAAAGAATAAATATTGAGTAGTAGTTAGCTAGGAGCATCTTCAAAAATGTTTTATTTACATAATCTTCAAAACCACCCATTCCGCAGGCATTATTAATATTTCCCTTTTATAGATTTTAAAGCTGAGGTGGAGCAGTTGCCCCAGGTTACACCGCGGGGAGGTTGCAGAGCTAAGATTGAACTCGTCTCTCCAGCTTCATCCTGTTATTACTAATAATTATATTCAATTGCTAATGGCACTAAATTCCTCTTAATTAGTTCAATCAACTAACAGCTATTTTTTGAACACGATTCTTGGTAAGATATTTTGTTAGATACTATGGAAAGATGTTTTTGAAACTTTTTGCTATTGAGAATTTTACACTGTGACAGGCTTGATAAGATAAAACCATATGAAGGGGTGGCTAGTGAATTAATTACCAAGAAGCCCATGCGATCACATTTCAGAGAAAGCGACCACAGGGGCTGGTCTGAGTCAGCAGCAGAGAAGAGATGGGACATGCTCTGGACCTCGGGAGGGATGTTTAGGTCCACATAGAAGAATAGGGAGGGATGTTTAGGTAGAAAAAGATTGAGTCTTGGCAGAAACAATGATATGACCTTTTATAGGACAAAATCTGACAAATAATACTGTGGAGAGTAGTTATCATTTTAATGCATCCTGATGCAAATGGAGACCAATTATTTTAATTAATTAATTTAATAAGCATGCTATTTGTAGATTTACCAGCTAGTAAGGTGGATGAATGTGAATCTTTTATAGCCGTCTCTTCTCATTGATAAGTAGAAAATTATTTGGTTGGTAAAATCAGGGCTGCACAAGTCCTCGAGGGCAGGGCCATGCTCTTTGCATGGCACTCGATCCCCTGCCAGGGCACCCAAGGGACTTCCAGGTCCTCAGTTTTTTGGGTGGATCTAGGTTGAGCACATCAAGTGTCAGAATCTGTCACATACATAATGACTTTTTAGTAGTTATTCATAAAAAACTATTTTTTTTCTACTTTTTAAACGATTGCTTCATTATATGGACAACCCCAGCTGCTACTGTGACCATACGTGGTTGGCTCAGGGTGGATGCACGAGCCCAGTGACACCCTCGTGGGCTGGGTAACAGTGGCCCAGCCATCCTACCATGGCTTCTCAGACCCCGCCCTGGGGGTGCTCCAATCCATCACCCCACCCCAACCAGTGCAATGCAGCGCAGACAGCTGCTTATGCCAGAACAAGAATGTTCAAGGCTGATAGGAAAATTCCTATTTACTACACTCTTGAATAGGTTGGGGACTTCTAGTTTTTTTTGTTTTTTTTTTTTTTGGAAATTACACTAACATTTTTTTATTGACTCAGAACTTTAGAATTGACGGATACCTTAGAGTAGGGGTCCTCAAACTTTTTAAACATGGGGCCAGTTCACTGTCCCTCAGACTGTTGGAGGGCCGGACTATAGTTTAAAAAAAAAAACTACGAACAAATTCCTATGCACACTGCACATATCTTATTTTGAAGTAAAAAAAACAAACGGGCAAAAACACCCTCACGTGGCCTGAGGGCCATAGTTTGAGGACGCCTGCCTTAGAGAATACTTTGTTCAACCCTTCATTATAGAGCTAAAGAAACTCAATTAATAATCTAAGATTCCTAGAAAATGAAAGAGCCAGAGAAAATTCAAACTCTGAGCCAAAAACACTACCCGACATACATAACACTTCTCCTTCTTGCGAGGATATAACCGTAAGCTAAATGTCTTCAAACTTCTAGCTTTTGACATTGTTAGGTGGTACCATGTGGTGTGTCTGGTTTGACGTCCTCTCCCACTACCTTGTCCTAGTCCTCGGTGAGCTGGTGGCTGTCCTAAGAAGCCCCTGGTTATCCTTTGGCCGGACGCTCCTGAAGCAGGAGGTGCAGCAGATCGGAGGTGCACTGCGTATGGGCACCTCCCAGCCCAGACTCGCAGTGAGCCGGGGCAGGCCGATCCCCCGGTGGCTGGCGGGGCGGACACGTGCTGTCTGTAGGAGGTGGGAAGTGCAGCCTGCCCAGGCCATTGTTGTGATCAGACCCGCTCAGCCTCTGGTCTGATTGTGCCATGGGCTGTGGCCTGAGATGAAACCTTTACCTGTGCCTGTGGCATGTTACCCGGTGGAAGGGCTCTATTTCAAAGTTATGGGCAGAACTGTTTCTGAAAAGACCACCTGTGTGTGGCACTTTCCTTTCCAGCCCCTTGGGGAATATGGGACGTGCAGGGAGGTGCTAGCACTCCTTGTTGGTACTCCTAAGACTGGGCTGCTAAACAGGGAAAGTAACCAAAAGTAATATGGGTGTCAAGTCAGTAGATGATTATTTGGAAGCTGAATGTCCTCCTTACCTATAATGCCCCAGTTTGAATGTCCCTTACATGCAGGGGGATGGAGGAAGTGGGGAGTCTTAGTACCCTGCTTCCACACCCCTCCTCTCCCTGTGTCCTCGGACACTGTGCACTGGCCCCACCTTGCCCTGGGCCTCACTGTCCCCCTCTGCTCGCAGCCCTTCTGAGGCTCAAGGCACTTGTCTCTCTGTGTTCTCAACTTGGTGCTGGGCTGCTTGGCTCACTCCAATGGCCACAGCTTGCACAGAAAAGCCCTTTGAAGTCATGCATTGGAGGGACGTCAGGAGTCCCCTCTGTCAGGGCCACCGGCATCTTCTCTAGGAAGACGGCAGACGGCCGCTCACCAAGCTCCTACTTTCCTCTTCTGACGCAGCCGGGAGAGGACTGCCTATGCCTCTTCCAGCTGGGTAGGGCTGTGGGCCTAGTCCCGGCCAGTGAAACGTGAGGTGGAGTGACGTGGGGACTTCTAGTCTGAGGCACTTAAGCGCTTGTGTGAGTTTTCTGAGTTCTTTTTTTCTTCCCGTTGGAGCCACCCAGGTGGCCACATGTTGAGCTAAATGCAGCCTGGATCCCTGAGTAGCCACGTGGAGAGATACCCGGGAGTTTCGTGATGTCGTATGAATGAGAAAATCCACTTCTGCTAAATCACTGAGCTTAATTTTTACTAATGCAGAATCCAGCCTATTCTGACTAATTTAGAAGCCATTCGCCAATGTTTTCCCAAGTGATACGCCCACTGAACCCTATGGTTTCTCAGGGGTACTGTCAGCAAGGTTGAAATAACATTTATTTCTTAGTATCATACTACTGGAAGATGCTAGAGCAGGCGTCCTCAAACTATGGCCTGTGGGCCACATGCGGCCCGCAGAGGACATTTATCCGGCCCTCTGGGTTTTTTTTTTTTTTACCATCACTGCCTGTCCTGCTTAGCAGCCGGCTCGTCCCGGGCCCACAGTGCGCATGTGTGGAATGTGCGCCGCACTCTCCAACGGCCCTCCCACGGTCTGAGGGACAGTGAACTGGCCCCCTGTTTAAAAAGTTTGAGGACCCCTGTGCTAGAGAGTTACTCCAAAAAAGGGAGATAGTTCAGAAGTAGAGTTATTTGTAAATGAAAAAAAGAATAGACTTGGAGAAACGGGGAGGGATTTACCAGAAGTTCTGTCTGGAAAAGTTCCCATGTGAGAAGAGGAAAATAATTCGAACTTACAGATTCACAGGCCAATAGCTTAGTTAGGAAGGAGGAGTGAGTAAATCCACACAGACATGCAATTCTCTCATGTACAAGGGAGGAAGGGGAGAAGAGAAGGCTAAATGCAAAAATACACAGCAGATTCATGAGAACATGAGTGGCTCTGTTTATCACGGGATGTTTCAGACTCCTCGGTTCTCCCTAGAGAGCAAAAGGCAAGCGGCCTGGTGTGGCACATGCTCAGCAGAAGGTGCACTTTGTGAAGGACCAAGGCTGCGGAACACCCTCCCTCAACCTCTTAGAACAGTAGTACCCAAGTGACAGCTCGAGGGGCCTCCCAGGCATCTGCTTAACCCTTCCATTCTGCAGATCAAGACACTTGAGTCAAGTTCTCTGTCACCGTTAGGAGGTGACAACCCCAGTATAGCATGTGTTCCCTACCTCCACTCCCCAGGTTGGGGCACTTTTCCAATCTAGGCCTTTCTGATTTCTGAGCCTGGCTTTACGACGCTTGCAGACTGGCTTATTGTTAGCTCAGGGGCGTGATTGGTTTAGTGCAAGCTTTGATGTCCTGAGGATAGAAGACAGCTAGCACTTCTAGTCGAGTAGGAATGATAGCTGTCTTAACATTTTGGCTTGTCTAAGATTATCTGGTTATTTTTCTCCCCAATTCTGATTTTAGAAATTCATTCAAAATTTAGATTTTATGCTTTGTTAATCCTACACACTGTATTTTGGGATTAAATAATGATTATTTTCACTCTTGGAACTTCACTTGTTGATGGTGAAATACGAGATAGCAGGGGCTGCCTTGACTGTAAAAGTTCAATGTTGTACAGAACAACTACGCCAGTGCTGAACTGCGGGGCCACAAAGTGGGTTGACGGCAATTACTTTAGCTCAACCTGGAGAACGATGAATGATTTACTAATAAATCTGCAATAACATAATTTATACATGATGACAATTAAAGTGGCAAGACAACCTCAAGGAGTAAATATTTTATGTGGTGAATTAGCCATGCAGTGCTCATTCATGAATGCTAATTGGAATCCTGAGGTTAAACTCCTGTGTGGTGTAAAGTCAGTTTATGCAAGTCATCAAGTAGATAAAGAGTAATGGCTCAGGGTCTGGATCTTAATTTACTGTTGTCTCTTCCTACCAAAAACGTGCACTCACTCGTAACAGGGAAATAAGAAGCTCTGCTCTCCCCTTTGTTCCTAAGATGAAATAGGTCGTATGCTCCCCTTAGCTGATGAGAATCTGAGCCACACAAAGGTCCAGAGTTCTTCTTGTGGCGTCATGCTGAAGGGACACTGGCCGGGCAGCAGTTTCCTCACTTGCGTGAAGTTGCATGACATCAAGTGCGGTAGGCAGAATAATATCCCCCCCAAGGATGTACAGGTCCTCACCCCTGGAACCCGTGGATGTGTTCCTCAACATGGCAAAAGGAGTTTGCATATGAAGTTAGGTCAAGGGTCTCAAAATGGGGAGACGACCTGGATTTCCTGGGTGGGGCCAATGTAATCTCAAAGGTTCTAAAAAGTGGAAAAGGAGGGCAGGAGAGGAATTCGGCATGATGCGTGCGAGAAGGACTTGACCCGCTGTGGCTGGCTTTGGAGCCGGGGAAGGGCCAGGTGTGAGTAATTGAGGCAGCCTCTGGAAGCTGGAAATGGCAAGGGTGTGGACTCTTCCCTAGACCTCCAGCAAGGAGCACAGACTTGTCAATACCTTGTCACCCAGCGAGACTGGTGTTGGACTTCTAACCTACAGAACTGTAAGGCAATGAATGTGATAGGACAGCCTTGCTAATAAACTATCTAACAGAGGGGAAAGTAAACTATCAGAGAAAAAAAGGAGAAAACTCACAATATATGTTAATAATTGCCCCTTTGAAGAGAAAGGCCACAGCACACAACTACCCTTTGTTTGATTGACCACCTGGGAATTAACTCATTGTCCGTAAGATTAAACACCTGTGGCTTCTCTAATAGTTTTGTTTTCTGGCACTTGGAAAGAACTGAGAAGACAGAAGGAGCCCAGATCCCAGTTCCTGCCAGGCCAGATTCAAGGACTGTAATAAGCCAGACTCACAGAGAAGAGGAAAAGAAAAGGGAAAAACAGACACAGCTGTTTCACAGCTGCTGGCTTGGGACAGTAACTTTTCCCCCTCACCCACATAAAAACTCGGAGCCCCCATCCTCCCTGCTGGCACTTCTTTCTCATGTGTGCGGAGCCCCCACCCCCCTCCGGGGAAAATGAATAAAGCTTTTACTTCTTTCTATCCTAATCTTTTTTTTTTTTTGAGACTGAGTCTCACTTTGTTGCCCAGGCTAGAGTGAGTGCCATGGCGTCAGCCTAGCTCACGGCAACCTCAAACTCCTGGGCTCAAGCAATCCTGCTGCCTCAGCCTCCCGAGTAGCTGGGACTACAGGCATGCGCCACCATGCCCGGCTAATTTTTTCTATGTATATTAGTTGGCCAATTCATTTCTTTCTATTTTTAGTAGAGACGGGGTCTCGTTCTTGCTCAGGCTGGTCTGAAACTCCTGAGCTCAAATGATCGGCCCGCCTCGGCCTCCCAGAGAGCTAGGATTACAGGCGTGAGCCACCGCGCCCGGCCTATCCTAATCTTTATGTCAAGAATTCTTTCTCATCTCATGTCACGAGCTCCCACCCTAACAAAATGTTTGTTATTCAAGCCACAGACTGCGCGGTAATTTGTTATAGCAGCAATGGAAAACTAACACAGCAGCCCTAAGTCTAAGTCACTTACTACAGTATCTCTTGTGCCTGGCACGTGAATATTTGTGGAATGAGTGAGTGAATGAAACTACTTGTTATGCAGATATGCATCAACTAGAATCTGAGTGACACATCTACACATCTCCTATCTAACGGTAACTGAGGCTCAAAACACTGACCCTGAAGTTTCAGAATCCAGAAAGGTCTGTGGAAGAAGTCTTGCCCTCATTTACTGTAGGTATTGGGTGGGGGAAGGCACTTCAATCTGCCCAGTGCCTGTGCTAGGTCAGGAACTTTATCCCAAATGTGAGCCTTTGTTTCCACCGCTCTCCGTCCCTGTTCTAATTTTCTCACGGAAGCCATCACTAGCCAAAATGTTCCTTTCATTTCTTTGCTTGTTAATTTCTCCCTCACTCTACTGGAATGCAAGCTTTATGAGAGCAGGTACCTTTGCCTATGGTGGTTTTGTTTTTTTATTTCAGAATATTACAGGGGTGCACATGTTTTGGTTACATAATTTGCTTTTGTACAGTTTGAGTTAAAGTTATAAGTGTGCCCTTCACCCCGTGAGTGTGCATTGTACCCGCTGGGTGTGAATTTACCCATCTGCTCCGCCCTGGTCCACCTACTTGATTTCCATTGAGTTTTATTTCCATATATGCACCTAAGTATTGATGTACTCGATGCTAAATTAAAACTAATCAATCTGTGGTGGGTTTTTGAAAGTGATAACCGAGCACACTTCTCCCAGGCAGATGGATCAGGACATCAGCATTGAACAGATCTGGTGGAACTGGGACTGTGGCTTGGCCCACGGCCCGCCTCAGGGCTCTGAAGATGCCCCAGCGTGTGCAGGCCTGGCCCGCGGGAGCAGTCTGCCCGGGCGCTCACAGACAGCAGGCGCTGAGCCCGTGGGCAGCTGCTTCGTCCCTGTTCACGCATCCCATCAGCTTCCCGGTCCCTCTCGGTGGGGGCGGGGGAAGGGAGTGGGGTGAGCAGCCCCAACCCCCTGCAGGAGACCCTTAACCTGAAGACGGGTCCTCGGAACAGAGGCGCCAAATTAACTCTGCCCTCGATCCCGGCTCTATCTCCAGTGTCTACAGCAGCTCCTGTCACATGAAAGGCACTCGATAGATACGGGTCAGTGAATAAGGAATGAATATATTATCCCCTTCCATCTTCAGAACAACTCTAGAGAGGATATTTGGTGTGTGTTCTTCTGGGGGACCTGACACAGACTTCCTGAGGTCGGACGATCGCTGACAGGCAGAGCTGGGATCCGAGCCCAGCGCAGCCTCGCTCTATGGTTCTCCTCGTGGTTCTCCTTTGGAAGGAGGCACCTGTCTGGGGCGTAGGGGCGCCTCCCTGTGGCCATTATTGCTCAGAAGTCTACGCCCAGGCACACTGGGCCACTCTGAATCAGGGTTCTCCCCCTCTCAGGCTGCAAGACCATCCCCAGTGCCTGCTCCGGCCTGGAGCAGACGTGCCCCACAGGCTCCCGAGTCTCCTCCCTGCGGCTCAGAAAGGATAATGTGGGGTGTTTTTATTTTTTTCATTGAGTATATAAAATTCCTCTGGGGAACTGAAGTCCTTTGTAGCTATTGTTATAATAACAACCCCTACATTGCTGGGGAAAGAGGTAGGGAAAGGCATTGTCTATGCACTTACTAACTTTCCTCAGCAGTTTGGAGACTCAACGCCAGGGCTAAGCACCACTCCCGGTTTGTGGACTGAGCATATTTCAGTCTCTTATTTTCCAGGGGTCTTTGCATTGGTAGCTCAACTTAATCTCGAGAGTGCTTTGGAGAACACTCTTGGATCTGCAACCAACAGGAACGTGGCAGCATTGGAATTTTATTCGCTAGGAGGAATTACCAATTCAACTAAAATTATAGCAGGAGTTTGTTTTGCTAAACATGTTTACGTGCACACCCGCTGTCCCGCGTCAACGCCCGTCTCCCATCCCTGCCTGTCCGTAGCACACCCTCAACAGGCGCCGGAGAACAAAGTCAGTGGATTGTGCAAGTCGGCTGCTTTAAGACCTGTGGCTCCCCATTACAACACGCCATTCCTTAATGATGACTCATTTCTTTGTGCTCCACACTGGAGAGGAAGCTCCTGTCACCTCCCCCCCTCGCCCCGGTCTCAGCCTGCGGCGAGCACGGACACCCCTGCACAGCCCCTGCTATCCGCTCTGTCTCCTTCCCGCCTCCTCTTCCACGCTCACCATGAAGTTTAATGGTCTCAGTAAACTTTTATCTCGCTTTTTATGTGGTTGCCACTAAATCTCTTGCGCTGTCATTCTAATGACTCACTTTTACACCTCTTCCAATTGCTCTCAGCCCTGTGGCGCAGGGACTTGGCACCTAAACCTTCACGGGAAGAAACGGTTCTGTCAGTGCCGTGTTCTGTCACATCACACGGATGTCAGGCTGCAGAAAGAGTTTCAGGGCCAAATGCACAGAATCCTTCTTGTCTCAAGTCCTCGGGGTCCCTGTTCTCTGCAGACTTGAAGGCATGAGGACGCTCTTCTGGACACGTGTTCCAGCTCATGACCCCTGACTCCTGGGACTTGAACCGATGCTGGTACCAGCCACCGGGCACTTGGTAGTTTTCTTCCTATGCATGCATTTTGCCGTGTCACATATGAGTGCTTTGTGTCCCCACAAGGACTTTCTACTCTTTGATGGGAAGATCTGCAACTTCTACTTAAAACACTCGTAGCCCCCAGCACAGTGGACGAATACCAGGGAGCCGACTGGTGGATGTTGGACTGAGTGTCAAGGTGCGTTGAGTTTTGTAGCACACTGTGTCCCCCCCTCCCCCGCCCTGGGCTCTTTTGTGTCATTAAGAGACAATTGCACCCACCAGATAGAGTCCCCATTGGCACTGCTTTCTGTAAAGGGCGGCTGACCTGGTTGATCCAATACAATCAGCAATTATCCTACTAGCAGCTCTGCTCCAGAACTAGTTAGGTCTCCTCTAGGATCTGACTGGGGGAGCTTCTGTCAAAGACCCCGATAAAGAATTCAGGGGATGGGGGTGCTGGGCGAGGGGTGCATGTGCGTGCAGGAGCAGGACTGGCTAGAGGGGCCCGAGTCCTGGCTCACAGCGCCCCCCAGAGACGGTCATGCACCCCGTGCCCAGGTGTGCTGTGGGGAGGGCGGCTTCCCCTGTGAGCTCATCCAGGTAAACTCCTCACTGGCTGTGGTCCTGCCTGGAAAATCACCATGGGGTTTGGGACAGGAGCTGAACTCCCTAAGCACGAGGGTCTGCCAAGAGGATTATGGACCCAGTAGAGCATTTCTCAAACAGGTGACTGTGGAGTTGGCTCCTGCACGTTCCCTGTGCCTAGCGTTCTCATTACAGGGCGCCGAGCCTCTCTCTCTTCCACTGTTCCAAGTCCAGTCTCGAAATCGTGGCGCATTTCCCCCTGCCCGACCAGACACAGGTTTCATCAGTAGTATTTCTTTTGCTGTAGCTCAAACTCTGGACAGCTGTGCCTTCCCTTCAGCATTCACGTGTTTTTCCAATGTCACCTGCAACAACACGCTCCACTTGGTCAGCCGCCTGTGAGTCGTGTCTAAAGGTTGGCTGGGCCAACTCAGGTCAGAGGGATTTTTATAGAACATCCTGAGTTTAGCAGCGAGGAACTCTCCGCCCAGCGCGATTCATGGATGTTTCCCAACCTCGTGTTTTCTGACACCCACCATCAAGGCAAAGACGCTGGAGCACCTGTGGCAAACGGTGCCTTACGGTGTCACTGTGTGTGTGTGTGTGTGTGTGTGTGTGTAATTCTCTGTCACCCACGACTTGCTAGGGTGTTTGTGTTGGTCTGTTAGGTCCCAGGTTGGATTCAGCAGATCTCACCCTCACAGGAAAGTGCCTCTGCACTCCCTGCAGATGGACAGACAGGCTCCCAAACGGCCCGGTCGATTCAGACGACAGCCCTGTCTTGGGGTCATTATTCAAACCACAGCCAGGTGCTTTGTACCGGAGAGCCAGACTCACCGGGTGAAACTGGGGTTTGTTGCTGTCCAGAGAAGTTTAAGGTTATGGAAAATAAACCATAACTGGTTGTTTATTAAATGTGTTCTTCCTTGCAGGGTTTTCTTGCTTATGCGCATCAACGCTAGATCACAAAATCTAGCCGTGCAAAAACCCAGCAGGTTTTATCCAGGCGGGCTTCTGCAGAGCGATGGCTTAGGAGAGCGGTTTTTGTAGTAATTTTCACTCACGGAATGCTTTCTTCAAAGGAGCTCTCACAGGAACGCGGGTGTTTGAGGGTCAGAGTGGGGCCTGGCTGGCAGAGGGTGTGGGTGCATGGAGGCTGCCCAAGGGGCTCCGCGGTCTGTCTGCTGCAGGAGAATGGCCAGCCCACAAGCTGTTTGGGTCCAGCCCCTTTAAGGCAACTTTCCTTAATGATGTCTATGCATTTCCCAGTTCAGGATTTTAGCAAGGGCGACACTAACAGCGGCAGCGGCAGCAGCCGCAATGTTTATTAAGCACTCCATGGGTGGCAGGCGGTGTAGGTAGCACTTTGTATGAATTGTCTCATTTAATCCTCGCAACAAACAAATGGGGCAGCTAAAGTCAGGGAACAGTGTCTAAGTCCACTCCCACTTCCGTCACCAGTTGTGCAGATTTGGGGTCATTAAGACCACCCTCAGTTTCGATATTTTTCTAGAAGGGCTCACAAGATCCCTGAAAGCTGTTACACTCACCGTTAGAGTTCGTTACAAGGGGATTAAAATCAGCCAGGGGAAGAGGCGTGTAGGGCAGAGTCTTGGGAAGTTCCCACTGTGGATCTTGCAGTTGCAGTTGCCCCCTCCCAGTCGGGTCACAGAAGCACCAACTTCTCCCGGCACCGATGTGTGACAGTATGCGCAGAGCATTGCCAACCAGGGGAGCTACTGAGCCTTGGTGTCTAGAGTTTTTACTGGGACTTGGTCACTTAGGCATGGCTATCCTCAGCCTCCAGCCCCTCCAAGATTGAGCTGTGACGACCTGAACCCCGTCCCTGAATCACACTGTTAGACTGTCTGGTGTGGCCCAAGACACCCAGGTAGACAAAGACGTGTTTGTTTATCAGGCAGGACTCTCCGAGTGCTTAGAGATCGCCTCCCAGGAGCCAGGGGCAAAGACCAGACCTCTCTCTGGGCCAGGTTAAATTCTTCACTGCACAGGTGGAGGCTGTAATTGTTTTCCATTTTATAGATGAGGAAGCTGAAGTTTCAAGAGGTTAAGTGACACCTTGCAGTTGGTGAGACTGGATCACAAGGCAGGGAATATGATTCCAGAGGCTGCCCTTTTAACCATGGTATCTTAGAAAGATATTGAAAAGAATGATCTGTACTTGACCAAATGGTTAATTGAGACATAAATACACATGCTATCAAATAAATCCTAGTCAGATAAACTTACAGCATAACTCTGATATTAATGGGCTGTCCTTTCATCTCGAGAGGAGCGAGGAAACCATCCATCTCGTCCTTTATCTGTTTGGCCAAGGTCATTCTCGACCACTTGCGTGACCGTCAGAATTGCTCGTCCGAGCGCGGGCAGTGCGTGCCCGGATGCCCCCACGCTGCCTGTGTCTGCGCTTGCTCAGCGTTCAGCCTTCAAAGTCTCCATTCACGTCATTTATAAGGCTCTAGCTATTTCTGTTCTTTAATTGCCAATTCCACAACGCCAGGGCGAGACTTTCCTCCCATGCAAATAAATGCATTTGAAAATGCTCGCCACAAAACATTTTTTCTGCAAAATGCCCGTGAATGCTTCTAATTGTTTCTTTCCTGCACTGCCATCTTTGAAGAGCACTAAAAAATGAACTGCCAGTGCTTCCGCTCAGGTGGCGACTGTGAGGGACTCCCTCCCTGCACGCGGGGGCAGCGTCCTGTGCCGCCTTCCCTCCCCACAGCCCCGGCTGCAGCAACTGTAGTCACACACTGGCTGCATTGCTTGGGTTTTGCAGGGACTGTTTATGTTAGCTCTAGTGGCCATATTTTCTCAGCCAAAATTTGGGACACATGGCCCAGCCAGGATGACGGTACATATGGGTACACAGGACACAATATTTCTTTCCCAGAAAACTTGAGACATATGGTCTCCATATGTACAGAGTATATGGCCTCTTTCATGTCTCTTCACCGATGCATTTCTAGTCACATGAATATGTAACAATAGTAATGTGGTTTTTATAGCCTCTCTGTCAGGGGGCTTTGCATTTGGAAAAGATAGTCATCATTTCTGTTTATGGCAGAATTACTTCTCCATTTAGTGACCGGCTTTACATTATAAGTTATGTATCTTGGTTTTGATGTTCTTCGGCGAATATATTTTCTTACTTCTATTTAGGGATCTGTGGTCTGTCTAGGCCCCAAAAAGAAAAAAAAAAGGGCTGTGTGTATTCATTTGATCTGAAAATGTCTGTGGAGGAGGTTTGCTTGGTGGCGCATGAGTAGGTATGTAGGAGGAAGCTTTGGGAAATAGATGAAAGTTTATGAAGTCATTTCTCCGTTGGGGTCAACGAAAATGGGTATTTTGAAGGCGGAATAAGTGATAAATGAAGGGAGGATGAGAAAACAGCAGAAAGTGGAAAACATAATGCTGTGGGGGGTGTTTTCTTCTGTGCAGGTGCCTACCCTCCAGCCTGCTCCCAGGTGGCTAATGGACAAAGCAAATAAACAGGGGCTCCAATCCACAGAAGGGCGCACAGCGGAGCTAGGGAGTGGAGCAAGCGCGGATGACGCCCGGGACTGCTAACGAAATGTGTCTGAGCAAAGAAATGCTCGGCGCCAGGAGCACTTACCAATACAAATTCTGTGAGCAGCGATTATGACATTCTAGTGGTCAGAGATAACCTCCAAAGTAAGCAAGAGATGATGTATATGATTGGAATAACTAAAACAAGAGGCTTCCAGAAGAAAAATGGCTCCTTCCAGCAGTTACACCAAATGGGACAGCTCGCCAGGAGTGATGAGTGGCCTCCAGGAGCGCGGGCTTCAGGCGTCACCTTGACCTTCAGAGAGCACGCGGACTCTGGGTCGGAAGTACCGGAGAGAGTGATGAATGCCGCTGGAAACCCTCTAATATTTTTCTCTTCCATTAGGTTGTTTTTAAAGCTGAACATAAGCTCCGTCCGAAATCCTTTGGTTTTTGGTAACACCATCAATTATCTGGTCTGTCCAATGCAGTCTTCATTCTCCCACTGGGCCACCGAGGCCATTTTCTCCGCCGTTTCCTTCATTCTGTGAAGGGAAACGGTCACAGCTTTGCTTAAAACTTGTCGGTCATTTCCCGTGATTCCTAGGATGAGGGCCGAGAACCCTCCACGCAGCCTGCGTCCCCCGTGCCTGATTCCCCCGCCAGGCCCCACCGTCCTGAAGCCTCTGCCCACGGCTCCCAGACCGCCACACCCGCGCCGACGCTCACGCCAGGGAGCGAGTCTTTCCCTTCTTACGCCGGCTAACTCCTTCGCCCGTCCAGTTTCTGCCTGTGTGTCACCGGCAGGAAGCCTGCTCTGACCCTCAAGCCTAGGGAAGGTCACTCTGCTCTAGATTCCCGTAGCGCTCTGAGCACTTTCCTTATGGTATTTAAACACATGTGACTGTCGTTCTCCTCCTCTCGACTAAGCTCTGCAAGGCCAGAGGTGCCGTCTTCTTCACCGTTGCATCTTCAAACCTAGGACATCGATCGCTTGGTATGGAGCATGGTGTAGACTCTGTGCTCATAATCTCACGTGGAGCATGGTGTAGACTCTATGCCTGTCTTTTGGTATGGAGCATGGTGTAGACTCTGTGCTCATGATCTCACGTGGAGCATGGTGTAGACTATGTGCTTGTCCTTTGGTATGGAGCATGGTGTAGACTCTGTGCTCATGATCTCACATGGAGCATGGTGTAGACTCTGTGCTTGTCCTTTGGTATGGAGCATGGTGTAGACTATGTGCTCATGCTCTCACGTGGAGAATGATGTAGACTCTATGTTTGTCTTTTGGTGTGGAGCATGGTGTGGTCTATGTGCTTGTCCTTTGGTATGGAGCATGGTGTAGACTCTGTGCTCATGATCTCATGGGGAGCATGGTGTAGACTCTGTGCTCATGATCTCATGTGGAGCATGGTGTAGACTCTGCTCATCCTCCAGCATGGAAAATAGTGCAGACCATGCGCTCGTGGTACGGAGCATGGTGTTTTGTATATATAGAACCACTGCATGGTCTGGAGTATGTATTCAACACATTTTCTAGAAGGAATGAATACTCCTGCTCCCAAACTGGCTGCTTTCAGGGACGGAGGCCCCGTGGAACCGGCCCGCGGAGCTCTGCAATGCCGAGTGTTGAGACGGCTCTCCTCTCCGTTTCTCAGCTTCCCAGGACAACGACTCCGCGGGCAATACACCAGGGCCTCTGCTTATCTAAGGAAACTCTGGCGTTTATCTTCTTGCTTTTGAAGGTGGGAGCCACCTTGATGTTCGTTCGCAAGCGCCCGGGGTGAGCAAACACGAAAGCTGGGGGGAGGAGGACTAAAACGTGGAGGCAGGAGAGAGGCTGGGAGGCAGTGTTGACGGGGTGTGCGTGGCGTGGCACTGCTTTGCCTACGCCCTGCGCATCGGCTCGCGGAGTCCTCCCAGCAGCCCTAGGAGGGAGGGGCTGTTATATCATAACCCACACGTCTCAGATGGGGAAACTGAGGCATGGAGGGAAAGTAGCTAGCAAATGTGGAGGAAGGATTTAAATCAATCTTTATAGAGGCTGCGAAATAAAATAAAATAAGCCCAGTCGGTCTACATTCATAACCTGTGTTCTTGCTCAGGGCGCCAAACTGCCCCTCGTAAGAGGAGAACCCTTCGTCCAGACTTTCTTGCTTGATTCCTATGCTTTCTTTTCCCAGGAGGGCGGCTGTACCCGGCTGTGCTCTGAAACCTGAGCGGCATCCTTCCACTAGGTGCTGTGGTTGACACTGGAGACGCGGAGTTTAGGAACACTTCGTTTCTACCTAGAGGCAGGCGCGTGCAGCTGTCGGTCTCTCTATATTAACGTGGCACATTTATCAGTGCGTGTGTCCCGATCAAGATCCACGCATCTGTCTGCCTCTCCGGTCACGCGTTGGGCCCTAGAGGTAGGGAGTGGAATGGAAGTTTTCACAGGCTATTACGCCCATGCCCCAGAAGGGGTTAGTGAATGAGCATCTCTGACAAAATGCGGGAGAAGGAATCCTTCCTGAGGAGTTAACGTCTGGACCTGGAAGGAGAAAAGTGAGTTCGGCAGGCAAGTACGGCGAGAAGAGCGACAGAGGGAGGACCGGCAGCGGGCGAGGCGGTGGGGTCCAGTGGAGGCTCCGCGGGGCGGGGCGGCCGTGGGAAGGGGGTGGGAGGGCAGACAGGGGGCCAAGCCGGAGGGTTGTAAATCTGGATTTTCATTCAGAGTGAGGGGGCCACGGCGTCTGTGGGCAAAACTGGCCTTGTCTCTCGCCAAGATAGCCAGGCCCCTGTGTGGAGGGGGCCCGAGTGGGCTGCTGGGGCCGGGGTGAGTCTGCCCGCACAGCCGCTGGTCTCCAGGCCGCAGAGGGACAGGCTCGCTTCCCGCCCTGGCGCGTCCTGCGTCGGAATGGGTCCGACACCTTCCGTGGGCCTCACAGAAGGTCACCTGGGCAATTTGCCTGTGTCGGGGCTCTCTTCGAGGTTTGAAACGCCTGCGTGGCGATACCTTCCTTGACGTAGAGATGCACTTAGTACGTAGCCAATGGACACTTTGCTGGGGTCAGCCGTGAGGAGGGACCATCCCGGCCTGTGGGGTCTCAGGGATGGCGGGAGAGGCCTGGGTCCTGCTCTGCCTCCCTCCTCCCCAAGGCCTCGGCCTCGGAGCCCGCTCCCCTCGGCCCGTCTGTCCGAGCCCCGTGTCTGAGCCCCGGTGAGCGGGGAGCGCTGGCCCTGCCTCCCCCAGCTCGTAACTCCATAGCGGGCGACTGACGGGTCCCGAGCTCCCCCCAGGACATCTGTGGGGACCTGAAAGCTCGACCTGCCGACCTCCTCCGCGTCCTTCCTCAAGGTCGGCTCCGAGACAGACCCCAGACCCTGCCTGTGGCCCCCGCCCCCAGAAAGACGCAGGGCACATCCAACACGGCACGGGGCTGGCCGAGCGTCTGGGGCCGTGGGCGAGGCAGCGCCGCACCCTTCGCCCCGCGCCCTCTCCCTGGCCTTCTCTCGTCCTTGGTCTTCTCATGAATCCCGACCTTCATCCTTCTCTTATGAGAAAAAAATATATGTACACATATCAGCTGTTCTAGCTTCTGTTCCCAGACCTGGCTAGCACACTCTTGTGGTGCCCAGCAGCACAGAAGGCCTTTCTTCCTATCCGCGCTCCTCAGGGGGCAGCTTCGACTGTGACGAGCAATTCCTACCGAACGATGGGCGAGGAACGTCAAAAGTGGGCAGATGACCAGGTTGCGTGTGCGGTGCTTGCGTGCACGCATTTGTGTGTGCGTGTATGCGTGTGCGACGTGTGTTTACACGTGTGTGCATAAACAGCCAATGTCCCGAGAAGTGTAAAAGGGACCACATTTTGAAGCGGAAGTGAGTTTTCAGGCTCTTGAGAGGGTTTCAGAGCGGCGGTAACTCGTGTCGGGGGAGCGGCTGCCGGGTCGGAGAACGGAGGAAGCTTCCGACAATTCACGTGGAGCAGCTGCCGCCGCCGCCGCCATCTCTGGCATGCTCGCTGAGCTGGGTGGCCCCTGCAAAACACGCGTGCCACAGGTGGCTCTCCTTGGCGCCCGCCCCTGGGCCCCCATGTGGTTCAATGCCTGGGCGTTGGAGTCAGCACTGCCACGTTTTCCTCGTCTGTAAGCCGGGGGTGATAAATATCCACCGAGGAGGTTGTACTCAGCGCAGACCTAGAGCGACAAGGTCTGCACGTTGCTCCGTGCATGTCTGACTTCGGGCAGCGCTAAGGGATGTCAACGGCATATGGCAGGTAAGTGCACGTGCTCTGGCCTTGGCCTGCCTGGCTGTGTGATCGCGACTAAAATAAGTAACCTCTCTGTGCCTCGGCCGCTTACCCCAGAGTGAGTGAGTCAGTTTCTCCCTTGTGGTGGGACGTGACCGGTGTCAGGCACCTAGGGTGCGTCCTGCCGCAGGGAGTAAGCGCCGGAGAGAATTAGTGGAATGATGTTAACCCCGGGAGCAAAGTCGGACTTCGCGGAAAACTGACTCGAGGATGAGTGCCCACAGCTGGAAACCCTCATTCCACGCTTGTCTTATTTTCAATTTGATGACTTTTGAGCTATTTTTTTCTGGTCACAAATAATTTCTGTGTATTTTATTTACATAGCACTTGTCAGTTTATTATGGGGGTGCAGAGACAAGCGAGCTATTTTAGGTCTAAACAGTATTTTTGTTCTAAAGCAGTAAAGAGGGGAGGATGAGCCTACCCCAAAGCCGAAAACCGGCTAGGCCGTGCGGGTTCCGGCTGTCCCTCCCGCCCTCGCCAGTGCGGCGTGGCAGGTGGACCCGGACGCCTTGCGAGTGCGGCTCTGGGCGCATTTCAAGTACAAACCCGCCTCCCCGCTCATCGATCTTGGGAACGGTGTTTGGCCGCCCCCCAGCACAGGGGCCAGATCCAAGTGCACTCTGTTCCCTGGGGTCGTGCTGTGAGCAAACCAGGCAGGCAGGGCGGGAGGGCGCTCCCCAGGGAGGTGAGGTCACCTGGGCGCAGGTACACCGGCTTCTTGCTTTAAGGGTGAATGGCCGCAGCTGGCAGCGTCTCGTGACCTGAGGGACGGTGTTAAAGGAGGCCACTTCCATTCTCGCTTTTGACAAAGGAATGTACGTTTTGGAATCTGGTTTCAGATGCAACGTTATTTCAGGACCAAAAATAAAAAGAAATCTGGGTGCAGACCAGGCCAACCTGGCAAGAGTTTAAATGGAATCTGACATACAGAGTGAAGTTAAATGTTTTGGGGAAGGCTTTAAGGTAAAGATATTTCCCTTTGATTATGTAATTGTTTACCCAACTGCATGGGGCATAAATATGAGTTGCTGTTCTATGTCTTGGGGGAGAGAAATCCAATTTGATCTCTTTTCATGCAGCATGTTCATTTTCACAGGAAGATTCAATTATTCCCCCACTTACAAGGCTATAAATGAGTTTGCTGGGCCGGTTCCTGACACAGGCTCGCTCATCATTATTCAGATTAGTTTTCACTTTTCTAAACTGGTCTTCTGCCTACTGCTCCTGGAGCCCGGCCAGCATTTCGGAAGAGGATTAAATAATCCTTCTCTCACAACTTCCTACATGTTGTGCTATTTTGTTCTTCCCCAAATGTCACCCTCTGCTCACACGCGCGTTTCCTGTGGGTGAGGCTTTCGAATGTCCCCGCGGCTGGCTTCTCCCTGGACGGTCAGGCCGCAGCGGGTCGGCCCGGCTAGAGGCAGAGGTTTTCCTGAACTCCAGCCCAGGGCCGTTTCCAGCCCCTGCAGGCGGAAGCAGTGTTTACACAGGCGTGGGTGGGCTGTGCTTTGTCAGAGAGTCCATGGGAGGAAATCCCCGGGTCAGAGAGACACAACGAGGACACCTGGAACAGAGCGGGCGGCTTAGGCAGCTAAAGGGAACCTGTTGCAGGTTTGCACAGGGGTGGCTATTTAGGCTGCTATCTCCCTCCACTCCGCTAGTAACAAACTCACCCTAAAGTACTTCAGAAGCCTCCAAAGTGCGCGGAGGACTGGGGGTGGAAACGGGAAGGACGGCATGGACTCTGCACTGGGTGTGGCGCATGCGTAAGGCAATTACACCTGCACGGAGAAGTCGGATAACCTTTCCCATTCCCCTTCCACCTCATGAAGTGGAATCTTCCTATCTCCACTTTCCCCACCTGGCTCAAGCAATCCAGGCAAATTCCAGCCCATCAGACTCGTAACAGTGTCTCCCGGGACTTGGCTTTTAGCATCGCTGAGCCAACTAGGCTGCCGGGTGAGCCCCTCCTTGAGCGTGTGAGTGTGGGGGCGTCTTCCCGCTTCTTCCCCTCACTCACATTTTCCAAATCCGTCTTCGGGGTACAAATCCCTGGGTATCCCCGCTTCTCACTCTGGCCCTGGGCTCGAGCGGCACATGGTCATCACCTGGGGAACTCCGAGCTCCTGTCAGAGCCCAGCCTGGCCCCCAGGGATGCCCAAGGCAGCGGGGTCAGATGCTTCTCAGGAGGTGCTGGGATTCAGAACAGGCGAGCCGATGTGCAGCTCAACCCTTGGCCGCTTTTGTCCTCAGCGTTCAAAGACTCAAAGGATCCAGAGAAGGGGCCGGGGACTTTTGTGAATATGGACAACCAAACAGATACGTTGCAGGACAGCAGCTGACATGGCAGAGGCAGGGAGGCTATCCGGAGGTGTGGCATCTGACCAGAGCAGGGTTTTAGGTGGAGGGGTGTTTGGGCGGTGGGCGCAGCAGGTGCGGAGTTGTGTGTGAGTCAGCACGTGTTTGGGAAAGGCCTTGAGCGGTGGGGGGACAGCCATGCAGCGTGCAGGGTGGGTTAGGCAGCAAGGGCCTGGCACCTAGCCCAGGTGTGTGTCCTTGGACAGAGGGGCTGGTGGGACACAGAGGAGGTGGTGTGGTCCACTTGCTCCCTAAAATACTAGCTCTGGTTTGACGTGGAGGATGCGCTGGGGGCGGAGGGGCTGGCGAGAGGAAGGGGAGGTCAGAGGCTGCTGTGAGCGGGGCGTGGGCTGTGGCTGGGGGGGGGGCGGGTGGAGACGCCTGGTTCTGAGGGGGAATCTACCCATCTTCAAAAATGACTGGGCTTCACCCTCAAAGGGGGCACATCCTGCATTTGGGGGCCGGGCACCTGGGTAGTGCCATGAGGTGGGAAATGGGAGGCAACCCTCTTCTTTTTCTTTCTTTTTCAGGAAAGAAAAGAAGCTCAGATTTGGGTTTCTTAAGCTGAAGGCACCTGCAAGGCACCACAGAGGAGACGGCAGGTAGGAGTTTGCAAGGTGTCACCTGAGGGTGCAGACAGAGCTGGCGCTGAGGGAGGACTGGAGGCCCAGGTGGGGGCAAGGTTACCCCAGCGGAGAGGTCATTGGGATGGGGAGCCTCGGGGAGACAGCCGGGGAGGGGCGTTCAGAGAAGAGGAGGAGGAGGCAGCTCTGCAGAAAGCATGGGTGTGTCTCCTGTCCCAGACTGCGTCCCCAGGCACGCTCGACACCTATGTTTCACAGCCTTGACAGCATGCCCACCCGGTGCCTTGCAGGAAGCTGGGATGTCACATGTCACATCAAGCTCTTCATCTTCCCTCCCTCTCAGGGAGCTCCCTCTGGGCTCCTCAGTGTTCCTGCCAGACACCTGCAGGGAAGCCTCATCTAAGTCACTCACCGGTGGCTCTCCCTGCACCTGCGAATATGCCTCCCAGGCCTCCCGTTGTCACCACCTGATTCAAAGGTGACCCTGCAGCACCTTCCAGCTCTCTCACTCCATCCACTGCCCCCCACTGCTGGGCAGGGGTCCACAAGCACCTTCAGGAATGGCTTAAAAAATGCAAACCTGGGCATGTGTCTCTCCTGCTTGCCAGCCTCAGTGGCTCGTTCTGACCTTGATACAGTTCAGAGTCCTTCCTGGAGGGAAGAGGTCCCACCAGGCAGCCCCTCTCCTTCTCTGCTCCCACTACCCCTGAGGACAGAGCCAGACCTGCTGTCTCAGTTCCTGCCGGGGCCGCCGTCTCTGCGCTTGGCTTCCTTGGCATGTCTACCACCCCCCCTCCTTATTCTAGTAAACTCCTACATAGTCTACAAGTCCCCGCCAGAACGTCATTTCTTCAGGAAGTTTTACGCATTGTCTTGAGGCAAGAGAAGCACCCATCCGATGAACCCGCGGAGCTCTTCCTTCTCCTTACAGCACGCAGGTGTACGGAGTGTCTGAGGTGCATGCGCACACCTGCTCGTGCATGGGCTGTCCGCACCAGACTGTGCGCTCACTGAGGAAGGGAATCAGGTTCATCGCACCCTTTGTGCATGGCACCATCCTGAGTGTGCTTAAAAACATTTGCATTAAAATTATTAGGTTACAAATAATGCACATTGGATATGCACTAAAAACATAAAAAAAATCAAGTAGCTAAAAAGGAGATTAAACAAGTAGAATAGTGGTTGAAAACTAAGCAACCAGATTGGCCAATTAGGAGGTCACTGCGACTTCTATGTTCGATGTCAACAAAGTGGTGGAAGGAGAAGCAGGTTTTACAGGGTTGAGGAATGACTAAAGGGTCAAGAAAATGGCAACAGCATTCTCTGCCCTTCCTCCGTCAAGAACTTGTCACCACTCTTCACTGTTCCCTTTTTCACTTTTCTGACCTCTTATTTCTTAATAATAGCAATGAGAGCAGCTATTCATTCGCCACCAGGCTCAGATCTCACCCAGTCCAGGCCCTTTTCACTGCTCCTCAGGTCCTGCACGGTCTCCCAGCTGTCCCCATGGCTGCTAGTGCCTCTTGTTCCCGGTGTCAGATTGGGTTTATGAAAATGCTGCTTTCATTCTACAAATCCGTTGCTTGAAAAGCTTCTGTAGTAGCCTACGCGTGGTGTTCACAGCAAGCTGTGATCTGGTTCTCGACTAACTGTCCAGATTTAGCTCCCTGTCCCCCGACACCCGTCCCACTCTCTGCTCTTTCCCTGCTCTGGGCTCCGACTTTAGTTCACCGAGCAGAGCCTGTGTCATGCCCCGGTCAGTCTTTCCCTCCCAGCCGCTCCCACCTTGGCCTTTCCTTGGAGGTCCAGATTGGTCTGACGTCACTAAGAAGTCTCCTGAGGCCACTTTAGCCCGTGGTGATCTCTGCTCACTGACCACACTTGCTGTCTACACCGTGTGAGCACAGACACCCTCACAGCGCGTCATTTTAAAATTGTGCTTCCACGCTCCTAAAGGCGGGGGCCTGGGTCTGCCGGGGGTGGGCGAAACTACATGTTCTATCTCCCGTGTGCCCCCCGGGATTGCCCCTCTGCACAAGCACGGCTGAGCAGCCCCACCCGCAAATCTGAAATGCTTGGAGGTCTGAAACTTTTTGAGCGCCACCGTGACACTCAAAGGATACGCTCACTGGAGCATTGTGGATTTCAGGTTTTCAGGTTGGAGAAGCTAAGTATAGTGCAAATATTCCAAAATCAGAAAAAATTCTGAAATTTGAAACACTTCTGGTCCCGAGCATTTCAGATGAGGGACGCTCAGCCTGCAGCAGATAGATCCCCAGTGTTCAAGCAAGAGAAGACTTAAAAACCTGATGTCAATTAGAGGGGCTGTGTGACAAGTACAGGTTTAACATCGTGTATGTACTGGAGATTGAGTCTCTGCGGACAGGCAGATTGGCTTGGAGGTGGCAGTGAGAAGGGTCCACTTGCAATGTAGTCAATCGTAGTTATTTTAACCCTTTAAAAGTCTTTAGAACAGTAAGTGCGAGGCAGGAGCTTTTAGTCCAGGGTTTCTCGACGGGCTCTGTTGACATTCGGGGCAGGAGAACTCCCTGGTGCGGGGCTGTCCTGGCCACTGCGGGATGTGTAGCAGCATCCCGGGCCTCTTCCCACTTTGTGCCAGTGGCATTCCTTCAGTTGTGACAACCGAATTGTCTCCAGACATTGCCAAATGTCCCCTGGGGTGGGGAGTGGAGCAACTCCCAGCTGAGAGCGACTATTCCAGCCAGAAGTTTTAGACTGTGCGATTTACCCACTTGGAAGAGGCGGGTTGATCCCCACATTAGCTCCGTGGTGGGAAGACAGGCCTTCTGTCCCCATGTCCACGAGTGTCCATGCTGCAGCCCCCAGGGCTCTGGGCTGCACCTGGTCCTTTGGAGGACATGGAGCAGGATAGAGCACCAGCTCTGCGCCAGCCTTGCACGGTGGCCCCAGTTGTACCAAGGGCACCGTGGCACTGGGGTCGATATACCGGCCCCTCTGACTAAAGCAGGAACAGCTGTGCCGTGCAAGGAGCTCACTCCCGAGAACCCGGTGAACTAGATTTGGCCGGTGAACTAGCCTTGGCCGTCGGTGGTGGGGCCCAGCTTGTCGTGGTGGTGCCAGAACGCTGCGGGTGCGTGAGAGCGTGCCTACACAGCAGACTTGCAAATCTGGGACCTACAGGAGCTTCATCACTTTCCCTGCGCTCGGTTCCAGGGCCAGCCGGCTGTCCTGACATTTGCCTGATTTATTACACAGGGACAGACGTGTGCGAGCTCGAGGGTGGGGACGCTCAGAGTTTAATTAAGTGTGCATCTGCCTTGGGCGCGTGCCCGGACGCCTTGCGATGGGTGAATCTGAAGATCGATACGCACAGTAAAAGACAAATAGGGTGACACTAATGAGCTCAATAACAGCAACTTGGGAGACAGGCCCTGACTCTGCAGGCTTCCTTGGTGGGGCTTGGGGCTTTGAATGCCGAGGAAGCCTGAGCCGGCCAGGCTGGGTGTGAGCAAACAGGGACCACCACACATCCGGGACCTTCACTGCTGAGCCCTGGCCCCAGGGAAACCGAGGCAGGCCCTGCTCTGACATCACTGCTCAGCAACTCACTTCCTTTGGAGGAAGTGAGGCCTCTGAGCCTCTCTGAGGCTCCATTTCTTCTCAAAGTAACAAAGCAGCCCTGTCACTGGTGCAGGGAGATACATGCATGGGGACAGCACTTCCTGAGCTGTAAAGTGCTATTTGCATGGTGGTTGGTGTGGCCCACGCACAGCTCCCCGGTCAGGGAGGATGGCTTTCCAGGGGGCCAGAGGTGGGGTCCTTCGACCAGCCAGGGAAAGGGTGTCCCTGATCCTCCCAGTGTTGTGGGGGTATAGAGCTAACCACGTGCATGAGAGCTTGCCCGGCCAGGGAGGGCCGGGGTCACCCACCCACCTTGCCCCGGTGCACGCGGACAGGCCAGGGCTGGTGGGAAACCGCAAAACGCCCTTCGATGGCGGGTGGAGCCACACGGGGGTCGGGGCTCACAGCAAGGTTTGTGGAAGCACCTGCTGCCCCTGGGGGGACGCAGCAGCCGAGGGCCCTCAGTCACATGGACACACGGGGGCGCTGTTGGTCAGCAGGGTGCGCAGGTGGGAGCGTGAGGACGCCCCATGGATGTCTGCCCCCGGGTCCTCAGCCACCGTGTCCCCAGAGTGACCGCTGTTCCTGCCTCTGTCTCATGCCCGTGTTGCTATCTCTTTCTCTTTTTTATTGTGGTGAAATGTATATATTGTGTTTCCCCAAAAATAAGCCCTACCCATAAAATAAACCCCAGCAGGATGTCTAAGCATTTGCGCACAATAGAAGCCCTGCCCCAAAAATCAGCCCTAGTGACCGGCGTGGCTACGAGGCGCGTCTGCACAACCCATGCATGTTGTTGAGGAGCAGGAAAGAAGACGAGCAGCCCTTCTCACCTGCCCCATGAAAGCTCTGTTGCTCGACATGAGAGATTGGGGCCAATGGTTCCAAAGGAAATAGAGTCATAAGAAATTCAGGATGGAGTTTGGGATTTGGAGAGTGATGATGATGTTCCAGAAGACGACTTAACTGTATTTGAATAAATGTAGATGGTTGTACCGTACTTAAAAAAAATAACACATCCCCTGAAAATAAGCCCTAGGGTGTCTTCTTGAGGAAGAATAAATATGAGACCCTGTCTTATTTTCAGGGAAACACGGTAGCATAAAATTGCCATTTTGGCCATTTCTAGTGCACACTACAGAGTGGATCGATCGCATTCACACGATGCTGTGCAGCCATCACCACGGTTCCCAGAACCTGTTCGTCACCCCAAACAGACTCGGTGACCTTGGGGCAACAACCCCCGTGTCCTTTCCTCCTGCTCCCCGGTAAGTTCTAATCTACTTTCTGTCTCTAGGAATTTTCCTGTTCTAGGTATTTTACGGAAGCGGGCTCATCCGATACGTGACCTTTTGTGTCTGGCGTCCGTCGCTTGGCATCACGCTTTCACGGCTGTCCACAGGGTAGCGTGCGTCAGAACGTCATTGCTCTGCGTGAGTGGACGCTCTCCCATTGCCGGGGGTGCCGCGGTTCTGTGTCTCCGCTCGCCCGGGGACGGACGCTCGGGCTGTGTCACTGTCGGGCCCTTGTGAATGAGGCTGCGGCGAACGCTGGCAGGCAGGTGTCTGTCTGAGTCCCTGCTTTCAGCTCTTGTGGGGACATACCTGGGGCTGCATGGCTAGGCCTTACGGTAATTCACGGTGAGCATTTGGAGAAACCACTCCAATCTGGAACCGCACAGAGACGGGGATTCTGGAAAATGTCAAGCCCAGCTGTGGGTGGGTGTGGCCGCTCCACGCTGACAGCGCAGTCCAGCAGCTCCTGGTCCATTTGTCCGTGGCAGGTTTGAAAGTGGCCTGGTGAGGAGGCTTCTTCCCAACAAGCCCAGGAGCCTGGCTCCTCTGGGATCTGGACGGGAGAATACAAGAAACTGTGATGGGCCGTCATATGGCAGGTATCAGAGACCACAGGGGTGCCACTAGGGCTACCAAGAGTGCGCTTTGCCTTGATTCTGAGTGGCGCCCCAGTTTTGGTCCCAGTGTCCTTGTAACAAACCAACTTGCCTTAAGGTCTCCTTCTCCTAAATGTCTGTGCAGCAAAGACGACCAACTGGCATTGCCCCGTTGGGGCAGCAGGCCTTGGACAAGTTCTTACAGAATCTCCAGCATTTACATAGTGACCTCGGTGTGACTGCGGGCCGGGCCGGCCCGTGGCTGGTGAGTGCCCTGGCTGGAGAGCCCTGCCGAATGGGGAAGCTCTGCACTGGATGGGGGCAGGTCCAATCCAGGGGAGAGGTGGAGTGCGGTGTAGACTGACACAGAGGCGGAGAGACACGCAGGCGTAGTGACCGGCAAGCCGGAGTCTCACAGACACAGCGACCAGCTAGCACAGCGAGCGGCACTGCAGGAGGACGCCGCTGTGTCCTGACTGAGATGCCATTGCTCGGGGCCGCTGCTTCACCTGTGCAGGCACCGCTGGCGCTTCTGTATTCCCCTGCAGATTTCCCGGTAAATCCCATGACCTGCCGAAACTCTTGTCTCTTGTCGCTGCAGGTTGAAAGAGCCTAAGTGAAACATACATGCATACATGCACACGCAGGCACACGCGGGCACACGCATATACACCTGTGCCTGATCATCGTCTCCCTGCATCTCCCCTTCTCCCCGCACCGAGGTTGTAATTAGCAATCCCGGCCATCCCGCTCCCTGAGCATCTATCTCATCCCTGACTAGTACAACCTCTTGGCAACTTCTCTTCGCTCCCGTAAATTACTTACATGCTTGTTTTATCTTCAGCGCGTAGGCCTGCACGATACACGCTGAACCAGAAAGCACCACGGTGTTACAAATGTAGGCTGTAGAGAGTGCCAAACCGGTTAATAAAAATAAAACTAACAAAACTCTTTCCAGGGGTTGAATTAGTAAAGTTGGACAATTGCCTTCAGTTATTTCTGGACCATGACAGAGGATGTGTGTATAAATTTGAACAATGGACTTGGTTATTTGTTCAAAGTAACCGATAATCAAGCATTACTTTGTTTGATTAATGCTAATAGAACCTGTCTGCATTCCCACTCTCTTTAAACATATGCCCCAGAGCCTGAGGACGGGTATGAAGCCGTGCTGTAGCGCGCTGGCCGTGTGTGGGATGTGATGCCTGGCGTCGCGTTCTGCCTGGCCGTCCCCGGCCTTGGAGAGCCGGGAGCCCCCAGCTGGCTCTGTGGCCGTGGTCCCAGCCGCAGTGGGCTCAGAGGCCTGAGGCTCCCGTGTACCTGGGGCCATTATTTTGTTAGCCGTGTTCATTGAAGTCATGTTTCTTCATCATGTCAGCCAGGGTAAGAACATCGCCTTCTGCTGCCCCCAAGATGAGGAGGACGACCCCCCCCCCGGGGTGCTGGGCCAGAACGCTGTTTCCATCATGCACGGGCTGCGTGTCCCTGGGCAGATACATAGCTGATCCCTCTCGGCCTCAGTTTCCTCAATTCTGAACTGGGGTAATGACGCCTACTGCAAGGTTATTGTAAGGATGATTCTGAAGATTTAAGGTATACATTTCTGGGCCATCAGGGCTACTCTTATTAAGAGTTTCTGCAGTGCTAGTACTTAAAAGAAAGAGAGAATTCATAGACACCTCAGAAGTGGCAGTTTTCCTTTCGTGCAGCTTAACCTGGGGTCTGTGGCAGCCTTCAGGGTGTCCTTGAACAGCTAGAGAGACGGCCTGGAGCTTTGAACATATTCTTAAAATAATCTCCGAAAGTATAAGAATCACTGCTCTAGTGTTTTCAGGAAATGCTACCGTGATCCCTTTTAGGAATTCTTCAATATTCTTTCTATTATTAGAACCAAACTCAGCCTTTTCCATTTGGCATTAGATTTAGCTCCGGCAGTGTTAGTGGGTCCCACAGTCCCAGCTCTCTTCCTCACGGCGGTTTCCCAGGCGATGTGGGAAAAGTTGAATGCTTTCAACTGTCTTGGTTTGGAGCAGGGGTCCTCAAACTGTTTAAACAGGGGGCCAGTTCACTGTCCATCAGACCATTGGAAGGCCAGACTATAATTTAAAAAAAGCTATGAACAAATTCCTATGCACACTGCACATATCTTATTTTGAAGCAAAAAAACAAACGGGCAAAAACAGCTGCATGTGGCCCACGGGCCGTAGTTTGAGGACACCTGGTTTGGAGAATTGGTCCTACTGCTTGGTTGAGAAATGGCTCCCTTTCAGCTGATGTTTTAGCTCATTATTTGGATTGAACTAATTCTGCACATAACTGAACCTCCCCAACAAAGATACAAATTAATGCCTCCTTCACACAGACTGATTCATGGCCATGTCAGTCTGTTCCTGACCAAGGTGGGCGGGTAATGAAACTCAGTCCCCAGGTGTGCAGTAAACAGCACAATAAACTATCCAGGGTGAAGTTTGTATCTTTTCCTATAAAAATGCATTTAAATTTACAACAGCTGCTATTATTCTATCCAGCTGGTCTGCTGACTGAAATTCCACCTCTAACTAGGCAGTGAAAGAACTTGAATCAGGTGGGGAGTTCATTATATTTTTATATGTGTGGATGCACTTTGGAAGGATATAAAGAGGCCATAAAAATGTGTTAAAATTCAAATGGTTTAGATGGTTTTCCTGGTTATTCAAATGCAATAAATGATAGAGTGAAGTCAGGGATTTTTTTGAACTAAACATTTCCTCTCATGTGTGTGCCTCCCTTTCATATATTTGCAGTTAGGCAAATCACAGGCACTAAGAAAATATTTAAGAGAAAAAAGGAAAAAATAAATTCGAACCTGGATAGCTTGTGTTTCTCTTTTGGCTTTTGTGTAGTGCCTACCAAATGTGTGTGAGAGAGTGTGTCTCAGATCCGCTTACTCTTCCACATGACTGGGCAAAGTATATTAGCAGAAAATTGCTTCTTGCAGGAAAAGGTAGAATATATAGGAATACAGTTCTTCGATTTAGACAGTTAGGACCTTTAATCTGTTTTTCTCTTTCTTTTTTTGGTAGACCTGGAGAGAAAATGGTGGGAAGTGTTCCTTCAGCTGGGATAGCTATTGAGAACTCTCTCTCTCTCTCTCTCTCCCCCCTCCCCCCTCCCTCCCTCTCTCCCTCTCCCTCCCTCTCCTGCTGTGGCTACAGAAGTTTGATAAAACTGCAGGTTCCTTGAAGGCAAGGCAAGTCAGGTTAGTGTTAGGTGGAAGTTTATGTATTTTAACTTCAGGTTGCAGGAAGTTAGCTTTTTTCCATGTCCATTTTCCTTTAGCTCCTTTGAGTTTGGCCCATTGTCATGGTCACAGGTTTCAGAAATGTGGTTGGAGTTCCTGGCACTCATGCAATCAGGAGTAACAGGGGAATGGTATTTTAAAACTAAGACATGGCCACTGTGTTAGACACGGCTTTGAGTTAAGACATGTCTTTTTAGGAGGGTACCTAGCTTTGTCTTTCTAATCCAGGCAGCCTCAGCAGCTTTGATAAGGGGTAGGAACTCAAGAGTCCATACCCACCGACTCCTACGCTAGGAACTCTCCGAGGGGCTCAAGCCTTCTGGAGACATAAAATTGTTCTTTTAGTTCAATATGCTCATTTAATATGTATAGAAAGCTGATTCTACAGTATTCCGTATTCTCAATTCCTGCTGTTGACTGATTATCCAATTAATCCTTATGAGACAGAGAAGAGGTGGAAATCGTTTCTCCCATTTTTCAAATGGAACAGACGTGAAGCAGAAAGGAGCCGGGCCGTCGAGAAGGCTCCACGTGAGCCCCGCGCAAGAGCGGTCGGCATTTCTCGGCCTCCTTCATCTGCCAGTTAGGTAACGTCGCCTTGAAAAGGAAGAGGAGAGGATTATGTAATACATGATTCATTTCAAGTATTTAAGGAAGATTTTGAATGTTTGAGGCAGTGGATAAATGAGTTCAGAAATAATGTGTCTAATTAGGAATAAAAGCCAAAAAATACCCAGATGGATGATTTGCAGACTTAGAAAGACAATCATTTTCTGATGCGACGACATTACTGTGAATCTTATTTAGTTTTTATTAAGCTCTTTGCATAGGAAAAGAAGCCAGCATGATCCCCATTGAATTTTCGAGATGACGCCTTCAACCATGACAAATCAATTGCAGCAGATTTTTCAAATTAAAAAAAAATCAGCCAGATCCTCTCTGAAGGGAAGATACAAAAACCTCTTTCCTGCTACACCATCTTCCTAGGATGTCCTTGGAAATGGTGGCTGGAAATTTCTTTGAGTCCATAACTTAATGATTAATGTGTTAGATTGTCAAACATGTTTATGTTGAGAAAAGCATTTTGAGCTCAGTTAATATTAAGAATTATGAATGTCAACACTCATCTGTAATAAGGCTTCTTGTGGCAGGGAACCGAACTTGATGCAGATAGCTGAGCCTTGATCTTGGCTTATTAAAGGAGTAATAGGAAGGCCGATGTAGAAGGCCACATGTGCTGTTTTCCATCTGTGCTTAGAATTGTAAGATGCACCTGTGGAACCTTATCCTTTAATCAGGATCTTTTTATTTATTTTCTTTTAAGCATTTGAAAACTTACATAAATCATGTGCATTACAGAAAATGCAGAGGAGGTTAAAAAAAAAAAAACAACACAAAACCCAAAACAAAGCCTCATAATCTCACCCACCAATCAGATAAAACCACTATTAAGTTTCTGTACATTTCAGACTTTATGGTTCCCTCGTCAACTGTCAACTCAGAAGCAAAACTGTATCAGATTTGAAACACTTTTCTGGAGTCTGCTCTTCTTACTCAATACGTCAATAAATACACACCTATCATTATAAATAAAGGTGCTGTTACGGAATTTTGTAGTTATCTCAACTAATTGCTAATCGTGACATTTGGGTCACTTATAATTTTTCATATTGTAAATGCCATGGTAGACACATTTGCCCATGTTCTTTGTCTATTATTCAGTAATTTGCTTAGGATAAACTTTTAGAAGTGGAATCTTTGGGTCAGATGTTTGTGCGTTGTTGAACTGTTGGCTAAATTGCTCTTAAAAATCCCTTAATCAGTTTTATTCTATACTTCTTTTTATACTTATTGCCAAATTGATAGATAACTATTGCATTTGATTGGTTTTGGTGTATATTTTTGTTACTAGCAAAGAACCTTTTTAAATATACTTGTTGGAAACTCTTACAATTATCTCTTTGTGTCCTTTATCTGTGTTTTTATCAGGATGGCCATCTATGTTATTATTTATTTCTAAGAGTTTAAAAAAATATATTAAACATATCTTTTGTAGATGATTTTCCCCAATTGGGTAGCCTCAACATCTTTGACAAGCTGTAGAAATTTTGATTTTTAACAATATGGATTTTATGTTCAGGGGATACACTTTTAGGTATTCAAGCTTGCAGTCTTTTTCTTTAATGGGTTCTGCCTTTTAAATCAGTAACAAAAAGCACTTTCGTATAAAGTTATGGAAACATGCACCTACATTTTCTTCTAGTAATTGTATAGTTTTAATTTTATGGCAAAAATTTTAATCAACCTAACATAGTAAGAATCAAAGCTTCCCCCCAAATGGTTCCTGATTTATTGAAAAATCTGTTCTTTCCTATTTATTGAAAGACCTGGGCTTATTCCCTTCATTGGCTCAGTCACCCCATCTGGGATAGGCTCATGGTTTATACAGGCGTCCTCAAACTACGGCCCTCGGGCCACATGTGGGTATTTTTGCCTGTTTGTTTTTTGGTTTTTTTTTAACTTCAAAATAAGATATGTGCAGTTTGCATAGGAATTTGTTCATAGTTTTTTTTTGAACTATAGTCTGGCCCTCCAATGGTCTAAGGGACAGTGAACTGGCCCCCTGTTTAAAAAGTGTGAGGAGCCCTGGTTTATAACTTTTCCAGGAGACAGGTGTGTGTCCTTCCAGCCAGCTTGACAGCTCCTTTCTCGAGTGCCAGTGGCTCCACCTGGGCCCCTTCGTCCCTTCCAGCTGTGAGACCTCAGGGCCCCAGCTTCCCTCCTGAGCGGAAGCTGTTTTTTCCTCCTCCTCACCCCCGATTTGGATAGCACCAATCTGGATACTTCTGTGAAGTTGTTTCTTCTTTTTTCTTTCTCTCTCCCTCATCGTTTGTGCTATTTAAGAGGCAGTTTTTTCAGATCTTCCTTGCTATTTTTTTTTTTTTTATCCAAGTTAAACTTCTTACCACTATAGAGAAATAGCCACGGAAATACAATATATAGATGAGAGACAAAGAGAAGCTATAAAAATCCTCAAAGCAGTGGTCCTGACCTTGGCTCCCAGCTTCCTGGTGAGAGCCCCAAGTCTGTTTGTACCTCTCCCCCCCCCCAGCAGGCCCTGCACTGTTTTGGTTCTGCCTTTGAGGGATGCTGGGGTGAAGAAGACGATGTTTCTTTGCTTGGGAGAAGTGTCACCTTCAAAGCTGTCCTGGGCTGGATGACACCCGGCACACTTGGCCTCTGTCCTTCCCAGCAAGGAGCCCCTCTGGGCATGTTCTCAAATACTGCTCCTTATATAGCACCTCACTTCCATTTGTTCATTCAACAAATGTTTCTTAAGCAACTGTGATGTATCCCAGACGGATCTAGGTATTGGAAATAGAGGAGAAAACAAGCCAAAGTTCTTGAATTCATGGTGCTCGCATTCCGTCAGGTATTTCTCTTTCTCCCTCTTTGTGTTATAGGCTGTGACTTACACACCTGTCCTGCTGCTCTCCCCAACTCCTCCCCACTGGACTCTGCCTTTCCCGAGCTCAGCATCCCGCTCCTGTTGACCATGGATTTCCCAACTGCAGTTAGCATGCACCAGGGACCCAACATTCTTGTTGTTGAAGTACATAATGCTGCCTTCCTTATGGATTCCATCTTTGTTCTGGAACCCACCCTGTAGTTCCAAGGGGTATTTTGAGAGGGAGAGAGATGCTTCATAAACCCTTACTACCGCTATAAAGAAATACCTTATAGCAGGGTTTCTCAACCTTGTCACTATTGACATTTTGGGCCAGATCATCCTTAATTCTTATTTGTAGAATGTTAAATGGCACTTGTGGCCTCTGTTCACTGGGGTGAGTAGTGTCTGCCCCCCTCCCCACAACCAATTGTGATAACCAGAAATGTCTCCAAGTATCACCATCTGTCCCCTCAGGGACAAATTTGCATTGGCTGAGAACCCCTGCCTTAAGGATTTGTGGTGAATTAAATATGGCCACAAGATCTTTGCCCACTCCTTGAGACATGAGAGCATCTACATCCCCTCAAATATGGGTGGGCTGTGTGGTCACTTTGACCATAAGTAAAAGGCACAGGGGAGGCCAGGCCAGTTTCTGAGCTCAGGCCTTAAGAGAACACTTGACCTTGGAGTTTGTGGAGCTCTTGGCCACTGTGTAAGGAATCTGGTTGTCCTGAGGCTACCATGCTGTGAGAGCCCAAGGCATGTGGAGAGGCTCTGGAAGACTGTGTGGTGTGTGTGTGTGTGTGTGTGTGTGTGTGTGAGAGAGAGAGAGAGAGAGAGAGAGAGAGAGAGAGAGAGAGAGAAAGAGAGAGAGAGAGATAAAGACAAACACCAAGGAGCATATAGGCCCAGCTTGGGAATAGACCCTGCAGCCCCACTGTCCCAGATGAGGAGCCATGTGGACCAGAGATGAACAACCTTAGATGAGCCCTTCCTGAATTCCCAGCCTACAAAACTATGCATGAAATAAAGTGGTTGTTTCAAGTCTCTAAGTTTTGGGATAGTTTGCACATAGCAATATATAACTGGAACAAAACTCTTTTGGAAGTCAAGCAATTCAACCATTGGTTATTTATCATACATGAATCACTGATGTAGGTCATTAGTGTAATTTTTCCATGAGCAAAGAGCATGTGGACATCAAGTCCTCTTTTATGACACTATTATCATTCCTGTTTCTGACACGATCTTTGTGTTCTTTCATTTATCATCTCCCTGTTTGGTTGACAATGTGAAATACAGAATTGTTGAAGTGCTTCTCCCTTCCTACTAATATTATTTAGCTTTTAGATTCAAAAGTAGTTAATCATTAGCTAATTCAGAATTTAGAAGGCTGTTAAGACAGCCTTTTAAAATATGCAAATTATACCTTTCTCAATTAGCATTTGATAATAATAGAATAAATGGAAAGAGAACTTCTCTTTTTATTCTATTCTCATTACATTCAAATGTAGTTAGAGGAAAAGGTGTTTGTTAAGGGAATTATTTTGCTCTAAGTAAGTGAGAGAATGTAATTAGAGGAAAATGAAATATACCAAAAGACAAAGAATATGAAATTGTGGGTTTTCAAATACCACTTTCATTTTTTTCCCTTTCTAATTTGAGGGATTATGTTGTGAAACGATGTCACATTAACGCTTGAGGTACCTGTAATGACCTAGCAAAACAAGTGATGAATAAGTGAAGGTGAAGGTCATTCAGGATGGTCCCATGAGTGATGCTGGATGAAGGACAATGACCTGGGCTGGAGCCCCAGATACTGTCTCGGAGTCTCAGTTCCTTTCCCTGGAGAGCAGAGGAGTCATCCCCTGATACATACAACTTTAAAGTTTTAGGTGAGTTATTCCCAGTTTCAGCAGATACAGCTTATGTTGAAATGCTTCAATTATAATGAAAAAAAAAATAGGTGAGGAAGAGATTCCTACTAGAAAAATATCAGTTTATTTACTGAAGTCATACGATACGCCCCTGTCCTGCAGGGCCCTCCCAGCTCTGCACAGACGTCCGGGCCCCTGTTTGCCTGCCTCGCATAGTTTCATGTTTCCATGAGCAGCTGTTGATGTCACCTTAGGCTTTTAAGAAAATAGCACATTGTGCCCCACCTGGCCTGCCTCACCGGCTTGCTCAGAGGTAAGTGAAACAGACGTTCTTGACTTTTTTTGTGATGGATCTCTTTGGCCGTGGACCCCTTTTAGAATAATGTTGCTAGATGCATAAAATGCTAAGCTTACAAAGAAAACCCATTATGTTGAAACGCGGTTATCTAAGTGTTAAGAATAAATATTTGCTATACTAACATGCGCTTTATTAATAAATGACAACATCTGGTTGTGCATCGGTAGCTAAGGTGATGTAGAAATTAGTGCTGAGCATGGAAGAGGTTGCAACAGTTGTGATGTGGAGTGAAAACACCATTGATTTCTCTTGGGGACCAAGGCACAGGACTGCTCACTTTGGCGGTTGTCTACATTCATAACCGAGGCAAATGCTCAAGTTCAGTTAGCAATGAGTGAAAATTGAGATAATGTTTTTCCCAACAGAAGGCCCAAGGTGTTCTGTCCACGGGCTCTTTCGATAGTTCCAGAAGGGAGCTCTGCGGCCCCAGGCTGAGGGCTGCATTAGGGGTCGGGGGTGGGGGTGGTATCTGACAACTCCGCTCGTCCGTGTCTCCTCTAGGTGTGCAGGAGGGAGATGCAGCGCAGAGGCCAGGCTGGGCGTTTGGAGCCCTGATGTCCCCACCGGACTCTCCGCCGTCTCCTGGAGAGGACCAGCCGCCCTCCCTGCCAGAGCACACCGTTCTTCTCTGGGGTGACCAAGAGAAATCACTCAAGAGTGAAATGAAAACTCCTTATCTCCCTATAGGATCTGAGCTCAGTGATGAGAAATGTGAGGGCAATAATTGACCAATCACACATTCAGATGAATAAATTAGACCACTGGTGCCCAGCAGCAATTTCATGCCATAATTGACAACAAATAGCACTTTTGAAACTCATCCTGCAATGCTTATCGCAGCCACAACAATCAAACCCCAGGGGGCCCCACACAGCCCTTTCGGGCCGCAGCCTCTGGGGGGGACGGCTTCTCCCAGTCGCCTCAGAAGGAGGCGTTCCGTGCCAGAATCAGCATTCCCCGAAGTCCTTTGTCCTTCCGCTGCAGAAAGAGAGACTCTGGCTTTCCCAGACCAGGAGAAAAGTCGACTGGGCACGCATCTTTCTTACTGCTGGATAAATGTAATATGCAAAAGCCGAATTGTGTCAAGATACCCCCCACTTCCATGATGCCCTTGTTGCCGGAGGATCAATTACAGCCTCGTTACTGAAAACGAGCTTCCTTGCCACCTAGCACAAATCCACCAACTCTGCAAACTCACTGCTTTCACATACTTCCAGATCCTTCATCTCCGCTTTGTGGTTTTTGCTTGTTGTTTGAAAACTTTAAAGCATGAGAGAATATATCTAAAATGTACAGATATTTTTCTTATTTATTGGCATACCCAGAAGCCTAAGCTAGATACGTTGGCATGTGTTTCATGTCTACATATTTTCTATTAAAGATGTAGTTTATGTTAATCCACTTCACTATAGTAAGCACCTTACTATCTCTATGTATCCTATGACTTCATGTTGTGAATCTCAAATAGACACAATATAATTTAGTTTTTGAAAAGATGCAGTTTATCATATATGCATCAGAAGAACGATTCAAAGCCCTTTTATTGTACAGTTTTGGTCAAAAGAGCTTCTTATTTTCTCCAAAAAGACCAGTCCTTCAAAATTGTTTACTTACTTTACAAAGCTTTATTTCTTGAACGGCTACTCTAAACCTGGTGCTGTTTTGGGCATTTGGATACAAAGAGGTGCTCGATGCAGCCCTGCTTTTGAGAACAGAGCAATGGAATAATTTCTGTTATGAAAGCAATATTTTAATCCAGATGGCTAAGAATAAAAGAAGATTAAAATATAATATTAAATAATTTAGTTATCCTAAGGGGATTAATCTGAGGAAAGAAACAATAAATTCTTAGAAATTATTTCATAATCTTATTTTGACCAAGGTGCCTGAAGCATAAGTTAAAGTGATATTTATTGTCCATACATGAATGTGTGACCAATTATATAATGTATTTAAGAATATTAAATGTATATGTAAGTACAGTACAATCAAGGTAACTTTTTTTGTTGTTGTTAAAATCTTCAGCTAAGAATTTAAACATGAAGATGGACTCTCTGTGTGTTTGTGTATGCACATTGGTTGGAGATTTGTGGACGAGCTTCAGTACATCTGAATTTAAGGTATTTTTTTAGGCTTTTATCCAGGAAATGTCTTCCAAAGACTCTGGAGAAAAAGCAAGTTGATAATTTAATGAAAAACTTGGAAGATTCAATGAAAAGTAAGCCTGAGCTATGTGCTGCCAGAGGTTTCTCTAAATTCTTCAGAGCTTATTTTAGCTTCAAGTATTTAAAAGTCAACACTGTTTTGATTTAAAGGTTTAAAGAGCTTAGATTTTTCTAACAGAGATTTAAAGAATTTGAAAAGGGGCAGGCCAGTTAATCTTAGATGTGAATTTAGTTGAAACACCTGATTCAATTTTAAAAAATATCATAATAGCGGAAGTTGAAAAGCGTTCTATTCACGTTATCTACTGCTGATGCTTAAATTAGTCCTCAAACGCTTTTTGCGGATCACAAAGGAAGATTGACAACTGATCTACCTTGGCACCTCTGCTGAGTCATATCAGAAGGTGCCCACACTCTGCGATCCTGTACCCAGCCAGCTAGCACGCACGTTTACACAGGCCGCTGGGTTGACGCTGCCGAAATAAACCAGTGTAGTGTGGTGACGTTGCAGACAGGCTCCGGTTCTGGTGGCCGAAGCCACCAGAGGGTTCCAGGAGAGGAGGCGCAGAACTCGGATGCGTGGAACAGGCGGCATGAGACGGTGAGTTGGAGCAGCGAAGAGGAAACGCTCAAAGCCAGCACTGGGATGAACCTCAGTTTCGCGGTGGAGTGGTGTGGAGTCTGCAATGGTGGTCTGAAGAGTGGCCTTGGCGGGATTCACACCCAGGTCAGAAGAGGAGGATGTCCTGGAGGCTCCTGGCGTGTGACGGAAAGAACCCTGCACAGAGAGCTGGCAGCTGGGTCTGCCCCAGTGCAGAGCCTTGCAGGGCTGCAGAGCTGGGGGCGATTGCAGGGGGAGCGGCTTGGTGGGGAGCATGGTTTTAACCCCTTCTATTTCTCCTCCAGCAGCCCCCACTGGGGGCACCCCCGCCCCTGCTCCAGCGCCGCTTGTTGGCGTCTGGAGCAAACACTGCACTGTACAGCCCTGGAATTCCCTGCACTGGGAATAACCCCGCGAGTCTCGGTCATGCCACTCACGGACAGCGATTTACTTGTAATGACTCTGAGACATATTTTGGATATGGATTGGGAAAGAGTTCCCAGTTGCCTATGTTTGCTTCATTTCAAACTCGGTTCTCTGCCGGTACTAACCGTACATCCTCCTCCTCATTCTTTTGTGACGCTAAATGTTTTAACTAGGAGGAAAGTAAGAGAAACAATAGAATGACTAAAATTAAACAAAATTCCTTTTTTCCCCACCCCCAATTGTTTCCTTTAAGCCAAAGCATTTCTTGGACCCAAATATTTGAGGTGAATATGTTCACTTACTTGAAGTCACACTCGTAATAAGAATATGAAATGATTTCCAAGAATTTAATTTAGGTCAAATCGGAAAGGCGGCGGGGTTTCCCAGCTAAGCAGTGCACTCGGGAGGAGCTTGTTCTAATTTGCCAGAGTGCCTGGGAACGCTGCTCACCCCGTGCAGTGCTCGGGCCTCTCGCTCTTACAACGCGAGCAAAGTTAACCTATTTCTCCTGGTTGTCGTGAGAAACTGGGTGAGATCTCCATTGCTTAGTTATACGTGAGAGGCTTTCTAAGTACCTGGTGACAATGGCAAGTTTGGTAAACAGCTGGATAGGAGACAACTCCATGGGAAGTTGTTTTTCTGGTGTCTTCATTCTGATGTCTTCTCAGGGTTTATCTGGGCTTGTGCAGGTCCCAGTGCCGTGCAGGAGACGGGAGCCACAGTGCTAAATGGCACACTGAGCTCGCCCCATGTGGTGAGGAGGGCCCGGATCCTACTGAACCCGCAATTAGCACTGGGGGCCTGGGAGGAAGACCAGGCCCAGAGGTTATAGACCTGCGCTGCAGTCAGTCTTCACTCAGTCATCCACTCTATTTTCCTAACATCTCTGCATACAGGAGCATGGATTTGCAGGCCCACAGGTGTAAGTGACATTAAAATATTTAACAACCAGCAAGGCAGAGACATGGGCATGGCCAGTCAGGATGCAGAGATGGGCAGGGTCTGCACTGTTGGTTCTGCATTGGGGGAAGGTGGGAGGGCCTTGGCAGGGCTCCAGGGTGGCTGGGGCAGTGGGAAGGGGACAGAGCACTGGGAGGGCTAAGAAGTGGCTATTTACCAGCCGGTGCAAAACTATTTCAATATTTTAATAGCTGGTGCAGCTGTATTAATATGAGCTGCCTGCCCTGCAGGGAGACCTGATTTTGATCATGGTCAAAGTATTGGCTTTGGACAAATTATTTTACCTCTCTGACTATGTTTTGTGAAGGGGCCATGTATGCAAAGTGACCCCCAAATGCAGAAGGAGCTGGGAAATCAAAGAACGAGGGAGGCAAATCCAGTTTGTCAGCACAGGATGTTTTACTGCAGGACTGACGGACAGCAGCGTGGGCCTGGGCTGCTGCAACACAGGCGGGTCTCCACGCACTTACCCAGACCCGGAGGGAATGCGGAGGAATTTGCTTAAGGGCTGGGTTTAGGAGTAATGACGCGTCTATGCTAACATTAAGGTTGTTTTTACCCAAGGACAAGGTTTATAGCAAGTGTGTGCTCAAGGAGCAGTAGATAAACTGGGAATCGTAGAGTTATTCCCCGAGCTGGGGTTAGTCAGCACGCAGCTGAGTGGATTAGCATCCTGGGAGGGTTACTTCAACTTCCACGGACTTTCGAGCCTCCGTCTAGAAAGGAGGGATACTAGTCATACATACTTTGCAAAGTCACCCTAGGATGAAGCGAGATAATGTATGGACAGTTCTGAGGCTAATGCTCGGCTGGCAGAAAGCATTCAGTGAGTGGCAGCTGCTGTATTATGATGCTGTATTATGATGCCTTCCCTCTGTTGTGACTGGTATTTTAAAGGATTTTAAATACAAACAGATTGGTACGTATTGTCTTTTTTTGCGAGAGGTCAGACATTGCTATTTAGATATTTTTGTGCATACATTTCTGCTTAAATTTTGTGATAATCTTAAAAACACTGATGAGAAAAAAATGCAAAGATGGTGTTTTAATTGGCTGTGCTATTATTACCGTAACTAAACAGTAACAGGATCACCGACTTCAGGGCTTCTCAGATGAAGAGACAGTCTTACCTTGTGCAACTGAAAAACAATTTCTTCATTCTTTCCAAGTTATTAGGGGTGCCTCAACTGAATCACAGATGTGTCTAGAGGCTCTTTTATTATCCGGCTATTGGATTAGGTCATTGAAAGGGATAAAGAAAATGAACTCAGCTGAGAATGAATCTTACTTAAGTTTGCCTTAATCCTAACAAAAGGTCTTGGAACATTCAGGGCACACACACTGGGCAGAGAAATGTTTTGAAATGTTTGGGTGAACAGAATCATTTGAATACAGAAAGGAGCTTACTAAGTCGACAACTATTTTGAAGTAAATAAATTTTTCCAATTTTTTATTTTATAAAGTTTCTCTTCCCTGTATTTACTTAAATTGCTGCAGGCATGCTGTATGTGTGTGTGTGTTGACGTGTATGCTCTTTTTTTTAATAATCAGCTTTATTGAGATATAATTCACATACTATAAAATTCATCCCCTTAAAGTATAAAATTCAATGGTTTTTATTATATTCACAGAGTTGTACAATGATCACCACGATCAGTGTTTAAGCACTTTCATCGCCTCAAAGAGTGTGCTTAGTTTTCACGTATTTATGGATTTCCCACATTCCTTCCATTCGTGTCTAATTTCATCCATTGTGGTCAGAGAACACAGTTTGCGTGATTTCAATCCTTCGAATTTTTCGAGGACTGTTTAATGGTCTGGTGTATAGTTTACCCTGGAGATTGTTCTGTGTGCACGGGGGGAGAAGGCACACTCTGCTGGAGGTGTGTTCTGTAGGTGTGTCAGTAAGTCTACTTGCTTCACAGTGCTGTTCGGGTCTGCAGTTTTCCTGCAGATCTGCCCGGTTATTCTACCCGTTATCGAATACGGGGTGTTGAAGTCTCCACCTGCTATTGTTGGATTTTCCATTTCTCTCTCCAACACTGCCAGTTTTTGTTTCGTATATTTTAGGACTTGCTAAGAGATGCGGCAGCCCAGGCCTGGCAGCTAAAGGGGCAGTGTGTCCTGTGGTCAGGGACGCACGGTATTGGAGTCGAGTTTCCCATGCTGAGCTGGGCTGTAGCTCAAAGGCAGGCTCTGGCTGTTCTTGCTGAGATTTAGTAGAGTTTCTTGAATAAATGTTTTTTTTTTCTATTTGCTGTATGGCCTGAGGAAAACTTCTAGTGATTAAGTTTTTTTTAAAAAAATAAATTTCCACCAATTGTAATTGTTCTGCTGGGAAGAAAGTACATGGTCCTCCTCATGCCACTGTTCTGGAAGTTTCCACCATGTATGTTCTAAAACTCTAAAAAGATTATTAAAAAGCAACAGCATAACCCACAGTATGTCCACAATCTGGGTATAAATGGGGATTTGGAGCACAAGCTCCGTTTACCACAACACCCTGGCTTTGTTCTGCTTGTAACACAGTCATTATGAAATACAATAAATACAATAAACTGGTATTTATTCCCATTCCCATTTCCATGTGTGCAGAGAAACCGAGTACAGTCACGGACCTTCAGAAGCTTCCATGCGCCTTCGTGCACGAGCTCCCCGTCTCTGTTTCGATGCAAGCTCTTACTTCTGGTCTCAACTGAAGAAGTCTGAGGCAGATCATACTGTTCTTTAATAGTTCTTTAATAGACACTAAATGAGTTCTTGCTGTTTACCCAAATAATTCAATACCTAAATAGGAGTTTTTCTCTCTTGTCTCCATAGGCTATATCTAAGATACAAGTTATTTATACCTCAGAAAGGAACTTACTAGAAATCTTGCTTCCAAGGAATTTGGAGAATTTAAAGCACTACTTCAACTGCCAAAGTTAATTTAATGTGATCTCTCTCTCTCTCTCTCTCTATATATATATATACACGCACACACACACACACACACACACACATATGTGTGTGTATGTGTGTATATATATATATATATTTGTCTAGGATAAACATTCCTGCTTTTTGTAGTGACACTATTTCAAATGTATTTTATTCTAATTCATCCTGTGATTTTAACTATTACTTTCCCATTTCCCAAAATAATGTTGCATAGCATTATTATCTAATTAATTGTGTATGTGTGTATATATATATATATGAATTATATGGGTAAGAATAAATGGTTCTAGAGACCATTTCTGATAAAAAGATTAGTTCTAGCATCCTGACTTATCCTTTATTTATTTATTTATTTTTTTAGACAGAGTCTCACTCTGTCACCTGGGCTGGAGTGCCGTGGCATCATCATAGCTCACTGCCACCTCAAGCTCCTGGGCTCAAGCGATCCTCCTGCCTCAGCCTCCCAAAGTGCTAGGATTACAGGCGTGAGCCACTTCTTATGTGTATTAGTGGAGGTGCGCTATGTAGGAAAGAAGAATAAGTTGCCCATTTATTGACTCATCTGAACCTATCTAAACCCATAAGTTCCCCCTGATGATCACGGAGACTTGGGAACAGGATGAGAGAGCTGTCGGCAATGTATTGTAAAATTCTAGTTTATAAATTTATTTTTATTTACTTAAGAATAGTAGTCATTTTGTTTTCTTTTATTTTTTTTCCTAAACTCTGTGTCTACACCCTTTCTTCACATTTAGAGGCAAGAAAAAGAACATCTTCAGGAGGAGAGATGTGCGTGTAATCGGCGCGGACTCCTTCAGCGTGCGCCCAGGGGTAGGAGCCGGGTGGAGACCGGGGGCCGGGAGCCCGTGCGTGCAGACGCAGTGGGGGCCACAGGCACACACTCCAAATCACGTTTTTTTCTTGGCCCACATTGGTGTAGCCTGGAGTTTATCAGGTCTTGTAAGTTTAGCGGGTCAGTCTATCTCGAGAAAAATGTATCATAGCAGAGGGCCCTGGGGGAGTTTGTGCTGGAGAGCAGACATTATAAGTGTGGAGACTAAGGGAAGAAACCTGGGGAAATGGAAACCCTCGTAATAATTTTATTCACTGACCCCTTCATTGCGTGCTGATCTGTGCTGATACAGACTGAGCACCTGGAAGTGCCGGAATCCCACGAGGAGGGCAGAACCCTTGACCCTGGGGAGCACGCACCATCTGATCGAGAAGGAAATGCACCCGCAATAGGGCAATTTGGAGGTTAAGGAAAACGGCCCCCAACACGCACTGGGGGTGCCCAAGACACAAAGAGCGTGGTGTGTCCACCCTCAAGCGGAGATTCAGAAGAATCTAAAGTAGTTGGCTTGCTTGAGTTTATACCCCAGTGGGCGCCTAGGAAGAAGGTGTGTAAGGTTATGTAAGATGGAACCAATTTTATCCTGCAGATTCTGGGAAAAGAAAGGCAAAGCTACGCAGAAGGATCTAGATTAAGAAATTGAGCACATTGTGGTCAGTGTTCTGCCTGAGCTGAGAAAAGCATTCAGACTCCCTATAGGAAGGCAGGACTTTCCTAGGGACGGGATTTCTGAAGTCCATGTGAATAAATAGCACAAATAGCTGACATTTATTGAGCATTTGCTATGTGACAGGCACTGTCCCAAGAGATTTGTGTACATGAATTTACTCTCACAAATAACGCAGTATGTTATAGTATAATGCGTGCTATTGCTTTCCATGGTTTATTGGTGAGGAAATCGATTCTATAGTATAAGCCACTCTCCTGTACATATCACCTGCATGCTTTCCAGAAGCACTGTGTGAGAGTGGCCAATATTGGCCAGTAATACTGGTTGTGAGGTTGAACAACAGGTGTAAACGCATCAACACTCAAGGTGAAGAAAGACCTGGGAGAGGCTGGGAAGAGGTTGTGCCAGAGGCCGGGGCTGACCTACCATGGTAACGTATGTGGGGGTGATTTTTCTCTTAAAGCAGAGCTTACAGGATCTAGAGAGAGAGCACTCCACCTCCTTGCTCAGAAATGCTTGAGACTCACACTCAAAGCCTTTAGTGAAAACCCCATTGCTCATTGTGCATTGACACACCGTTGTGGAAGGAACATAGCTCCTTACCCTGTAGAAGAACATCCAGGCAGGCAGTGACCTGACTTCCGGGAGGGCTGACCACCTGTGCTGTTAGTTAACAGATGCAGGGTAATTAAAATATTAGCCTTCCATCCAATACTGATTAATTATGCCCCAAATCCAAGTTTCATTGAATAACTTACTAACACATACTGGTTAAGTTTCTCTAGATCTATATTCTCCCTTCCCTTCCCTCCTTTCCCCCCCTTTCCTTCCTTCCTTCCTTCCTTCCTTCCTTCCTTCCTTCCTTCCTTCCTTCCTTCCTTCCTTCCTTCCTTCCTTCCTCCCTTCCTCCCTTCCTCCCTCCCTCCCTCCCTCACTCCCTCACTCCCTCTCCCTTTTCCTTCCTTCCTTCCTTCCTTCCTTCCTTCCTTCCTTCCTTCCTTCCTTCCTTCCTTCCTTCCTTCCTTCCTCCCTCCCTCCCTCCCTCCCTCCCTCCCTCCCTCCCTCTCCCTTTTCCTTCCTTCCTTCCTTCCTTCCTTCCTTCCTTCCTTCCTTCCTTCCTTCCTTCCTCCCTCCCTCCCTCCCTCCCTCCCTCTCTCCCTCCCTCCCTCACTCCCTCTCCCTTTTCCTTCCTTCCTTCCTTCCTTCCTTCCTTCCTTCCTTCCTTCCTTCCTTCCTTCCTTCCTTCCTTCCTTCCTTCCTCCCTCCCTCCCTCCCTCCCTCCCTCCCTCCCTCCCTCCTCCCTCCCTCCCTCCTTTCCTGTTTCCCTTCCTTCCTTTACTCAAGAAATATCCACTGGGCATATGCTACGTCTATTGAGTATTCAGTGATGATCAACAACAGATATAGTTCCTAACCCCTTGAGGTTTGTGATTTAATGGGCAAGACAGACAAACAGATACACAAACTTAGTAAAATTACCTCCGTGACAAGTGCCACAAGGGAGGGCTTGTGATTTTGTGACCTTATGGTAGGATTCTCCGATGTGGCAGTGATTAAATCCAAGCAACAGGCTGTGAGTTGAAAGTGGACAGACAGAGGTGCACAAAGAGTGAGGCCCGGAAACAGGAGTAGCACGTGCGGCATCCTGGTGGCAGAGCCGGTAAACATCAGGGATGGGGGAGGGCCCACGAGTGTGCACAGAGGGTGGGGCACGCAGGGTGAGGTGAGGCTGCAGGGGACTCCAGAGGGCACTGCGTGAACAGCCATATGGGCTGTGGCAGAGGTTTGTCTGATCCGATGAGCTGTGGGCTGTGAGCCTGGGGTGACACAGCTGGGACTGCATTCTGAGGAGAACACTCTGGCTCCAGGAAAGCGATGAAATGGACAGAGGGCAGGCTGGACCGAGTGGATGGATGGAGGGCTACCGTGCAGGGACACGCTGCGCTTGGTACTTCCTCTGAGGCATCCCCCAAAGGGTGTGTCTAGTAGGGGTTCACTGGGCTTTAGGTTCTCTCATTATTATGCATTATCCTTGTCTATGTTGGGGCTCCCAATGGGATACCCCAAAATATTGCTCCTTGACGTATTTTGAGAAATTAAGACAACAGCAGAAGCAAGAAGGTCACTGTGGCCTTTCTTCACGTTTCCGTGCGAGAGCTGGCTGTGAAGGAATGCTATGACTTACCTGCCCTGAAGGTAAGTCCCATGCGTCTCAGGTGACAGGCATCCTGCCCTGTACCTGGAGGCCAAGAAGAATCTGAACAGACAGCCCAGTTTATTGCCATTGGTTCATATTCTTTGTGTCCAATCTTGCTTCTATGCAACTATCTATTCTTCATTGAACCTAACATAAAAGTACAGTTTTCCCTGGGTTCACTTCTGAAGACTCCTGTGTCATGTAAAACTTCAGTTAAATACACTTTAAAAAATTTTCTCTTGTTAATCTTTCATTATAGGGGTGTCAGCCATGACTCTTGTGATGAGTGAGGAAGATATCACCTTTTCTTCCCTACATTTGCAAAGTCCCCAAATACTGGGAGAGTCCAGCAAGACTAGGTGTTATTACTTAATGATATTCTAAGTATTACAAAAGGTGGTTATTATTTTTACAAGTAAAAGAGTTCATGTATTGGCAGAAAATTTATTCTAATAGGACTATTTCTCAGAGAATTTGAGGAAAAAGGCCATTTGATTTATGCTATATAAACTTTAGTATCAAGGTGATGAGTTTCATTTTAAACTCATTATTCATTCAATTTTACCTCATTTTGGACTTAGGTTTATGGCCATGATAATTCTAAACCAAGCCTATAATGACTACGACTATCTCCACTTAGGCCATTTAATAAAATAAAACCACTTGATAGGTGTCCTCTTCCCTCTAATCTCAATTCTTGGCTTTTTTGGTGCCTTCACTTATAATGGAAATAAATTCCCTGTTAGAGTCCAACAATTTACAATGTGCCACTGCGTTCCCCCTGCCTAATAACCTGTGTGCCAGCGACTCCCAGAGAGTTTATTAGACTCTGGGTCCTGTTGAGGATGACGAGTCAACATCAAGTGATCCAGGGACATATGTGTCACAAAGTTTCTCAAAAATGCTACCTACACTTAGAAGTGGGTTAAAGATGGAACTAAATCCTTGGGTGAATGAGATGACACAGTACTGCACGGAGGATGTTGCAGAAATGTTTAATCTAACAGTGTGCTTCAAGTAAAAGATATCCTGCAATTGAGGATGATAACGTGTTACAATAAATTTACAATGAAAGTAGTTTTTTATTTTTTTTTAAGACCCTGCTTGAAATCAGAAAAGTGTTACATTTTTTTTTTTTTTTTTTTTTTTTTTTTATTATTTAGAGACAGGATCTTGCTCTGTCGCCCAGACTCAAGTGCGGTGGTGCTGTGATCATAGCTCACTACAGCTTCAAACTCATGGGCTCAAGCAATCCTCCCACTTCAGTCTACTGAATAGTTGGGACCTCAAGGGCATGCCATGATACCCAGCTAATTTTTAAAATGTTTTGTAGAGACAGAGTCTCATTATGTTGCCTTGGCTGGTCTCGAACTCCTGGGCTTAAGCAGTTCTCCCTACTTGGCCTCTGAGAGTGCTGGGATTACAGGCATGAGCCACTGAGCCTGGTCTAAAATGAAATTTTTTTTAACTGAAAAAAGAAAAAACAAAAAACCATAGGTATACAAAACATCATTTTTTCAAAGTTGATGTGTCCTGAAAGATCCATTATATTTAGAGATTTTTCAGGGCCTTCTTGGCTGTGTTTAAGGTACATAATATTTCCAAAGACCGTTGTGAGAACACTTAAAAGGGTCAAGGTAATATGAAGAAATGGACTTGGAATGGGAATTTTTGTAGCAATAGAATGTGCTGCAGTTGGAGAAATTCTCCTTATGATGGCATCCAACTACCATAGCAACCGATGTGTTTTATCTACTAGTTACACCCCAGATAGTCCATTTGGACTCTAAGCCAAATTCACTGGTGTTTTCTCTCTGTGGTCTATAGGCATTGGTGAAAAGTAATAAAATTCTTATTATATTAGGAGGAAAAGTAATAAAATTCTTATTAATATATTAGGAGGGAGGCTATACTTGGTGAACAGAAATGTTCCTTCCTTCAATAAATGTGAATATCTATTGGCCAGGTATGGTGGAAGGTGCTTGGAAGGGTGCAGTAAACAGGTATAACTCTCCAAGGAGTTTATAGTCTAGCAGGGGGACTTACCATTAAAACAGCAATTGCATACTATGTGTAATAAATGTCACATTCTGCTCAAATACAGAAAACATAAGAGGGACACCTCTGGAGACAGCCTTCCTGGGGGAAGTGACTTCTAAACTGAGAAAGTCATCCAGGGAAAGGTGGAAAGAAGTCTGAGGAAAGGGTTATTTATACAGAGGCAATAGCATGTAGGAACCCATGTAGTCTGGTGACACCTGGGGAGTGATAAATGCTTTTGCAGCACACAGAGGAAAAGGCTCAGGGCAGGACAGGCTTAGGACTAGACCTCCTAGTGGCCCAGCCTCCTAAGCATTGTGAGGTTGAGTCATGGTTGGCTCTTGTGCTAGATGAAACAAAGCAGTCAAGATCTTGGGATTTCAGCATATTGGAGCCTGGCACCTCTCAGGGAAGCTACCTGTATTTCCTAATGCCTCTGTCTCTGCTGGAGATTACAGACTTGCTGCTTCTGTACACAAAAGCATGGTATTGCAAAGGTCCTGGATTGTCAAGGGGAGAAGAGAGCACCCCTTTGCCTTAGAGACCTTATTTTAAAGGAGGAAAAATAATTCGATGCATATTTTTTCTTTGGGCTCTCTTTTGTCTATTGTTCACTATTGTGATTCCTTCAATTTCCTAAACATCCTGTAATTTGTCAGAATTTTCTATGAATTCATTGTTCGGATGCTCGTTTTTGTTGTTTAAATTAAGGACAGAGAGGAGGGCATCACCCAGAGACCCATCCAGCCAGGTAGTGAGCCCTGGAACAGCTGGCATCCACAGGGAATGAAAAACCTCTGGCATCATGTTCAGGCCTGGAAATCGGCCACCCAACTTGTCTACAGAGAACTACTGGTGGAGTAGTAGGGCCTTCATTGTGGACCAGCACTTGCTCTCTAGAAGTCTTAGAAAATATCCTCCATGGCTGTGCTGGGGAGGACATAGCTGGCTGAGACAGTCCAAGTGGGCTGGGAAGGCAAGCTCTGTTGGAGCTGTCCATGGTGCTTATCCAGCTGCTGGTTTGGAGCTGTCCGTGGTGCTCACCCATTTCTGGCTTGGAAGGCAAGCTTCACTGGAGTTGTCCATGGTGCTTACCTGGGTGCCAGCTCAGAAGGAAAGCTCTGTTGGAGCTGTCCGTGGTGCTGAACCTGGTTGATGGCCCTGCTATTCTTTCTTGGACTTTGGCTCTCAGCCAAGCTGCAAGGTGTCTTGCCTTCACCCTTGTTCTGGATTTCCATCACACTGGTCAAGTGACTGACGTTTGTGGCTAAATTATCTTCTTGTCCTCCTCAACTCCTTACTTGAAAGACCACACTTTCTTCTATTCTGACCTTATTGCTGCAGTATGAGTTCAGGAGGCTGCATTATTCTGCTTCAGCCTCCACTGAATGCCTTCAGATTTTTTTTTCAGTCAAAAGGGAAGCCTGTTCTTTTGAGAACAATTAAAATTTTCTCAGCTTTTTCCAATTTAAATGAGTGTCTGAAAAAGCTTTCTGACCATTTGATTGCTAGAGGCTAAAAGGCAGTTCTCCTCATTGTCCAGACAGTAGACACTGAGACAGGCCATTGTGCAAGCTGTCCTCCAAGCCTGCAATGTATTTGGTTGAAAGTCATACAATATCATTTGCAATCAGTACATCTAGGGTTTTATTCTATAGTTATGCAGAAGTGTCAGTTCAAACCTTCAAAAATATGAAAAATCTCAAGTTATTTAAATTTCTATGTATTCTTCATGACAAATGACTTCTCTTTCAATTCCTGATGAAAATCAAAGGGTGTTAGGTAGTTCCAAATAAAAGTTGACTGTTCTATCTCATAAAAAAGCATTTAGACATCATGGGTGGAATTAAAGGGTAAAATGATGTCTCTGAGCAAAAACAAGCACTCTGATAATATTCCTGATTTTTCTGTCTTCTTACAAATATATAATGTAGAAGTGGTGTGTTAGCCATTATTTACAAGTTTTAGCCTTTCAGAAAATTCAGTGCCTTTGGAGGTATAAATTAGAAATCACCTGCATTATACAAAGTACCAAATAAAATTTGTTATGGATTTGAGGTATAATGTATAGGAAATAGCTTTGTCATATTTACATGTTAAAAATAGATTATTGGAATGTAAACAAATGTAAGTGAAAATAACACAAAATCTATAGTTTTTTTTTATTCTTCCCATGTTTGCTTGAGTAAACAATAAAGGGATTATTTTTATTATCCTCTCTTAAATGTTCCTTCTTTGTGTAACACTATGCACTTTTTCTAAATTTTCTAGCTGTGTCTAATTGTGGAGTACAGTAGCATCTGTGGAAGCACACATTTTGAGCATTCAGGGAAGACGTCAGTGTGAATGTATCCCGAATGTATTCCTTTCCTGACTACTCACTATTGCCCATCTTTCCCAAGTCAAGGAAGAGCTGTGGTCATCAGAAGGGGTGGCTCAAAAGATATGAGTGAAACTCAGGCTCTGCCAGGACCCAGACATTCCTATTTTGGGCCTAGGGCTTGAAAATCAGAGCTCCCTGGAATGAGGCTTGGCAGATCATGGAAAAACTTGGCTTTTGAGGATCTATAGATCTCTGAGAAAATTGGTAGAGCTTGCACACATGTAAGAAACTCTAGAAATATCTACTATACCCCTAGAATGCAGAATCACTGAGTTGTGGGCTGTCTCTTCTATCCACCCTTCTCAAGGATGGAGATTGCTAAGGAGGCTAGGGAGGAGAGAGGCTTCTTCCTGGTGCAATGGACAAGGGACTAAGCTTACCTGATGACTGGAGAAGACAGATTTCTCTGCACAGGCACATGCACGTGTGGGCTCACACACATACCCTGTTAGTGGAGCGATTGCTTCTGTTTAATGTTTATTATCAGCTACATCTGAACACTAGTGAGTGAAAAACAAACTAACAAACAAGCAGTAGCTAGGGAAAGGAAGACTAGATGACAAGGGAGATTACAAAAATAATTAGAGCATATATGGACATTTATTATAGCACAAAAGATTTTCAGAACTAAAAACACAATATTGAAAAAAACTGTTGAAAATGAAGTTACTTCAGGAAAGTTAAGAGGAAGAAACATCTCAAAATATAGAACAAAAATACAAAGAGAGAGGAAGAGGACAGATCCTGGAAATATAACACAAATATCAATTATGGAAAAACTCTCTGAAGGAAATGCAATAATTGAACAAATAGTGGCAGAATATTTCTCTGAGCTGAAGTCAAATTTGAGTTTGCAGAGTAAAATGCTTTACTGAGATCCAACTAAGAAGGACACAAACCTGGACATTTTCTAGTTAAATTTTTAATGCCAAAGAATAAAGAGAAAAATCTTCATATTTTAAGATAGGATGAACAAGTTACCTAAAAGGAAAAAAAAAAAAAAGACAGGCTAGGAACTGCTCATCTATAACTCTGGAAACTCTCAATTAGGAGAGGAGGAAGTTAAAATATTCCACAAATTTTATCTTATATGTAGTAGAGGGAAGGGAAGAAAAAGATTGGAGAAAAGACTGTGTATTGGAGGGAAATGTTTCATGGCTGTTTTTCATATTATATAGAATAAATGTTTGTTCAATTATGAGTTTTTTGGGAGGTAACTTGTAAGGAAAGTGGAAAAATATGGGAGACCTTTAAAAATTAATGGTGAGGAACTATGGCATGAGTATTTACTTGATCAAACCAGTAAAAGAGAAAAAGGGAAAACTAGAAAGTAAAAGGAATGTAAAATGGAAGGAATTAAGCCAAAAATTAGAAACAAAAGAATAAGAAAATAATTCTAGACAATTGGAAAGAGAAAGAAAGCAGGAGTGACAATATTAATATTAGAAAGTGAAATTTATGGATAAAAGCAGCACTAAACATAATAAAGAGGGATACTATACACGGATAAAATACCCATTCATAAAAAAGAAATTTCATAAAGTTATACACACTAATCAGCATAATAATTAAATAATTCAAAAGTTTTAGGAATGTTGGAAAAGAAAAAAACCTTTTTATTTGAGGAATGAGAGCCCCCTTAAAGTATCAGGCCCAGAGAGGCATTTAAGAAGTAACAGTAGTCAGGTCTCACTCTCCCTTGAGCTAAATAATTATGTATTGAAGCCACCTGCTATGTGAGCTCTACACTGACTGTTGCCAAAGAGCCATAAAATGGCCCATGCTGGACACTGTAACTCATATCCTAAAGTTCAACAGTGGATAGCCAATCACTAATCAGGATTTTTTCTGTAAACCAATGAGAATTCTTGATGACCATTTATAATTGCCCCTTCTCCTGATTGGCCCTTTCTTCTTTAAAAACTTGAGCCTCTCCTCTCCACAGCACTTTTCAAAGCACTTGGAAGTGTGTCCCAGGAAGTTGTCCTCACCTTGGCCCAAATTAACTCTTTATATTAACTTTGCCTGAGCTTCTTTCTTTAGATGGACAAATACAACAAAAATTCGGTTAAAATAGAGGGAGATTTTAGTGTATTTCTCTCAATTTCAGGTTTGGTAGGTAGAAAATAATGACAGGAAGAAATCAAATAACATCATCAACAAATATGAATATATAGTCTGATCTTTGGATTAAGAACATGAGGTTTATAGGTTTATTCTCTTCCTTGTATGTAGGGAGACATTAAAAAATTGGTCATTCACTGACCATAGGAAAACATTATGTATTAAATAGCTGACATGCTTTATAGGACTCATTCTTGATAATAATCAGATAAAGTTATAAATCAATAAAATATGAAAAACACTATTAAATTATGTGAAATCAGGGGATAAATATAGGAAAAAACAAAAAGGAGAACATGGAACACAGAAATATATGGGTTACAAGAAAAGTGTTGATCCTAATGTCTTGATTAATGAACAAGACAGGCTAAGAACATACGCCTCTAAAGAAAAAGGTAAAAATTATACAAGGTTAAGAAAAAGGAAGGAGAAACAGAAGAAATGACAATAATCATAAGAGATTACTATGTAGACTCCTTGGCAACAAATCTGGAAACCTAGAGGAAATTTATGATTTTAGAGTAAATAATAAATTACCAAAGTTGGACTAATAAAAGGTAGGATAATTGAATAGCCTTTAGAAGGTATTAGAAATATGATTAAAATCTTTCACTAAAAAAGCCCCAGGAATTGATATTTTTACATCTGAGTTCTTTATAACACTTAAAAGAAAGAGAATGCCAAAGTCATTTATATTAAGATTGTATGTAAAGATGCAGAAATCCCCAATTTATCTTTTGAAGGCTGTAAAAATTAAATATCAAAACATAACAGAGGTAGTTACAAAGAAAATAATGCAGACCAATCTCTGTTATGAGTAGAGATACAATTTTTTTTTTAGAACCCAGAGTGCAGTGGTACAATTGTAGCTCGTTGCAACCTCAGATTCCTGGGCTCAAGCAATCCTCTTGGCTCTGCCTCCCAAGTAGCTGGCATTACAGGCGTGTGCCACCACACCCAGCTAATTTTTTAAAAATTCTTTTGTAGAGATGGGGTCTTGCTATGCTGCCCAGGCTGATCTCAAACTCCTAGCTTCAAATGATCTTCCCACCTCAGCCTCCCAGATTGCTATGATCACAGGCATAACCCACCACACCTGGACAAAATTTTTCAATAAAATGTTAATAAGTAGAATCAAAAGAGTAATAGATAATGACCAAGCTGATTTTATTCAAGGGAAACAAGGATGGTTCAATATCAGGAAATATATCAAAATAAGTACATTACTTCAAAAAATTGAGGAGAAAATCAACGGGCTCATATCAACAGGCATCAAAACATAATTGATACAATTCAGCAGCTGATAAAACACTGAGCAAGGTACAAATAAATGGAAACTGCTTAAATATGTTGAAGGCTCTTTCAAGAAATAATTGTCAATAACTGAAATGTAAAATCATAGAGTATATTCCAATCAGAGACAAAATTACTTGTCATAATTATTCCAATTTTTGTTTTGGGAATTCTACTAAGTTTCATAAGGGGAAACAATTTTTATAAAAGGTTGGAAAATAAAGCATCCTCACAGTAGAATCCCTTTTGGGCCACCTCCTCTCATGAAGGGGTCAGGGTGAACTCTACAAGGTCACAGGGCATTGGTTAAGGAATAGACTTTGCTGATAAAATGGAAAAATTCAAAAAGCAGAGTCTTTGAAGGTAAGAGGCATGCAGTCTCCCGGTTTCCCATCACGGGGGGCTGTGCTCTGGCATCTATTGGACCTGGCATGTGTTCTGCTCCAGTCGAGGCACTCTGCTCTGTGAGTCTCTGTTTCTAGAGGATGAGCATGAGAAAGTGGCTTTGGAGGTAGAAGACCACACAGGCTGCTTGCAGCTAAGCAATCTGGGTGCAGAGCGAGATATTCCCAGTGGTTTGTGGGTGAGCCAGTTGCCTTGAACCTGGGGATCCCGGTGAAGGCATGGACCTTTCTGCCTGTGGAACATTGCAGTGACCTCAGCCAGAGGGAGTTAAGTCTCTCTGAGCTGAACCTGAATGTGGTTTCTCTTGCCAGAAGAGGGAGACCCAGAATTAATGTCAGGGTTCATTTTGTACATTCAAACTTCTTGAATAATAGAAAAAAGAAATATTTCATTTAGCTCAAGATATGATTTTATAAAAAGAAAATCTAAAAAGCATGACTTAATATTATATATAATATATATATATAAATTGATAGTTTTCAATTAGCAAGTACCAGGTAAACATAAAAATGTGAAAAATTTAATTCACAATGATAATAAAATCTATGAAATATTCAGGAATTGCTTTAATAAGGAATTTACAGTACATGAAAATAATTATAAGATTTTTTTAAAGATTAAAGAAACATCTTGCTTAGGTGCAAAGATACATTATGGCCTTGCATGAAATATTTAATAACATAAAACCATAAATCAAATCCCCTAAAATTTATATATTATATAGATAATTAAATCCTAATTATCACATTTTAATTAGATTGAAATTTCCTATAGAAGATAAATATTTGACAATAGATAAGAAAATAATGCCAGATATCAAAGCATACCACACACCCTCAAATAGAATAAAAGTTACAGAGAACCATAAATAGGCTAGATATATGAGAATTTAATATGTGATAAAGGCTAGTATTTCCATTAAACATTTCTTAAAAAGTCTTGGTAGCTCCAATAGAAACGTATCAGGAAGAAAATAAAATGGAACACTGATATCATATAGAAAAATAAATTTTAAATAAATTCAAGACATAAATTGGAAAAAACCCCACTTATCTAAAAAGATAATTTAAATGACTAATTGAGGACCTCTTTCTAAGGAAGACAAGAAATTCAGAGCTTTAAAATATATATAAACAATGAAAATAGAATATGATGGTTTAAAAAATTGCAAAGTATTTCTATCCTTTCTTTAAAATAGAAACAACCCAGTTTGGGGTATAAAAGCAACATGAACAAAATCGTCCTACATAATATAATCCTGTGTGTGTGGGTTTGTAGATACATGAAATATGTTTACCAGATGTGAATGGTGGTCCTTTCAGGAAAGTGATATTTTAGGTGACTTGTGCTTATTTAAATTTCTGTGTATTGCGCAAAAATTTCGTCATGATTATTTTTAATTTATATATCCAGCAAAAAGCTTTTTTGTTCATTTTGGAAAAAATGAAATCCACATCTTTTTGGGAAGATAATCATGAGATTAGACCATCAAGTCCCCTGACATTTGATATTTGCATGAAACTATCTCTGGTTAAAAAAATATATATATAACCCGTCACCTCTGAAATTGATTTTTCTGCATGTACCCTGTTGTCAATATTGAACTGAGTTTTAGACAGGAGCCCTCTGTCAAGCAGCCTATTGAAGCCGGTAATGTCCTGTTCTTCAGGTTTTGACATTCATATTTGTGTCTTTTATTCCTACGGTGCTGATGGCAGCGACATCTACTCCCCAGTCGGTTCTTGTGGATTTCCTGGGGGCTTCTGGCTTGTGTGTGCATGCATCATAGGACAAAGGGACAAACTGCAGGAATGGCATCAGAGGTAACTCTATGTCATTTATTTCTTGGGTGTCGAAAGGTACCAGCTGCCCTCCAGAAAACCGACAACCACTTAGAAAGAAAATGGTATATTGTATGCTTTCCCTGCTTTCGTTAGAAATATGACAGCAAGTCATCCCATCATACCCACAATTTTAGACTATTAGTGTGGGGAATGGCTTTCAATCAGATACTTCCTATCTTGGATAAAAGTCGATTTTAAGCCTTCAGTGATTTTTTTTTTTTTTTTTGAGACAGAGTCTCACTTTGTTGTCCAGGCTAGAGTGAGTGCCGTGGCGTCAGCCTAGCTCACAGCAACCTCAAACTCCTGGGCTCAAGCGATCCTCCTGCCTCAGCCTCCCGAGTAGCTGGGACTACAGGCATGCGCCACCATGCCCGGCTAATTTTTTATATATATATCAGTTGGCCAATTAATTTCTTTCTATTTATAGTAGAGACGGGGTCTCGCTCTTGCTCAGGCTGGTTTTGAACTCCTGACCTTGAGCAATCCGCCCGCCTCGGCCTCCCAAGAGCTAGGATTACAGGCGTGAGCCACAGCGCCCGGCCTTTCAGTGATGTTTTGATCACCAGGTTTTTTTTTATTTTGGCATATTATGGGGGTACAGATTTTAAGGTTTCAATAAATGCCCATTCCTCCTCTCCCCCCACAAGTCTGAGTGTCCAGCGTGACCATCCCCCAGATGGTGCGCATCTCACTCATTATGTATGGGGGTGTGTGAAAGTCAGCAAAGGATCTGGACAAGGAACCCTCGGCAGTTTCAGGACAGACGCAACTAGAGAGAAACATACGGCGTCATCAGCTTTGACCTCCTGATTTTATTTTATTTTACTTTTTTCCCTGACCTCCTGATTTTAAACAGATATGTGCTAACAACTTGGGCTTTTCAAATCAACTCTTCGTAACTGCATACTAATTTAGATTTTTCTTTCTTCCCTCATGTACTGTGTGACCCTCAGAAATGGAATGTCTTATTTAAATTTAGTAAGAGGGTGCTAGTCACCTGATACGCCCAGGGCACCAGAACCTTTATTGCTAATATTAGTTTGTGTTCACAAAGTTCACAAAAATGGCTTAGACAGAGACTAAAGGAGATTATTTAGGGACCAAAAAATTATTAATATTGACTGAAAATGTACTGTAGAATTAGAGAGACATATCAATATCTACCCAGTTAACCTGGGCATAATTGTAGATGTGTGCACATATGTGAGTATGTAAGTGTGTGTGCAGGTATGTATATGAAGAAGGAATGGCCTCATCGCTTAGAAAACAACTGGCATATAGTTCGTCCTCAAACTGGACGTGCAGGATGCCCCCAAGGGTCCTAGAGGCGCGGGCTGCTCTTGCGTTCACAGCCATGACACTCATCTGCCACCAAAGAACAAGATGGAGACCTGCGGCTCCTCCACACACCAGCTCTGTAAACTCCCCGCACCCTTGCTCTGTCTCCTGCGTGGACAGTCACTCCCAGGACATGTTTCTTGGCAGGGGGTGATGACGCCCCTTCTGCCATTTCAGAGTGTTTTCCAAAACTCCAGGAGTCTTTGTTCTTCCTCCCTGATTTGCAGCAAATTTGTCCCTTGGGTTAACTTTGAATCAATTAATAATCAGAATCGACTCCTCTCCCCACCAGGCAGTTGTACGCACGATCCGCTTCACCTCCCACATCGCTCCTTATTGCCTGATTCCGGCGCCCCCATCTCATCCGTTCCCCTTTCAGTTTCCCGCCTGTGTGTTTGAACAACCAAAGAAAAACCTAGTAAACAGCCTTATCCATTCCGCGTCACCATTTGTACGCTGTAGGCCTCAGAAGTTTCAAGCCGGATTTTCCCTGGAAATATGAATCGAGTGAATCCGCTGGACGGCCCGGTTGGCGAGAATATTCCAGGAAAGCTCCCTGTGCCGTGGAGACACAGCACTTGCATGTCGGGAAACTGAGCTCAGAAATCTTGCATTTTGTTCGCTGACGTATAAGCGCGGCGGTGTGGGCCTCCTCCTCTGAAAACTCTGTTTGGCACGGAGCGGGCGTCAGGCTGGGCTGTGGACCGCGGCTTCCAGCGCGGGGCGCGCTGCTCTCAGACGGCGGGGAGGCATTCCGGTGCAGACGCGCGTTGCTCGCCCCGCCGGAACAATTCCCGTAGATTCCCGCTCACAGCTCCCAAGTCCCGAGGCATCTTGGAATGTCTGAAAATAAACATGTATTTATTTTTCTTGTATCTCGCTTTAAAATCATCTGATTCTTTTCAATTGTTTCTTTGTTCGAACAGCACCTACGTTACCTTCTGTCTTTGCCCCCTATTGTTAAACATTTGTTTTCAGGTGAAAGAGAAAGGTGTGGTGTCCGGGGTGTGATGGGGGGGTCCCTCGGAGCCTTTCCTGTCCGAGCGTGTGGCCGCAGCGGGGGGGGGGGGGGGGGGGGGGTTCGCAGGGCGGCTGCCATTCGCCACGGGGACCTGGGAATGTGGACGGCTCGGGGTAAATCCTCCACTCCTGTTATAACACTAACTCCGTGTGCGTCCTGCCGGTCCTGCGGCTGGAGTGTCACCTGGTGCGTGAGGGATGGCACAGGCACCAGACGCGAGTCTTGGCAGGCGTCATTCTAGAGCCCCGCCGGCCGCCGCCCTCCGATCCCAGTCTAGCCAACGTGGCCGTCTAGGGCGTCAGAACCGGGACACGGGGCTGGCCGCGATGGAGCTGTAGCTCTGCTTTCAGAAAACGATGGACAGACACACAAGAGCAGGCATTCAACCCCTCCTCCTAGAAAAAACTGAAAGAATTAAAAGAGAAGCAAAATAGGGGTAAACATGCATGGATACTGGAAGTGGAGAGGCTTCAACCACAGGCCACGCAGCTCCGGGCACCCTCCTTGGCATGGGGCTGACGTCCCCAGGGTCTGACTCGCGGTGTCTCCCGCATTGGTGATCCTGGCCTGGCACCGCCGACAGAGCTGGCCCAGGAAGGTGGCCCAGGGCGGCTGCTCCTCTGCTTGGAGGCTACTTCCTTAGAGTCTGCTTTCCTGCCGTGTGGGGCGGGGGAGAAGCAAGGTCATACCTGATCCAGCGTCACACAGGCAAGCGTAGGATCATTTTCTCTGTTCCCAGTTTTCACTATCATGGGCTCACCCCAACACGGAGGAATTCTTTCCTCAGTCAGGGGAGCGCCCGACTCAGCCAGGACCAGTCGGGGAGGTGGGCACCGTTGCCTTGGACCCCTGCTACTGCTCAGGCCCGGAGCTGGACGGGACAGGTGGACAGGACATGTGGGCACCCCAGGTGGGTCCCGTGAAGTGGCTCTTCCTGAAGTATTTGCTGAATAGGGAACCACTGTTTGATTTCCTGTGAGTAGAATTTGTGTGTCTCTCTTTGCATAGTCAAAAGAAGGGATTCACCTCATGCACCTGGATGAAGAGCTTTACCTGGATGAAGAGATTACCCGCGATGTCATACTTTTCTGACACTCATCACTGCGTCGTAGTGATGGCTTGCCACACGATTAAGATGAGGCACCTCGAGTAGACGCAGTGATAAAGGGAACCAGGCGTTGGCACGAGGAAAGAGCTGCGGAGGCGGCCGGGGTGCTGCCCTGGGTCTCTCAGCTGCGAGGCCTCTGCAGAAACCCTGCCCAACCCCCCAAGCCTGGCTCTGGTCACCTCTCCACGGGAGAACCGAGCTCCAGCCAAGCAGAGACGTGAGCCCCCCCCCCGTCCCCCGCAAAGCCCATGAGCACACCTGTGTGCCCTGCATCCTCTATTCCTCTATCCCACCCCTGCCTCCCTTCCTGTGTTCCCTGCCAGGGGCCTGTTTCAAAGTCCAGTCCTTATTTGAAGTATTTTGACCGCATCCGAGTCAGATTATTTAGTTGCTACCTCTTCTATTATCTCAGAACACAGTGCCGATGTCTTTCTACCTTTTCTATCTTGTCCTGCTCATGGCGGTCCCCTGGAGCACACAGCACCGCGGAGGAGGCCTTCCACAAAAGCCTGACGCTTGTCATTCGGAATACCAATACTGTCACTGATGTTTGTGTGGAAATGTACAGCAAAGTGTACAGCAGACATTTACGACCTCGCTTAGGGCTCCTCGCTATCCCACATCAAAATCTCCACGTTTTCTTTAAATGGCAACATAATTAGTGAAGTTATTTTAATTAGTTGCAATCAATGCAATAGATGATGCTTACCTTGAACAGAAGATAATTTCCCTACCGAAACTCTACACTTCGCTTCAATTACGTTTCTGCTATAGAAGTGTCTACCATCCCCGTGGATTTTTGTAACCTGCAAATTACAACCATATTTATGTTGTCCTTACCAGTCATTTCTAGGGTCAGACGTCAAGCCGCGTGACTACAAGCTCCAGTCACTATGCATGTTACCACATTTCCCCAAACTTCACAAGGGAATGACTCATTAAAAAAACAAAAAGTGAAGCAAACAAACAAACAAAAAACCCTCTCAAAAAAGACTCCACCAAAGTCTGAGCTGAAGTGCAAAATTAACTGCTGGATTATTTGTAGGCTTTATGGGGGGAGTATGAAGACACCGTTAGCAGCCTGTGACTCCTGGGCCACAGTGAGCTAATGTGGGCATCACTGTTCTCCACGGCATTCAAGGCTGCGAAAGCTGTAGTTCCCTCACGATTCTTTCTGGGATTTGGGGCTTTATTTAAACTACTTGGGAGAAGTGTAGAAGAGAATACTAATAGAATTCTGTAAGTTTTGACCCCATCATTTTCTTCCCTAAGAAATGGGCATATTATAGGTTCAGCAAACAGCATGTCGGACTTTAGGAGCTGGTTTTCCTGCTGATATTCAGGTGCTGAAGTTAGAGTGTTTTCAGGGGGTTGAGGTCCCGTATCTCTTGGCAATGGCTCAGCAGTCTGACCTATTAAACACTTGCAGGCTGTGGAAGTTTTGCGTTCATAGGTTTTCTTAAAACTGGGCAGTGCACATAGGAACTGTGTCCCCAGGGCACAGGTTCGAGTGGAGGCCCAGGGGCTCCAGCAACTAGATCCAGCATTTTAACACAGCTAAGCTATCATTTCTCTTTCCATAAGACTCCATAAACGGGTGCATTCACCTTATGTCATAGCGACAGGGAACAACAATGTGTGTACAAATAGCACTAGGGACTTCTAAAGCTGTAGTTGGGAAAGAGTTGATGCTAAGGTATTTTTTTTCCCCTAGTCTAAAAAGCATTCTTTCTCTTATGCAGAGAAAATTGTCTACCTCTTAATCAGCCAGGACAGGCCCGAGGCAAGGGCAGAACTCCTGGTGACTGCAGACTTTCTGGTCCTGCTGCAGCCTGCAGTTCCCAGCCTGGCGGATCCTGGTGCTTGGCAGGCTTTTTGCTAAAAAGGGCTCATTACTGTGCCCAGTCCGCTGTGGCGCCAGCGCCGTGACCCAGGGCAGGGACATATCCATCATCAAATCCCTGCTTGCTAGACGGCTGTCTGTGAGGGCCTTGAGTGACCCTGGAGCTACCGCAGTTCCCCAAGGCTGTTGGGACCGACACCCAAAGTTACACAGGACATTCGCTGTCCTCCATTCCTGGCTGTGTGTTAGGAGGGGCAGAGCCACAGCCCTGAGTAGCAAGATGGAAGACAGCATCTTCCAGTTGTTTCCAGTTCCCGAGATAAGAGCGCTACTATCAAGCCTAATTAAGGACTGAAGGAAAGTTACGCGTTGAGAGAACTTTCTAATAAAGGAAAAACACTAAGTTTGAGTAGTGCTTTGCACACTGCCGATCACCTTAGCAATTAACCATTGTAGTCTTTGCAATCTGTTTGCATATTATCGTTCCGCTTTGCAGATGACAAAGTTAAAGCCCAGAGAGATTGTGACTTGCCAAACATCACAAGGCTGGTTGGTAGCAGGAGAAGCAGGATGGAAAACAGATGGCCTCTGACCCCCGCAGGGTTCACCGTGGCAACCTCGCTGGGCCCTGGTGCGGCAGCTGGCGTGGGAGGTTGCTCTATAGTTCTTACTCCTAATGCCTCCAGTGAAATGGTTGCAATGTGTTTTCTTTTGTATATATTTAAATCGATAGATGAAATTACATGTATTTATCCTGTACATGATGTTTTGAAGTATGCATACATTGTGGACTAGGTAAATCTAGCTAATTAACAAATGTATTCCCTTACCTCGGTATTTTTGTGGTGAGACATCTGCTGTCCTTGCGGTTTTCAATAATACGCTGCTTTGACGTTAGCGACAGTCACCAGGCTGTACATCTCTTGAACGTATTTTTCCTATTTAACTGTATTTATATATTCTTTGACCAACATCTCTCTATCCTCCTTTTTTCTCCTAACCACCCCAGTGTCTTGTAATCACTATTCTACTCACTACTTCTGTTAGGTCAACTTTTTTAGACTCCATATATGAGTGAGAAAATTGCAGTAATTGGCTTTCTGTGCCGAGGTTATTTCATTTAACACAATGTCCTCCAGTTTCATCCATGTTGTTGCAAAGGACAAGATTTGGTTCTTTTTTGTGGCTGAATAGTATTCCATTACACACGTGTGTGTATTTTTTCTATCCATTTCTCTATCCACATTTTCTCTATCCATTCATCCATGGATGGACACTTAGGTTGATTCCATATCTTGGCTATTGTGAAGAATGCAGCAATAAACGTGGGAGTGTGGATATTTCTTCCACAGACTGATTTCATTTCCTCTGGATAAACACACTGTAGTGAGATTACTCAAAAGACGACATGCAAACGGCCAACAGGTATATGAGAAAATGCTGAACATCACTGATCATCAGGGAAATTCAAATCAAAACCACCATGTGACATTGCCTCACTCCTGTGCTAGAATGGCTATTACCAATAAGACAAAAAACAACAAGCATTAGTAAGGATGTGGAGAAAAGGGAAATATGTTAGTGCAGCCATCACAGAAAACAGCGTGGAGGTTCCTCATAACATGAACTTCAGTATTTTAAAAGACAGCAGGGCACCCGTGTACAAGGGCGGCGATGTTGAAAGATTGGTTTCTCATTCCTTTCGTGCACTTAGTGGCCCTCTGTGACTTATTAGGTCTGAGTTTTCAGTTGAGTTTGACAATTTAATAGCTGTGTTTTTGCACTAAGGGGGAGGGATGCTTTTCCCTGGACTTCACACCACTTTGCCATTCGCCTGCCCACTTACTGCTGCCCTCGTCCTGGCCAACAGCCCGGGGCGGAGCTCTCTGTGGCGGGCACTTCCACGCCGACGCTCTGGGTGTGCCAGGGGCGGGCAGGAGCTCCAGCGGGACATGGGAGGCCCGAGACTGGCGCACCATGGGCTGCGAGTGATGCAGCGGAAGGGGCGATTGGGTACTGACTGAGCCGGCCCGTCAGCGTCTCAGGGGTCTGGGTTGAGGACCGGGGCTCTGATGATTTCATTTCGGCAACAACTGGACATTTGAACCGGCTGTTCCAGGAAGGCCCAGAGCCTGCTGGGTGGCAGAGCCTTTTAGTTGTGTCTTCTGCTGTTTCCTGCTCCATTTATAAATTATATGTTGTTATCTTTGCTCTATGGCTTCATTAATAATGTCGACAGATTCTCAAATATTCTGTAGGTCTGGTCATTTAATGATATGAACGAGCTAATAGAGCTGCAATGATGAGAGGGATCCCTCACCCTGATCCCCCCCACCCGCCCACCGTAAACACCAAAGCCACTTGCCTTTGCACAAGCCCTTCCAGCCTGAGCAGGAGCTGGCCCTGCTCCGAGTCCGTGTGCTCTCGGTGCATGTGTGGTGTCAGCAGCCTCCACATCTGAACAGTTTGGGCAGCACCACCGTGCACGATGGACCCTGCTGCTGCCCAGCCCCTGACCGGAGTGTCCCTGGGCAAGGACAGGGTAGCATGATTGGCCAAATGTCAGACTGTCATCTTAGTGGTAGAGGATGCCCTGGCCAAGAACTGGTCCTATTTGCACATTTTTATAGACTCTTAAAGCATTCACAATGGTCTAGCCTTCTGGTCTGACACACTGGCAACAAAACCACTGTCTTATCCAAGGTTGCCCCATTTTGGGTAAGGAACACCGGGAATTTCTTATCTCACAGAGAGACACAAACTATGAGTCAAGATTATACACATCTCTGCACATGCTAAACCCACAATACTAGGCCTCAGAGTCCCAGACTTTCTGGCTGTAGCTCCAGTCCTCCCAAGGTGTGCCACGGTGTTGGCATAGTAGGGTCTTCCTCCAGCCACTGTCAGGCGCCAGGCTGAGCCGAGCTGGACCACCTTCCATAAAGTCCAAAGACTTTCACCAATCCTTAGCCGCTGGCTGATTATTAACTTTTTTTATTTTATTTTTCCTCTTAGACTATGTCCTTGAAGGCACCTTGTGCCCTGGTAAAAAAATATGCCTTTGAACAGCCAGCATGATTCATTTCCTTTATTTTTTTGGTGGCAGTTATGATGTTATTACCTGTACCTCTCCCATCAGCCAGTGTAGGTCAAAACTGTTGGCCAGAAAACAAAATAATCACTAGAATTGAGAGATCCCAGAAGAGTAAGTGACACATCTGTAAAACATGCTCAATCCCACACAGCACAGGACAGTGGTCACTAGGTAATGCCAGTGGGTGAGTGTGCACAGTCTACCCCTGCGGCTCTCACTGGCCAGGACAAAGCAATGGGACTCAGGATGTATTTACACACACAAACACACACGCACAGTCCATTTGAGTTGTATGTGTACACACACACACACATAGTACTAGTGTGGCCCACTTATGCATATATTAAAATAATCTTAGGATATTATTTCAGGAACGTATAACGTTAGATCTAATCATCACTGTTGCAGGATAACTATTAAAAATGGTTTGTGCATTTACGCCAGAAAATAACAATCCTCAGAGTTTATATACTGTGAATTCAGTGTGCTCTGTTTAGTACTAGCTCCGTCATCAGGTGAGCTGAGAAAAGAGATTTCATATGTTATATTCGGGAAGCATGCCAGCTAGACTGCCTCCCACAGGTTTTCTGTATACCTTGGTAACTAATAGGCTCTGAGAAAACGCACAGTAAAGAAGCCTGTTTAATGTTACGTGATTATGTTCTAGTGTTTTTCCTACTTTTGTTCATTAATGCTTTTGCTTATTAATTCAACAGGTATTTAGTTGAGCGTCTACCAAGTCTTCTGAACCTCAGGATACAGCAGTAAGACAGACAGGTCTTTGCTCTCGTAAGCTTGTATCCCGCAACCCTAATTTCTGTCCCCAAGGAATTGCAATTAACATCCCACAGTACATGTGCTCCGCGCCGTGCAGCTTTAAGTTGACGTGCCCCTGAGCAAATTGTGCATTTGGCTTGGGATGTGCGAAATGAGAACAAGAGTCTTCTGGACAGTGAATGATGTGAGCATTCCTGGCAAACTAGGCATAGCAGGGAGCAAGGCAGAGCAAGGCAGAGCAAAGCGCGTTTCCCGCCTCTCAGGCTCTCAGATCGTACTGTGCGCCAGGGGACATCTGCTTGCCAGGGCCCTGTCTGTGGCCTGGGGGCACCTCCAGGTAACACTTCCTCTCTGTCTTGTATGAACCTGAGGCGCATTTCTGTTTGTGCAACTCCTGCCTGGTCTTCCGTGGAGCAGGAAGTGGTGAGAAGGCTTCAGGACTGTGGAATGAGCCATTTGCCTCATTAATTCTGTGGGGCTGCCTTTGCTTCATTGGATTTCTCTGTTCCCTGAGCTACCTGGTAATTAGGAATAGCTTAATTTCCTTTCAGTGCATATGAGCACTATCTCTGCAGGTATTTCCTTGTTACCACTTCGCTGCTTACAAATCCACATCTTCATTTGAGCTCTGTGACCATGCTCAAACCAGGTTTTAGAAATAAGTTCACAATAACCATCAAGCAGATCGTCCCAGTTTATTATTATTTTTTTAAATAAGTTTTGCTTCCGTCTCATTTCTCTATCCCAATCTTGTTGGTTTGCACGGAAACCCAAATTATGGCTTTGCATTGTCAGGATGGGCTCTAGACTGTCCCCGTGGCAGTGTGGAGCCACAGCCTGTCTCAGAAAAGCAGCTGACTGCTCATCACTGAAGGCAAACTGCAAACGCCCTCCATCCTACAGCTCCCTCAATTCAACTAAATATAAATGTCTCTTTTACAGTTTCAATCAAACCTCAAACGCTGAGCCAGAAATTAATATGCTGGAGCACCAGCTGACCGGCATTATGAAACCCATTTCTGCTTTCTACGGACTGTGACTACGTGTTTAATATCCAATTAAAGAATGGGGACTTTTGCTGGTAACGATAAGTGACAAACAAAGTAGCAATTACCCAGGGAGGAATGGGTGATGCACGATTACAAAGCACAAAATTAAACACTAGGCAAAATTTTCATACCTCAACTAAATTGTTCCCAGAGTATTTATTCCCCAAACAAGATTTTGTTTGGGTGGGAGCCTATAATTCTATATTCACCATGTACCCTTGTCCCATAAAATGGTACCTATGTTGTGTGTGATATTTCCTAGGCATATAGTTTTTCAGGAGCTGCTTGGACATTCCAGTGGAAGAGTTGATTCGGTGTGTAATTAGGAATGAGATTTCCTAATTAAGTTGAGACCGGGTTTCTGCATCTGGGAAATAGGAATTAGGGAGGATGCCAGATCATCCCCAAGTGTCTTTGATTGCCCTTCAAAGCCTGCAAGTTTTGGAATCTGCATCAGCCCCCCTGTGACCAGGTCTGTTGCAGTGACGAAGCATTGAACGACAGGCCGTCTTTCTCTCCTAGGAGACACACGTTATTGACACTGCAGTGATCAATTTCCAATTTTCTCCCTCCCCTGACACCTTTCAGAGTCATGGCTGGTTGATATTGTGGGTGACGGGGGTAGACAGAGATCAGGATGGGTTTCAGAGTCCTGGGGACTATTTCTGAACTCACGGTGCATCATCAAAGGAAAAGCTACCCTGTCTCGCATTCAACTCAGGGGGGCGAATGCTCCCAGCATGTGTACAGGTGGGTGTGCTTTTTCCCATGTCACTCTATCTTTTTGGGACCCCTTCAACTTTAACCCCCCACACTTTACCATCCAAGCTCTGCCGGTGGGGGGACTTTTGATGTTTCATCTCAGAGGTCTCATCTGAGGAGCTTCTCTTCTGTGCTCTTGGCATTTTGTGAAGCACACATTCAAGGAACAGTGTGGACGTTCCCGGGTTGTTACAGGTACTCTAGATGTCTCAGAACCCAGCGAGCTTCTCACATGCACGGCGTGCGCTGGGTATCCAACACCAGGGAGCAGCGCAGGGCAAATAAGCACGTTCCATCTTCATGGCGGGGGGAAAGGCAAAGGGTTTATTATAAAGATGCCCAAACACCAAAGGGAGACAGAATACACATGCCTCTGTCTTTTCATTTAAAGACACCCAAAGTTAGAGAAGATGATGTCCGTTGTAAACAGCCTGAAAGGCTAAATCTTGACGATCAAGAAGAAAGTCAATAAACGGAAATCCCTGGGACCTGGAGGAGGAGAGAAAAAATATAGCAGAGAGCCTACCTTGTGCCAGGCATCATGGGGGATGCTTCGCAAACACGTTGCTGTTAAATTCTGACAACCACATTATCAGCCCAATTTTATTCATAAGGAAATGGAAGATGCTCGAAGTGAAGCAACTTTACTCATTCCCAACAATTGGTATGAAGAAGAGCTGGAACTCTGTTCTGGGCCCACCAGAAGGCTATACACCAGGCTGATTTTCTGTAATTGCATCAACAACTACATCTTACATTTGAAGAGTGTTTTGCAGTTTATGAGATGGTTTTATACATATATTTTTTCTGATCTATTAGCCTAATGGTTAAGGCCGTGGTCCCCAACACCCTGGCAGCGCACTGGTACCAGCCTGTGGCCTGTCAGGAACTGGGGTGCACAGCGGGAGGTGAGCGGCAGGCAAGTGAGCGAAGCTTCACCTGTGCTTACGGCCGCTCCCCATCACCCGCATCAGCACATTGCTCCCCCTCCCGTCAGACCAGAAGCGGCATCAGATTCTCATAGCAGCAGGAGCCCTGCTGTAAACTGCACGCGAGAGGGATCCAGGTTGCGGCTCCTTATGAGAATCTAACGCCTGGTGGTCCGAGGTGGAGCTGGGCGGTGGTGCCAGCGCCGGGGAGCGGCTGCAAACACAGATGGTCATTAGCAGAGAGGACTGACTGCACTGTAAACATAATGCACTCGAATCATCCCCAAACCATCTCCCCACCCCAGTTCATGGAAAAATTGTCTTCCAATTGGTGTCTTCCAACTGGGCCCTCGTGCCAAAAAGGTTGGGGACCGCTGGGTTAAGGGACACGATCTGAGATGAAAGGGTAGATTTATGGTCCCAGGCTCAGAACACAGGTAATAGAGCTCTGTAAAGGGCAAAATAACCAGGTTTCAGACCGTTCTTCCCTTCAGTAATTACACTTCCTTCCTAAAATTATTACATAAATATGATAGAATTAAGAGAAGAGGTTGTGCTTCACAATCGGAGTTCTATTGGGGAGGCATGGAGTTGAGCAGGAGTTGATATCGCCGGCATGAGCATAGGAGAATAGTAATAATGCAAATGCCTACCGTTTATGGAGGGCCTGCTGCACGCAAGGCCCTGTGCAGATGTCATGTGCCACTTACAGCTCCCAGAAGCCACTAGTGAGAGTGGGCAAAACTGAGAATGGGGAAAGTTAAGTGCATAGCAATTAATATTATGTGCACACTCATTGCACTTGTCAGCAATGTGACCTTGACTTTTCTCATCTTACTTCATTTTTTTTTTTTTTTTTTTGAGTCTTGTGTTGTGTCTTAACCTTTCATCAACTAAATGCCTCTTTTAATAAGCTTTTGAGTTTTTCTCGGAATCTTTTCTTTTTGTATCACCTGCAGCGCACTGCATAGTGCTCTGCACAAAGAAAGGGCATAACACACAGTTCTTGATTTTATTTGAAAAACATACCGATAAATCCAAATAGTATGCTCCCGTTTCGAGCTATAATGCCAAGGCTGAATTTTTAAGTTGGAACACTGTCTTTGATTACAGCTCTTAGCACGCAGAGGCTGATCCACTAACACGCAGAGGTTGATCCCTAAGCTGCACTCCCTGGTGTAAAATGCGAGACTTAAGGGCACGCCAGTTGGGTTTTGTGTACCAGTGGCTCTGATCAAGAAATCCTTGAATAGCTTTGACATCCGAAACACAAACAAAACCACGATGCACACGTTTGACGATTTTTTTATTATCATGAGAAGTTTTAGTCTCTTGCAGCTACACAGAATCATTTACCCCCTTTTTTTGAGGCAAACTGCCTCTGTCCTCGTCCTTTATTTTAAGCCATGATACCGGTTTAAAATCAGACATGGGCATATGCTGTATGTATTTCAAGAACCCTAAAAAATGCAAAATATTCCCCACTCATCTTCAGTTTGATGAGTACTTACCTTGGACGTGTTGAAGGTTTATTTATGGAGCCCAAATTATGAGAATTAATACTGTTTTGTCAAAGCCTTGTATGACAGTCCTCTGGTTAGGACGGTGGCTGGTGATTTATTTTCAGCGAGGCTACGTGGCGCCATGTGCCTTCATTACTCAACATCTCGTCGGAGCCCCGCACGGCGCGGCAGCTGTTATGCGCAGGCGAGCTCTTAGCATAGTCGATGCGCGTTACGAGCAGTCGATGCGCTTCATCATCACCACAGAATAAACGTAACTGCATAAAGATGTGGACACAAGAACATTTCTAACACCTTTTCCTTCCCCTTTTCCTTCAATATTTGTTTTATCTCCTTGTGTCAATTTCATTCGGCCACAGGAGGAACATGTATTTTCCTTTAGTTGCTAGAAGTTTTAGTGAAGCGTGTTTAAGAGAGAGGGAGAGGATAAAGGCGCGGCATTTTGTCGCCCTCATGCTGTTGTCCGTCCTCGCGCCCCTGCAGTGTGAACCTCAAGACACTCGGCTCTTTGGCGCTCGAGGTGTAATGCTGCCGTTTACCAGACGTGTGGCCTTGAGCAAGTCTCACCGCCATCATCGGTGGGTTTCCAGTTTTGTAAAATCAGGGCAATGGTCTAATGGTGTTCACTCTGGTATGACCTCACAGATGACTGGTTATTTCATTCTGAAACCTATGCAGAGCAATGAAAATATCAGGGCGCTTGTTTCTGTTTGCTTTCCGTGTTCTGCGCCTTTTGAATGTTTCTAAGATTGATTTTCAGTTTACCTCTTTTAATCCTTCCCTGGGAAATGCTTTCGCTCACCTCTCGAGACACTCTGAGGCATGTGTGGTTTTGCTCTGCTGCACATTTTTATCTCTAACCTTCGCTCCTGGGGCCTTTCAATTAACATTCTTCTTTCCCTTCCTCCTGCTCCTCCTCCCCCTCCTTCGTCCCTTTCCTCTGCCTCCTGCCCACCTCAGACTGTTGTCTTCCTCTTCCCAGCACAGTGTTTTCCTTCTCTTACCCACCTGTTTCTTCCTTCCCTCACCCTCTCTTTTGCAGAAAACCCAAATAGCTAAATAGCTAAAATTAATTCATCCTCCTCCCTGGATATACTTGGCGTGCTCATTCCTGAAACAGTGCTCATTTCCCATTTGCTGCTGCCAGCCGCCAAGCCCGTCTGCTCAGGTGGCTCGAAGGGTCCTTGCTGTGGGGACTCCCCCTGCCCCTGCCCGGCCTCCCGGCCACGGCTGAGGCGCACTTGCCCTTCTCTTATATGTCACGGCACCAGTGAACCCGCTGTTACCACCGCAAAGCAGAAATGTGCGTGTGTGTGTGTGTGTGTGCGCGTGCAAGCGCATACAGTGAACAATACGTGCGTGCATTTCGTAGCACTCTGTCACCTGCACGGTACCCTTATGCACAATGTCCCATTGATCCTCACAGCAATCCTTTGATAGGGTCCAGGAACGTTGCAATCTGATCCCTTCACACAAAAATGACACAGACACTGAGTGAGATTATGACTTGCCCAAGGTCACGTGGTGTCCAAGGGGGCAAGTTGGGACTTGAACCCATGTCTTCTGGTTCTACGTCTAGTGTTACTGGTTACACAGAACTTGTCAGGTGCATGCTGTGAATTACTAGGCAAATGGTTACGTTGCAAAGTGGTTAGAGTGGGTGTTAAGACATTTAGCGCCCAACTAATACTGAGATGTGCCTCACAGTGTGGAACTAGATGGGCTTAGCTGGAATCCAGTCACACAGTTAGCAAATCGGGGGGGCTGGAACAGTCCATTCTGCAACTCTGAGTGGTGTACTTATTGGTAAGACGATATTGACAGCGAGTCAGGGAATGGGGGCTTCCGAAACCTCACCCCTTCTCCCCTCATCCCACTGCCTTCTCCTGTTCCCTGTTTGCACCGTCTCACCACTGCTGTCATGTGGCAGCCAGCGAAGGAGGCAGTGACATTTATCAAGTGGCCCCTGCAGACAGAGGACCGCATTTTATCCAGGGGAGAGTTACGAAGAGAGTGGAAGACATGATCCCTGGGGTGAAAAATGTTTATGGTCCATTCTTTCTTGATAGAAAATGAAACTTACACTCAGGAGTTGATTTTAACATCAAGTAGCAACAAGACTGACTTCTTTCCCTATGACAATGTGCATAGCCTCTGGTAGCAAATAACACAAACATTCAGACATAAAGTAAACGTTGAGAACAATTTACTGAGGATTGCTAAGTACGACTATTGCATATAAAGAATCAATTAAATAGCATCCACCAATATAAGCCAGAAAATACGATGGTATTGCCAGATCTGATTTTGTTGTTCTCTCAACTCTATTTCAAACAAGATTCTGGTCCCATTATGACACTATCTTACTGTATCATGGCAATTAATGAATCCCTGAGAATTTCCTTAAAATGGACGACTATCATCTGTCTGCCTGCAGTGTAACCATTTTCATGCATTCTGATTTGTTTTTAGTGCTATTGACAATTGTGGTTTGTCCTCTAGGGAGATTGCATTGTGCTGATGTTTGGGTGGGCGGCTTTCCTGCCTCTGGCAGGAGACCACAGAAAGTCTCCTTTATTTTACGTGCATTTGCATCGCCGACTGTATGCTAGGCTGAAGTGAAAGACCAGATTTGATGGAGGTAGCAAGTCTAAAAGGAAACAAGAGGAGTGATCTCACCAGGCTATCTGTAATCACTACCACACCTGAGAAACCAGACTGCGTTTTTCCAAGCAGCATTAAACTCTTGACAGCTGTAAAAGTCACACACATTTATTCTTACCTCACATCAAGATTTAGTGGACAGGTTTACTTCAACCATCATGTCAAGCTGGCAAAAATAAGAGACGGGAAAAGAGGAAAACATATTTTTCACTTTTATAGCTCTGTAGTAAATGGCTTAAAATTGCATGTACCCACTTTTTTTTTACATGGCTCATGAAAAAGGCAGTGCCCCAAGTTATCCTAATGTTGTCATGGCGATTCCATGGTTGGTTTTCTTCACCAGGTGGCCACAGTTCTACCCGCACGTACCTTTGAGGCCTCCTGGGACCGCTGTTCTAGGAGCTACAGGTATCAAGGGACCTGGGCTCACACATGTCTACACTGGCAATGTTGTCAGTCACTCTACGGCGGGCTTTTCATACCAGAAAGTTGAACTCCAGAGTCGATGAACTCACGGCGTTAGCAAGAGGAAAGGGACCTGAGCAGATTCAAGGTGTAGGAGGACGTGGAGGGAGAAGGAGGGGAAAGAACAAAATCTAGACAGAAAAAAATCTAGACAGAAATTCTGAAGAAGGCAGCTGAAGTAGGATCTAAAAAAAGTCTATGAAAAGGTCTTTTCTTTTCCTGATTAGGTCTTGATCAAATTTACACCTTATGATTTTGAGTAAAGGACATGTTGCACATTTCACTTGCCATGGCATTGGCTCTTTGTGACATCCAGCAGCCTTGTTGGCCACCATCGTCTCTTGGGGAAGCCACGTGACCGCTGTGGGCTCTGGAGAGGAGCCGAGCGCAGCCTCTCCTTTGGTGCAGACATTGCGGGTGGCTCCCGGAAGTGCCATGCAGGGCTCAGGACCCTTCTCCTTGGGGACTGTCCGAGCAGCTGAGCACGGCTACTTGCTTTCAAAAATCTTCTTTAAGGAAACTCCTCTACTATTCCTATTCTCATAACAAATCCAGGAGATTTTTATTTGCCCTTCTAGCAACTGCGACTTTTCACTTAACGTTGAATCAGATGGGATGCTATTGGTATTTTAGAATTATAAGATTTTAATGGCCATAGTGTAAATTTAAAAAGTAACATGATGAGCTAATCACTCCAAGAGAAAATGAGAAGAACATTTATTTTCTAGAAGCCTAGCCAAAAAAGGAATGGAAGAATATAAAGCCCAAGTGACATTCTGACGCACTTTGCCCCTGACACCCCACATGGCTGTCACGGCGGGTGACATCTGAGGGACTCTTGAATCCCTCAGTCTTCCAACCCGACTCCGAACAGTTCAGCATAAACCACCCTTGGCCACAGGACCCCGGGGGAAAAGAAACCCTTTCATTTCATAGGTTTCTATAAACAAGTTGCTTACAAAAAGGCAAAAAAAAAAAAAAAAAAAAAAAAAAGAAAAGAAAGAAAGAAAAAAGAGCTGTACTCCTGGCGGGAGTACCTGTGGCAGTTGGGAGAACCAAGTGAAGCCGAATTTAATGTTCCCATTAAAGTGTTTGAAATTTTTATTCATGGAAGAAAAATGCCTCTGCTGAAAAATAGTTTGAGGCGATAAACAACAATATGGAGAAAACTGTGAATTTCAAGCAGTTTCCACAGGCAAATTTGGCAACATCTTGAAAAATCCCCTGAGAGTTCAATTTGAAATTTGTAAAAGAAAACCGGGTTTCAAGGCCCTGAAGTCAGCCGGTGGGGAAAGTTGGTCTTAAGGGAGGAGATGTAAGCCTGGCATAAGGGCCATCCTGTGGCGGGACCGGAAACCTCTCAGGTGACAGGTGTGACAGGTGACAGGTGAGAGAGTCTTGTTGAAAGAGCCTAGAGACCACACAGAAAGCCCGGGTGGCTGGGGGGTGACTGGGGACAGCCGGACTCGGACTTGGGGAGTGAGCGTGGGAAGAGCTGGGGGAGGGCAGAGCCCAGGGGAGCAGAGGATGACAAGCTGGGGACAGCAAGGTGGACTCTCAGACTGTGCGCCTCAGCGACCGTGAGGGACCGGGCAGGAGCAGAGCTAGCTAGAATCGTGTCGGCAGCGTGGGAGAAAGAAACAGGGAAACAGACATCTTGCACTGACGGAAGAGAGAAGGCTCCGAGCCAAAGGGCGTTTTGCAGAGGCAGGTGCGCGAAGGCCGGTTTCACAGCACACGTGAGGAGCTGTGCAGCGCGGCCACGAGGGCCGGCGTCCTCAGCGAGTCAGTGGTGCGAACCCAGCAAAATGGGACATGGGTTCTCTGCTTTCGCTTGTCCCTGGAGAAGTATCTGGAGGTGGGGCCGGGCCTGCCAGAGATACCCAACGGTGACCCCACCTAGCTGGAAAAGATGTAAAAACAACAAACACAATTTATTACATTTGAATGGAAGTGGTGAACCTGGGAGTTCACAGTTCTCTAATAATTAGGAAGAAGTAACTGTCTTGCAAAAGTAACTGCAAAGTTGGGAGTTTTAGAATAGAAATATGGATTCAAACCGTGGCAAGGGAAGATGAGGTTAGCAACTTTCGGTAGCATTTTATTTAGAGGATAGGACAAGGTTGCAGCTAATATAGGCAATAGCCAGAAAAAAAATCAGCCCAATAAATCATCTGAATTTAATTGACAGCTTGGAAATTTTCAGTGGTAGGGAATAAATGGCATTGTTTGTAATAGAAAGGGGACCGTATACGGTCTAGGTGGTGAGGAAGGCTGTCTTTGAGTAAACTATCCCGAATCAGGGCTTGCAGAGTCCAAGGAGACGATCTGTCTCCAGTTTCGATGGGTTTACAAGAGCCGTCTGTCTCTCTGGGGATATCTTTGGCGGCAGGTTTCAAAAGCGTATCGGAAATAGTGGAAATGAGCAGCTCAGAGACACAGGGACTACTAATGATGGTATTTTTAAAGAAAGAAAGGGAAAATATTAAAAACTGCTACCCCCACTGTTGAAACAGTTTTCTGAAAGACCATGGACTCCCGAAGGCTGAGTTCAAGAGCCCATTCCCGGGTCACCTTCTCACCGACTCGTGACAGCCGTCCAGTGTCGATGGCTGTTTAACGTAGGCATCTGCCGCATTCTGCCTCGACCCGCCTCCCACGCTCCCGGGTGACTGGTTTCCTTTGAAGGTGTCCTTTCTTTCACCTGTGCCCCTGCACCTCTCCGGAGAGCGGCAGCCCGGTTCTGACGTCCGTGCTGAGATCTGACCCAAGTCTTCAGTCGATCGACAGGAGAGTGGACGGCAAGGGGCCCGTTCGGGGAGGCTGGGATCCGCCGGGGCGGCTGGGGGGCCTCGGGTGAGGAGTGTGGGAAAGCCTGGCAGTGGAGTTTTAAGAGGTCACGATGTGGAGAGAGGCGTTTCAGAGAGTGAATCGGGAAAGATTTATCATCCTCAGCCACTCACTCTTCCTCGGTGGGCTGCCGACCCCCCTGGGTCTGAGTTCCCCCCCTCCTAGGGTGGGCACCGGGTTTGCCTGGGAGCATTGCTGGGAAGACTACTCAGCACGTGGCAGATGTGTGGTGGCTGGAGTTTGGTGTCTGGTGTTCGAGTCCCGTTTACCAGCTGTGTGACCTTGGGGAAGACAGCCAACCTCTCTGAGCTGTTTCCTCACCTGCAGAGCGGAAGAGTCAGGACGCAAACACCGCCGGTTGCTCAGGAGACTAGATGGAACGTTGCCCACAGAGTGCTTCGCCAAGCGCCGCGTGCAAAGTAAGCACTGGGCAATGCCGTTGTGATTAACAAGTGGTAGTAATTACTCTCATTTGCCTACTTCCAACATTGCTTATGACTCTGACCTTTCCCGGGGTTAAAGAATGCCTTTTAGTAAGTGCAAAGTTCTGGAACTGTTTGTTTCAGAATTTTTTTTTTTTTTTGGTCCCCTTGAGCAAAACATGGCTGCAGCAGAATTTTTGAGTTACACCAATACTTCAGCCTAAAAAGGCAATTTATAGAGCACACCGCTAAAACTCTTTTTAGTGAAAGATCTTGCAAGTAAGTCCAAATGTATTGTGAGTCTGAGAACTGAGTTATGTTGAAAGCCCTGTGCTGCTTTCAATTTTATTCTCAAGAGAACGGGCTTTGTGAGGCCCAGAGCTCCACAGGATTCAGACTCGGGCGGAGCAGGCGCCAGACCCCCCTGAGCAGACAGACCAGCCCCTCCGCCTCCCACACAGGCGAATTGCCGCTGAGGGCCACAAAACCACGGGACCCGGAACAGTAGCCAGAGCCCACCGTGAGCCCGAAACATCCCGCACTCGCTCTGGCCATGTGGTTCTACCCCGTACCCTGGTGCCATTCTTTTCTGGAGTCATTTTCCCAGTGGATGTGACTTTGCAGCTGCTGACGGCTGTGGCTTCCGTGGTCTGACTTTCGTCTTGTTGCGATAGTTTCACTTAGGTGCTCAGCCACGGGTGCTTGGGAGCAGGCCTCGCGTTTGCGCGCCTGTGTCTCTCCCAGGCCGCCAAAGGGCTCTGAGACCAGGGCCTGGGGCGTTAAGGTGGCTGTTAGATAACAGGGGGCGGTATGTGGTCCAGGACCTGAGACTGTGTCCTTTCGCTCATCGCCAGACACCTGCAGAGCATCTTCCATGCGTCAGGTGTCCAGCTGTGCTGGGGACACAGTGGCAATAAGCCCCCTGCCCTCTGGTGGCTCACATTCTCCTGGTGGGGGGCAGGTAAACACGGAGCCTTGCAGGGGCAGGGGCGGTTAGGGCCTGGTGCCATGGGCCATGGACCAGCCTTTCTGTGGAGTGGAAGCTCAGAGAAGGCTTTGGAGAGCTGAGGTGAGTTCGGGCTGGGGGCAATGGTGGGACAGGAGAGTGGGGAGGGAATTCCTGGCAGGGGACAGGGTGTGCTCCAAGGCCTGCAGGTGACAGGGAACGCGGCGTGTTTGGTGGAACTGTACAACGTCCCTGGCGTGTCTGCCGCGTGGATTCCAGGGAGGCGGCGGGGTGGTGGCCAGACACAAGCCTGGAAAGGGAAGTATCTCATCATAAGAGCTTTGGGCGCCAGGTGAGAGAGTTTCATCCCGCAGGGGGGTGGGGACGTGTTGAAGGGTTTTAATCAGGGATAACATGACCAGACATTTGCAGGGCCCCCTTCCAGAATTCACTCAAGAAACCAAATTACAGATCCGAAGATTGCTTGACGAGCAGACACTTAGAGCAGAAGAGCTGAGTATCGGAAGCGGTGCTGCGGCCGAGTGGGGCAGCTGGGCGACGTGAACCCCTGTCGCTCTGTCCAGGGGATTGGTCCCGGGTGGGACAGCCTTCCCAGCCCCTGAGAGTGGCCCGCTCTCTGCACAGTCACCACCCCGAGATCGTCACTGCTGCACGCCCAAGGTGAGTGCTGATCTCCCAGGGTTTCTCTGGAGCTCGCTGTGTTCCCGATGAACAATGGGGCTCCATTCCTTAGCCATGCGCTCAGACTCCATTGCTTGGGGTAGATTGCCGTGGGAACGATGGCCACAGAGAAGGGGGCCCTGTCATCATCTCATCATGGGGATGGCCCGTTACTGGCCAGCGGATCCCGGCGCACTGCGTGCCCGCACCCCTCTCCATGGATTAGCGGCTACAACAGCGGCCACGGAGATGCCCGATTCGGAGATGACCAGAAGCAGCAAGATTGGATTTCTTCTCTCCATTGCCTATTTGACCTGGGCGAGTGATGTCACTTATCAGCGCTTCGGTTTCCTTGCATAAAGAGGAATTGATGGGGCTGTCCTCCTGGGGCTGCTGAGAAGGCTGGATGGCTTAACGTCTCTGAAAATATATCATACACTGTTGCTTTATTAATAGAACAAAAATGAAGCATGTATTAGAATGCTTAGGTTTTTACCAAAAATTTCACCTGCACTTTTCCAATGTAATCCTCAAAATCATCGTTTTTTTTTTTGTAGGAAGCTGAGCCTCCGGAAGACGAATTGCCTTGCTCACGATCGAGGAGCCGTGAAGGTGGAGACAGGACGGATCGCCCGTTCTTCCGACCCCTGGTCCTGTGCGCTCGCTGCCCGGCCGCGCGGCTTCCTACCGCTCCGGAGGCTCGTTTCCCGGCTCCCGCTGCTGAATCAAGGACTCTGTGTACTTTTCTCCCTTGGAATTGGAAGTGCAGACACTTAATTATAACTCTCGGTTGCTTGAAATTGCAGGGCTATAGAGCGACTGGCACGTGTTTCTGGGGAAAATCACATTCTGAGTCCTGAAATAACCGTGTCCTTTTTCTCATATTCAAGACGAATGCAGGGGATCTGGGATGACTCGCAAAGCTTCGGAAAGGCTCTTTATGAAAAGAGGGGGCGGAGTATCCTACCGTGCTTCTCCATCCGATTGTCGAGGTTTTAACTGACGTCAGCCCCAGTCGCCGGGGAGAATGCAGAGGGCTTAGTTACGGCCTCGTGGCAGCAGTGAGAGGCTTGGCTCCCGAAGATGACCCCGAGTGAGAGGAGGCATCGCTTCCGCCTCAGGCACATCCCAGAATGACAGATGGCAACTTCAGAAATTCATCAGGAAACAGTTGTTTTTCAGAAAACAACATAAAGCTATGCTCCCACAGTTCCGGATGCCAGGATTCTGATGCCGAGTGTTGAAAGGGCTGCGCTCTCTTTGGAGGGTCCGTGGAGGGATCCGTCCTTGCTTCTGAATAGCTTCCGTTGGTGGCCGGTGACAGTAGGCGTTCTTGGGCTTGCAGCTGCTCCCCTTCCGCCCCTGCCTCCGTCCTCACCTGCCCTCCTCCTCTGCGCGTCCGTGTCTGACTCCCCCTCTCCTGTGTCTTACAATGACAGCACTCACTGGATTGAGGGCCCGCTCTAATCTACCTCCTCTCAACTACTTCTGTCCACAAAGACCCTATTTCCAAATGAGGTCACATTCTGTGGTCCCGGGTGGACGTGAATGTTTGGAGAACATCATCCAACCCATATAATCTCCATGCATGAAGCAGAGGAAAAAAATAAGGAAACACTTCAAGCAAGTGAAAAGCCTTGAAAATAAATCGTTTTAAAGGCTAATATCAACTCGGTCATTGAGTTTTCATCAATTCCTGGTGAGGCTAGCGCACCTGCTCCCACCCGACCAATGGCGGCAGGAAAGGGCGAGCCCTGAGGCCACCCGCCCCGCCGTCTGCACAGCCAGCCTCGTCACTGCAGACCGGCCACTCCCCGGAGCCGTTCAAGGACGGAAGCAGCAACGGAAGCTCATTAGCGACTCACCCCTACAGGAGCATCGGCACGAACCTCATCTGGTCAGGACACGTTACTTTTTTGAATGGACGTCCATCTGGGGAAGCTTGGCATCTTGCGTGTTCTCTGTGAATACTGGCCACGTCAAGATCAAAGCCTTTGTGTTGGGCTTCAGAAGATACCGCTGATTACCGTGGGTGGAGAAAGTCATTGCGTAGACCGAGGAAACAACGGGGAAAACACTAGTCGAGACCCAAAGGTGCGAGCAGGCCTGCTGAGTGCGCTGGGACGGCTGGGGAGGAGGGTGTGCAGAAGACAGGAGAGACAGGAGACGGCACCCCCTCTCCTGACTCCGGCGCCCTGCTGCTCTCCATGTCTTGGCTGGGGCACAACTTCCTGCGTGGACCTGGCTTGGGTGGTGGCCTTCTTTTTTCCCTCCCATGGCACCTGGTCTCTGTCTTCATTACATCACCATTTTAGTGCATCACAGATGCTCATTTATTCCGTTGTTTCATCCAGCAGACTGAGTTTTCAGAGGGAAGGTTCTGTGTCCTTTGTCCTGGTACCCCTGGTGCCAAACACCCATCTGAGCAGGGCTCACTGACAGTGGAATAATCAGACGGCTAGAGCAGGGCAAGCCCCCACACCGAGACTTAGAAACCCTTTGAGAATGTCCTGAACTTCTTCAGATGATTTCGGCATTTGACGTTTGAATCGAAGATACAATTTGTCTTTCCTGTCCCCTTCCTGATTGCCCTGGGGTCATGCGGGCATGGAGTTGCATCAGATAGGGCCGACGTGTATCTAGGTAAGCCTTGGGTTTTTTTATTTAATCCAGAAAAATCAGAGAGGCTTATAATTTTGAGGAAGGCAAGGACCAAGCATTGAGCCACCGAGATGGATTGCTGTTGGAAGTCCTGAACTCGGAATAGTTCGGTAGCCCAGAGCTGGTGAAGGTGGAGGTGGTGCGTGCGCAGACGGTGGGAGAGTGTGAGCTGAGCGCTGGCAGGGCAGGGAAGGAACCCCTGAGAGCAGCAGTTCAGCAGTAGACTGTATTGCAGTTGCCAACTTGTCATGTCCCCACCTGTAGGAGGGTTTCACATCCCACCTGTGGCCACGTGACTGTCAGCACTGCAGTGCAGATGCCACCTTCCCTGTCTCTTTGCCAGGTTTGGCTGTGTTCTTCTTCTCTGGCAGATGGAATGTGAGTGGATATACCTTGTTTCTCCAAAAATAAGACCTACCCATAAAATAAGCCCTAGCAGGATTTCTAAGCATGTGCGCAATAGAGGCCATACTCCCAAAATAAGACCTAATGACGGGCGTGGCTACGCAGCTCGGCTGCACAACCCATGCATGTCGTCTTGGAGCCGGAAAGAAGACAAGCAGCCCTTCTCACCTGCCCCCTGAGAGCTCTTGTGCTCTATGTGAGAGATTGGGGCCAATGGTTCTAAAGGAAATAGAGTCACAAGAAATTCAGGATGGGATTTGGGGTTTGTAGAGTGATGATGATGTTCAAGAAGAAGACAACTTAACTATATTTGAATAAATGTATATGGTTGGTTGTACCGTACTTAAAAAAAAACAAAAAACACATCCCCTGAAAATAAGCCCTAGGGTGTCTTCTTGAGGAAAAGCAGATATAAGACCCTGTCTTATTTTTGGGGAAACACGGCAGCATATGCTAGGGCAGGGCAGAAACTTTAAGTTCAAGTGCTCCTACCTCTGCCAGTGGATGGGTGTGACCAACACACAGGCTGCCCCTGGAATGGTTACACACGTGGCACAGAGCTGCAGCTTGGAGCAGAGCTGCAGCAGGCCCACGGGTTACACGCACCCCGAATAAGATATCAAGCTTTGAGCAAGAAGTAAACCTTGCTGTAGTAAGAAACTAACAATTTGGGGTTGTTAGCACAGCAAAACTTACTAATACAGTTTTGGATCTGAGTAATTTCAAAAGATCCACTTTAAAAAGAGCTGTAATCAAAACAAAAACACCCATTGTATTCACAGAATGCTTTGTATTTTTCTAGTTTTTTTAAATGTGCTTTCCCGTTGCTGTTTCACTGCATGCTGGTTGTCATGTGGTTGGGATAAGTGTTACGGTCCCCATCTTGTAGATCTGGAGGTGGGTGTGGCTTACCCAGGTCTCCCAGACAGCACGTGGCACGGCTGGAATCCGAGCTCCGCGTTGCTCAGGCCACACCTCAGCCGCACAGCAGGGCTTCCACCTAACAAAGAGGGGGTGTGGCTCACTGAGCCGCTGGTGCCCAGAAGTCCTCCGGTTTGGGTTTCTCCCTTGGCCAGGGCTACAGGGGGCTTCACCTCAAGTGAGCTCCTGACTTGCAAGAAGGGAAGCTGAGTGCATAGAGTAATGGCCACAGGATGAGTCTCCATGTTCTTTACAAAAGGAGGAAAATAGATGGGCACCCTCTCCTACACACGGCACGCTGGAGGCGGCGGGAGGGCATCCTCAGACACACACGCTCTCTCACACACAGCGTCTTAGGAACTGCACGAGTCAGCATTGCTGGTTTCAAGTGTGTGCGTGGGGTGACATTAAAAATATTTGCCAATGAGAGCGACACAAACGCTGACCAACCGGAAGAATCTCTATGTCCTGGACCATCGTTGGAGGAGGGTCTTTCCACGCGAGGGTTTCTGGAAGGTGCCGGCTTTGTCAGCAGCAGGGCTGGGGTGTGCAGCATGGTCATTTGACTGGCAGTCAACCAACCTATATAGGACTCATTCAATGTTGTAACAGTTGGCACGACTGAATCAGGCTGTAATGATTACACGCCAGCCATATTCATTTACAAGAAGAAAAGTGACTTGTCGGGAGGCTATGTGGCGGTTCCCACGACAGCTCCAGGACAGCCTGGAGGGTCGGGTCTAGAAAGAGCTCGAGGCAGGTGTAGCACAGACGAGCTCCTATTACAGGCTGATCGGGGCTGGGCGCTCATATTTGGGGTGGCCGAACGGTCCATATCTGCCTTCCGTGACTGATGGCAAGCTCCGTGAGGGCAGGGCCCGGATGTCCCCTTCGTCCATCGCTCTGTTCCAAGACCCCAGCACACAAAATAAATTCTCCGCAAATGAACGAATCGGACGCCCTGCACTTTGCCCCATCCTCCCCTCACACAGGCCGGGAATGCGCGTTCCCAGGGCGATTCCTCCTGTTCCGCGGCGGGCACGGTGTGAGCATGGCAGGGCGTGAGTGACAGAGCGCCACACGGTGGTGGGTGGCTTCAGCGATGGACACTCGTCGTCTCATGGGTCTGGAGTCCAAGGTCAGGGTGTCGGCAGGCCTGGCTCCTGCCGAGGGCTGCGGGAGAGCGTCTGCCCCACCCTCTCCCCTGGCGCCTGGCGGTTGCTGTGGGTGTCGGTGCGTCACCCCGACCTCCGCCCTCACCGTAGCGCGGCATTTCCTCGTGTGCGTGCTTGTGTTCGAGTTTCCCCTTCTTGTAAGGACACCAGCCGTTCGGGATCAGGGCCCGCCCTAATGCCCTCGTTCCAGCTGATCACCCCAGTGAAGGGCCTGTCTCCAAATAAGGTCACTTCTGATGCACTCGGAGGGGGGTGGGGACCCAACATATCTTCTTTGAGGGGACACAATTCAACCTACAATAGGATTCGTGCTTGCCTATTTTGATTTCTTCTACAATTCTGTGAGTCCTGACAAAGGACATTAAATATATCACTGGGAAATCCAAATAAATTGATGAGATAAGGAAAGTCTAAAGACAGATTGATAAGAGGAAGCAATAACTCTGCTCCCGTCCCCACTCATAAGATCAACAAAGTGTCCCCGGCTTGGAATCTGCCTCGGTGGCACTGCAGTGCCTGGCAGGTCCCGCTGAGAGGCTGGTTCTGCCAGTTCCGGGCCGTTCACAGCAGCCGGTGACATTGGGCCCCACAAATGACCTGCTGGGCTACACCCGGCAATCCTCTAGAGGCAAATCTAGAAGGTCCATTCCTCCTTTGTATCTGGAAGAGAGAGTTCCGGAAGGAATGCAGAGCACCCATCCTATTTTTATTTAGAAAACAGAAAACAAACTATTTCGCTACACCTGCTAAGCTTTGCTCTCTCCTTAGCTTGGGCCAGATCCCCGGCCGCCTCGTGGAACCCCTGCTCTTTTCTCATAGACGGAGGCGTTAAGTTCAACCGTGTCCGGATCAATACTAATTTTATATTTAGGCTCGGGGTGGATTTGCTGCAAGGCAGGAAGGGCGAGCTGTTCTGTCTGCTGTTGGAATTGCCAGGGCATGTCCCACGTGGGCAGCCCGAGGGCCAAATGTTTCCCTGGACAGCCTCTTTGGGGCACTGAACTAATGCCGCTGTCAGCAAGAGAAAAGATGAAGGTTGCACCCGCGAACAGCGAGTCTTTCTTCGCCGATTTTTATTAGCTGTAAATTTGCTGTCCGATGCCCTGACATAAGCAGAGGGAGAAGCTAGAATAACTGGAGGTGACAAAGCTCCCAGGGAGGGGCCCGGCAGCGGGGCGCAGGGAATTGAGGCCTGGAAGGCAACACGCTGCAGTTAGGGGATGTATTTGTTACCCACTCACACTTCCGCCTGGCATTTCTGCAAAGTTCTGCCGTATAAATGACTTTGGGTTTTCTGATGGAGCTCTGAGATAACCGGTAACCATACCCCAAAATGGGATGAATTGATTTCTTTTTTTTCCTGGGCGTGTGGGTAGAAAATTGTATATATGTATTTTTTTCTTTACTACTGGCCCTGGCGAGCTCAGATCCTGGGTGACAACCACCAGCTGGGTCCTGGAGACCGGGCAGGTCCTCCCTTGCCAGGAGGGCGGGGTGGGCGGTCCCAGAATTCAGCCCTTAGCGGAGACTTTCATTCTATCGGGTAGGGGTCAATTTGAAAAAAAAGTTGCAGTCAAGTTGAACCTCATGAAAATGCCTTTTTGTTTGTCAAAACAATTGATTGTCAGTAATTTCACATCTCGAGGGCCAATCAAGTTGCCATGTAAAATTAACCATGACACCAGGTGCCCCTGCTGGGGGCAACCGCAGCCGCCCTCCCTCCCAGGCCCCAGGAGCAGCTGCTCAGCCCGTCTTCATAGCAAAACGTACTGGCCGGTGTTCAAACTGCTAACCCCCACGAGAAGACCCCTGTGAATAGAGATTCCGAGACTTCAAGAATGCATCACATTTCATTGTTTTTCCCATTCACTTCCAGTCATTTCATCTTTTCCCACATCCCCATTTATAATGAAGGTATCTAAAAGTAAAATCATCACAGAAGGGTTAGTCCTGAGCACCAAGGCATGCATGGCTATCTTAATTTTCTGCATATTAGGGTCAGGAGCATGGACTCTGGAGCCAGAGAGCCTGGATTTGAATCCTAGGTTTTCCGCCGACTACCTGTGTGACTTTGGATGGGTTTTTTTATCTTCTTGTTCTCTCTACTTCCTCAGCTGTGAACTTCACTCATGATCTGGCTTGGAAGGTACGTTGAAGAAAGGGTCTTTGTGGGTTGACATCTCGTCCATTCCTGTGCCTGTTGCCAAACGTGACTTCCTAGAAGAACGTGAGGATTTTATTAACTTTAAACATGCTGAGCGTCTACCCTGTGCCAGGGCACGAATTTTCTGTGTCAGTCCTGTCTACCATTTGCCATCTCTACTCCCAACTCACAGCGGTAAACGCTTTGCCCGAGTGTCCAGTGGGTACACGAAGGCTCAGAGGCCTGGATCCCGGAGCTAGAGTTCCGGATCCGGTGCCTTTCCCGCCACACCCCGAGGCATCTCTGTGAACGGCAGGCGCGCACTGCGCTTGGCCCTGCCCTTGCTGCCGTGGCCCAGAGCAGCGGCCAGAGCCTGCGTGCTGGGCTGGAGACCCCTCTGGGCATGTGGTTTGGGGCAGCCTTTCTGTCTTTCCGAGCCTCGTTCCCATGCGGCTCAGGAAATCTACAACTTTGCTCTAAAACCGCACATTTGCAGAGAGTGGTGGTGCGGGACACTTGGTACCAAACTTCGTAGCAGTGAGTGCTTCCCGAGGGCTGTTGCCGGCATTCCTCCGTGAGCCTGTTGAGAATTCTTTGCTCTCTTCTTCAGCGTCTTTTGGCATCTCCCCTGCCCCCACCACGCACTGACACTGCGGCGAGCTTTAAGGCATTGTGAATAAGGCCTTTGTGTGTGAAATTAAATGTCAGCCTGCTTGAGCTGCCTCCAAATTTCCCTGGGAAGCCTATGCTGGCATTTAATTTCTGATTAATAGTACACTCTGAAACTTCTGGAGCCCAATATGCTTTTGTTGAAAGCTTCTCTTTCTTTTTTTTTTTTTTCCTTTTAAAAAGAATGTGGGAAGTTCACACTAGAGAACTTATTATGCAAGCTCGGTTCTGTTCGCCCTTGAAGACTCCGGAGGATGCTGCATGAAAGAGGGACATACTCTCACGTCTGAACTGGGCCGGGTCCACCGATGCAAGCCGGTGTCACTTGTAACCGTGTTCAAGACACTCCCCCCTCCCTCCGTCTACACACTGGCAAGGGCAGTGGGGTTTCCTCGCTTGAAGCTCTGGAAAGCCTTGAGCCTGTTCCGAGGCTTGCGGTGTTTGTCCTCTCGTGGATGTGCTGGGAGAACGCCCGTGTTCCAAAACTTTTGGTTTCTGACTGATGGTCGATTCGGAGCGGAGGATGCCTGTGATCCCAGAGAGTTAATGGGCTTTCAAAACCTAATTTCAGGGGAAAGATCTAAGGAGAATTAATAGTAAGAAAAATGTATAAGGGATCACATTAATCAGTTTGCAATCACTCAAACTTCAAAAAAATTTTCCTTTGAAAACAACTAATTTGCACAGCCTTTCAGCCTGTAATGACTCACTATAAATTATCAGCAGAAGTTTTATGTCAGAAGTCATATGCTTTAAAGATAAGCTTTAAATTTTAACCTCTGCTTAGCTGGCTTTAGTGCATGGAAACTGACCAGATCTGCCATGAACCCCTACTCCAACCCTTGGAAGAAATTGTTTCAAACCAGGATTTCCCACATGACTTGCTTCAGGGAGACTTGGATACTTCTCATTGAACCGAAGGGTCATGAAGATCACCTACCTGAACCTTGTCCCAGCTCAGCCTGAGCTGCAAGCAGACCTGTCACAGGGGCACTGAGCACAGAGGTGTGGTCCAGCCAGGAGTTAGGAAGTGCCACATGACCTTGGGCCATGGACGCCAAGATGCGGGAGCTATTGATAGCATTCCGGGCATGCCTTCGGTCTGCTGTCAGAACTGGGTTTGGGGAAGGGGTTTTAATATACAGACCATTTGCTCTCATTTAATTCTTCTTTTTACATAAAATTTACATAAAGTACTCTTAAAAGTCTATTGGAGAAATTTGGCTTCCCCCAAATGATACAAGACTCTTAGCAGGATCGTCACTCTACATCTTAAAGAGCTGACCCAATTAAATTACAGCTTCATTAAACAGCAATGACAACAGCCTCTACAACAGACAGCCAGCACAAGTCTTTGGTGGCGTATTTAATCTTTGCAAAGTAGGGGAAATGCCTGAAAATCATGACATACAAAGGCACGGCCTGGTTGACCACAGTTAACTCTACCAGTTTGGAGCAAGTGGGAAAGTGTGGATCATGTGTTGCTGGAATGTACTCTGCTGCAGGCCCTTCCGAGGGGGGCTCTGGCCTCTGGGAACAAAGAACAGCAGCTGCTCCCACCTCTCCCTCCCCTTCTCCGTTTACTCATGCTTTTCTCCCTCCCTTTCTTTCTTCACACAATTTATTGCAAATACATTAACAAAGCACTTCATATGAGGGCAACTCACATGTATATAGGGCGTCTCCCGTGGCTGTCAAGTTGGAATCGGTTATCAAAGAAAAGGTACATACACGCCCTTCCCTGCGTGGTTCGCTCTGCCTAGCTCACCTGCTCAGTCCCGGGCAGGTGGCGGGACCCCCGTCTCAGCTGGCTGGAGTCTGGGGAGAGAGCCTGTGGTTGTTGAAAGCCATAGTCTGTTGAGGATAAACTCTGCACAGTGTTATGGATTTGTACCTTTTCTTCTTGGTTTACAGTTGAGAAAAATGAGGCCCAGGGTTGTTGCTAAGTGGTCCCATCAGATCACGAGCGAGCAGGTAGGAAGCAGTGAAGCCAGGACGGGAGCCTCTGTTTCCTGCCCCCTTGCTGACTCCTGTCCCCAGCTGCGAATGCTGACGCCATGCCGAGTAGAGCTCCCTGCAAAGCTCTCTCCTTCCTGCATTTCCTTACAGCTCAGATTTCTACAGATTCAAGATGTTCTTTGAAAAGAGAACTTTCTTGAAGTCAGCAAGTATTCCAGTAATGCCCAAAGCAAACAACCTTTTTTTTTTTGAATTTTGGCTTCCGCTTACTTCTGACTCATGTCCCTTGATAGCTGAATTCTTCTTTACCAAGAACTTTAATGATTTTCATCACTGGTTCTTCCACTGTTCCTTGGCCTGATTTGTTCTGTTTTCTTAGCTGCTTGGCCACAGCAGGCAGCCTGGGAGCTGGGGGCCGGCTCCTCGCTCCACTCTCCTCTGAGCCAGAGCCGGGGGCGGCCCAGGGACCTCATGACTTAAGACCATTTTCTTGGATGTTAACCTTTTGTAGAACTTGTAGCAATTTAGAATTTCTGAGTAAATAATTCAAAACGATCTTCCCTTCGTGACGTTCAAGAGCTGGTCTTGGCGGCAGCTGCACTGCCAGCATGGCAGCTTTGGGGAGACGGAGCTGTAGACAGGGGAGGCTTGTCCCGGGGGTCTTCTGCCTCCCAAGTAGAAGAAACTAGGGGAGGGGGAGGAGAGAGGTAATAAAAACACACAGATCTCTTATAGATGCAGTTAATGTTCCGAGCTTCTCCCATGATCAACAGAGAAGCCCTCTCGTGTGCCTATGTGGGACAGCTAATAATCAGCGTGGCAGAGGCGCTGAGCACGCGGACTGGACCACGCCAGGAGACAGTGCTGTTGAGAAGGGTTCTGCAGGTGTCTGTATCCCCTACCCCCAATTTACCCCTTTGGGTTTTGAATCACGGGAAGGTCCAGGAGGTTCCAGAAGAGGGGCTACAGCCTGGGACAGTGGCTATAGAGTAACCAGAAAGGACACAGAGCCATACGTCCCTTAACGATGGAGATACATTCTGAGAACTCGCCATAAGGTGATTTCATCCTTGCGTGCACGTCCTAGAGTGCTGGCACGGGAACCCAGATGGCGGGCCTCCTACCCGCCGGGGCATATGGTCCGGCCCATTGCTCCGAGGCTACCAGCCCGGACAGCAGGTGATACTGCCGAACACCGTAGGCAGTTGTAGCTCAGTGGTAATTGTGCATCTAAACATCCCTAAATGTAGAAAAGAAACAGTAAAAATGCAGTATAAAAGAGTAAAAAGAAAACAATGGCACTTCTCTCCAGGGCGCTCACCGTGAGCGGGGCTTGCAGGACTAGAAGCTGCCCGGGGGAGTCAGCGGGTGAGGGGTGAGTGGGAGGGACGCCCAGGGCATCGCCGTGCGCTGGCGTACACTCTACGCACGGTACCCTGAAGCCATGCTACATCGATGAAAAATTTTCTTTCTTTCATAATAAATTAAACCTTCACTTACTGTAACTCTTTCACTTTATACACTTTTTAATTTTTTAACTTTTTGAGTCTTTTGTGATAATGCAAACACATTGTACAGCTGTGTATAAGAAAACAAATATATTTTCCTTCATTATATTCATATTCTTTAAGCTTTTTTCTATTTTTAAAATTTCTGATTTTTTTTTCCCTTTTAAGCTTTTTAGTTAAAAATGAAGACACGAACTACACACGCATTCGCCTCAGCCTACGCAGGGCCGGGATCGCTAATATCTCTGTCTCCCACCTCCACGTCTTGTCCCACAGGAAGGTCTTCAGGGACGGTAGCGCGCGTGGGGCTGCCGTCTCCTATGACGGCGATGTCTTCTTCTGGAATATCCCCCGAGGGCCCTGCCTGAAGCTGTTTTACAGTTAACATTTTTTTTTTTTTTAGGAGCAGAAAAAGTACACTCTAAAATGATAAAAAAAAAAAATGCCTGAAGATGCAAATGCTTTAAAAAAAAAAGTAAGAGAGACAATAATATTTTTGTAAAATTTTTTTTAAATTTAAAACAAATAAAATGATAAAAAAATATAGCTCAGTCAATATATAAGCCAGTAATATAGTCATTTTTATTATCAAGTATTATGCACCGTATGCAATTGTATGTGATACAGTTCCATAAACCCGGCAGCGTTTTGCCTGGTGCTATGATGTCACAGCCACTATGTCACTAGACAGGAGGACATTTTTCAGTCCCATCATAACCTACGGGGCCACCATGGTGGTCCGTCATTGACCTAAACATTATTATGTGGCTCGTGACTGTTCATTTTTAACAGTCAGTTCAGTCGTGTTCACTGGGGTGCTGGGACCAGCTCCTACTGGCTCTTGAGAACGATCTTTAAATTTTCAGGAATTTGGCAAGCTGGCTATTAAATACAGCAGATAGCAAACGGCTGTCTTCCTCAAGCTTTTTCCTTCATTGACTCCTCGGCCATCAGATTTCACTGAATCTTCTAACTCCCTGACGGCTCTGTCTCCACCCGTAACTTTCGTCCTTACGGCTGGGCTTTCTTCATGCTTCTGTTCGTGGCCTTTGGCTCTATCGCAGCCCACTCCCCTGAGCTCCAGAGTCCTATGTATGGAAAAGTCCCTGGCGGACAGTACAGCTTCCCATCTGCAATATTTAATCTATTCTATCTCTCCCTTCCCAAAGTATAACCTTTGCTTTTGATTTGCTTCTAATTATTAATGGAAGACAACATTTCCCTAGTCACTCAGTTATAAAAGCCTTGAGTCATCTGAAACTCCTCATCACATAGTTTTTCTCTTATGTCCCTTACGGATTACAGGCTTTCAGGGAAGGTCACTATTAATTGCACCCTTGACACCCTATATAATTGCACCCTATATAATTGCATCCTATACAATGCTTTGCTTAAAAATATTTAATATATTTTGTTAAGTTTAAGGTGTAGAATTCATTCTGAAAGTGATGGTATTTTAAGATGTCTTATGACGTGGGGCAGGCTAGCATCCTTCCTGCTTATTTCAATAAGCAAGGTGTTGTTAGAAGAGAGGGTTCTCAACTGGAGCCTAAACTGGGATTCAAATATGAACAGCAGCCACTAGAAGGTGATTTGAAAGGTGGGGGCTGTTAGTTTGTCCAGTGGACACAGAAAGAGTATTTGTGTGGGGCAGGTGCGGAGAGACCGCCTCTGAATGCCTCCTCTTGCCAGGTTGAAACGGGCTCCCAATGACCTTTGATGATTTTCCTGCTTATATCAAGGTCCACAGGAGGGCAGGAAATGAGGAGCATTTACCCAGAGCCAGTGCCAGAATTCGGAGTCACGACTGTACCTTGGAGACGTTTCCACGACATCGTTCAGTCCCCAGGGCCGAGCATCCTGTGGAGATGCAGGAATCAACGAGACCGTTTTAGAAGAGATGGGATTTTTCCTTTATCCTGCCCCCTTTTCTTTCTCACCTAGTTGTCGGGTGTCCACGTGTATCTGAATTTGTTTTTTAAAACTTTTTAATTGACAAGTAATAATTGTATATGTTTATAGGGTAAACATCACACTAAATGATGTTTTGATACAGTGATACATTGTATAATGATTCCATCAAGCTAACTCACATGCTCACCACCTCACCTGCTTACCATTTTTTTGAGCTGAGAACATTTAAAACCTACTCTTTTAGCCATTTTGAAATATACAATATGTTATCGTTGACTACGGTAACCATGTTGTGTGATAAATCAGTAAAACTTAATTTTTCCTGTTTAACTGGAACTTTGTGCTCTATGTTTTGAAGATGAGGTTATGTGGATATTTATGAATGTATGAGTTTATTCCAAAAGAAGAAGCATAATGTGGTGGCTATTTGAATGAGTGAACATGAATAGAGGAGAAAGAAGAAAACTATGAGATTTCATTTGCGAATACAGAAAAATGCACTTTCTGGAAAGATGAAAACAAACTCCAGCTTCAATGTATTTCAGTTGGGGCTTTTGTAGAATGTGAGTTTAGCATCTGTGCGACCTACATTGCAGTGAGCTTTGGGTAAATGAACACATCTTCAAAAAATGTCCATTTTATGTCTTTAATATGATCACACTATAATTTTACCACATGGCTGGATATTTGCAATTTCAATTATACCCACCATTTACCAATTGAGCAGTTCCTATTTGCTGGGCACCCTTATGTCATTAATAGAATCTATAATTCGTACAATGTTTTATGTAACTTTACTCTGTCCTTCCGAGAACCTCATGACTTGTGTTGCATCTTGATTTACAGCTGAGCTCTTAGAGCCTGAGAACAAGTGAGCCACGAAGACCTTGGCCATGGGGTCACGCAGGGGATAGCTGGGATCTTGAGCCCACGGCCAGCTGGTGTGAGGCCCCTGCTCTTGGCCGGGTCTTCTACGGCGTCCGACGCCCAGCTGTGGTGTGGAGTCTTTCTCAGAGGCTTTGCCTTAACGCACTCAGGGGGGTCTGAGACAAACAGGTTGGAACTCTGCTAGGAACAGGGCCAGCACATATTTTCTGTCTGTGTTCTTAGGAACTTACCAACTTTTTTTTTTTCCCAAACAGTTTTCATACATTCCACAAAATAAATTGGATGTTGTGATTTCTATTTAAAACATCCTCAAAAAACTGGCAATGGCCATTTTGAAAGAGGCATTTAGGGTCTGGGGTTTTGTCTGGAGAATGAGATATTAAACACCCAGGCATGCCCTCAACAAGCTTGTATTGGAGGCTGGGTTTGTGATCCACAAAAGCTCCCCCTTCGATTTCAAAACAAAACGCAGTTCTCACCCAATCTCTTTGCGTAACACATCCCATTTGTCAACTTCTGACATCCTCCGAGGAAGCTGAGCTGGCTTCTCTCTTTCATGTCTTGCTTTCCGGCCGGGGGAGGAGGGAGCTGAGCAGCCCCCACATGATCAAGGGCCCACAGCAGGCACCCGGGAGGGAGAGCAGGGACCAGGTGGACCAGGCTGGCACAGCAACCTGGACCACCCGGCTGCCTGTTTAGAGCTGGGATAAAACAACCCGAACCGCTCCCATGAGTTCAGTTGTATCTAGCAGCCCTGGATTGAGTAGCTTTCACCACTTCAGTCATTGCTCTGAACACAGAGTGGTCACTGGGCAGCTCAGGCCTTTCTCCCCAGCCAGTTTCTCCCTGCTCTGTGGGCTTAAGGGGGGGTGGGGTGGGGGGGTGGGGGTGGGGACACACCACCTACAGCCCTGGGCAGAGCCTTGTTTAGAGGTGTAAAGACAGACACTAATTAAAAATAAGAGGCTTAATTCTCCCTGTTGAAGATAAGGGAAGAGATTTCCCTCCCTTCCTTTTTCTTAGCTTATTTATGTTAGAAAACAGGCAATTCTAAGTACTTTCTCCTCTCTTTGAAATGTATATAAATCCTTTTGAAGACTAGATAGGGCTTTTGTCAGCTTTATGGCCCAGGAATGTCGTTCTCTCTTTGTGAATGTAAACATCAAGGGAGATAGCGCCCCTCTCCAGGTTTCTGGCCAGCCTGGGAGCCTGACTTCAGAGGCACTTGGCTCCAAGCTGCAACACTACCCCCTGTCATAGCTGTATGTCAGGTTTGTTTCTCCTCTGCATAAAACCAATTAGCCAGCACAGATGGCCACCCCACTCACCAGGTGAAGTTAGCGTGAGCTGCGCGTGACACGTGATGCTGTTTGTCTGGATCACACGCACGGAATGGGCCGTGTCTGCCTGGCCGCACCAAAGGGCGAGATTCGTTCTGCGTTTGAGGTCGGTCCCTTAGGGGTTCCCTGTGAAGCGAGTCACTCTCTGGTTCAACGCGTACTCAGTAATGACAGTGTTTTCTTTCTTCACTACATTGGGATGGAGGATTTCTGGGTTGGGAAAGGATTTTGTTTTTGATTATATTTTCCCGACAAGGGGTGGGGTGGGGAGAGGGAGGGGAGGCCGGGGTGCTACCGGCAGAGAGCGGGCCAGCTCCTGCGGGGTCTAGAAGGCCCTTGCTCTGGTGGTCTCTGAGCCCCCTTCTCCCAGCCCGCTCTGGCGTCAGCCCGCCCCCTCTCTCCCCTCCCTGCGCGGCGCCGGGTGGGGTGAGCTGGCGGCCCCCACCACACTCCAGGAACCTCCTGTCCGGGACGCTCTTTGGGAAAGACGGTCTTGGCCTACAACTCCACATCTCCTAGCAGGGATCCTCTCCCGGCGGTTTCTTCGGTTAGCCTCCCCCATTTCCCAAGCTCCCGGGGCACAAAGGTAACATTTTAGGGCTGAATTTTGCCCCCCCCCTGCCCTGTCCCACCCCTCCACCAAATTCATATGAAGTCCTCACTCCTTTAACCTCAGAGCGTGACTGTATTTGGAGACAGGTGACTAAGGTAAATGGAGGCCATGAGAGTGGGTCCTCATCCAGGGGACTGGTGTCCTTATCAGAAGAGATTGGACACAGACACGCACAAGGGACGGTCACGTGAGGACGCGGGGAGAGGACGGACGTCTACGGCCAAGGACAGAGGCCGCAGGAGAAACCAGCCCGCCAGCCCCTTGATCTCAGATTTCCAGCCGCTGGCACTGTGGGGAAACACACTTTTGTTGTTAAGCCCCCAGGGGTAGAGCCCTGCTTGTCAAGGCAGCAGGCGCAGACCGATGCAGGGATCCAGGGCTTCTCTGAGCGATGTTCTCTGGCACTCTTATTATTTTACTTACGGGCACAGATACTTAGTCATAGGAGCTCTCAGAACGTCCAGTTTAAATAACACAGAAGTATCGTCGTGGTCATTTATTGTACATGTGTTTGCCTAAAAATCTTCTGATGATCTTCTTCTTTTTTTTTTTTTTCTTTTTCTGTTTAGCAGAGGCAGGTCCACGAATGTTTTACAAACACACACAAGTCTTCCTGCATCCTGCCCCATCACTGGCCCGCAGAAGCACAGGGCGTGGCTGCATCAGTGACCTGATGCAATGGGTCAGATTTCCAATACCCCTTTGCTTGTCCAGCGTATCTTTTTGAAACGGGACTGTCATCCATCAGAACGGATGCAGAGTTTATTCGACCCTGCTATTGGCCGTGATTCTGCTGGGCCAGAAACTAAGCCGTGGAAGATACCTCCCATTTTCTTTTTACCTGGAGTTTCTGTTGGCCACTGTCATGTTGATTTGGGGGACGATTCCACCCACTTGGTTAAAATAGCGGCATTCCCGTGTGGATGGGGGCGTTGCCTTACCTGGGCAAGAGAGCAAAGGCCCAGCTGCACCAGGTTGGAATACTTTTGTGGGTAAAGTTTGATTTGTGACTCAGACGAGTTCACTCCAGGCAGGAATAGCGAGTTTGATTAAACTTCCATTTGTGGGAGTCATTAGACGCCTGCCGCGCACGCTTGATTGCTTGTGTGCTTAAAGCTTGCATCTCATCAACCGTGCGTGGCGCCAGGACTTCTAAGTGGAAGGTAGCCTGTTGCTTCTGCCATGTAGCTTGAGTTTGTCAAACTCTCCTATTTTATGATGCTCTGAGACAACGGGGAACACGATTGGCTGTGGAACAGCAGCAATGATGACAACGTCATTAGAAACCAAGGCGATTATCCAGTCATCATTCGTAGAGCTAGCAGGAGCGATGGTGGCTATATAGCTCGTAATATTTGGATGGTATTTTATTAATTAGCATTTCCCCCCACTCCCTCCACTTGCTTGGTTGGGATGATGATTCCTGAGTTCTTAATGAACGTGAACACAGACAACAAAGGACTGCCTCAATATCCCCGTTACCATGCCAACTATCTTATATTCATTTTCTGATGACATTCTTGATTGATGCCTTGGGGAGCTTTGGTTACCACACAAGCTTAAGACAGTCTTTTTTTTTTTTTTCTTCCTAACTTGACAGCATCATTTTTCTTCTCTCCAAGGGAAATACAAATGCATCTTCGTGGTGGTATTATTTCAATCTGAGCTTGTAACTTTTATTATTAAACATTTATCAAAATTAAATAAATGATGTCATTAATTATTACACTGATAAAGATTTCTTTCCTGCCATCCAGACTCTCGCTCCAGGGAGCAATGGGAGCTGCAATTGCGCGCGTGATCCACTAGAGGGAGCGACTGAAGAGAGTATTTGCATTCGGCTTCATAAATGATTGAAGAAATAAATAACGGGGCTCTTGATGGGCCCGGGGGATAAATAATGACTGTTTGCCTTTCCTGACAACTTTCTCAGGGATGAAATATCAGCCTGACAGCCTCCTATCTGCCCAGCACAAAATCAATTACGTTTCCAGTTAAACACATCAGGAGGGCAGAGACTGGATTCAAATTCGGGCATGAGTTTATTTCATTTTGTTTTTTATTTTAGTCTAGTTCCTACTTTCCTGGGGGCAAGAAATGAAAGTTAAGAATGACAATGAAAGGACAAATTTCCCAAAACCATTTTCTAGTCTATTCATTCATGTGTTTGAAAGCAACCTTCCCGGGCGGGGGGGGGGGGGGGGTCTCTGTCCTGTTTGGTTTTAGACTTAAGATTGTGAAAAAATTTCATGCTAGATGTTGTCTCCCTGGTAATGGACTGGCAGGCAGCGCGGGCAATTTGGGATGCTCAATACATATTCAGAGGGTAGCATTGTTCTTCCGTTAAGTTAGTGTCTTTAGGTGTGAAATGATCGGGCCACCCAGCCCATGGCATACAACTGTCAGAAGACAAAGCATAAAAATCTCTGCAGGAGCCCAGAGGGACAAACACACTGTGAAATTTGCCCACAGGCCCACTCTCCTGCCCTAGCTCTTACCTACCAAGTGTAACAATTTGTCTTGGATTATTTCTGTTCAGAGCTTGTCTGATGTAAGCTTAGAATCAGGAATCTAGCCAAGCATTACTGGCTGGAATAGATTCGATTGTGAACTTTCTCGATGCTTTCATGTTGCATTGTATTGATGCAGAACCATTGCGTCAGCTGTGGAAGAGCCATCCCTCAGAGAGCGAGCTCACCCGTCATCGTAAGGGTGTGCATGAATAGGAGTGACCCCTTTGGAGAGCAACTGGGCAAATATAACATCGTTCTAAATGCGTATATCCTTTGATCCAGTAATTCCAGGACTGGGAATTTAACCTGGACACATGCTTGCACAAATAGTCAAAGGTGTATGTGTAAAAGGTGTATGTGTTTGTCTTTTTTTTTTAATTGCAGCACTGTTCGTAAGAAAAAAAAGATCCTAGAAACAACCTACTTATGCACCACGAGGGGACTGGTTATATGCATGAGAGTGTATCTATACAATGGAACACAGGGCAGTTATTCAGATGGATTCATTCTGTTTATTTATATTTACTGACATATTGTCCATATATTGATATATCGCAAATAATGTTGAAGAAATATTAAGTGATAAAAATTACAGACTAGTATTTATGATATGGTGCCATTTGTATAAAAAGCAAGGATCTATTAATTATATATATGTGTGTGTGTGTACTTGGACAGCATAGGAAAATTTGAAAAAAACACACAGAAAATAGTAACTTGTCTTCAAGAAATGGGGCCAAGGGGCAAGGGGAAAATATACTTTCCCTCTTCATTTTGTGTTGTTTTCCTCTTTATTTCCTATCGTTTTCCCCTTCATTTTGTATTTCGTTTGACTTTTTAAAATCCTGTAAATACACTGTTTCTAGAACAAAACGGGTTCGCTCATGGGGTTTCCTGCCTGGGACGGGCGTGGCGTGGAAGCGCCGAGAAGCTGAGTGGACGCTGCTCCGTAGGGAGGGCGGAGCGGGCTCTTTGTCCCCTCTCCTCTGGGCAGGCAGGTGTCCGTGCCCCCACCTGTCCCTCGGCCCGCACTGGGGGCCTTGGCCAGCGCGAGGCGGCAGCTGCCGCTCGCCACGGGACGAAGCCTAACGGGCTGGGCGCGGGAGGCGGTTTCCACGGCGCTCCGAGGCTCTCTCCTTGGAACGGCTGAAGGAGCGGACGTGATGGATGCTTCGCCCACCGCCTTCCCAGGAGGACGCGGCCCGCTGACGCACGGCTCGCCCGCCACCGCCCGGCTGCAATATGGCATGGGGGGTGCAGGATTTGCCGGCTCTTTCAAGGTCACGGGGACTGTCACTGAAGACGCGTGACGCTCTGAGCTGCCCCTCCAACTCCCGTGCCTCCCCTTTGTGCCGCTTTCTCTACTCTCAACACTGAGTCAGATTCTGGAAAGTTGCGGTTTTGGAAACCCACAGATCTTGACTCCTGGAAGGCACACTCCGGGCCTGCACGACTCTCTCTCCTAATGAGACCATTAGCTACATAATGACCACATTCTGGAAAGAGGGAGGGCCGCGCCGCACGCTCAGCGTTCTAAGGCGGCTGCGATTGCTGCAATCATTTCTTAGGGTTACGTCTGTCCTCATTTTCCCCAAATCTGCAGCACAGATGTGGCACCTGTCCAGGGCGTCTCTGGCTTAACGGATCTATGCCCTGTGAGCAATTTTGCACCCAGCAGGCTTGAGACGGTGCCTCTGCAGTGGGCGTGTCAGCTGGCGGGCTGTGCTGCCCTGCACGGGTTGTGGGGAGCTCACTTCTACTTAACACGGTCCCGGGAGCCCGGCCTGCATGTACTCGGGGGTGCTCACCGGCACACAAGGAAGAATGGAGACAGCACATCATTTAACCGTGGCCAGGGCCAGAGTCACGCCTCTTCATGCAGTGGATAGGGCCAAAGAATCCCGGCCTTGTCAAGGATGATCCTGGTGATAAATCACAAGTCAAGGCTGAGAGACTCAGCCGCACACTGTGCTGCATTTTCTGTGTAAGGTCCACAGGCTCGGTCACTAGTTGCACTTTCTCTTATGGGCACATTCCTTGTTTTTCCTTCAGCAAATAAAGTCGAGCTACCTGTCTTTACATAATTTATGTTCACTTCCCCCCCTACTGAGACTCTATTAAGGCGAGTCGCGTCAGCCGGCCTGCCCTGCTGGCACCCGGCTGTCCCGAGTTGAGCGGGGCGGGAGGTTGCCGAGGGGCCGGGGCGGGGCCGTCCCCAGGCGTCCGGGACGTTTGGCGATGCCTAGATTCAAGGATCCGTAGAGAATGTGCCAGAGTGAGACCTAGCATTGCTTGTAGAGTGTCAGGGCAGGGCTGGCTTTGAGTTCAGTGACCACAGGATCCCTTAACAAATACTGGGATTTTATGGCAAGGAGTCTATTTCCAACGTGAGTTTAGCAGTTTCCTGAAGCAGAAGTTGGTTTAATAAAACAAACTTACACATCAGCCATCGCTGACGGTCATTGTGCGTTCCGGCAGCCCATCTCCAAGCGTCACTGCGTTCCCTGGTCACGTAGTGAAGTTTTGTAGGCAGGTGGCCCCCAGCTCAGCGTGGAGCTTTGGTTGCACCTGCCGTGAGCCATTGCTGTCCCTCATGTAGCCTCTAGACGCTCGCTGTCTATAACCGTCACCACTGGGCTGTGGTCGTGACCCTCACATGACAGTCCCTGAACAGCTGTGAGAGTCACGGAGACCACTCGTAATCCTCCAGCTCTCTGCCCCATGCGCCTGTGCATTCTTGACGTTCCCTGTGCGTTCTTCTGCGGCAAACTGCCCGTTCTCCCTTCACAGAGAGCACTTTCTTGTGCACTCCCTGCAGCCTGGCCCTTCTTGGGAAGTGCCTGGAGGTGCAGGACTTTGCTCCGTGCACCGGCTTCCTCTCCTTTTCTCAGCTTATGAGCCGCCGTGGGGGCCTTGTGTTCTCTCCTGGTATGCTTTTCCCTGCTTGTCTCTCACAGGGGTGTGTGGCCAAATACTCTGGGTCTAATGTTTCCCAAGTGGGTTGCATTTTATGGAGGTTACGGCATGAAGTCCAGGAATAAGAAGAAAACACCTCCCAGGCCCCCCGCATCACGTGGAAGGCCCCTTACTTACCCTGACTCTTGGAGAGACACGAGGCGATCAAGTCACTCCAGCAGGGTCCCTTTGCTGACCTCACCAGGGACATGCGCTGTGTCTCTTCTTGCTGTTTTGTGGTTGGTGTCATTTCTGGAATTTGCTGAAACGCTTAAGCATCGTGCCGACTCTTTCAGTATGTTCAGGTAGACGCAGTGACCTCTAAGTCATGTTTCCAGGTATGGCAAAGAAACATACAAGACACCTGGTTAAATTTGAATTTCAGATAAACAATGAATAACTTCTTTTCCCCCAAATTCATCTTTATCTGTCAGTCCTACCTCTGAGGCTGTCCTCATGCACAGCCTCTTCCTACGAGACACTGTCTCTAAAGAATGTCTGGACAGTGAGAGGTTCCTTTTCCTCTCATCTCCGTCCTCCATCAGTTTAACAAACCGTCATAATTTTTCTCAATATCCTCCCTAGGATGAGCCATCTCTATTCTTCATCTTGAATTATGGAGCAAGGAAACCTCTGCCTTGTAGAAAAGTCTTACGATGTGCGCACATTATTACCCACTTTATGTCTCTGACTGCATTTTGCATTTTCCTGAAATATGTGCAATGAATAACCAGGGCAAATGAGAAGGGCACATAGATCTATATTTTCAAACCATCCCCAAAGAAGTTAAGAACAACATTCTCTGCTTTCCCCTATTTTGAAATAATCACGATATTCTCTTTGCTTTTGCAGCTTACTTGCAATAATAGATGTCTTTGGTGATTAATTAAACTGATTCAGTTCCACTTCAGCGTTTAAATAATCACAGCTGTTGTTTATCACTTTGCATCCTAAAAGCAATAGAAGTCCTTGCTTAAATCGGCCTTTCGTGTCCAAACACCCCAAAGTGTAAGATGCTTGTCAACGGCAGAGGGGCACGGTCATTTTCCTGGCAAATGGAACGTTTTCCTGCAATAGTGATAGATCATTGTCCTTAACAAAGAACCTCAACTCACTTAGAAGGGCTTGGGAAATCAGATCTCCCCACCTCACAGTGGTCACTCTTTATAGTGGAAACAGGAGAAAACAGGAACGCAAGGGGAGATAGGATTGGAGCTCTGAGGCTCCACGGCCATCGTATGAATTGTAGATCACATCCTGACGCAGGTGCACCAAGGTGCTCGACTTTGAAGATAAAGAAGGAGTATCCGATGCCTCAGTGTCATGTTGCCCACACTTACTTCTTCACCTACTTGGGTATGTTTTTCTTTCTTCCCTCTTTCCTTCTTTTATGCATAGCGTTTTTCATGTAGGAGGTCCTGGCTACCTCCTAGTTTTGTTTTCATATACCTCAGATTATAAAAACACTGATTAAAAGAGTCACTTGAAAGTGAGGAGAGACCAGTTTACTGATCTTCAAGCATTCTCATCAGTTTTTTAAAAAAAGTGGTGCTGGGAAAACTGAATATTCACATGCAAAAGAATGAAATTGGACCCTTGTCTTACACCGTAAGAACTCAAAATGTATTAAAAACTTGAAACCCAAAATGGTACAACTCCTAGGAGAAAACACAGGGGAGAAACTTCATAATATTGGTCTTGGCAGTCATTTCTTGGCTATGACTCCCAAAGCATAGGCAACGAAGGCAAAAATAGACATAGGAGACCAGAGCAAACTAAAAACCTGCACAGCAGAGGAAACAGTGAACAGAGTGAAGGGCAACCTATGGAATGAGAGAAAGTATTTGCAAAATATTATTGTCTATAATAATAAGGGGTTAATATCCAACAACTCAATGGCAAAAAACTCAAATAACCTGATTGAGAAATGGGCCAAGGACTGGAAGAGACATTTATCGCAAGAAGGCATACACATGACCAACAGGCATTTGAAAAGGTGCGTAATGTCACTAATGGTCAGGGAAATGCAAATCAAAACCACAATGAGATATCCCTTTATACCTGCTAGAATGGCTATTATCAAAAAAACAAAAGGCAAGCATAGGCAAGGATGTGGAGGAATTGTAACTCTTTTCATACACTGTTGAGGGGAACGTAAAACGGTACAGCCGCTGTGGGAGACACTATGGAGGTTCCCCCCAAATTAAAAACAGAACTACCTTATGCTCCAGCAATCCGTCTTCTGGATATGCAACTGAGAGAATTGAAATCAGAATCTGGAAGAGCTGCCTGCACTGCCCATTGCTGCGTTATTCACCATCTCCAAGATATGGAAACAACCTGTGTCCATTGAGAAATGAATGGATAAGGAAAATGTGGTATGTAGACACAATGGAATGTTATTTAGCCTTAAAAATCTTGCCATATTTGACAACATGGATGGGCATTGAGGACACCATGCTCAGTGAAGTTGGCCAGTCCCAGGATAATTACCGCGTGGTTTCACTTACATTAGGTATCTACACAGACTCACAGAAACAGAGAGAAAAATGGTGGTTGTCAGGGGCTGGGCGGAGGGAGACACGGGGGTTGCTATTCAATGGGTATAAAGTTTAAGTTATGCAGGATAAATAAGCTCTAGAAATCTGCTGTACAACATCATACCTGAAGTTGACAATAAGGTATTGTGTACTTAAAATCTTTGTTAAGTGGGCAGATCTCACATTTTTCTTGATGATGATGATGATGATGATGCCACCTCTTGGGCCTGGCTTCCAGCGGTCAGAGGAGGCTTCAGGCAGCGACACTTGGAATCAGTGGACATGGGTTCTTAATGGAGGCGTTCCAGGATTTACCCGTCCACCGGCACACATAAGCCAAATAACACAATTTACTGGCTCTTTTCTCCTGCTCGTTAGAACCTTAGCAACGTGGCCCTCTGAAAACTCTTTTCCTACTCCTCTCTCCCTGCCCACAACAGAAGTATTTCAGCCTCAGACTCAGTTGCATCCGTGTGGTGCAGCCTCAGGACCGCTGACTCAGGCTCGCAGTTGGTAAGAGCCTGATGTTTCAAATCCTATTACCCTAATTAATTTATAATGAAGATTATAACTACCGTAGGGACAGGAAAATGACATTCTCTCTAGCACACGCTCCTCCTGAAGCTGAGTCACGGGGAAGCTCAGCTACACTCGGATGGTTGCTGGGTCCAGCGTCCTGGTGCATCGGGATGGTCCGTGGTACCTGACGCCCGGGCCGGGGCAGGGCTAGGAGGTGCCGGCCGGGGTTCCTTTGGCTTCCCTTTCCGAAGCTGCCTGGTGTCTGCGTTAGATACCACGTGGGCCTCCCAGCTTGCACATCTCTGGAACCCTCTCCACGTGGTGCAACCTGCCTGCCTGTCACGTGGTTTGCAGAATACATCTCTCTTCCCGCTCCGGGACGCACCCGCAAACCCTGCAGTGGGAGGGTCTGCACCTCCCGGGGCACAGCTCACAAACGGGATCTGGCCTGGGGGGTCGACGCTCTCCTTTTCTGGACGATTCTGACGCACCTTCTACATCATTCTCTGGAGGGCCCTAGCAGGGTTGAAGCCACGTGATCCACCCCGTTAATCAGCTCAAACGCCTGTCTGGGAGTTGTTTGCCTCCTTTCTCTGCACTGCTCTTCCTTGTCCTTACCTCTGTTCCTCGGATCACAGGTCTCCAAAAGGTCCCCACACCAAAGTTTGTCTCTCTCTTTGCTTTCTGGAAAAGATGAGAGGAAAGCAACCCTCGGATGGTGTTCTAGAGCCAATCGCCCCCGGGATGACCGAGGCAAGGCCTGGTTGCCGTGGAGAGTGGAACCCTCGCTACGCGGGGGTGTCCCAGCCATGAGGACCGCCACGGGTGCCGGCTCGGGAGAGGTGCGGGTGCACCGAGGGGTTTTGGCCAGGCTGTGTCAGACCCTTGAACAACAGGGTAGGGATGGTAACTAGGAGACTGCGGAGCTGCCTGGCTTTTGTTAATGGCTCTGGAGAAGCCTGGAGGGAAAAACGACAGGCTCAGGTTAGAGAATCATCAATTGCAAGTTCACTGTGAACACCAGGGGGCTTCCAAGTCAGTGCTGCAAACATGAGCCCTCATCTCTGGTTTCACATTAGAATCACATAATCTGAGGTCCCAGTGATATCCTGGACCAATTAATTCATGACGTCTAGAAGTGGGACCCAGGCAGCAGCTCTTTAGTGCTGCTCATGTGACTTCAATCTTGAGATGACATTGAGAACCCCTGGGGACCGTCGTCACGTGGGCTGCACGGCAGACTCTGCTGGAAACCGACTCGGGCTTTAGTGACGGGATGGCAGAGCTACGGAGGAGACAGCCTCATTCCAGTGCCAGCGTTAGCAGCCTGACAGGAGAGAAAACAGTTCTCTGAGACCTGGGACTGGGGCATTTGAGTAGGTGACAATCTTAAAGCCCCGCAGTCTCCTAACCCCCCCTGGTCCCACAGAAACAGCCGCCTCCGGCGCATGGAAGGAGAGCGTCCTGCATTCACCTGGAGACTCTACAAAGGCATCGCTCGGGACAGGTGTGCATGAGGGACAGGCTTGCCCTCCTCACAATCGGCGCTGCCTCCCACGTTGCCCGCAGCCCAAGGTCCAAGGTCGGGACGCAGGAGTGGACAGATACATTTCTGCACCAGGAAGACGTAGTGTCACCACCCAAAGCGTTGAACAGCCTGGCTGTGCCCTCAAGAAGCAGAGGAACACGCCTGGGAGGGAATCTCGAGGGTGATGCCCCATTTGGGGAAGAAAATAAGGCAGGGTGGGAGGGAATTTATGGACGCGAGAACACTCTCCCTTGGGTTTTGATTCAGTGTCTTTGCAGGACACTGGGAACAGGTCCTAAGGTGCTGCTGGACTCCCCCTTGAAGCCCAGACACAAGGGTGCATGTCAGCAAATGAGGCAGAGGCTCCCAAGCTGCCTTGGCACAGAGTGCAGGGAGATCGGAAGGAAGGGTCAGGGCGGTGGAGACGTGGACAGCAGCGATTCTACCACCAGAGTGAGGCTCCTTGGGAAAGCCCAGAGGGCACGTTCTTTGATAAAGCGAAGGAGGACACCTGGTGAGAGGGACAGCACTGGTGTCTTTAGAAGCCCTGGAGTTCCATGAGTACACAAAGTGCCACGGGGTGGGACACGGAGCCCATGCGGGTCAGTGGCTGCCACGTTGGTGAAGTTTCAGGTGCTAGCGGTTTGGAGCACGTCGTCTCACCACCTTTTGGGTAAACGGCGAGTTATTGCATTCGCCTTCCCAACTACTGACAAAGAGGCCTACTGCCTGGGAAGGTTCTTTGGCATTTGGAAGCAGAGTGTTGCTTCAACCCATTTATCTGGTGACCCAAATGCTTCCAGTTCTGAAAGCTTCCCGGAGCAAATCAGAGCCGCGCAGCAGGCCCGGTGCAGTGCAGGCTGCGCTGTTGATCTCAGAGTATGACTCAGCAAGTCCGGTAGTTCCAGAGACATCTGTGGTGGAAAGGGGAGCCGGGTAGAAGTCTGGCAAGCCCTGAATCCAAGAGCCAGTGCAGACCCCTAGAACCTCGGAGCGAGGCCATGCCTCCTGCAACTGAGAACTGCTCACGGTTTGAAAAGCATCGTGCTGGGGGCGGCCTGAGGGATGGCTGGAGGTATCCATGCAGACCCGCCCGTCATGTCAGGTCCTAGGTGTTATTGGATCCGTTCGGTTATCAGGCCAGGCGGGGGACCCATCACACCTCCCACACAGATGTGGTCCCCTGGAGATCACGCTGGGTCACGCCGCAGGTCTAGAAGTCCTGTCAGGTATGACATGGCACGGGGTGGGGGCACCTCCCTCAGCTGTCCTGTGTCTCCCCCTCTCTGCTCTGGCTTCCTCTGACTGCAGCACTGGACACTAGAGCGAAGCTGGAGTTGCTCTAATCCACTGCAGCAGGTAGCCCTGTGGCAACGGGGACGTGGAGACGGTGCACAAACGGTCCTTGCTTTTGGACGCGAGGCACGTTCTGCAGAGGGACCCAGTGAGTGAGCCCAGGTGTGCACTGTCCTGACCCGCTCGGCCGTGCAGATTTCAATTCCTCTCACTCCTTTTCTGCCTCTTGCTTGCCGCTCTCCTCTCCTCTTTCCTGAGGTCACTTCCGAGAACAAACGTCCCGCGTGCGAGCCCTGGTCTCAAGCTTCGCTTGTGTGGGAACAGCTGGAGCACCCAGACATAGACATCAACCATCTTCCCTTGCATTCTCAGTCTTTGCTTAACAACTTCAATAAATTACAGTCTCGTTTGAGGTGCTGGGAGTCATTCTATTTTTGTTTTTGTCTCTCGTTGCATTTTCACGACATCGCTGCCACAGACCGATGTCCCCCATTCGAGTGTTGAAGTCCTAACCCCCGGCGTGGCTGTGTTTGGAGATACGCATGGCCTTTCAGAAGGTAGTTGTGGGTCAGCGAGGTCACGAGCATGGGGCCCCAGTCCTACAGGACCGATGTCTCGGTCCGTGCTCGCGGAGGAAAAGCCACGTGCGGACGCAGCGAGCAGTGCAGTCCACGCGCCAGCGAGAGAACCCACATCTGCTCCCTTCCACGCCAGGGTGTGTGCCTGTCCCCGTCCTTCACGTTCCTTCCACCCGTCCCTTGCCTCAGGCAGCCAGAGGCATCGTAAGGACTTTAACCCTGGCTGTTACTCATTTGCAGCTGCTATGCCTCTGCGATCTAAATATTTCTCAATCCTTTTTTTTTGAGACAGAGTCTCACTGTGTTGCCCAGGCTAGAGTGAGTGCCGTGGTGTCAGCCTCGCTCACAGCAACCTCAGACTCCTGGGCTCAAGTGACCCTCCTGCCTCAGCCTCCCGAGTAGCTGGGACTACAGGCATGCGCCACCATGCCTGGGTAATTTTTTCTATATATTTTTAGTTGGCTGATTAATTTCTTTCTATTTTTAGTAGAGACAGGGTCTCACTCTTGCTCAGGCTGGTTTCAAACTCCTGACCTCGAGCAATCCGCCCGCCTCGGCCTCCTAGAGTGCTAGGATTACAGGCGTGAGCCACCGCGCCCGGCCTATTTCTCAATCTTAAGGCCCCTCTTTCTCCCACCCTAAAAGCATCAGATCTCCTCCCTTTCAGCTTCTGCTCCCAGCTGCTTGCGAAGGCTACGGGGTAATCCGATGACCAGGTTGGAGACAAAAGCCGATGTTGGCTTATACCTGTGTTAAGAATTGTCTGTCCACAGCCTCATCAGTTTGCCGGTATCGATGTTCCATTTGCTTCATGTCCCCGTCAACACTTGCCGTTGCATTCTCTTTAATTTCAGCCATTCCATTGGCTGTGTATTGGTGTTTCATTGTGGTTTTAACAAGGTATTCTTAGACGTACGTTACCTAACCCAAACGATAGATGAATCCCTGATTAAAGAACACGGTGCAAGGCTTTTGAGGAGTAGCGAGATGGTCTTTCAGGAGAACACGCACATTTCTTAAGCATTTAGCACACGTTAAGTACAACACTAGACGGTTCCGCCCACACCCTTACATTTGATGTTTCCAACTCTCCTAAACGTTACATTTCACTTTCCTCATGTTATAGAAGAAGAAACAGACTTTAGAAGCATTTAATAATTTACCCCAAATTTGATGTTTATGAAGATTTGGCTCACGTCATATCACGTAGATTTCTCGTAGCATTGGCTCTGGTACCCGGAGCTGTGCATTTATTTTGCAGAGACAGAACGTACACAGGGAGTGGGGTTGGGAGCTAGGGGTTAGGGGAATTCCAAGCGTGCTCTGGGAGGTCGTGGGAAGATGGGAATTGAGCTGGGGCTGCTGACATCACTTTAGTGCCGAGTGCACCGGCCGCAGGCTGCAGACTAAGGCACTGCTGGGGCAATCGTCCACATTGCGCTGCAGGACACGCAGACGCTTCCTGACCGGGGAGCAGCCAACCACGGCTCGCACCTGCTCTTCCAACATCCATGGCCTCTGGATCTGCTCCGCCTGGGGAAGAGACAGGGCAGACAGCACCTTCCTTTCTGGACTCAGCGACTGGCACTGAGAACGCCTAGTGACTGGTCCAAGGTCACAGAGTGGACGGAGCCAGAGCAAGAATCCCAGCTCGGGGCCCTTTCTGCAGGAGAAATACTGCGATACGATCACGCTGGATGTTTGGGCTCCAGGGCTCTTTGTGGCATGGCTGGGTCTGGTTTCCTCATACTCCTGTTTGATTGAACTGATGTCGGCTGCAGGAAGGATATGATGAGTGCAGTTTTGTTAACGGCAGCGGCAATAGCCGGCTTTTATTAAATGCTTCCTGTGCGGCTGGCGCTATGCTGAAAGCTTTAGGAACTCGCTTCTTAATAACACCTCCCAGGACAGGCACAGCCGCTCTCGATGGGACAGTGGGGCGCGCAGAGAAGGCTCTCGCCCAGGACGCCGCCCTACATGCTCACCATCGTGCTGCTCTGCAGCTTTCCGCTTGGGGACTGGGAGAGTGAACCAGCTGTGGCTTTACTAACGGGGCTGTGGGCACTTCAGGGTCGAGGGAGTCTACGGGGTCCCGAGCACAGGGCTATATGGGCACTGGAACGAGGGAAGGCGCAGTGACGGGGCTCCCTGGCACCGAGAGCGCGGCTCGCAGACGCGCTGCCCACCAGCCTCCAGCCACTCTCCCTGCGGCTTCTGCCTGCTGATTCGAGGACACCAGCTGGCGTAGCCACCCCAGGCTGGCCGCCTCTCCTCCTCCTCCTCTTCTTCCTCCTCCACATCCTCCTCCTCCTCTTCCTCCTCCACATCCTCCTCCCCCTCCCCCCTTCCTCCTCTGCCTTTTCCTCCTTCAGTGGAAATAGCATTATAATCCACACACCTATGGACAGGTGCATGTTCATGCAGCTGAAGGTCAAAGTCAGGTGGTCACAGACAGGAAACCACTGCTCCGCTGTTAGCTCAGCCATTCTTTCTGTTAAAAATGAAATATTTCTAACACACTGAGCGTTTCTGAGATTCTTAAGGCATGTTAGTATTGTGCCCTCTTTGCTTCACAACTCTTAGATGAAGGAATTAAATGTCTGATTAGGTGGATACTTGGCTGCCCACCCTGGGTCACCCAGAAAGCAGAGCCCTGGTTTTCCTGCTGTGTCCATCCTCCAGCCCGGCCTGCCTGCGTCAGTGAAGGACACTCACGTCATAGACAGTCTCTCCCTCGCTCCTCTCGTCCCTCCTGCTGGTCCTCGCATCTCTGCCTCCGACTTGTACCCCGAGTCTACGCCTCACCGTGGCTCCCGCTCTCCCAGACGCCTGTGCTTGGCCTCCGGTGGTCTCCCTGTTCCCACCCGGCCCTCCCGCAGCCAGTCCTTCACACATACGGCAGCCGAGTGATGTCTGGAGAAGCAACTCCCAGCAGGGCCCTGCCCGCGTCTCGTTCAGAAACAACGCTCGCTGCCCAGCAGGGCGGCAGGACCCTCCCCAGGCCCGCTGGCCTTTCTCCTGCCCCTGGATCCCAGGAGGGCTTCTGGGGCTTCTGCCTGGACTCGGGTCCCCAGGCCTCCACGGACTCCCTCCCCCTCCCTCTCGTGCTGGGAGGCACTTCCTCCCCGAGAGCTTCTCAAGCGCCTGCAGGCCTCTCTGCAGCCTCACCTGCCCGCACGTCGCTGTATCCAGAATCCCGGGCTCCATGTTACATACTTACCGCGTCACTCGCAGCCCCTGTCCTGGGATATACTTATGCGAATTTGCCTGGTTGAGCACAGAGCACTGTCTGGCGTGTGTGAGAGCTTCCTTGACATTTGTTAAATGGTGAACAAATCCCACTGGATTACTTTCCTGCACGAGCGGCTACTATGTTGAAGTTGATTTCTATTAAGCCTCCTTCTGATTTGCCATGTTGATCACACATTTATGTGCCCAAATGGATTTCATGCAAGCTGGCAGGTTCTGGAATTTTCACTTGAATGACATCACAGCGTACGAAACCTTCTGGGACTCGCTTCCTCTTTTCTGATCCCAAAATGTTTTTAGGATTAATCCGTGTTGATATTTGTAGTTACAGTACGTTCATTTAACTGTTGAGCAGTGTTTTGTTGAATGAACAGACCACAGTTTATTTATCCACTCCCCCACTGGGTTACGGTTAAGCTGTTTTTACTTTCTTGCGGTGGAGAGGTGTCGTAGCGCACGCGTGTGGGAATTCCTCTAGGTCACTCCCACACAGTGGAATCGCTGGACCGTAAATGATGTGCAGCTTCAACTTTGCCAGAGGTATCAAGTTGCCTAAAACTGTGTGTGCCATTTCACAAAATGCAAGGATCCCGTTTCCCACATTCTCATCAATATTTGTAGTCATCATGCTTTTCATTTTTGCCTGCCCAACAGTGCCTTCTGCGTCTTGTTTTTGCTTCATCTTGCACTTCCCAGATTATTGTCCCTATTATCTTTCCCCCCATATGTTAATTGGCCATTCAAGTTTCTTCCTTTCTGAATTGCTTGTTTATATTTTTGCTTAGTTCTCTCTTGGGTTGTTTGTCTACATCTTATTGGTTTGAAAGAGTTCTTTAAGTATTCTATATAAGAATACTTGGTGATTTAATCACATTACAAATGTGATCATCCAGCAGTCTGGTTTTCTTTTTAATTTACTTATGGTGCCTTTTTATCTAAATATGTTTTAAATTTAATGCAATATTTTCCTTCATCATTGATTTGTTTTTATATATTTGAAAGAAATCCTTCCTTGTCCTGGTGCTATAAAAATGTTCTATATATCCTTTAGAAGTTTGAAGTTTGTTTTCTACAGATTTTATTTTACTTTTGGCTATGGTATGAGACAAAAGTCTAATTTTATTTTATTTTTCATCCAGAGACAAACCTAAGCCAGTGCCATTTTAAAAATTTAAGTTTTTGAATAGGTGACACAATCATCTTGCTTGCAGATTGCAATAATGCTACAAAATGCACACTGAGCAGTTCTGTTCCTACCTCTGCCCATCAACTCTCTTCTCCCCACACAGACAGTCAGTTCTTATTGATTATTCTGTGTATCTCTGTGCAATAAGGCATATGGGAAAAGACATTCTCATCTTACCTGTCTTAAACACAAGTAGTGTGCTTGTGTACATGCTGTTGTGCACCTTGCTCTTCTCACCTGAGTATTTACCCTGGAGCTCTTTCTATATGAGCACACAGGGAGCTTGTCATTCTCTTCTGCAGCAGAATAGCCTTTTATAGGGTGGCGCTATCAGAATGTGTTTAACCAGTTTCCTGGAGATGGACATTTGGGAGTTCTCCAGGCCTTTCCTAGTTTTTACCAACAATCCTGCAATAAATGCCTTTATACACATACCGTTTTATGTGTGATCAATTCCCAGAAATAGGGTGTCTGGGTTAAAGGATATATATAAATGCATATGCATTTGAAATTATGGTAGATACTGTCAACTGGGCTCCGAAGCTACTGAATCCTTTTGTACTTCTGTCAGGGATGTAAGAGAGCTTCTCTTTTGTCATAGGCTTGGCAGTAGCAGGTCACGCTTATACATTAGGACAGGTGAGAAATGGCATCGGGGATATTCTTTGCTTTTTCATTATTTTGTTTTCCATTTTAGGTTTTCCTTTTAAGCTGAGCTGTAACTGGGATTAAGTCCATAAGCCTAAACTTTACAATCATATGCCATTTAACATATGGGTACCTTTTATGTATAAAATACAGATTTCCAGTGTGTAGATGCCTCTCTCGTGCCTATCCCGGTCAGTTCAGCCCTCCAAAGTAACCACTGTTTAGATTTCTACCATCACATATTATTGTGTCTCATTTTGAATCATATATTAATTAGGAATCATAGAATACATTTTCTTTCTCCTGTTGTCTGTCGGTCTGCCCACGTTGCTGCACGTACCAGTTGTTTATTTCTCTTCTTTGCTGTGTGGTATTTCATTGTATGAATATACCACGATTTATTTAACCACTCTGTGTTGATGGACGTTTTGTTTGTTTTCCATCTGGAGTGTTACGAGTGAAGCTGCCATGAGCATTTTTGTGCATGCCCTTCAGAAGACATAAGTGCTCATTTTCGCTGGGGACATACCCAAGGGTGGGATTGGCAGGTCACACTCAGCTTCAGAGACACTGACACAAAGTTTCTTGAGCAGTTGTCGTGTCCTGGGAAGGTTCTGAGGCTTTGCCCTTGCAGAAAGCCGACAGTGTGTCCTGCTGAAGTTTCACCCAAGACTCGGGGTGGTGATCGAGGCCATTTACTAGAGAGATGGTGGCAGCCAGAGTATTGGCAATTTTTGTGCTTGTTCCCTGGCTCCGTATTTCCACAGGGTGGTGTGAAAAAGGCAGATGGCGCCGAGATGTCCAGTGAGTTTTGGCTCTAAGAGATTTTGCTCTGAGCTTAGGAAATCTGGATTGTTCCTGTTGGGTGAGAAGCATGCCTGCCTTTTGGAAGGGGACACTATTTCCAAGGCTGTTGACTATACAGACATCCTAGAAAGACAGTTTGGAACAAAGGGTAGTCAGGGCCGCACTCCCAGGTGGTGTCGAACCCTGGTTCATATGTTTATTAGCAATTTTGATACCTTCTTTTGCAAGAGTCTATTCAAGTTTTTAAAATCGTTTTTTAATTAGAGTTTCTGTCTGTATCTTATTGTCTTGTAGAAATTCTTTTTATATTTTACTTTATGAGCCTTGTAGGGTATAAAAACAGAAGTTCCTAATTGCAATAAAGGTTACTTCATTATCTTTTTGTTATATGGTTAGTGACTTTTATATACTGCTTAATGAATCTTTTTTCAGTCCCAAATTATGATGATCTTCTATGTTTTCCTGAGACAGTCGAATCTCTTAGCTTTTGCATTTAGGTCTAAGATCTATTTCAAATGGACTTTTGTGTGTGTGTGATATAAGGATCAAAATCCTTTTTTTTTTTTTTTTGCCCCACATTAATACCCAATTGATTCCATATAATTTATGAGACAGATTTTCCTTTCTCCACTGAATTGTGGTGAAGCCTTTTATACATTGCTGGATTCTATTTGCTAATGCCTTCTTCAGGATATTTGGTGTTTATATTTATAAGACACATCAATTGCAATTTTCCTTTCTTTTAATATTCTTGTCGTATTTTGGTATCAAAGGTATTTTGCTCCTATAAAATTCGTTGTGTTTTTATTTTTCTGTTTTCTAAAAGAGTTTACGATTGGTATTATTTATTCTCTGAATTTTGGAAGAATTTGTCTTTGAAGCCATCTAGACCTAGACAACTGTTTTTGTAGTAAGGATTTTAACTACAGATTTGATTTATTTAATAGTTAGAGCTATTTGGCTTCTCCATTTCTTGTTAGGTCAGTTCAGTAAAGTGTGCTTTTCAAGGAATTTGCTCATTTCATCTGAATTTAAAATTTTATTACCACAAAGTTATTTAGAATATTCTTTCATGTTCTTTTAAATATCTACAGAATTTGTAATGATGTCTTTTTATTCATTTCTAATATTAGGAAATGGTCTCTTTCTTCTTTATTGATCTTGTTGGGGGAGTGGCTATATATTGCTGCACAGCAAAATTGAGGGTCTTGGTCCTGGATGGAAGGTTAATGATAGATCTGGAATAGATCTGAGTCATTTGTTGAACAGAATCCATACTACATGGTGGTCGTTATTATTTTTTATTGTTTATGTATCCAACATTATGTATGGGCATAATGTTCTCATGGTAAAAATAAACCATAGCACTGCATTGCTTTCTGTCTCAATACATTGTGCAGACCACATTCTCAGAAATTTTCTCTGACATTTCAGGGTGCATAAAGTATAACATATAAGTTCCTCTTGGATATTTTGAAACTCACATTGGCTAGTTACAGCAGAGGAACCATCTTCCATCTTCCTGAAGCCTCAGATGGGATTATTTCATGTTTTCAGTCTGAACTTCAAGGAAACATTATACCTTTACCCACTCTCCTGTCCAGCTAGTGAACTATGAGGAAGAAGGTGTTCCCTAACTGATGGATACCAGGTGCAACATGTGACATGAGGCTTTGTGTCCATGTTGTGCAAGATCCTGGCAGGTTAAGGAACAATTTTATGGCCCTTACTTCTTCTTAGCATTGAAAGGCAGGTCTGAAGACTATCCAGGGTAGAAACATTAATAGGCTGGGGTTATTAATAAAAAAGAACACTTGTAATCTAGCAATTCTTTGAGACAAGCACAGTTGGATAGAAATAACTACCAACAAATGTCATCATAGGAACTCTGTCACTACAAATGAGCCAGATTTCTGTGTTCTATTCCTCATGTCTTAAGAGATTAGAAGCTAATTGTATCACACTTAATATGCTAGAGATCTACATTTCTCTGGTAATTAGTGATGTGGAACATCTTTTCACATGCCTGTTGGCCCTTTGCAGGTCTTCTTTTGAGAAATGTCTATTCAAGTCTTTGGCCTATTTTTTAATTGGGTTATTTATTTATTTTTGTTATTGAGCAGGAGTTCCTTATACATTTTGGATATTAAGCTCTTACCAAATATATGATTTACAAATATTTTTTCCCCATTCTGTAGGCTGTCTCTTCACTCTGTTAACTATTTCCTTTGCTGTGCGGGAGCTTTTTAGTTTGATGTAATCTCATTTGTCCATTTTACTTTTGTTGTATGTGCTTTTGGTGTTATATCCAAGAAGTCATTGCCTAGACCAATGGCATGAATAGTTCCCTCTGTGTTTTCTTCTAAGAGATTTATAAATTAAGGGTTCAGGTGTAAATTCTTAATCCATTCTGAGTTGATTTTTGTGTATGATATAAGATAAGGGTACAATTTCATTCTTTGGCATGTGGATATCCAGTTTTCCCACCATCATTTGTTGAGGATACTGAACTTTCCTCAGTGTATGTTTGTGGCATTATTATTGAAGATCAGTTGACTGTAAATACATGAGTTTATTTCTGAGCTTTCTATCTTGTTACACTGGTCTATATAGCTGTTTTTATGCCAGTATCACACTGTTTTGATTATTACAGCTTTGTAGTACCTTTTAAAATCAGGCTGTGTGATGCCTCCTGCTTTGTTCTCTTTGCTCAAGTTTTCTTTGGCTATTCAAGGACTTTTGCAGGTTTCTATGAATTTTAGGATTGTTTTTCCTATTTCTGTGAAAATTTTCATTAGAATTTTGGTAGTGGTTGCATTAAATCTGTATGTAAAACTTTGTATAGTATAGACACTTAAAAATGTTAATTCTTTAAAACTTCTGAACACAAGATATCTTTCTGTATACCTGTCTCTGCTTTAATTTTTCATACAATGACTTATCACCTCACACCTGCTAGAAATTGTAGGGCACTTTTAAGAAAATTAAAAGATAAGCCATACACTTGGAGAAATATTTGCAAAAGATATATCTGGTCAAGATTGTTATTCAGATACACAAAGAATACTTAAAACTCAACAATGAGGAAGCAAATATCCAATTAAAAATGGGCAAAAGAACTAATATATAGAGAGAACAGAAATGAGAATAGAATGAACTAGAAAAGATATATGGATGGAAAATAAGCACATGAGAAGATGCTCCACATCCTATGTTGTCAGGGAAATGCAAATTAAAACAACGATGAGATGCCACACACCCTTATTAGAATGGCCCAAATCAGAACACTGACAGAACTAAATTTTGGTGAGGATGTGGGACAAGAACTCTCATTCATTGTTAGTGGGAATGTAAAGTCGTACAGCCACTTGGAAAGACAGTTTAGTTGTTTCTTACAAAACTAAACATCCCCTTACCATGTAATCCAGCAGTCACACTACTTGGTATCCCTCAAAGCAGATGAAAACAAATACGATATGATCTCACTTATATGTGGAATCCATCAACGTCAGACTCATAAAAGCCAAGAGTGGAATGGTGCTTGCCACGGGGTGGGGTAGGCCATGGTGCATTGCTGGCCAGTGGGAATGAAGTATCAGTTATACAAGATGAATACTTCTAGAGATCTGCTCTACAACCTTGTGCCTATAGTAACAATATGGTATTATTCACATAAACATGTGTGAAGGGGTCATGGTAAGTGTTCTTATCATAATTTAAAAATAGGAACAATTTCTTATGGTTTAAGCTAATGCCTGTGTTGGTGCCCTGGCCAGTACCCCCAAGAGCCAGTTTGTGAGAATGTGAATGACTTTAATATGTGGACTATATATATATATATATATGTTTAAAATATAGATATCTAAAATGGCAAGAATAAGAGAACCAAAATATTGACTTTTTTTTGGAGTATGGAATTTATATCCTCTCATACACAAACATATGCTTTACTAGTTCTGACTTGTTGGTGTTTTTATGGATCGTGGTATTTTCTGTTTATGTGTATATCTCAGCCAGAGTTGTTGATGTCAGAGGGAGAGGGTTGTATTTAATACACTCCAATAATACACTGCTCTCTAAAGATAATGGTGAAAAATTTGGACATATTTTGGATGAAGTGTTATCCTGCCTAAATATGGTTTTAAAAATAAGGAAAATAATTTGACTGTTTATTAATTTGTAAAATGTGAAATCTTAAAAGGTTCTGCTAAATTTTATGTTTTACAAAACAGGAAGTTAGTGATATTGAAAAAAATAAATGTTTAAGATTTCCTCATGTCTGAAGTCAAGTGTTTCATGAAAATTCTACAAAGATGACCTGACTGTGGAAAAGCCAGGAGGATGGTTGCCCTGGTGAAAGAATTTGGACACATTCCTCTTGAGAAATTCCTCTGTTCTTGGCTCGGGGCCGTTGCTAAGTAGGCTCAAGGCCACTCTTAGACATTCAGAAGCTACATGGAGGAGTAGGAGCTGATTGCAAGGGTCAGAGAAGAGTGTTTTGTTTTCTCTTTTATTTAAATGGCTTGGCCTTAAACATCATCAAAACACATTTGCTGCAGCCATAGGGTCTTTAGCTACCCGTGCTTTCATCCTTTGTATGCTGTTGATCTTTTGCTTTCTCTGTATTGAGTGGGAATAATCTCCCTGCTGGCTATTGCGTGTGCCCAGTTGACTAGGCTAAGGGACGCCCAGACAGCGGGGAAAACACTGTTTCTGGGTGTGTCTGGAAGGCGTTTCTGGAAGAGGGTGGCCCCAGTAAAGAGGATCCATCCTCAGAACGTGGGTGGGCGTTCTCCAATCCACCGAGGGCCTCGAGTAGAACAAAAGGCCAGAAGAGGGAAGAGTTTGCTCTCTGCTCCAGTGGGGACATCCGTCTTCTCCTGCTCTCTGACATTGGTGCTTCTCACTCTTGGGCATTTGGGCTTGGACTGGAACTGACACCACAGGCCTTCCTGGGCCTCCAGCTTGCAGACAACAGATTGTGGGACTTCCCAGTCTCCATCTACGTGTTTCTCTCTCTAGGTCCTATCGGTTCTGTTTCTCTGCAGAACCTTGGCTAACACGATCTGCAATTAGTTATTCCCTGAAATGAGAACCACACCACGTCCCTGGCATTTTAAGCCATCTGAGGTCCAAGGTGAGGTCAGTTTACTCTCCATCCCTGCTTACCGTGGATAAATAATGAGCAACACAAACCACCCAGCTACGGTGGGAAATGCCGGCCTGTGTCAGGCTCACCTGTATGTGTAATGAGAATTGTCCTCAGTGTTTCAAGACATATGCCAATTTACCAGAGTCAGAGAGCAAGTTTAGTGGCATTTTGTGACCTATTTTGTATGAAATTTGTTTCTGATGATTTATGATCTCTTTAAGAAGGCTCATTTTTGTCTTATACGGACTTCAATTTGAATAGCCTTTCTCACAGATTTTATTACAAATTAAATCTTTCCAATTAGGAAACAATTTTTACTATTAGTCACTGGGGGCGTATGTTGTCATGGAGAAGTCAAAAGAATAGCAAAGGAAATACATTTATCTGAAAGGCAAATAGAATAAGGAATTTTTGCTGAAGAAAGTCAGCTCTGATGGCACAGAGGCCAAAATAAAAACAGAAAGCACATTTTTCCCTCATGCTTTTTATTTCGACAATAACTTGCAATTTGGTAGGCAGATCCTTCTCTATGTCCTTTCTATGTCTAAATTGCTTTCTATGAAAAAAGGTAAAATAGATGATAAAGAGGGATAACTGATATTTTTTCCTGAAGAAATTTATATTTCTAAAGTTTACAAATATCAAAATATTTTTCTCTTTTTAGCTACTATTATGATCTTCATTATATGGTTGAAGCATAACAAGAGATGTGAATGTTGGATATTAACATACATACATTATAGTATTTACCAAATATATCTTATAGAATGTATTTTCTTTTTACTCTACCATTTTAAACCTATATTAATTAGCCAGATAGCATTTATATAAGATTCTGACAACACTCTATGATCCATATAGCTCAAAGCCATAGAAATTCCAAATCTGAATATTGTTTGGTTTTTATATAGTTTAGAATTAAAACCCCCATAATTTTCTTAAAGCATATAAACTATAGAAGTTAGGCAGTTAGATAAAATTAGCAAGAGATAAACCAGTTTTTTAAAATGCTATATTTTAATTAATATCTTTAACAGAAAAAGTTGGGTGCTGTCATCCTCACTCACTATCCTTCCCAAACTACTAAGTGTGTCTTGGGCACCCGCTGTGACATCTGTCTCAGGAGCTGGGGACTCAGGGAGGTGCAAGATAAATTACCTAATAATTGCAGCATTAGCTGCTATTAATTAGCACCCAAGACTAGCATTACTCAGGCACTTGCCTGGGGCACAAAATTTGTGGGGGCATCAAAAAATTCAGTAGTCAAGGTAAAAGATATGCGCTTGCTCAACCCTAGTCCCTACTACCCTTGTTGAGCACTTACTGTATACTAAGAACTGTTTTTTGGGTTTTTTTTGGCATGTTTCCTACAAGTCTTTCAATAACCTTCTTAGGTAGGTATTGACCCCATTATAATGGTGGGTTTCTTTACAGCTGAGTTCACACAGTTAGTAAGTGGTACAGCTGGAATTGGGACCCAGACTTCATGCTGTGAATAGAGCTTATTTTAAGCAGTCTAATGTCTGATCTCACACAGGCAGGAGTGAAATTGCAGTTCTAACGGAGGCCAATAAAAGTAATGCTGCTTCTCCTTTCAGGGAAGTCCATGCATCCACTTTTAAGGATGAAATCTCATAGACTTTTATGCTAGTCATTCATATTGGCCTTGCTGAGAATCGACCTGGGCACTTTGGCAAATTTTCTTCTTGTTCTCTGTTCTGTTAAAAATCACCACCCTCTCTTCCATAAGTCTCAAAACAACAGAAACAAAAAGCAATAAAATTCCTGCCTTCTTAAACCTTTGAATGAGTGTAAAGTTTGTATCTTCCATTCACTCTCTGTGACTTACTCCCACTGAATCTCTAATCAGGAGGGTTATCTTAAAATAAAGGCATGGAAAGATTTGCAAACAGCGTACTTAGTTGATTACTTCCTTTATCCTGCCAATCTCGAGGATGCTCGTCAAAGCAAAACTTGGAAAAGAAAGGCTGTTTTGCAGAAGAACAACTGAGCACCCCGATTAAATGAACAAGGAGCAAAGGGACTTTCACATTTTGCTTCTCTGCAATTGCCACATTTGAACATTATTATTGACTTTTTTTTTCCTTTGAGGAAATGTTGCAATGAATTGAACGATTAAAGAAAATCTTTTCAGTTTGTGCTGTTTTCTCCTGATAATGAAAATCAAAATTACATTCCAAAATAACAAGGTTTAAAGAAATGGAATCTGTCTTGGCAATTTTTAGACTTCTTTCTCTTTTTTTTTTTTCCCTTAGGCAAAAAAACAAAAAACCAAAACAAAACAAAAAAACACCTAACAACTCTAAAATAATAAGACGAGACACAGAAGAACAATAGTGATAATTTTGGGCCCATCCTTAGTACTCCACGTGCAAGGCATCTTGCCATCAAGTGTTATTATCTCTACTTTGTTGATGAAAAACTTAGTCTCAAAGGCACAAATGAGCCTCAACATTAGTTTTCCTTTGAGTGATTTCTCTTTCTTTTCAGGTATATAAAACACACACACACACACAGAGAAAAATATTTTGAAATTACTCCTGCTCTCAAAAGGCTAGATTTATTTAACAAAGATTTGTTGAATATCCACTAAGTTCTGAGCAGAGAAAACTCATCTATGAACCCAGAGGCTCCTGGAGCAAGAGATAAGGGGTGTCTGGGACCGCCTCCTCCACCTGGTCTGGGGCCAGTTTGCCCAGGTGCGGTTACCCTGCACCTGCACGTCATGGCTGAGAATCCCACACGGTCAGGATTGATGACCGTCTGTGCTGCCGTGTTCAGATACTTCCAAATATTGCTAAAAAAGGTTTTTTTTTTTTTCACCCCCTACCCACTGAACCCAAATGAAATGTAATGATATATGATACTGTCAAATGTGGGCGGTGTAGGGTAGGATGAACACAGGGGATTTGGATCCGCTTCTTACTGAGTTTTCTTAGGCACTTTTCAAAGCCTGATTGAACCTTAATGCTTTCATCTGTAAAACCAAATGCTAATAATAACACCCGACTTCTCCATGGGTTATGGATTACCATGGTAATACAATAAGATAAATGTATGTGGAAGTGCTTATAACCTCTAAATCTTTAGGGTTATTATTATTGTTTGTTTTTGCTACCAAGTCCTTCTCTGAAAAATCAGCCTTACCAACAACACTCACTAAAGGACTAGAAAGATTTAAAAAAAAAAAAGATATTAATTCTTTTCCAGCTGGTGTTGATTCTAATAGTTAACATTTGGAGTTTTACAATTTAAAGGCCACTTTAGTTATATTAAACTACTCCGACCTCACTGAAACCCGAAAGCAGATAAGGGAAAGTACTATGAATACATTATTAGTTCTCAATTGTGTGATTGAGAAATTGGGCTCCCAAAGTGCTTGTCCCTGTGAGATGAGTCTATAAATGATAACTAGTGAGTGTCCACACCTGAGTGTCATCGGCGAGCGTGCCAGGGGTTTCCTTAGGGCACGGTGTCACGCGGCTGCTACTTGACTTAGTAGGCTCTGACGGAACCCACCTCTCAGGTCTGTCCTTGTCCTTACTGGGTCTAAGCCTTTTAGAGAAAGAACTAGACCTGGTTTTCAGCTGACAGTAGTGGAGACTGAGAGATGTGTAATCGTGATTCCTAAGGAATTTATAAGTATGCTAAAATGAGGAAGATGTTGACTCTTTGTTACGAAAAGATTAGGCACTAAAAACGTTATACTTTTGGTGCACAGAAACTTCTGTCATTAATCTTTTAAAAAGACACATCTATCTGTTGAGTTAATTAAATTATCAAGATTTATGATATTGATTTTCAATACAGTTTATAGTGCAACCTTAGCATCATGATTGTGTGGACTACAAACCACAATACTATAAAAATATATGGTTTTATAGCTCTAAGGAGTATAAATTTAGGCATTAGTACATTTTATGTTTTAAATGGCCATTTTCTAGTCATTGCCACGACACAGTGCGGCAGTGATTAGGGTGATTATAAGGAATTAATCCTTCGGATAGTGTTTTTTTTTTCCAGTCCTGGTGATTTTTGATTGTTTCCTGCCCAACTTTCAATTTCACTGTCAGGATGAAAAAGGCTGCTTGATTTCCATCAGGGAGGGAATCTGGGTTACGTTTGCAAACGTGTTTTATTGAAGTCTGCGAAGTGCCACCGAATCGTGGTAGGAGGAAGGTAAGATGACAGTTGTCCTTGCAGCCTGGCAAAGATGTAAAATGAAACGCTCTCGTCAGCCACATGTCATACTCCTGTCTATGGGGCTCTACAGACATGTGCCGTATAAGTTTAAGAAAATCCTCGTATGCTGCTTACACAACACTTATACAAAAGGTATGCTTTCTATTATACTACTCACACTGCAACTAGATGGATGGACTTTGAAACTAATTAATTTATCAGCCTTTATATAGAAAGGTCAGCTCATAGCAGTTTCATTTAAAACATTTTCTCACATAGATCATAAGCACTCCCCAAATTTAAGGTTTCCAATAACATCATTTCTCCCCAACCCAAGGCACTCCCCAAATTCAAGGTTTCCAATAATATCATTTCTCCTCTCCCTTTATAATATTTGCACTTCAGAGTCCTTTGGAAAATGTCATAAGGGGGTTTTAGCCACTCTATTTCCTGCCTGTCATTCCACTGATTCTCCGTCACAGTCAGGTAAGTTCACAATGGTGGCAGGAGGAGGTGGGTCTCTAAGCTTCGACAGCTCACACAGTGCTGTTTTCCGGGGCATGTCTTGGCTCACCTTTCAGAGCATTCCCACTTTTCCCAAAAGCAACTTCCCAAATATTGTTCATGTGTCAGTTGTGAATTTTGTAGACATGAAAGTCTCATGTAGCCCGCCGGGCAGAAACAGCCTGGAATCCCAGCACCATCCTATCTGCCATGGGGTAACGGCATAATTAAGGCGTTTATCTTCATTTCTCTCCATTGCTTATTTTTTTGTCATTATTATCGTTATTATGTTATTTTTATAAAAGGAAAGTAAATTAGGAGAGGAAGTCAGGGCTAAAGTAGGCAGGGAATAGAAGCAGAGAAGCTGTGTGGTGTGCAGAGACAGGCTGCCTAGGTTGGGTCCTGGTTCTGCCCCCGTTAGTGGTGTGGGCTTGGACAAGTCACAGAATGCCTGAAAGCCTCCGCTTCCTCGTCTGTAGATCGGAGATAATGATAGTGCCAGCTGCCCGGGGTGTTAGTGAGAATGAATGCTAATACTTCTACAGTGTTTACTTAGAGTGGCGCCTGGCACGTGGTGAGCACTGTATAAATGTGAGTTATTGCTGCTGATGTTGTATTATTACTGTATCTAAGAGGAGCTATGATGAATAGCTCATAGAAAAAAATTAAATGCATCATCAATACAAGTGTAGTTGCCATTGCAAGTACACTGCCAGGGGCAGCAACACTGATGGAGTGCGCAAGAATGTGCGGAGAGGAAGCCCCCTTCTCTTAAGTGTGGCTTCCCCACTCTAACTGTTCTCTTACAGAGAGAGAGCCGCATTGAAATAATTGTGTCACAGCAAATATTTGGCAACGGATGGCATCCTCCAAGGAATAATGAGTTGTTCAGGGTGATTGCCTTGACTCCCTGTTTCCCACCTAGCATTTTGTCGGTTGAACGAGCTTCTAGATCTGTTTCAATTCTTAGGCTGTTGATTCCTAACCACTGGTTTGAAAAACAAACACCACCTTATTAGAGCTGAGTGTCTGTGATGTTTATTCAGTGGAGAAGCCACGGCGGGCCAGAGAGCTTCATCTATAAATACAAATACATGCAGATTGTGTAAATCAGAGTGTCATCTCCACATGAGAGAGGTGCGGCATGCTGTGACCTTTCAAGAAAGAACGGAGGGAAATATGTGCTTCTCACATTATTCTGGAAATCAGGTCTTTCCTGGCTCTCAAGGGAACCTGGAGTCTGAGATTCCATTTGTCGAAGTCCGTGACGGTGGAGAATTTCCTTCCTGGGAGTGGGAGGGCTCGCTTGGTGTTGGGATTAAATGTGCCCAAGCTGGAGTGAACATGGAGTGAACACTCGTCCAGTTTCTTGCCAACTCAGGGTCATTTTTCAGCACAAAAGGAGCACCAGTCATCACTGTTCCAGGACAAGTAGTATAAAGTGGGGCAGGCAAACTGTGGAGGTTCAACACGTTTAAAAAAATCCAGTGTAGCAAAGGCTTGGCAAGATGCCACGAAACCACCAAACAGCTGGACTGACTCCAGACGGGTCTCAGGTTCCAGAACCTTCCAGGACCAGGCTGGGCATAGAAACACGCCCTGACCTACTGTGTACCTTACTGCAGGAGAAGCAGCAACCTGAACGGGAGGGAATGTTTCTAGTTCCCTCTCCAGTGCTTTGTCTCTCTCTGCAGATGACTCACTTGAGTTTGCGGGTCTGTGAAACAGCACTGGGTGGTAACAGAGGACACGTAAAGTTTATGGAGCTTACTGGGTTGTCACAAAAAATAGCAGTAAGATTATAATGACCACATAAACAGGTTCTTAAATCCCTTAATTCCCTTGAATGGCCTTGGGCGTCATTCAAGTGTTTCCCCGAGTTAGTGGAAATCGCGACTGTGGTCTTCTTCCTCGGAACTGCGGCAGATAGCAGTGAAAATGGTTTTTGCTACAAAGGTAAAGACAAAAAATACACAACCCATAAGAAAAGATTTTCAGCCAGATCTTCATATGGGCAATGGAAGAGAACTGAGGTCAGCGAAGAGTGTTAAAAATCTCATGAGGTGAAATATTCGTTTAATGCATGGATGTAACCTCTGACCCAGAAGAGGACAGTTATTAATGCATTCTGCTAATGTCCATTTTTGCTGCTCCCAAAGGCAGACTCAGGCCCATTATTTTATTTATCATGACATTAAAAGGTACAGTGTCTTCTCTCCTCCCAAGAAGTCAAAGCTTTCATGTTCTTTGGGATAAGGCTGATTATTTGGGAAGTTTTCCATTCAAATTATTTTTTAAATGATGACCTCTTATGGCTTGTAAGGCATGACTCGAGGAATAAAATAAAATGAGAAGAGAGATCCGATCGAAGGGGAGAGAAGGGTTTTGCCTTTCTAGCAGCATTTCTGGCATGTCCTAAGCACTTGATAAATAATGGTATTATTGTCGTTATTACCTGAATTATTCTTTCAACTGTTTCAACTATCTCGCTAAGTCCCACGGCTATCTGTACGTGAATAATTTCAAAATTTATTTCTCTGAGCTCCAAACTTGTATAACTAACTCCCTGCTTGCTGTCTTCATGGATATGTCTGATAATATATTTCATGCTCAATCTAGGCAAAACAGATACTGGATTTTCATCTCCAAAATCTTTCTCTTCTTAAATCTTTATCATTCATTCCTTTTTTTTTTTTTTTTTTTTGAGACAGAGTCTCACTTTGTTGCCCAGGCTAGAGTGAGTGCCGTGACGTCAGCCTAGCTCACAGCAACCTCAAACTCCTGGGCTCAAGTGATCCTCCTGCCTCAGCCTCCCGAGTAGCTGGGACTACAGGCATGCGCCACCACGCCCGGCTAATATATTTTTTTTTGTATATATATTTTTAGTTGGTCAATTAATTTCTTTCTATTTTTTAGTAGAGATGGGGTCTCGCTCAGGGTGGTTTCGAACTCCTGACCTCGAGCAATCCGCCCGCCTCGGCCTCCCAGAGTGCTAGGATTACAGGCGTGAGCCACCACGCCCGGCTTCATTCATTCCTTTATTCATTTTTTTCTGAAATATTTACTGAGCACCTACTATGTGATAAGTGTTACTATAGACCTTGGTGATACAGCAGTGATGTAGAAAGGCAACAACTTATGCCTTCATGGAATTTGCTTATTGACGTAGGAAACAAAAAGGTAAACAAATATACACTATAATGCCAAAGAATGATATTAATAATTATGCTGAAGAAAAATAAAGCCACGTTAAAGTTCTTAGAACAGTTTCTACATAAGCATCTGATAATATATAATGAAAATCTCTCTTGCTTAAATTCTTTAATTGCTGCCTATAATGCCTATAACACAGAGGAAAAATAATTCAAAGTCTTTGTGGCTTTATAACATTTTGTCTTTAACTTAATGTCATTGTAATGCCCTGTACTCACTGTGTTCCAGCCACCCTTTCTTCCTTCTTTTGACTTTTTAAACCTTTCCTGCCTCAGCATCTTGCCTTTTGCTGATACTCTGCCTACAACAGTGTCCTGAATATTTGCACGTGGTTGCTTCTTTTTAGTGTTCAGGACTGAGCTCAAATGCCACCCCCAAAGAGAAGCATTCTTGACATCCTCTCTACAGCTGCCCATCTCCCATCACTTATGTTTTTCTGTTTCACGTTATCCTTCATAACACCTGTCATGATTGAAGATACCTTCTTTGTTTACTTGTTTACAATATGTTTCCACCCCCTAGGACCTTAACTGTGTTTGCTCACTGCTGTATCATTAGTGCTTAGAATGCTGCAAGGCACATAGTATGGGGTCAGCAAATATCTATTGAAGAAATGAATATACAGTTCCTTTATAAAATTTGGATGAAATTTGAGAAAGTAAAATCAAGTCCCTTCTGAAGCTCAACCCAGTGGAATATTTATTGTTCATTTGTTAGAAAATATTGCAGTAGAATACCTTCCAAAATGTGTAATGATGTTCGAGTCAGGGGAGGTATCTAGAACATTATTCAGGTTTGATTTAGAGGGGTTAAAACAAAGTTACTCTCAGACTTTATGTCATCTTTAATGCTTTCCACCTGAAAACTGGAACAGTGAATTGACAAGCTGGAGGAAGTCTAATTTGCTAGTTGCCTTACATTGTCAAAACAGCACAGAGTGTGCAAACGTACGTTTTTAATACATTCCAATGTTTCTTTTCCAAATGAAAACATGAAAAGACAGGTTGAAGACCAAATATTATTATGAGAAAAAGAAGAAAGAAACCACAATATCTCAGGATTATTTTAAAAAACATCTTCATGTAGGAAAAATTGTGTCATTGTCATATAAGTGTCACTGTCCCTGTTTACTTCTACAAAAGTGTTTTGTGCATTAATTTAAATGTTAGAAGATACTAAAAATTTCTGTGCTCAAAATTTTATGTTATTAACAATTTAGACAAAATAGAAGAGGGCCGTGATGTATCTAAATCACACAGCTATGATGGGCCTTCAGAGTATTAACTGTTAAAAATATATGGAAACATCATGGAGGTCTTTGTGAGATAATTCACTTATGTGGCCATTTTCCAGATCAGCTGTAAGTCTGGCCTTCAAAGTTCCTACTTATCCTGCCATGGCTACATGGAAATTATTGTGCTACTTTTGCATGCTCAGTAGAGCCGGGGTTTCTCCATATGAAAATGTTAAACATTCCATGAGCAGAGAGGCTTGTGGTGCATTGGGTGCCCTGCCATGGATGGGTGTGTTCAGAAGTGCCCTGAGCCCTGCATTGTAAGGAAAACTTGATCTCTGTACCATATGGGGTCTATCTTGATGGAACACTCTAGACCTAAGAAGCAGGAAGTGAGCAATATCCAGAGAGAAGAATAATATATTTTAATGTAGGGGAGGTTTTAGTTGTTCTTCTAAATTCTGTTTAAGGATCACCTTTACCATGAGGCTTCTTTATTTTTTTTTCCCAGCATATTATGGGGGTACAAATGTTAAGGTTACGTATATTTCCCCGCCCCCCCCCCCTCGAGTCAGAGCTTCAAGCGTGCCCATCCCCCATTCGGTGCTCATCTCACTCATTATGTGTGTATGTACTCATCCCCTCCCCCCCACCTGCCAGACACCTGATAGATGTTATTCTTATATGTCCACTTATGTGTCGATCAGTTAATACCAATTTGCTGGGGAGTACATGTGGTGCTGCTTTAAATCCTTATTTCTAGGATAAATGAACATTTATCTTTCATAAACTGTGGCACCTCCTTCCATCACAATTCAAGCTTGGTTGGTTGGAATGCTTTCCAAGACCACTGTCCTCAGAGGAAATCAACAGCACTGCGGGTCTTCGTATCAATATGTTTTGAACTTCCGTGCCTCCCCCATGGGTAAATTTACTGTTCATGTCATTTGGATATTTCACCCTTACTTTGGGAGATCTGCTGTCTCCCAGCTGTCCGGGTCCTCTTGCCCACACAATCTAGGCTAGATCTAAGGTCAGCTGGACACGCCAGCCACGACAGCGTCACTGAAACTCTGTGAGATCCCCAGGCTCGAGGTGGACAGCCTTCTCTACTCCCAAAGCACCTCTTCCTAATGACAAGGGACCCTGATTTTATATCTGTGCATGTTTAAGCCAGGTCCCACTGCTGCTGATGTGACTTGCACTCTCATTGTCGGATGCAGTGAGGTTACTCCTGTGCTTTAGACTTTAGATCCTCTAGATAGACTGAATCCTGTCTAGCTCTAGCCCATCACTCACCCAGATGCTGCCCCCATTTGTAACGATCTGATCTGGTTCTACCTGGGATTGTTGTTTTAATATAGTTATAAAACAAGCAAGACATAACCATCTACCTTCCAATTCTTTGGTCACTTCAGAACTGAGCTACTTTCTTTTTCACAGTTCTAGTAATGTGTTTATTTAGATTAAAATCCCCAAATCCTGCTGGTTTTGGAGAGCAAAGGACTAGCTTGATAAAAGTCTACAAACAGTTCTCACATTTTCTTGGGTGTTTCTTTGGTATTTCTTTCAATCTTTATTACAGTCATTGAATTTTTTCTGCACATCTAATTTCTTCTTGGAATCAAAGGCAGTGCCAGGGGACGAGGTTCTCAGCTATTTTGCTCCGTCAATGGAAATGATGAAGTGACTTTTAACACCTTGCAAAGTAACTCGAGTGGAAGGCTTGTGCTGTGTTTGCTTAATGGTGCTCCGGAGAACACACTGCAATGTGAGCAGTCTGGCTTTAGTCCAAGAAGGTAAGATTGGCCTCAGAATGTCATCTCTTCGATGGCCTGGCAGTAAAGCTTCGCTAGAATGACAGAGTGTAGCTTCAAGGATCTTTGATGGAATGTTATTGTTTCAGTTGTGATTACTGGGAGGAGGGTGTTGAGAACTTAGGTGTGCTTGGCATCCTAGTGGGTGAGGATTGAGCGTGAGAGGCTTCTAGATTTTGCAGCGTTTCTTCAAGAAAAGTGACAGCTCTTCTTTTTACCCGGTGCTTGTCCTGAATAGTGTATGGGAGAAGGAGGAATCCCTGGCAAGTGTTAAGAATGAGTCCGGGTCCCATCCCAGTATAATAATGGTATTCATGATGGGCACATTTCCCTTGGCTAATTAGGTGATTACAATATATTAATATGTTCCATCTCAGCTCTTGTGTCATCAGCATTTCAGGTAGAGATATAGAAGAGGTAATTGGAAAAGTGTCCACTTTCATTTTTATTCTGCATTGTCTGGGATCCAAGACCTTGAGGCAATTTATTTTAAGTGACTTCTCAGATTCTTAAGTCTGCATTTGCAGTTGGCAAGTGCCCACCACGGTGGGTGAGGTAAGGATACTCTTTCCTGCGGCTTTGTTTCTTCCTCATCACCAGGCTTCCATTTACTTAATTAGGGAGTGCAGAGACTGGTCTAATTATGTAATGAGTTGAGCTTTATTGGATGTGCAAAGTATATGTGTAATTTTAGAACATATTATCTTAGATGATGGATCAGTCTCGTCTTTGAGCCAGGAAAAAGTTGAAAAGAATTGGCAGCTACAGCTGTTAATTGAAAGTGGGCGTAGGACGAATGTAGGTGAAACATGCTAATTGCTAATACAGGAGACTCTAGCGACTGAGATGAGAAGGTCCAGGTGAGGTTCATGAAAGCCCAGTAGGGTCACGGAAGCGGGATCCCAGGGGACCTTCGCCCCATCGGGGAGCTGTGGTGGATACGTGAGCATCCAGTGTGTTTTCCTGAATGAGAGCTCATGTTGTGACAGTTTTTGTGACCATGGCCTTCTTATAGCCATGTAATTTAGATAATTATCAATCTTAAGCATTCAAATATTAAGTATAGTATAGATTTTACTGTAGGCGCTTATATAAAGTATTTGACCAAAAGGGCTGGTTATATAATGGTCCTAGTAAATCATGATATAGGGCCTGAGAAATTAGTTAATAAAAAGGAACGGGAAAAGGAGTGTTGACCTTAAAATTCTAGAATTTCCAGAATATTCTGTCAGGCTGGACTTGGTCTGAGTGCAGGTCGTTGCTCCAGGTACGCTTGCTCTGCTCTCCATACTTTTCAGCCTAAGTGTCTGCAGGGCAGCGTTTGTGCCAGGTGCTTTTCTGTAGCAGTCAGGGCTCCTGGAACTGGCCTTTTGTACCGTCTTTGTCAGTGAATACTAGGCTCATGACAGCTGTCCTAAAAGCAGTAGGAAGCTGGTCTCTGACCAGCAGAAGGATTTCAGAATCCATCAGTCCAAAGTAAGTGTCCACATGCAGAGATCAAGAATGTCGGTTCATCAGAGTCCTGAATTTGGCCAGGTATTAGGGTGTGCAGTGGAAAGTTGAGGTGTTTGAAAAATTATTCTCACTTTTGATAAGATGTGCATCATGCATATCCTATTTTTATGAGATGATTTTTTTTCACCCCTTGCAAGGCCAGGGACACCAAGAGTTAATGTCACTGGAGGGTGTACGATTTGTGAAAACACTCAGCAGTTGTCATGACTTACAAAACTACCCATGGTCTTCCCCTTCTACCTTCCAATTCCTATGTCCAACCACTTCCCGTTCTGACCTGGGCCACGAGGTTTTCTTCTGTTTTCCAGACCACTGCCCCAGAAACATAAGTAGATTTCTGTATCTGAAATATGATTTTTAAAACATTCTAGATCTTTACCCACTGCCAGGAGAGTATTTATCAAAGTTTCCCAGTTCCCCTTAAATAAAGAAATTGGCTTTTAAAAAAGGAAAAAGTGACTATTTTACGATGCACATAGACCACACCTGACTTGGCTCTGGGCAATGCCGAGTCAGTTGCTGCTGAAGGCCCGAATGTCAGTCTCTTCAAAAAAACCCATCACTGTGGAGCTACCCTGTCATTTAGGGTAGTCAGTGGCCATGCGTCACTATCAGGCACTGGAAAGGCGGCTGGCCTGAATTGAGATGTACTTTACGTGTGAAACATACACTGAATTTCCAAGACTTATTATAAAAAAAAGAATATAAAATATCTAAACTATAATGAGTGTATTGATTGCATGTTGAATGATAATATGCTGGGTACATTAGATTAAATAAATGTGTTAGTGATATTTTACCTGTTTCCTTTTTATTTTAAAGATGTAGCTGCTAGAAAACTTAAACATTTACGTATGTGGCTTGCATTGCATATGTATCCGGCAGTACTGCTATAGACTATATATGAAATGTCTTCAGGGAAGTCACAAAATGTTTCCACATGATTACTTAATAGCAGCAGGAACTTAAAGCACACATGGCACACACATGTGCACGCATACACACGCACACATACTCCCCTATACTGAAGAAGAAAATGACTTCTAAAGACAGTCAGTATTGACTGTGTCTGATTAGGTAAGAGTGAGTTCATGTGGCAGGAGACGGCTGCCTGGGAGTTAACAGGGGCTGAGGCCAGCAGAAAAAGGCAGCGCAAGGAACAGGAGCCCATCTGTTCCGTTCTAGGTAAACCGTAGAGGCTGAATCCGCATCTTAATTTGGATGGTACAGAGACATTTACAAAGGCATTGACTCTTCCAAATATCTAGAGCTATAAAAGCTAATAAGGGAGGATTATGGTGTTGGACAAAACACATAGGTCTTTGGGTGAATTATTTTCAGTTTTAATTGCTCAGTTTTCAAATGAAGCTAGTACTGGGAGAATCATAGCTACCAACAATATCAAATAAATCATGGGAATCACAGGAAGCAGAAAGTTTTTTCAGAAATGAAGGCAGAAAAATAAGGAACTATACCTTGCTTCTAGGAAGCTATGTCGTTAGCTGTCTATGAGAGCCATTCCCTGCAGCACCATTAGAACTGGCCTCCTAACAGACCCTCCTGGTGCTGACCCCGAGTAAACCACGGGAAGGAGAATGGAGATTATCTGTCTGGCCTCTTGGGATTTTTAGTTAAGATTGAAATTTTCCATATCTGCTTATTATCCCTAAGAGATCTGGCGAGATACTGTGTCACCCAAGGCAAACGGCCAGGCAATGGTCTAATTGCCAACCACACCGAAGGTTTTCAAAGTACTGAACGAGGATGGAAAACCAGCGTTATTTGATTCTTCATTATCTTTAGCATTTATGTTATGGAGCTTTCGTCTTTCCTTCAACTTTATTGAAACGTAACTTACATAAAATATTTCCACTGTAGTTGGATGAATTTGGACAAACATGTTCACTTACTTAACCACCCATCACACCTGTTGAGATATAACGCATTTCTGTCACTTCAAAAATTCCCTGAGACCCTTAGCAAACAGTCCCCTAGCCCCCAGGCCAGGCCATCAGGGATCTGTTTTATAACACGTTAGATTCATTTTGCCTTTTCTGAAACTTCATGTAAATAGAATCATATACTTCTCCGGTGTTGGCTACTTTAGCTCACAGTCATATTTTTGAGATTCACCCATGCTATAATGATTATCAATAATAGTTAATGCCTTTTTGTTTCTGAATACTATTCCACTGTGTGGATAAACCATATTTATTTATTCTTTATTGATGGACATTTGGGTTGTTTCTAGTTTGGGGCTACCATAAAGAAAGCTTCACATGCAGGTTTTGTGTGGACCTAAGTTTTCAAATCAATCGGGTAAATAGCTAGGAGCATGGCTGCTGGATCATATGGTGAGACTGTGTTTAGTTTTGTAAGAAATGGTCAAACTGTCTTTGAAAATGCCTATACCATTTTGAATTTCCACCAGCAACAGTTCCTGTTGCTCCATATTTGGTAATGACAGTTAAATATTTGCCATATTTGCCAATATTTGGTAATGACAGTTAAAAAAATTAGCCATTCTAATAGGTATGTAGTGGTATCACATTTTTATTTTAATTTGTAATTCCCTAATGACAAAATATATTGAGAATCTTTTCATATGATTACCAACACTCTGAGTATCATCATTGGTGAGTTGTCTGTTCAGATATTTTGCCCACTTTTTACTTCAATTGGTTCTTTATTGTTGAATTTTAAGAGTTTTGTGTATTTTAGACACCAGTCCTTTAGCAGATATATGCTTTGCAAGCATTTTTTCCCAGTCTGTGGTTTGTCTTTTTATTCTCTTAACAGTGTCTGCCATAGGGCAGAAGTTTTTGATTTTAATAAATTCAAACTTAATGTTTTCTAGTGCAACATTTTAATTCCTGTATTAATTTTTCATTAACTATATCTTGGGTTATTTGATATGCATTGGGATTTTCTGAAGATGTTATTGAAAAGGTAAATTCTCAAGTCTCCCCACCCAGAGATTTGTATTCATTCAATGAGAGAGAAGACTGAGACTTGGCATTGGAGTCATTCCCATGAGATTACAGTGCCAGCTTGGCCCTTTATCAGCCTGCTCTAGGCCCTTCAGTAATCTTTATTAAGGGAAGATTTAATTACTCCCATTTTGATTATCTTTTTCATCCCATTCGTCTTGACATTGCACGACGACTGAAAAGTTATGTCATTTCACTGTCATGCTGTGCTGCCATAGCAGAATACTCAAGACGGGGTAATTTATGATGACTGCCTATTTATCAGCTCACAGTTCTGGGGGTTGGGAAGTCCAGTAGCAAGGTGCTGCGTCTGCCGAGGGCCTTCTTGCCGAGTCTTCCCCAGGTGGAAGGTGAGAGGGTGAGAGAGAATAAGAAGGTGCGGAACTTCCCTTCTATAAGCACAGCAATCCCTCCTATGAGGGTGGAGCCCCTGTGGCCTGATCACCTCTTAAAGGTCCCATCTCTTATTACTATTACAATGGCAATTGAATTTCAACACGCATTTTGGAGGAAACGAACAATCGAACCATGGCAACTATTATTTTTCCGTTGGGGGACCAACTATTAAATGATTAAATAATTCTGAAATCCAATAAATAGCACGCCACTTCCCGGCAGGCAGAATGGCCCCTAAGGATGTCCATGGCCTAATCCCCACGCGCTAGGAAAAGCTGAGCGTGTGGCCCTGCAGTGTTTTCCTCAAAGCTCAGGAACATCAAAAGGCCAGAGTGTACAGCCTCACAAAAGGCCCTTCAAAGAGATGAAGGGGTGACTCACAGATCTCAATCAAGCCAGAGGGCCTGTAGAAACTTAAGGATGTTGTTCTTCAGCCATCTCAGAAGAAGCCAAAAATAGAGAGGTGTTATTAATATCTCAGAAAGATTTGTGGATATGGGATTCTTTCTTATGGAGAGGATCTTTGTGAACTTCATGAAAAAGCTCACACGGCTCTTGAGTTTATCAGCGGAGGCACTGCCAGATTGTACCAAGAGGGATGGAGAGGGTATGAAATAAAAGACGACTGTTGGAGCCCAAAATTCATTCGACTGCAAGGAAGCAGCATGACAAAAGTCCTCAGCTGATGATATTGGGACTTTGGAGCTGGTGAAAGGTAGATGAGATTTTAGATATTGAGTAGGTGCTCTGAGGGGGAACTGAGAAGGGAATGAAAGTATTTAGTGTCTGGGAAGGGCGTGAGTCTTTGTGTCCAGAGGGTGCATTGTGGCAGGCCAGGTGACCCTAGGAAGATGTCCCCACTCTAATCTCAGGGACCTGTGGATACATTGGTCCACTGCATGGTAAAAAGGACATTGCAGGTATTTATGGCTATGAAAATATGGAGATTATCCTGGATTAGCCAGGCGGTTGTAATCTGATCACTGGAGCTCTGGAGTCAGAGAGACGCTGCAGAAGGGGAGTCAGAGAGACTCGAAGTGTCAGGGGTCCTTAACCCATTCTTGCAGGAGAGGGCCACATGGAAAGCAGGAGAAGACTATGGGCACAGGCTGCCCTAAGAAGCAAGTGTGGCCCCCGGCTGACTGTCAGCAAGGAAATAGAGATCTCAGTCCCACAACTGCAAGGAGCTGAACTTGGCCAATGGCCTGGATGAGCTTGGAATCGATTATTTTTAGAGCTGTGGCATTGTGAGACCTTTAGGCAAAGGACTCAGCCAAGCCTGTCCAGATGTCTGACCCATGGAAGTTGGGAAATAAAAACTTGCATTGTTTTAAGTTGCCAAGTGTGTGCTAATTCACTACAGGAGCAGTAGAAAATAATACCCATTTGACGAGGTGCACCTTGTCATGCAAGGTGCACCAAGAACTTGAGAACAAACCTAAAGCCACTAGGGGCGAATGTCCAAGGTGGGTGCTTACGCACAGAAATAATGAGAAACAGGACCATTTGGGGAAAGATGGGCCACAGCGGAAGAACTAAAGTAGCGAAAAAGGAGAAGAAATTTTGCTGATCAATATTTGATGTTAAAAATTATTAAAACTGAATTACTGTATTGGGCAGAGAATGTTGTGAAGGGGTGCCTGTGCTTTTGGATCTGAGGGAGGGGACCTTGGGATGACCTTTATTAATTAATGACCTTTATCCTGTGTAAGCTCAGGTTCATACTCATGTTTAAGGCACTGAGATTCTTATTATTGAACTGGAGAGGAATGGAGGCCAGCACATGAACAGAGATATGATTTTTCTCATCCCATCCTCAATAGCTTGTTAATAATTCAAATAGTTCATGCAAATAATTTCATATGTTGGGCTAAGCATTCTCTAGTAATAAGGGCAATTTTTATGTTCATTGGTTTTTGTCATTCTAGGATGGGAACAGGGTCTGGGAAACCTGGTATCCCTGAGAATCTGCAGTGGATTGGATTTTGAATCCTTCTCATTTTCCTATACCACTGCCCTAGTGTCGTTTGGGTTGGGGTGAGGCTTTATAGCAGCAACTTATCAAGAATATTGCATTCCTCCTCAATCATCTTGTCCTTCCTGGTGACTTAGTCCATAAGCTTTTAAATCATCTTGAAAATGTGACTCCTGACATCCTTCTAATACACTTCCCTCAAATAATAAAAAAAGGGGGGAGATATGCAACTCAGGAGCGAGAATGACCGTTATAAATCCGGCCAGTTGTGGTAGGATGCTGTGATTAGCTGCACGGCACTGGGTAGACCTTCTGGGATTCTACATATGCAAGGTGAAGTGATTTCTCACCAACATTCGGGGCATTTAACCCATAGGTCAACGTGTCAGTGCATCAATCCTGAGAAGATTACAGGGATGTTACTCAAAATCTAGCATGGAGAGATGAAATTTCAATAGGCTGTTATACCACTGAGTTTAAGGCTTTTAAGGTAAGAGGTGATAGTTGTTTCAAGGTTGATCCCAAACCTCCTTTCCTCCCCTAACCTCCACCCAAAGTGTTACAATTATGGAACCTAATTCATCTGCTGCCTCATCTTTTTCATTTCCCAGTGTCTACAAATGAGTCTATAATTGGTCCCCATAAATACAAACTCTTGTGGTGGTGGTGGTGGTTGTTTAGTGGGTCTCCTAGAATTAAATCCCTATTTAAAATGGAAATAGCATGTCTTCATCTGCTTTATATGCCTTTTGGTTATTTCTAACCACATTAACATCACTGAATTGGCTGCACATAATCCATTGCAGAGATTCTTCTCGTGCCAGGAATAAATTACAGTGGCTGTCAGGGGAATGGTTACTTTGCTGTGCTCTTTCCTGAAGGCAGGTTCTTGGTGGGCAATAGCAGCACCTAATGGACCCAGAGTTATTTTTTGACCATTAGGGAGTCTTCAATTAAGAGAAACCCATATCACACCCTATGGCTTAAATAGATAATGGCTTTACTGATATACAGTATATATCTCCTCAAGATTGAGTATGTGTCTATAAACTGTGTTTTGAGGTTTTCCTAGAATTTCTTTCATGCAAAATCATTGCAGCTCTGCCTGTTTCCTGAAATGCCACCATGAGCTCTTTCTTTCTCTTGCTCAAGGCTTTTCCCTGGTTAGGATGCAAATACTCTGACTGTGTGAATGCCCGTAGCTTTACTCATTACCTTGTTTTAACATGCGTGGCGTTAAGGGAACAAAGTCATCAGGTCACCTCCTAAAACAGGTTTTGATAAAGGGGAGGCTGCCAAGCAGAGGCTGGTGGCTGGTGGAGCAGAGGTGCCTCTGTCCTGAAAGGCCACAGTGGGGGAGGTGGAGCTGGGACAACCCTCGGGTATTCAATTATTTTTCTTGGGATTAACCCTGCCTTGAAAATAGATGTCCTGTTTTCCTCTGTAGCTTATCCTTTTCTTTACAAAGTGTAATTTACGGGATGTTAAATGAATGAATGAACAAATATGTCTCCACAGGTACCAACTAGAGATGTTAAGGGTTACCCTGGTAGCATTTTTTATTTTATTTTATTTTATTTTATTTTGGATGAAAGAAGAAGGCTTCTCTTCCAATGGGCCCCTCTCTGGTAGAACAGGTCAGGAGAGACAGAGTTGCTGCCTAATGAGAAACATTTCCAAAGCTCAAAGGTGGACTGAACTGTTTTCCCTCTTTTTTATAATCTGTTTTTACTTCCACCTGCTGTAGTAACTGCATTGCAGAGTACCGTGTTTCCCCGAAAATAAGACCTACCCATAAAATAAGCCCCAGCAGGATTTCTAAGCATTTGCCCAATATAAGCCCTACCTCGAAAATAAGACCTAGTGATGGGCGTGGCTATGCAGTGTATTTGCACAACCCATGCATTTCGTCGCGGAGAAGTAAAGATGACGAGCAGCCCTTCTTGTCTGCCCCATCGTGACAGCGACTATCCCACAGGTGACCGGAAAGGTGCGGGCAGCCCCACCAACAAGGTTGGCTCCCCCTGTCAGGTCCCGGCCATCCTGTGTGTGCTGCAAGTTGAGGCTTTGAGGGGAAAATAACACATCTCCTGAAAATAAGCCCTAGGGTGTCTTCTTGAGGAAAAATAAATATAAGACCCTGTCTTATTTTTTGGGAAACATGGTAGGAAGATTTGACTGGATTCTTCCAAGGGTGAGAGTTATCACCCTGATGCCTCCCTCTCTGCCTGGGGACCCCTGCTGGCCGACTTCTCAGGTGAGGCAGTGACTCGGGGCCATCGTGGAGGTTTCCAACAGTCTTTGTCTCCCTTTCTATCACGCTGCAGTGGCGATTCTTCATCTCTCATGGGCACCACGTTTTGATACACGTATTATTCCTCCAGTTGGGTTAGTCAGGACTTGGCCAGGGGACTCTGTGCACTTTTCCAGTCACTGTGTCAGTGTGCGCAGATCCGATCATCAGAGGGTGAAGCCAGCTCTGCACACCACACCCTCACATCAGGGTGCCTTTCCCACTCTGTGCACATCAGCTGCTGCAGTGCAGGAACTCCTGGCAGCCGTCTCACACAGCTCTGCCAAGGAGGGCTAGCAGGTGCATACAGCTCCAGAGACCCCCCTAAGAATGTAATCATGCCCCTCCCTAACCAATGAATGATGCGTGTGGAGGTATCGATGCACCAGCTTCCCTCCCCCGAGGGAGCTGAGTCTCAGGTGTGACCTATGCTGTCTTCAGGGCTCCTTTGGGACTGAGTGACTGTCACCTTCTGAGGGCATTTGCTTTATCACACTACTGCGTGGTCTGCCTCTTCCTTCCATACCCTCTACGGATCCTTCCTGGGGGCACATTCTAATAAATAACTTTTGCACAAATCAAAATCTGTAGTTCTGATTTGGGGGAATCAACCTAAGTCAGACAGTCCCCCATATTTCTTTATAACAAGATTTGTTGAGTCTGCATGGAGAGATCACCTCGTTTCTCCCTCACATCCATAAATGTCATCTATAAGTTATTAGCATCAGTAAGCTGATATCTAAGACATTTATCTCATCAACCTGGTGCCTTCGTGTGGTTAACTAGAGTACGGAAGAGTATTAAAATGTAATTTTACATCAGGGATCACAGCAGATATGAGAAAGGAGGAACCAGGTAGCCCGAGGGAGTTGGAAGCCCAGAGCCAGGGCTGGGCTCTCATTTCTGCCCTGGTGGGTTCCACTAGCAAGACTCTGGGTGTGCGGATTTGTCTCTGGGTGGTGGTTCATTCAAAAAAAAATGGCAGGGCTGAACTGGAAAATTGCTAAGGTCTCTTTCATTTCAGAGGAGATAAAGGCTGCAGAACCAGCATCTGAGCATTAAGAGCCAACTTTACAGCCCAGCAGGGAACTCAACCCAGTGCAGAGGGTGGGCCCTGGTGGAGGAGGCTCAGTGGCAGGAACAGGGAGGTACTCAGAGCTGAAAACTGAGGTCTCTGTGTTAGTTAGAACTCTCCAGAGAAACAGAACAAACAGGTCCCGTGTGTGTGTGTGTGTGTGTGTGTGTGTGTGTGTGTGTGTGTGTGTGTGTAAACACACATAGAGATTTATTTTAAGGAATTGGCTCATGTGATTCTGGGGGCTGCAAAGTCCAAAATCTGGCCAGCTGGCAGGCTGGAGACCCAGGGCAGGGCTATTGCTGTAGCTCGAGTCTGAAGGCTGCCTGCTGCCAGAGTTTCCTCTTCCTCTCAGGGCACCTCTGTCTTGCTCTCTCAAGACCTTCGACTGATTGGATGATAGTAATCTGTTTTACCCAAATTCAACTAAATTAAATGTTCATCTCATTTTAAAAATAAATTCACAGCAGTATCTAGACCAAAGTTTGGCCAAATATCTGGGTCCCATGGCTTGGCCAAGTGGACAAATTAAATTGCCATCACACAGTTCCATACTGGAGAATCTAAGTCTCTGTGTGATTGACGGGCGGTGTCTGGACTGGTCAGTTACCCTGAATACGGAGAGGGTCGGGAAGGTATTCGATATGTGGATGTGCAGTGCTCATCTTGGGCTAAGATGCTGTGCTCTCAGGTGCTATGGGCCGGCTGGTCGGTTGGGCTGGGGTTCCTCAACATCAGTGCTGACGTCCTAGGATCCAAGAAATACTTAGAGACTTATGTGTTAATACTAAGTGTAAGAAAGAATAACTATCGATATTGAGATCAAGTTCCTTTGACAATTATACGTTGCAGTGCTGGAGAAACTTTTATAGTTTTATGCTTATTTCATTCATATGCCATCACTTGTCCAAGATTAAAAAAATGTTTATACTTCAGTAGAAAAGATTATTACACAAAAGAAAAGTGGTCTGAGATTGGATTATGGGTTAAGCATTTGTGTAGTTAGTTAGCAGATACAATTTAATAACTTCGAGGTCAGTAATGCAATGCTAAGGTCAAAATATTGCATAATGAATGAACAACTGCAAACAGGCTGAGCCAGAAAATGTTGTGAATTATTTAATTTTGTTTATTCTTATTACAACATCTCTATTTCCATCCTTTTCTTTTTATGCTCCTGCATCAAACTTCTACCCCTTCCTTCCTCCTCCTTTCTTGTTTTTTTTTTTTTTTTTTAAAGTGGAAAGTGACTTTATATTAATATCTTTCCTGTGTTTGGAGTTGCTTGGGTTTCTGGCTGAAAGAAGGAAACTTAGAAAACTTTATGTTTCCTGTGAAATGCTGAAATATGAATTATTTTGTCAAGATTTCTGCAGCAAAGCTCAAGGAGCTCTATTGAACTCATTGTAGTGAATCCATCTCTCTCTTTTTCTTGCTCAACATCACTTTGTCTGATTGCTTTTTCCCGACCAGACAGTGTGTCATTGCTGTTACATAAACTAGAGGGATAGCAGAGAGTTAGGATTTAAAAAACAATTCCTCCTAAAACAATGTATATTGTAATCTGAAGTATAAATCTGATTATACCTTAGACTTTCAAATAAAACACGGTTCCAAACTATTTGTCATTAGTCTGAAATCCTAAGCGAAAGAACACAAGCCTATACTGTCAATTTTAGAGACTGTCAGTGATTCGGTTGTGATGTTATTCCGTGCCATACTGTGGGAGCTCTTGTCTGGATTCAGCGGAAGTCATACATTTCATAAAGAGCAGTGGCTCCAACATGATGGAAGTGGAAAATGGTGTGTAATTGTTATAGAAGTGGGCCATTTTAAAATACGCATTCCAGTAAATCTAGATCCCAAATTATTCACACAGGTGTAAAGGATGGTCAGAAGTGATCTTTTCTGGATGGTCAATATGGAAAAATCCAGTAGAAAAATATTATATTGTTTTTTATTTTGATAGCGACAAGTTGGCCTAATAGAACAGGTACCATTTAAAAAAAAATTTTTTTAGCTCCAATTAACAAAATGATTCATAGCCCCAAATCTTCAAGTACTTAGATGTTATTAATATTTACACCAAGAATGCCATGTATTTGTTGCTTTTAGGAGAAGAAAAAAGTACCAGAATGTGATTAATGACAAATTTTATACTGGCTTAAAAAGACAAAACTAAATAAAAATTACATGGCCTTAAGGTTTCAATATGGCACAGTTAAGATATTTCTCTCCTCTCCTTTTCTCAAAAATTATCCCAAAATACAAGGAGAAAAGGAGACAAAAACACAAAAGTTACCATCAACAAAACTGAAGAGGAACTGAACATGTCAGGTGGCTGTGTGGGTGGGTGTTATGGTTAAGAACAAGCTGGTTTGCCACGCACAACTTTGGAAAGACTCAAGGACGGGAAGTCCTTAGCACTGTGGCATGTGGGGTCCTGGGGACATGGTGTTCCCAACAGGGGCCTTAGGCTGGAGGGGGTTTGGTGAGAAGTAAAGAATGACAATGGGGACATGAAGTACACTCTGCACTTCCTCTCTGCACCCGGCACCGGAACGCAGCCAGATGGTGCTTCTGTAGATCAAAGGCAGCAGCATCTTCCTCTGGAGAGATCTAAACGTCCCAGAGAAAAGAGAGACTGACAATTTGTCCCTTACAAAAATCAATCCTGCACGGCACCCATTGGTCCACCAACCTACAACTCTGCCTGCCCCAGGAACCTCCAATCAGCACTTTGGTGCTTCCCTCTTGATTATAAAGAGATAAAAAGGATCATCAGATACATAGGGATGACGGAAGAAAAAGTCTAAATCAAAAGCAAATAAACAGAAAAAAAAAAACCACTCAGAACCTGGTGAGCTGAAAAAGTTTGAGAGAGACCTTAATTAATATCCTCGGAAAGATACAAAAAGATAATCCATTTTGAAGAAAGAAGAGGATGTTCTTTGAACATTCAAATAACAAACGAGAGCCCTTATAAATAAAAATATGAAAAACCTAAATATAATATTCAATAAAAGTATTGATGTTTTAGAATGAAAAGAAATAGAAGTAGACATTGGAGAGAAAAGATAAGAAAAGCAGAGTGGCCCCAATATCTAATAGGAGGAGCTCCAGATAAAGGAAACAGAAAATTTTACAGAAAAAAAATATCAAAACACATAATAGAATGTCCCAGAGACAAAGAAGACTCATTTTTATAATGAAATAAACTGATAAATGTCCAGCACAATGAAAAAGACAAAAGAGCCACCCAGGTCTTATCATTATATAATTCCGAACAATGATAAGGAAAATTCTAAAATGTTTCCAGAGGGGAAAGATAGGTCAAATGACCCCGAATGGAAAAAAAAATACCTGATTTCTCAATATTAACACTGGAATCTAGAAAAAGAAGGAAAAAACAGTTTCAAAATTCTTATTTTCAACCTAAACTTCCAAACTTAAATAGATCATCATTCAAAAGTGAGGGTAGAACAAAGAAAGGTTGAGATGTAAAAAACATAAAAATTTTCTTCTCATGCACCTCTTCTCAGGAAACTGCTGAAAAATGTATTTCATCAAAATGAAAGGTGAAAAATCTAAGAAATAGACTGACTTAGGTTCTAGGGAACAGAGAATACAGCACAGAAGAGATGGAAATGCACTTAATGACAGCAAAACAAATTTTAGGCCATGCAGTCTGCCCAGAGCGCGGCCAGGCCAGACAGAAATGGAAAGTAAATGGAACAAATGAATTTTCTGATGCATTCGATCAAGTGGAAAATAATATTGAGAGGGTTTTGCACACTGTCAAAAGATGCCAAAAGACTTAGTAAATATTCAAAGAAAATTAAGGATAATGATAAAATGATGGATATATCAACTGTAGATAAAACAAAAGATGGCATAAAATGAAATATAATCATATATATTTTGATGGGAAATAAACAATTACATGTGTACAAAAATATAAATACTAATTTGGGGTTAATTTAAAATTGTATTGAAAGGTTAAGGACAAAAAAAAGAGCATGCAAATATACTAAAAGCTACGATTTCTAAAATTCTGGATTGGTACTGCATAAAATTATTGCCTGGTAAGAAAATGTTTGTATATGTGCATCATTAAGAATGATCGGAGAGGGGGTTAGCAGCGACCAGTGCCCAGTGTGGTTTCCTCTGGAGAAAAGAAGGAAGTGGAGGCTTAGGAGACAAGGAATGTTGCTTTGTTGTTGTTGTTGTTACAATCTTCTTAGAACTATTTAACTATTAAAAACCACTTGCAAGTCATACCTTAAATAAAACAAACATTAATAAAATATAAAGTTAAAAAAATCAGCCCAACATTTCTAACACCCTAAGACACCCTCACAGGGCAAGCAGCTACCTGGTCAAACACTGAAGTCACGTCCTTCTGCAGAATCTGAAATGGGAATGGACAACTTCAAAGTCACCATACCATACCAAAGAATAATTCCAATAAAAATACGAACAAATAAACCCTAAACGATTAACCCATGCCACCATCACACATCAGGAGTGCGTCACCGTGAATTGCACATCAGTTTGGATGTTGCAGCCCTGTGGGGTAAGTATTAGCGGGGAGGTAAGTGTTGTGGGAAGACAAGAAAGTGTGCGGCCCACGGCAGGGTCCTGAGGCGGGGCTGGGGGCCGGTCAGGCTCGGGAGGAGCAGCGAAGGCCTCAGGGGCTTTGATAAAATGCAGAAACTGGGGTGAGGGGCTGAAAAGGATACAGGAGAATAAGGAGAAGACTCAGATTCAGAAGGCAAATGACCACTGGATTGTACAAAAGAGTCTTAATGCAGACAACAATGCACACTGTGTAACGCAGATTCTATTTTTTAATTACAGAATATCCTAGATAGATATTCGTTGGCATAGATTTTACTGCTTGTTACATTGATTTATTTTTCCTCTGCAGGAATATACTCCTCTCATCAGCCTTGTTGAATTTAGACCTTTCAGAAAGGGTTGGATTTTCATTACTTCAAATCAGAGTCTGTAATTTCCCCTGTAAAACACGTGCAGAATATTTATAGGTAAGTTTCTTTTCCCTTCCTCATCCAATCTTCCATGTGCACTGGAAGGCAAAGTTTCTAAACAGGAGGGGATCAACAGACAGCCTATATTTATCTCCTCTACCTGGAGTGCCCATAGCTCTTATGATGTGAATGTCTCCTGGCTTCCAGACGCAAGAACAATAATGCCATCTGTTTATATGCGGGTCACCAGCCAGCAGATGGTAAACTTGGGTAAGCTTGCTTTTCTATTTTGAGATTTACTGGGAACAGGCAAGTTCATATTCATTCTCTCTCTCTCTCTCTCCAATATTGGAAAAGCACTTTTGGTTTTGAATACTATTGAGGTTCTAAAAGGCACTTATTTTATAAGTGAAACCAAACGAGTTTTGAGTCTATACATCCTGCTGCTTGCTATTGGAGGGCTATAAGAATCTGTCTGCAGGTGTTTAGGTTTGCAGGAAGGAAGAGCAGCGATACGTGGAAGACTGCCGATGCCTTTGAAGGTCACAGACAGGAAGCTGGTGCTCGGGGCAGCCTTGGGAACACACTTATTTGTGGCAATTTTCTGTGAGAAGAATGGTGAGAACTGTGCCTTGGTATCTCGGTTTTGCCCTAAGGATGGGTTAGCAACCCTGCCAAAGAAGGATCAAATCACCAAATGCAAATAGTACCCTTCCCCAGTCTGTTTATCCCAAAGTTCTCGGCTTCATCAACCGGTGAACACAAATATTCAAAATTTGATTTCCTGAGACCCCACCGCCCCCCATGCCCGACTGTGAAGGGTCCTGCATTTTATGTGTGTGTGAGTATCCTTCAAGACTCTTACTCGTGTCTAGGAGAAATTTGTCCTCAGCTTTAAGGTCATTTCCCCCAAGGAATCACCCCTTTGTCACCTGTAGGTTAATCATCCTTGTGAGGTGAAGGTTCTGCTTTGTATCATGCCCACTTTGGGTAGAGGAGGTTCTGGTCTGAGCTCTAACTTACTGACATTTCATGATGTAGCTCTTTCACGTGCCACTCTGCTCAGCTAGCTAAGTCCAACTTTTAATCACCCCATAAGGCAACGTTCTGAATAAGCTGCCCGGTCTCGGTCAGGGTTGCTGCAGGTGCTCCTGCTGCCAGCATTGCAGCGAGAATTGCAGCTCTATAGGAGCATGGGTGGGTGGGGGGCAGCCGGTGGCAGCCCAGCCAACCACGGGTCCACTGCATGACCACTGCTTTGATCCAGCCAGTGACTTCTGCCCCACTGCATGCCACTGCTGCCTTCTTTCCTGGGACCTCCCACAATGAGAGAAGAATCCTCCTCCTTTCTGCATTGTATCTAGTCATGCTGCATCCCATGGTGCTATTTCTTAGGTCCACACAGTCACCTCACTCCACTGTGCCTAGGCATACTCTGCCAGAATGAACGGGTCAGGACAAGCCTGGTATCACTGCACCTAGAAAGAACCCTTGCCCTCACATGCTCAAGACCTTTTGACTTCCAGTAAATTTTACGTCTGGCTTCAGTTGTTCCCCACTTCTCATATCTGACAATCATGTCTCTGTGCATCTAAACACTGAGCCACAGCGACAGACAGGTTTTCATAAACCTAAGTGTCCAGCCCAAGATCAGAAATATATATACACGACCCAACTCTGCTGCTGGAAACATCCAAACCCAACAGAAATGGATTGCAGAAAGCGGTATGATGTCTAACTGCTTTCCTGGAAAAAGGAGGAACGTAATTATGTTCTCATTTTCTCAGAACACAGGAGTTCCAAAAGTAATTCTGTTGCCACTATTAGCATAATAAAATTGTCATCTTGGTATGTCAACATTTGTGTTGCAGTTTATTCTTTATAAAGTTGTGGAGGAAACAACCACGTCTTCCTAAATTCAGACTTTTAAAAATTTTTCTAAAAATTGAATGTCATCATTTCTGATGCCTTTTTAAGAAAAATACTTTCTGCTTACCCATCTTTCTGCTCTTCGGCATGAATTCCAACTTATTCTGATGTTATTTTTGTGTTAAATCTAATCTGTGACATCCCCAGGAAGGTATGCATTGGTTAATAATCAAGATGTTCATTTCCTTTCACATATACAAAAAGTCCTTCAATATTATTACTAAATTCAGGTAGGGTTAGGCATAGGTAATGAAGGCTGATGCCTGAGGCAGTCTCTACCTGGGTCCTCCGAATATATCCTAACTGATTTATAGATTATCTCTGTGAATGACATTGATTATCTCTGTTTAAACATGTTTGGTATTGTTATATGATTTAAAATTGTACTCAAAGAATAAAAGTCTTGCTTCACTAAACAGTAACGCGCAAACTTCTTTTTCTTCCCCCTGGCCTTGAAGTATGTGTGTAGAGTTACTGGCTTTTAAAGACCAGCCTTAGCATGTCAGTGCATTTGTAATGAATATAATTTCTTGCCTGGGTATGAGCTTCCTCAGGATGTGAGGATAGCATTGACTGAAGGTTAATCGAGAAATACTGCTCTGTATATTGAATGTTGTAAGATACAGTCTAAGGTGATAAAAATTGGTTTGCTTTATGGAATTTAAATGAATTTCAATCTTTGTGCCTCCTGACTGAAAATGAGTAAAATTATTTCTATCAGAGTTTAGAAACATGTTTGGTTTGTCATCGCAAACTAGTGGCACAAGCCTATCTTGGGATTTTTGAGGAAATTGTGTTGGGTCAGTTCCCGGGCAATAGGGGAGACAGCTGCCTGAATACAATGCTACTTTAAGATGAGGCCATTTCACAGGGTTCCAGCACTTGGTGGATTCTAAAGAAACACGGTAGAATATAATGAACCCAGTGTCACAATCTGGCTCTTTTAATGGGAATCCCATAACAGTTCAGAGGTGCTGGGAAAAGCAGGGGTGTTCGAGAGCCGGGTTTGCTTCTTTGGTTCATCTCTTACTAGTTGTGTGATTTCAGATAACTTATTTAACTTCTCAAAACTCAATTTCACTGCCTATGAACAGTTCATCTTTTTGTTTGCGATTTTTTTTTTTTTTGAGGCACAGTGTTTCCTGATGTTTATGTAGTAAAACGTATCATGTTTTCCCCTTATACTTAGTGTTATTTTTAGGTCTTGTTTAAGAAATCTTTTCCTGGGTAGAAGTGACGATGAGGAAATCCTCATATATTTCCTTCTAAAAGCTTTAATGTTTTGCTTTGAATATAAGATCTATATTTAATCTAGAGTTAATTTCTGAGTAAATTGTGAAAAAAATTCATTCTTTTCCCTATATGCATGTACAGTGGTCACAGTACCTGTCTTAGTCCACTGTGTGCTGCTGTGGTAGAATAACTGAGACTGGGTGATTTATGATGAGCAGAACTTTATTGGCTCACAGATCTGAAGGCTGAAAGGTCCAACATTGAGGGCTGGTAGCTGATGAGGGCCTTCCTGCTGCATCATCCCATGTGAAGGGCAAGGAGATGGTTAGGGAGAGCAAGAGGGGGCCACCTCTTCCTTTTGTAAGGAACTCTCTGTAGTGTTAACAAGATCACTCCTGCAATAATAGCATTAACCCATTCACAAGGGCAAAACCCTCAAGCCCTAATCACCTCTTAGAGGTCTCACCTCTTAACACTGTCACAATGGCAATTAAATCTCAATACTAGTTTGGGAGGGGACAGACACTCAAACTGTAGGAGCCCATACCTTGATTTAATGATAGATTTATTAGAAATCTATCCTTTACCCTGCTGTTCTGAAGTGACACCTCTAGGATATGTCAAATGACCACACAGGGCTGGGGCTGATGCTGAGCTCTGTATTTTCTTCAATTTTGCATCAGTATCACTCTCTTTTAACAAATCAGAATATCTGGTACAGTAAGGCCACTTGTCTCATTTTTCTGTTTCTTCAAAACAGTCTTGGATTTTTTATTATCTTTTTTCTCTATGAATAAAATATTACCTGCTCAAGTCATAAATACACATACACAAAGGTTTGGGATAGTGACTAGAACTATATTGAATGCACAAATGAATTTGGGGTGATTTGATATCTTTACAATGTTGAGTATTCCCAGCCAAGACCACAATATAATTGTATTTCCATAGGTCTTCTTGAATATTTTGCAATGGAACTTTATAGTTTTTTTCTGTGGAGAGAGTCTATATCTTTTGTTATTACTACGTATTTAAAAATTTTGATACAATAAAACATTTTTTTAGGAGAAATATACCCTACATACAAAAAAGTGCATAAGTCTATAGTAGGCGTCCTCAAACTATGACCCATGGACCACATGCGGGTGTTTTTGCCCGTTTGTTATTTTTTTACTTCAAAATAAGATATGTGCAGTGTGCATAGGAATTTGTTCATAGTTTTTTTTTAAACTATAGACTGGCCCTACAATGGTCTGAGGGACAATGAACTGGCCCCTTGTTTAAAATGTTTGAGGACCCCTGGTCTATAGTGTAAAGCACGATGAATTCTCAGCAGGTGAACACATTTGCACAATCAGCACCAGGACCCAGAGGACCCCTTGTTCCTTGTCTTGGTCATTATTCCATTGCTCCTCCCACAAGCTACCTCGGAGGCCTATTCAGTTAGTTTTCTGGACTGTTAGTTCTGGCACAGGGGTCTACTAACCAATTTCCACATAGATTTGGTATGATTTATTGGCCAGATCAAACTTCAGCACTAGGTAGGCACTTTTCCTCTAAGATAAATTCACAAAAAATGGTATGGTATACAAAAATAGTTTTTTGATATGACTGCCAAGGCTAGTGATAGGAGCCAACACATCAGCAGCTGGGACCGGAAACAGAATGAATTGCTGTGTAGGAACGTTTCATAGTTAGATATCACTGCAGGGTCGCACTGGTTGCCAAGAGCAAGCAGAGCGACCTGAAGGCTCTAAATGAAGTGGCACAGGATGTGAAGCCAGATAGTGAGGACCCAGGGGTGGGAACGTGCATTAACACCCATACGCCTCTCAATCATGCCAATTACAGCAGTTGTTCCTTTCCTCTTTTCAACACAGAAAAAGAATATTTCCCTCGACTTTAATCTTCCAACATCATTTTTGGAAGATCATTCCTCCTTCCAAGAAAAACTTTCCAATCTCGTTTTTCTTCATTTCATATTAGAAAGAAAGATATGGGTACTTTAAGAACAAATAATAATAATGAATAATTTCCCAGAAAAGGTGCCTTGAAAAAATGAACGGGGGTACTTTCACAGTTCTGCACCACCTGATTTATTTGTGTATGGAGAAAGTTGGAATCTATCTGTGCATTGTTGGTTTGCTTTTATTCACATTTTGTTTGAACTAAAGCAATGCAACATTGAGTCAGAGAAAAGTTTTAAACTGTTACTTTCTGCCTAGTACTATAAAATATAGTAGACATTGGTCTCCAAAATAATTAAGTATTATCATGTGGCTGGGATTTACTCTCTATACTCCTGGGAGATAAACTAATTAAGGGATATGGTATAAAGTATATCAAGCAACATGGAAAAACATTCTAGATGTTTCATTCAATCTCACACAATATGCAACTGATTTGCCTTAATAGACTTGAGCAAATTAGTTCCTTAATTATTTTGTATAATTGACATCAATCTAAGCAACATCCCTTTCACAACAATCACCTTGAGTGCTACATGCTTTTGTGGAGATGTTTCAGTTCAAATATGACATGGAGATTTTCTGGGATGAACCTCAGAATCTTGACACACTCTTTTGAATATTCTTAGATACAGTAAATTTTCATCATCAGAGAATAAGTTTGAGGTCTGTAAAGACAGAAGAGGGATAACAATGAAACCAGCTATACTGAATGATGAGAATATTCAAGCCAAACAGAATTGTTTTGGATTAGTAAAACTGGGTACATAAAAGTGATGAACCCAATGTTTTTTATTATGTGGTTTGTGTACTGCTGCATAAAGATATTCTTGTAAGCTAATTTTAAGTGTGTTTAGAACAATAGTAGCCTCATTTGAATAACTATATAGTTTCCACAATAAGTCTTCTAAAGGATACGTATTCAGACACTACTTCACTTAGAAAAAAATATTTCCCATGATATTACACTCTGTACTGGGGCATAGAGGCAAGATCTGCAGAATTAAGGAGGACAGTATCTGAGTCATTTGAAATGTGGTTTTCTAAGTGTTTTCCTAATTGTTTCTGTTTTATCGTTGTCTCAGTTTCAGCTGAACTCCACATAGTGTGTTTCTAAGTACCTTGGACAGCAGTACTAGTGCAACCTTTGGAGTACCTTGGACAGCAGCATTAGTGCAGCCTTCGCAAGTACATTGGACAGCAGCGTTAGTGCTACATTTTGGTATGGGCTTTCTTTCCTAACCTTTGGAGTGCCTTTCGAATGTGTGAGAAATAAAAGCTCTCACATTGAGAAGATACATTAAAAATAACTTCCCAAACTTCCTTAACTATGGGATTACCTTTTTTTTTTTTTGGAGACAGAGTCTTGCTCTCTCACCCTCCCTGGGTAGAGTGCAGTGGAATTATCATAGCTCACTGCAACCTTGAACTCCTGGGCCCAAGTGATCCTCTTGCCTCACTCAGCTTCCCAAGTAGCTGGAAGTACAAGAGTGCTCCATGATGCCAGACTAATTTTTTTATTTTTAGTAGAGATGGGTTTGCTCTTGCTCAGGCTGATCTCCTGAGCTCAAGCAATCCACCCACCTTGGCCTCCCAGAGTGCTAGGATTACCAGTGTGAGGCACCATGCCCAGCCATGTGATTGCTTTTAATAAAATCAACAGGAGCACTTCAGGGAGGTTCACACAATTTGAACTCAAATTAAAGGCAGATCTCTATTAAGTGAACTCTTATTCTGAGGACATTATGGTTAATTAAAATTCCACATTTTCTATGTTATAGTGATAGGATATTGGGATACCATGGAGTCTCTGGCATTAATGAGTTAAGACTCTCAGCAAATAAATTTCGACCTAATTTTTTAAGACTAAACATAGCACAGAAATTTATTGGCATAATTCATCCAGAGAATGCTCTTTTCAGATAAAAAAATTAAGTCCTGTGCACTTTCAGGATAATTGAAAAGTTTATGTTGTATAGAGATTAAGTGCAGATAAAGAAATTTATTTTCCCTATATTGTTTGGAATAATCAGTTTACAGTTTTCTGTAAAAGATAATCCCACAATTTATAATCTAGACATTTTATTATGAGACTTTACTAGGCTTTTATAAAATGAACTGGATACTTTGTAATTATCTTTTCCTTTTTTAAGCTTTTTAATGCTTCCCAATCCCTTCCCCAGAGTGACCTCTGTAGGGAAGTTGGCTGGCTGCCACAGAGTGGGCATTAGAGTCAGAACACAAAAATGACAGTATCAAGAGTGATGTGACCTACCGGCTCACCCCAAATTAAATCTCTTAAATGAATGTGCTTCCCCAGTTGCCTATGGGCTTCCAATTCAAAATGGTTATTTTATACCTCAAGCAGGTGAAAAGACAATGAACAGAGAATATTTCTACCAGGAAATTTTTTTTAAATTTTGAGATGGGAAATGTTTGAATGATATTGACATAAATAAACTACACACATACCTGCACATTTCTTTACAAGTTAAATTTGGAAGAGGGACTTAGTAATGTCCCCATCTCACATATATTTGGGGAGTATAAGTTATAAATAAAATGTAACCTCATTAATATGTTAATATAGGTTAGGTGATTACTCATGTAAATTATTTCTGTTGTTTTCTTACTTTACAGGATAAAAGTAAAGTTCTGAATAAAATGTTATTGGATCCACACACTTAATTAGTATACTTGGTTAGCCCTAAAAGTTTTCATGAAGTGAGAATGTATTTTTTTTTGAGAAACTATTCATTCTTAACAAATAATTATTTTATTTTTGACATGCCAAATATAGCATATCATAAATAAATTTATTAATCCTTTTAAATGTCTATATCTAGAGAAGCATTTAGATTCAGAATGTGAAGTGTCAATCATTCAGACAGAACATATATTCCTCCAAGGAATTACCTGGAGAATAAAAGAAAAAATTCTCTCATTAATTTCTAAATTAGCCAGGGTGCAGCAAACAGCAAGAGAGCACTAATCCTGTCTGGGGCTGGGGTCCCAAAAGCCAAACAAATGTTCATTGCTAACAGGTGAGTAGAGAATCTTGATTGAGCTGAGTTCCAATGGTCGGGAGGAGGCTGGGTGTCTCAATGCAGGAGGTTAAGGCAAAGAACAGGGAAGTTCATTAATTTGAGCTATTTTTTTCTTTCACGCCATTTTCCCAAATTGGTATTAAATTTGTCCTGTTTTGAAAAATAGAATTGATTGAATCATTTCTCTACACTTAGATACTGAGGATATGATGACCAAAGACCCGGACATGTGTCTTCCCAAAGCTGATAAGGTCTGGTTTGTGAGGGGGTCTCAGGCAGTGACAATGCAGTGCAAAGAGTGTCATCCCAGGGAGATGACTCTGTGCTCTGACAGTGCAGTGGGGAAGTCCCTAACCTAGTCTTGTCTTCGTGTAGGAAGATATGGGGGCCAAGGAAGCACCCTAGAGGAAGTTATCAAGCTGGGAGCTGAAGGATACATAAGTCGAATTTAGCAAAGAGAGTGAGGAACAGTGCCCCAAGAAATGGGAACAGCAAGAGAGAGAGAGAGCAGGAGAGAATTGTTTTCTGAGGAACAGAATAAATTTCAGTATAGCTAGAGTCTAGAATATATTGTGGTTGGTGGCTGAAGAGTTCTGGGGACACCGGTTGAGAATGGAGGAATTGTTAAGAAAACAGGCTGCGGAGGCAGGTGGGACCACAACTGTCAGGCTTTTATAAGTCAAGGAAGGAAATTTAAACTGTAAGAGTGGTGGATAACTATGGAAAGGTTTTAAGCAGGAGAGTGACACATTAGAATTGAATTTTACAAGATCATTCCTTCATTTCTTCTATGAGATCCTTCTAATATTTGAAGGCAACTAACATACTTCATCCCTATCCTTTCATCCTTCAAGTGGAAGGGTTTCTAGAACTCTCGTCAACATTTTCATCTTCTTCTGGGGAAATTCATTTGTTGATGTTCCTTTTATAACAAAACAGGGAATCCAAAACTGAATAGGATTATCCAGATGGGATGTGAATGGCATATGCCACAGTTAGTGTTTTGTTACCTTTATTTTGGGCATTATTTTTTTTATTAGAGTGTATTAAAATTGTCATGACATATTCTTTATTCGTCTTGAGTTTATATGGTACACTAGAACAAAATAGACATTTTTTTTTCTAACTAAAATGAGTGTTTGGTCAAAATATCCCTGTTAAATGTCCTGTTTCAGCCCTTCATTCATAGCTATCAAGATTGTTTTGAACCTTGGTTATGCCATTTGAGGCACTTGCCATGTATCTTAGTCCATGTCAGCTGCAAATTTAATAAGCATCCTTATTAAAGGATGCTTAATAAGATTCCTGTATCTTCATCCAACTAGCAAATTGTCTCTGTAGCTTCCTCTAGAGGTTGATAAGAAAGATTTTTCATACCATTATTTATTCAGCCAGATATAAACCCACTCGGGTATTTTCCAAACCACATTTCCTCAAAAGATCCAATAATATTGTTGAAAAATCTTGTCCAAGTGTCTGGCTGAAATCAGTTCACAAAATTTCTTTTATATTCCCCGTATTTTCCAATGTATCCAATTTAGAAACGATTTCACTGAATGAGTCACTCTTGTTCCTAGTAAGCACCTTTTTACCTTTATAACATTCGATTAAAAAGCATTCCTAAAACTTTGTTGGGTGTGGGTATGAGCATGCATCCTCCTGACCAGTAGTTTCTGAGTTGCATTGTTTCTCCTCGTCTGGAATAATACACCTGCCCTCTGCAGGCTTCTGGCAGCTCTTCTGTCTTCCAGGGTTTCTTGGTAATTGCCATCACACTGAAGTGGTGTGGTCCCTTGATGGCACGGCTCATGCTGGATTGCAAAGGGTAGACGACTTCTCTCTGCCCCCATCTTCCTCCTGGTTCCCAGCGGGAATTTCCCCACTGGTAAAATGAGGGCAGCAGTCCCTTCCCTGGAGTTGTTGCGAGAATTACATGAGTTAACACATCATGAGGAATTGCAACAGTGTCTGGTACAGGGCAAGTGCTCTATGATGAGAAGCCATTTAGCTGTGAATGAATTTGAAAATTGTTGCTGTCTATTAATTAATTTTGCCTAAATTCCCTGAGACCTCGGGCTAGGGAGCCTCGAAAATAAATTTTTAATCTGTGATATAAAGATGACACTCACTCCTACTGTTTACCTCAAAGAGGATCAAACACAACAACAGGGAAGACTTTGATACCTATAAATATGGCCTGGGCAATAAGTACCTCATGAACTTCTGATGAAAGAATTCAAACCCATGAATTCCTCCATGTTTAAGCACAATATAGCTTCAAGAAAAATATTCAGACAAACACATTGCTGTACACAGAAAATAGACACCGTTAGGTTTAACTATTTTTTTTTTGTACAATTACTTCTAGCCATTCACCAAGTCAGACATCTTAATGGTGTATCAGTTTCAAGATAGTTATGAATTGAAAAACATATGGAGTTTCTTGGAACTACTATAGTCACAATTTTTTTTTTGTATTTACATCAATTATTGGAGTTGAAATAGGCAGTTATTAAATTCTCAGAAATATAGTCACTTAGAAGATAAAAGTTTTACTTAAATCATCTAGAAGTAAATAGTAAATATTCCTTAAAGTAAATTTTATTAAGCTAAAAATATATTTTGCCATTTTCTCTTTTGTAGTTTCTGCCAGAGTTGGTTGACTTAAAATTCTTTGCACTCCATTCCAATAGAGAGAATAGCCCTATGTAAAGGAGATGATCTGAATAAAAAAAAAAAACAAAACAGGTTGTTGTAAAGTTCAGGTCAAGAATAAGATTGTGTTTTACAAGCAAGAAAACTCTGGCCATTGGCCATTCACGGTTGTGATACACACAGGTGCATCGTGGTGGCAGGTAGGGTAGGAAGCCTGGATATTTCTCTACAGCACTCCTATTCCACCTCAACTGCCAGATAGTCCTGTTCTGGCTTAACCTGACTTGAAGGATTATTGGGAGAATTAAATATAATGCAAATACAAGCCAGGCAAATAGTTGTGGCTATTATATATCATAAAATAATATATCATAGCTAACATCACTAACTGCTTCTAAGACCTCTCTCTAGCTAGCACAGACAGAAAGAGAAAGCTAAGCAGTCTAACTAACCAAAAAAGCACAAGAGGGTAAACACACATCCCAGTAAGTTAGTTCCTACCATGTTATTAAGAAGAGACGTGAGAACTGATGAAATCCTTTATAATTCCTGCCTCTTTAGGCCAAGTCTAGGACTTGGAACTGACAAATAAGAGGATGTCTTTTGTACCACTGCAATTTCTGCCTGGGCACACTGTCCTGCGCAGTCCTTGGGCATCGAACCACCAGACCTGGGTTTGTCTTGGGTAAGCTCGTTGCGTCCTCAGGTGGCTTCATAGACCTCATTGAGGCTCTCCTTGTCCTACACCTAGAAGATGTCTCCAACACATTACTTTGGCTTCGTGTTTCCTGTTCTTTTGCTTCACAGCCTGTGTTAAAAATTTAAAATTATATATATATATATATATATTTTCTTATTTATTATCTATTTTCCCCACTGGACTGAAAGACTCATGAGGCCAGGAACTGCATCTGTTATCTTTTCTGACACATACCTGTAATAGCGTAGCATTTGGCCCATGGCTGTGCACCATATTTGTTGACTTCTAAAAAAAAATAATCAATGCATTTGCAATAATTCTCATTCTGAGCTGCCGATATTATGAGATTTATCTATCTGTGACTTGGTGTTTAATTATTATAATGTTACAAATACTTAGTATAAGAAAAATTTTCCCTTCATTCTAATTTTTAAGTCTCTTTGCTATTTTATGTGTCCTTTTTTGACATCAGTTTGATAACTATTATATTCTTTTTTAAATTTTTAAAATTGTTATTATTATGCATACATAATAGTTGTATATCTTTATAGGGTACATGTGATATTTTGCTACACATACAATGTCAATGAATCAAATCAGGGTAATGGGTATCCATCACCACAGACATTTATTATTTCTTTGTGTTAGGAACATTCCAGTTCCAGTCTTTTAGTTATTTTAAAGTATACCCTAACTTGTTGTGGATTATAGCCAGTTTGTTGTGATCTCAAACACTGCTCATTCTAGCTAACTAGCTATATTTGTACCCAGTAACCATCCCCTTCCCACCCTCTGGTAGCCATCGTTCTCTTCTCTGTCTCCATGAGATCAACTGTTTTTAATATTTAGCTCCTGCAAGTGTTGCTCTGCTATTCTCTGAAAATCACATTGAGATTTTGATTGGTATGAAAATTAATATATAAATTAATTTTTTGGAAGAATTCTTATCCTTCCAATATGCTGCTTTCTCATTAAGTATCACAGTATGTTTCTCCTTTTATTCAAACCTTTTTTTTTTTTACCCTCTCAGTAAAGTTTTACATTTAAAAGTATTCCTCATTGCTAATGTATTTTTGGTTAGGCCTATTCAAAGGTATTTTATTTTGTAAGTTGCTGTTGTAAATTGATTTTTTTTTTAACTCGTGTTTTCTAATTGTTTATTGCTGATGTATAATAAAAGATTTTGGTCTATTTTCCTGGCTTCAGCTGCATGACTGGATTTTTTTTGTATGTTCTAAGAATTTATTTTTAATATATTCTGCAGGATTGTTGGGAGAATTGAACAACACAAGTATATGTAAGATGGTTAACACAGCATATTTTATGCATTACATGCCTCCGTAAATACTCTTCCTCCTTCCCTTGTCCTCCCTCCCCTCTTCCTTGTGATGCAGACCAATCCATTTCCATGTGTACAAAGGTCATCTTTTCCCTGTTTCTGGCCATTGTAGTTATTTTGTCCAGGTGTTGTTACATTGAAAGGTGTTTTAAATAACAATGGTTTTTCATAACAGTCAATTTAAAAAAGCATCTTGTAATTTCTGGTTTCCCAAGAAGTTTTTTTCCAGGAGTAGATATTTAGTTCTATCATATTTTTCTAAGTGTCTTAATCTTTTGATATGATTCATTATGTTTATGTATTTCCTAATGTTCTATTTTCCTTAAATTTTTACTTGATCTCAGGGTAATATTTTTTAATGTTATACTGAGTTGGGTTTGAAAGTATTTTATTTAGAGTTTTTACATCTACCATGTAAATAAAATGGAACTGCAGATAAATGCTCTTTTGTGTTAATTTTAGATTTTAGTGTTAGAGTAATGTTGGCTTTCTCTCTTCTAGTGCTTTAAAATCGATCTCTCTCTCTCTCTCCTACTCTTCAGTAAAGGATACAACCACATACCCAGTTATTCAAGCAACTTAAAAGTTATTTTATTGACTCTAAGATACAATTACCCTTAAAAATTATCATCGTGTATGTACTGGCAAGAAAGAAGAAAAATGGTGCCTACTAAACTGTGACTAAAAGAAATCTTACACTTAGAATTTTATTTTATGTGTATTAACATCTATTTGGATCTCTTAAGAAAGCTTTTAAAACCACACATTAGTTTTTGTGTGTGTGTGTATATATATGTGTGTGTGAAATATTAGAATAAATGTAAGGTTTTCCTAGATCTTCTTCACATTCGGAGTCCCACTCCTCTGAATCCCTTTCAGACACCGAATCGCCGTTTGCACACGCCTATCGTTCATCGGGGACTGTGACGGGGCAGAGTCGCGATCGTCTCAGGGTTTTGTCCCCTTGCGGACACCATTCTGCGAGCTGTCTTTGCACACGTGGGACAGGCGACCCACCGGGATGCCCCCCCGCCCCCCATCTATGCAGGGATCTCAGAGCATCTCGATGCCAAAGGCCTCAAAGTTGGAAAACATTTATGTTTTACCGTGAGTGAAGTATGGTATCTGGTGTCTCTCTTTACCTCACCCTCCACATCCTAAATATTATGACAACACGCGCTTTTAGTGCTGTGTCAGACGGTTTGCGTTTTGTGTGCAGTACAGCTACTCGTCTGTGTCCATTCTCGCTGCCTCCCCTGGGTCTAGGTCGCCCCCCAGGGGGTCTCCTTTTCTACCCGCTGGCCCCTTAGGTCCCACTGTTTCAGGACAGCGGTTTTCTCAACTTCCCACGGTGGCCCTGGAGTCACTGCGCATGCTGCTCCCCACCCCCACCTCTCCTTTCCTCAGACGTGGCCACTGTCTCCAGCTCCTGGCTGTGCTCTCCCCAACACGCCGGACACCGTGGCACGTTCCCATTCTCAGGCGTCGGCACACCTGTCTCATCTTCCGGAGACATTTCCTCATCTCCCTTCCTGGCTTCTGCACCCTGCTCCCGTCTGCTCCCACGTGCAGCCCAGGAGGAGCTCTGGGGGGCGTGCTCTCAGCCCGTGCCTCCCGCGGGTACCTCCCTCCTGTCTCGGCCGGGGCTGTCCTCTGGGCGCTGGCCTGAGCCCCAGAGCTTCTCTCAGCCCCCTCCTCACCCGAGGCTGCCGCTCTGCCTGTGAGGGAGAGAGGAGGGTTGCTCTGCTGTGGGAATTTGAGCTGAAAGGCCACACGGGTCCATAGCAGCCAAGAAAGCAGGACTAGGAGGTGGCAGGCAAGGGAGGGGTGGGACGGGAAGGAGGGACGGGGAAAGGGCGTGCGTGCATGAGAACACTTGTGTCTTTGAAGAGATGGAGCGAGGAAGAGAGAGAGAGAAAGGGGCGAGTGGGAAAGAGGAGGGGAGTCGGGGTAAGAGAGAAGCTAAGAAGCCAACAGGCACCGCCTTGATCAGGGACAGTGGCTCCTGGATCTCCTGGTCTCATCTCACACGTGTGCAACTCCTTCCAAGTCTATCCCAAGTGGCACAAACAGCACATGGGCGAACGTGCACGCGAGGGGGTGTGCACACGTGAACTGCAAGCGTGGGAGCTCCACGCATCCTTTGCAGGGCCTGCACTGCACGCTCGTGGACCCTGCTCTCGGGCCTGTCCCGTGGAGTCCCCCAGCAGGGTCCTGGTGGGCTTGGAGAACTAGCACAGGAGAGGGATCTAATCGTCCCCGCAGAAATCTTCACACTAAAAGGGTTAGGATTAGGGTTAGGGTTCTCATGAACACTGTCCACAGAGCCCCTCTTTTCCCGGCCCCTGCCGCAGCCTTTCACTTAGAGAGACCACACCTCTGGGACAGGGCACCCCAGGGGTTTCTGTGTCCGAATGGACGTGAAAGGGCAGGGCGGGCGTGGGCGCAGTGCCTTACACAAAGCAGGACCCCGCAGGAGCGACGGCCGCCCAGCCTGCGCTGGCGTGGACGCTGCTTAAAGCAGGAGGCAGCTCTGAGGAACTGCCTTGGAAAGTTTTTTAACTGCAAGGGTTAAAAGATATATGTCGCCGTGGTTCCTGTTTTCGAGAAGCTTCAGTACAAGTTGGGGGCAGCCATTAAACAAAGAATCACAGCATAAGAAGCAGTACAAAAAGACGTAGGGAGTGCATGAGAGAATAGAAGAATAAAAGAGGGTCCTGCTGTAGGCTGCGGCTGCTGAGAGGAGGGCTGAAGCCCGAAGGCGGGAGACCTGTCCTTTCTGCTGGGACTGGGGGTGGGTGGAGAGTGAGCACTGAGGTCGGTGGGGACTTAGCACATTTGGGGAAGGAGCACAGGAGGGACCTTAAACGCCAGGGAGGATGGCAGATGGGGCTGCAGAGGAATTGCAATCAGGATTTCAGGTTTTGTCCTTAGGGAAATTGAGGGTTTAAGATGGGGAGTGACATGACATCATATAAAACACCTGACCCGAGTGCGGAGATTATACTCATTATCTCCCTAGCCTGCGCCCACCAGATTAATTCCTGCATCAAAGGAGATTACTGTAGATTTTCCTGAAGACCTAGTTCTGTAAGTGCTCGGGGAGCTCCGGCCGGGGCCGGGGTTGGCGTCTGCGGCAGTTCCAGGCGATGCAGGTGCTCTTGGCCCGAGGGCGGAAGGTGTGTCCAGGCACTGGGGTGCCGTCCTGGCGCGCGCGCTCTTCCGAGGGACTCGGGACGAAAGGTCGCGTTGTTGTATTCGAGTCCACGTCCTCTTGGAGGTCAGACATAAACACTTACGTCGATCTCGGCTGCGATACATGTCCGCATAGGAACCAATCTTCCATAGAGTTGGACTTTATATACCAGGGGGTAGAATTTATTTATTCAGAAACCTAAAACACAGTTTTATTAGGAGGAGCAGGTGCTCTGACTGGTGAGTCGTGAGTTGCTTAACAACAGGGATACATTTTGAGAAACGTGTCGTCAAGCCATTTCGTCATTGCACGGACACCACGGTAGGTGCCTACACAAGCCCTGATGGTACAGCCCCCTGCACACCTGGGCATCGTGGCATGGCCACTGCCCTTAGATGCTGCAGGCCTGTGCAGTGTCTCTGCACTGAACACTGTGGACAATTGTAACGCAGCGGGAAGCATTCGTGTATCTACAGGTATCTGAGTATAGAGAAGGTATAGTAAAACTACAGCATAAGAGATTTAAAAATGATACACCTGCATACGGCGCTTGCCAGGACCGGAGCTCGCAGGACTGGAGGTTGCCGCGGGTGAGCCAGTGAGTGCCGAGTGGACGTGAAGCCGGGGAGCCTGCTCTGCACTGCTCTAGACCTCGTGAGCACGGTGCACTTAGGCTACACTGAATTTATAAGTTTATAAAAATATTTTTCTTTCTTCAATAATAAATTAATCCTACTGTGAGTTTACTTTATAAACTTTTAAATTACTTAAAACTTATAAGTACTTAAAACTTTTGGCTCTTTTGTAATAACACTTAGCTTGAAACACGACGCATCATGTACAAAAATATTTCTCTATATCCTTATTCTATAAGCTTTTTTCTATTTTCAAATTAAAATTTTTTTTTCACTTTTTAAATTTTCATTAAAAGCTATGACACAAACACACACATTAGCCTAGGCCTACACAGGGTCAGGATCATCAATGTCACTGTCTTCCACCTCTACACCGTGTCCCCCTGGAAGGTGTTTCGCGGGTAATTTTTTTTTTATCTCAGCATATTATGGGGGTACAAATTTTAAGGTTTCAAATAATGCCCCTGCCTCCCCTCCTCCCCACAAGTCTGAGCCTCAAGCGTGACCATCTGCCAGACGGTGCACGTCTCACTCATTACGTATGTATATACCTGCTCCCCTCCCCCTCCCCCCTGCCCATTACCCAGTTAATGTAGTTCCTATGTGTCCACTTAGGTGCTGCTCAGTTGATACCAGTTTGCTGGTGAGTACATGTGGTGCTTGTTTTTCCGTTCTTGGGATACTTCACTTAGTAGAATGGGCTCCAGCTCTATCCAGGAGAATACAAGATGTGCTATAGCACCGTTACATCACTTAGAGCTATAAGTGTTATATCACTTAGAGCTAACACGCATGGAGCTGTGGTCTCCTGTGAGGACAATGCCTTCTTTTGGAATCCCTTCCGAAGGGCCTGTGGGAGGCTGTTTTACAGCTAACCTTTTTTTTTTTTTAAATAAGTGGAAGTAATATACTAACAGAATGATAAAAGTACAATGTAGTAAATACATAAACCAATAATGCTGCAGTTTATTATCATTACCAAGTATCATGTACTGTTCATAATTGGCAGACTTTCACACGACTAGCAGTGCAATAGGTTTGGTTATACCAGCATCACTACAAATGTGAGAGTAGTGCGTTGCATCCCAATCCTTCCGTGTTAGGATGGCCATGACCTCACCAGGCAACAGGAATTTTTCAGCTCCGTTGTAATTTCATAAGAGCACCATTGTATATGTGGCCTGGGACATGTTAGATACAGTCATCTCCTCCATGGAGTAACACAGAGGCTCAGCATTTGCATCAGAATCTGATAGGTAACACTAGAACCTGCAGATATTGTTTGTATCACCTCCAAAATTTATCGTTCTAAATACAGCTTGGAAGCTTCCAGAATTTTCTTCTCCAGCTCATCTGTTCACGTTAAATAGGTGTACCCCCAGAATAAGCAGAGGTTTCTATACTTTCCTCCTGAAGTCTGGCAGACCCGCTGTCATTTCTGCTGACCGGCCACCCCCTCAGGGATGGAGCGTGTTGTTCGTGGAGGCGTTTTCTGAAGCAACTGTGCGTTTGTCACTATGCATTCAGCCTTGTGTGACTCATTCATGAAGAAATTGAAATAACTTCTTTTCCCTCATCCTTGTTTTCCTGCTGATGCCTGGGACGTCTGTTGATTAAAAGGAGCCTGTCTTGAAAATAAGACTCTGAACTTTTAATGGCAAAGAAACCAATGAAAAGGGAGTCCTTATAAAGTCTGTTGAGTTAAGCAAATGCCTACTCTATTTTTACGTGAAGACAGAACCACTAGTTAAATGCTGAGTAGACCAAGACATATTGGAATACTAAATGGCTCCAAATGCCTATGCCATTTTTCTAATGTTTCTGGAATTCTTAATATTAGGAGGATTCTATCAACTTTTATCTGTAAATTAAAAGTCAACAGAGCACCAATTGGCATTTCTTTGGTGGAAAAACGGGGCTACATGTCGTCTTCCCAAATAGAAATTGAAAGAGACATGAGCCATCTCCAAAGCGAAGACTTTCATTTCAGCACATGTGCTTGTTTTAAGGAAGTGCTCAATTCAAACACAGTTGATAAAATTTAGGCTACTCTATGCTAGACACTATACAAATTGTTGAGGATGTGTTGATGACTGAGAAACTGTCCTTGCCCTCAAAAAAGACGAAGTTTAATAGTGGAAGTGAACAAGATGGAATTAACCACAGCGTACTGTGAAATGTCCTTGCCTTGATGTGCACGAGAAATGTGAAGAAGGGATTATTTTCTTTTTCTGAGGTGAAAACATTTGAGCTGAGCTTCTAAGGTCTCGTGGAGGTTTCCCAGGACTTGAAGATCGTTGCAGGCCGTGGGAACGATCTGAGCAGGTGTGTGACACTGTGTGGTGTGTGACACTCAGGTGCACACATGGACATTGGTGGCTCCAGCGTTGGAGGAGTGATGTGCAGCTGATGTGGTTTTTGCAGTCAGGTGAGTGGCTGTTTCAGAGACGCCCTTCTCCTCTGGTCGTGGGTTTCTAACTCCGCTCCAAGAGACGCTGGATCCTGCAGGGGGAGCAAGGGACGGGCAGGAAGATGATGAAATGTTGGAGCCCAGCCCTGCTCCTGTCTTCACCAGAGTGAAGGGTTTTCAGCTCTGCATGTGAAGATTCTGGAAAAGGCTCTCACTATAAATTATCATTGGAATAAAGGATTTCCCTGTTAATAAAACCACTGATTTAGGGAAACTCGGTACTTTCTAGACCTGGACAAAATGAATAAAAAGGACGTTCTCTGTGATCTGGTTGTCATTTCTTCCAATACAGAAGCGGAGGGAGAGTGACTAAATACGATTCTGTCCTGACACCCAGAGTGAGAATTCTGTAGCGGGTGGTTTAGAATAGCAGTTTCAATTCCCTACAGCTGTCTCAGTCTCAGAGAGTGCAATCCGGCTAAATCTTGTCAGGAGATTCTTTGCTAGTCTTGTATTTCAGGCAGCAAAAGTGGGGTGCCGATAACAAAAACAGAGGTAGTGAATGTATACTTTGGATTCTCAGTAGAGGCACATTTAGTTTTCTGATATCTCGTGTTGGTTTAACTGCTCTGTTGATCACTAAATATTTAAATCGGTGCTGTATGTCCCTGAGAAGATGTAGTGAATCTGTGGTCTGAGGACAAATTAAGGTCTTCTACTTAATTGTAACAAACCCATGAGGGGATGAGCCAGGTATGTTGGAGTGAAGCACAAAGACACTGGCTTGGAGTGAAGCACAAAGTCAGCGTGCGATAGTCGAGGCGCAGAGTGGAAGTCCTCCCGGGGAAGGTGCTGGGGTCAGGCAGACCTGGCCGTGGTCCTGACTCGGCCGTGTACTGACGCAGCACAGGCTCACGTATGTCAGAGATCCTCTCGTGGCGTGGGGAGAACACTTGCCTCATTGGGATGCTCTGAGAATTACATGAAATGACAGAAGAACTGAGCTTACCTCTGCACCTTGGTTTTTGCAGACCCGTACTGATGGTCACTAGATGGTTGCTATGGCCCGGAAGGTGGAGCAGCGGTAGGAAATGAAGCATAAGGCGTTTCTGATGAGTTAACATGCAAGAGGATGTAAAGAATGATTCGGCACCCCCTTTAGAACCACATTGTGCTTGATTATATTATTTTGTCAGCGAATATTCAGTCCTCCTCAGTCAGAGGAGCTGACTTCTCTGTCCCAAGCCATGCCACCTGCTCCGGATTGTGAATGGCGGCGATGAGTGATGGGCTGGGCAGTGGCTTTAAGTGTGTTTGTGGGATTAGGTTCGGCCCTCTGTGTGCTTGTCTTCTGCATGAGAGGAGCATGTTGTAGGTATGCACCCCTCCTCTGCCCTGAATGTGGCGTGTCCATGGAACAGATCCGAACTCTGCCTGCACCACCCATCACGGCCCCCAGCCAAACCACAAAGCCGTGAGCGAGAAATAAAAGTGTTTGTTGTTGTAAACCACTGAGATTTGGGGGGCTATTTGTTATTGCAGAAAAAGCTGGCTAATACACGTAGGATGTCTCTTATGATGTCAAATAGAAAAAAAAAAAACATGTTTAGGGCAGAAAAGCCATGAGAAAAGGATTTATAAGCCATGAATCCTTGAAATTTGACCTATCAAAATCCTAATCATCTCCCAACATGGAGCAAATCTGTGAGTCTGCTGATGTGAAGAGTTTCCTGAGCTCGTGGTAAAGTGGACATTTCCGCCGGGCGCAGGCAAACACCTCCGAACAGTTGCACATTAGGGGAACTGAGGCGCCCCTAGGATCAAACCAGCTTCAGACACGTTCACCAACGCACTTGCTTGGGACACAGGAGAAGCATCTGGATATTGAAATCTTTGTTCTTAAATTAAAAGAGTGGTATCTACACTTCGGCTTGTGGTTATAAAAACATAACATCATATTAAAAGTCTTTGTCTTCAAAAGCCAAAAGACCAGTCAGAGTTTTATTCCTATAACATTTGTCATCTCTCTCTGAGTCCACGTGTTTATGCATTTTTTTCTGTTTCTATATTTGTTTCTTCTTTTCGTATATGAACATTCAGTACAGTTTTAATATGACCTGCTGTATACTTATTGAATATGGAGTTACACTGCCTTTAAATTTGTTACAGAATGCGAATGGAGTATTCAGTCTCTTCCATGTAAGAACAAAGATGATGTTAAGACGTGTATTAAGACATATCACCCTCAGTTTAATTTGTTTCTTCAGTATGTGAGCTAATTTTTTTAAAAAATGGGGTTTTCCTTATCTTTCATATCACATTCCCATTTCTCTTTCTATTTGGAGATCGCTACATGTCTCATATCCTATAATAATGCATTTAAAATATAAGTCTGGCCATAGCTTTTAAAAGACACAGGACGATTTTGTGGCATGTCCCAGCCTGTGTCTGAAGCATTAATAAATGCAGGGAGCAGCCTCATTCTATTCACACACTTCCTGAGCATCCTCTCAGTGGGTGTAATGCTACAAAACCACTTGGACAGTGTGAACCAAGTCAAAGGTATGCTTTCTTATCCTTTGTTATGGCTACACTGATGAAAAATCTTAAGCGTAGTCACATATTATGCTACAAAATGAAGCACAATTGTGAAATTCTGAAGTGAAGAGGGTGAACAGATTCCAACATAAAATCAGGCTATGTTTCTTATTTGGGCACTAACTTATAATTATGATTCAGTTTTCTAATTATTAGACATGTGAGCTAATTTTTTGGGGGGGCAAGTAGCTTAGTTATGAAAAAAATTTTAATCTAGACAAATAAATAGCAATTCAGTATAGAAAAAGAAATAGGATTATAGGAATCTAATTTGGGAGGCAAGTATGTGCAAGAATCATTCTTAAGAAGCTGGATGCATTGCAACTCCCCCAAAGATAAGAGGAAATGTAACAAATCAGGGAAGCTCACACTCCTAACATGTGGCTTGTGGAGAGGGATCAGTGAGCAATCTGTGCCCAAATGCCACTAATAGTTCTTGGACTTCGAGCGCATGGTAATGAGAATGAGCTGGCACGGCAACATCTTGATTCATTTGACCTTTGAGAATAGAAAGTTGTAATAACTTTTGAACAAGAGAACATCATTTTATATATCTTTCAGTTTAATTGTCTTTATAAATACATATTTAACAGGTTCATCAACGTGCAGAAATGGAGCCTCCTTTATGAAGATGTACGTGTTAGACATTTTGGTGTGCTGGTCCATCGGCTCGCTCCAAGGTAATATCCTCTCCTGAAATGTCACTGTCATGCTCTTCAGAGTAACACCTACTATCTATAAATCAATTTATGGTACTCAAAGCGATCTCAAATGCATTCACTCAGTTGATCTTTGCAGCTAGCCTGCCTTACTTTAGCGTCCATTTGAAAATGTAGGCTGAGCATTTTTCTGTGTGTAAGTTGAGTATTTGATAGGTCAAATTATATATATATATATATATTTTTTAAAGTAGTCTCAGCCTTTATAGAACGTTCAGCTTCATGGTCAAAACTCATAACCTTGTATAGATAGGACTGATGGAAATCTTAGAAATCAGAAAATTGTGACAGAGAAATTAATTAAAATCACTCAAGCTCAAGTAAGGAGTTCTTGTCAAAACTTGGGTGAAAACATGGAATCCTGACTTCATGTTCTCACTAGCATAGCATGGTTTCAAAATCATGTGTCTTTTCAATACGAAGAGCATATTTTGAAGTGTATGTCTTTGGCAAATGTAATAAAGAGAAAGTGAGCATGTTTGGAGCAACATTCAGTTATTTGTGTATGTGTGTGTGGGGAATGAAGACACACACACACACACACACACACACACACATTTGTCAGTGAACCTGCAGGAACCAAAGGCAACTTGGGGATGTAGGAGTGAAGTGCTACCCTTTGCCTTGGTCAGGAAGAGGAAGGATGAGTCCACACTGGAGATCTTTAATGAGGGAAACATCACTGTCAATTTCCCCGAGGGATCGGGGTGTGGTTCAGGGCCACAGGATCCCCTGTGTCTGTCCTGCCCCTTCCTGTAATAGTTAGAGCTGAAATTCTGGATTCGAATACCAGGTCAACACTTAGAGCCTGAAAACCTAGGAAAGTTTCTTAAGCTCGTTTTATTTACTGCTCTAAAAATCTTCACCAGATGATGGAAAGGAACAGAAAGTGAAACAAGCCAATGACTCACTGTGGTCATGATTGAGGGTTTATTAAGAAGTTTAGACACTAACAAAACTTGGGGACATTTTAGCATCAGTTGCAAACACAACAGATTAGGGGACCAAAGTCAAATACTCAGTTATCCAAGGATACAGGCGACTATGGCCCTGTGATACTGCAATTAATTTTGGATCGTCTTGAATAGTCAGCATAGTTTTAATAGTTTGACATTAATTTAAAGAAAAAGGTGGTGAACACAGCCAAACTTTTCCAAGAGTTATGATTCAAAGCTTAACATTTTTTTTTGTTAGAAATACTCTTGGAAGGTTCTATCTAATTTCTGCTATTTATGCAGCATATTACTGAATCATTCATGGGAGGACAAAACATATATTTTGGCTGATACTGGGAAAATGAATCGAGTTCAATCTCCAGTCAAAGCAACTTTTTGATGTTTTTTATCTTTATGCTTTCTCTGTGGCATCAGATTTGATAATGGGGAAAAATAAATCTCAAAAAAATACAAAAAGGTTAGTTGTTTCTCTAATCCTCCTACAGACTTTTGAGGTCTAATCCGACCTCAATCTCTTGTGCCATCCGTCATCAATGCCTGCACCTTGTTCGAAGCAGCTGGGGCAACTTGGTCAAATGGTCCCACGGCAAATACATCGTCACCGTTTTATGTGACATCTTCCCGCTTATACTCCAGGCTGGGATGAGGACTTGCCTGTGGCCATGTTTGTCTTGTCACCTGTTGTGTCAGCAGCACAGCTCAATGCTCCGCACCTAGAATGAGGGCCAACTGTCACCGAGTGCTGTTCCTTGGCACCGCCTCCACGGTGTTTCTCCAAACGATTTCCATTTTGCTTAACTTCCCGCAGATACTCTCTCCACACACCACAACCTGGACGTGCTGCAGATGGCCAGGTTGCTGATTTAGCAACACGCCTCCTGTTGCTTCCGGGTTTCTCTTTCTCTCCTTTTCTCTTAGAAGTCGTCCCTTCTCTTCGTAGCTCACCCACGTAAGGGCAAACACAAGACGATTATGAAGGCAGTGACGGTGTTGCTTACCGGACCGTGAGAGTCACATTGACGGTGGTCAGGAACACTGGTGACTGTGCTTTTTCATCGCTTTGTTTCATATTTTCTGCAAACACCCACATGAGTCTTACAGAAAGTGAAACATGGGCATGAGGGAACAGGGGCAACAACATCCCAAATGTGCCACCTTGGTGCGATGATCTCTTCAAACCGAAAGCGTGTGGAAAATGGCAAATACACGGAGGAGCTTTTCCTGAGTTTTCCTTATCTGACTAAAGATTCTCCAGAAGGGAGATGGTTTCATGAAAACCCTCCCTGGGAAATCTTACCTATCGGGGAGGACATCACAAAACAGGAGTCGGAGTTGAACGTGGAAGAGACTGGAAGTTGACACCTCTCCCCGACAGGGTGTTCTCAACTCTTTTCTAGAACCTTCTATTTTAGATCATTGAGCCTGCAATCTCCACCTCCCTCTGCCCTAGGAAGAAGGATAAATAAGCTTCCAAACCTCGGTGGGTTATTGGGTGGTCACTTATCCTCCATGTGATGCCACTGTGCGTGTCAATACGTTTCTGTGCCATTTCTCCTGCTGTTCTATCATCAGCTCTTTTCAGTGAACCTTCGGGGGCAGCGAGGAGCTCCCCCCTTTGCCCCTACAGGCACCTGCAGCAGAGAATTCTGGGTGGTGGATGGCTGTTGACAGCAGGAGGTATGACGTGACCACAGTGGGGTTGACTTTTAGCCAGAATTGCCTTGTGGAGCAATGGTGGTGGGGCCATGCCCTGGAATTGGCAGGGAGAGTAAGGAGTACGTCGGGCCCTTCCGAAGGTGAGGGGCTTGGGAAATTGGGGCGGGACTTACGTTGCAAAGGGTCGTGGAAGGTCGAGGAAGATGGTGCTGCTGTGGGAACGCTGTGTTAATTCACAGCTTAGGAGGTGGTGGGAGGAGAGATTGTCACATAAAACTAAAAATTTTAGTTTTTATTTTTATATCCGCAATAGAATAGGGGCGGTGGATGGAGGGCTGTGTTCCGTGGGCTAAGGTGGAGAAGCGTGTGTAGGAGGTTGGGACAGGGTGCTGGGAGTTGGAGAGTCTGGGCCCAGGGCGGGAATTACCCAAGGCAGGGAGGACGGACGCAGCGGCCGGAAGGCAGCTGTGAGTGAGGGGCAGAGGCGGGAAGGGCAGGCCGGGTGTTGACTCTGCTGGTCTCTCTAGACCCCAGACTCCAAGGATTACACGCAAGCAGCCTTCTTATTGATAATTAACTGGGAGCCAAATTAATTAGTATTCGAGACAGTTTTAGGTGGTAGGGTGCTGTTAAAATAAGAGGAAGCAAAACAGTACTGATTAGCCAATAAAGGGGTCTTCCAGAAAATTCGTAGGAAGTAACTAAAAGATGTCATTTCTGAACTACAGCAAGGGTCTCATTGAGTTTGGGCAGGACGAATTGCTGTTGATTCACGGACTATTAGAACCGAGATGAACCCTAACCACAAGTGTCAATTCTAGATCCCTCAGTTTACAGCAGAGAAATTGAGACCCAGGGTCAGACATGGGCAGGTTTAACTCCCGGGGTTAAGCGTGTTCCCTGAGGACACGCTCAGCCGCCGAGGTCTTTGGGCTGCTCGCTCTGCCCGGCCTTCTGTGGCCTCGGTGCAGCAGAGGATGAAGCAGGCCGTGGGCTGTTCTTGTCTTTGTCATGTGCAATGTTAACTTTGTAAGTTAATCAAAAGTACTAACAATCCCATATATGTCTCTATGCATTCACACCCTAAAAATTCAAATAGCCATGTTGAACACGATTTTAAAGTTTAACTCTTCTTCCTTTGTTCCAGATTTTCCTCCCAGTATAAAATAATTCCTTGTTCTCTTGATAGACAACAGGCTAAAATGTTTCACCTGCCAGTGAAAAACCTGCACATGAATAAATCCCCCGGCCCCAACCCAAGCCCTGCCAGGCTTTCTACCCCTTTGGGTTTAACTACTTGTTTTTTTTTCTTTTGTCAGGAGGACTATGATATTCCTACAGCCCCTCTGGCGGCTGCAGTTCTGCCAACAGTTATTTGTGATCATGGATTAATGATGCTGCCTAAAACATTTCTTTGCTATTTTCCATTTGAAGATACTGGAAATAGGATTTTAAAGTTGTGGAACAAAATCTACAGTGTAATATAAAATGGAAGAGGATGCTCAACTGCGCAGTGAGCTGAAGTACAGTATTTGCAATCAGGGCATGGGGAAAATCTCTGGGTTGATTAAAATGTCGCCTAAGCAGCTGACATAAGAGTTTTTATTTACTCTGGTGTAAAGCTCTGTAATAAAAGAGATTGGGCTTTTCTACATGCATCAAGAGGTTGGGCCCATGATTTGCCTTCAGAAGAGAGGCAAACAACAGTAGGTTTTCTTGATGATAATTGCTCAAGATGGTGGGGAGATTGCTACTAGTTCCACTAGCACAAAGAGATGATAATATCACAACCATTAGAGTGGAAATGCAAACTTCAGGATTAGCTGGGATTTTCATCTTATCTCTGTCATTTTTTAGCTGGGCATACTTGGTCTAGTAACTTAACCCCTTTGTGCCATCCTTAAAATTCTGTCCAGTTCTAGACTTTGTAGTCACATAAGTGTATGATTTACGAATGTCTTAGGAAGGGTAAGCTGGAAAAGAAATCAAAGCTATTACTGAGCTGAGAATTTTCTTACATAGATGCACCCTCTCTTCTTTTTTGGTGTTTGCATTTTGGTCATTTATTGTCCAGGTACAAGAATGTAAAAGGGTTTGTAGTTTAAGCAAGTTTAGTTTGCAACTTGCTCACGTTTTTGGAAAGCAATTTGCTTGCCCTTGTATTGTGTCTGGCATTATGTCAGGCGTTTTGGAAATGAAAATATCTGGGCAATAAATTTAGTTCTGTAATTGGACATAAAATGGCTCTTAGTAGATTGTCATTGCCTCGAGGGCAGAGACCATCTCTTGCTCTTTCGTTCTGTGACTACCAGAAAATCTCTCTCATGGAGTGGGTACTTAGTCAATTTTTTAAAAACAAATTATAGACCTTTGGAAAAGTTTCAAGGGCATGAATTACACTTGTATTGGTTTCCAGTATTTATTTATTACACAGTATCTTTTTCTGCTACCTCTGTTATGTTTGATAAAGAGGTTTTTATTAAAAAAGATAACTCAACTGTTATAATGAAATATACCCAAATCTCAGCGGACTCACACAGCCTAAGTTTACTTCTCCCTCGTGTAACAGGACGGTGTGAGTGTTCAGCAAGCAGCCTTCCATGCGGGGATTCAGGGGCCCAGGGACCTTCCTCCTGAGGCTCCCCGAGCTTGGGGACCCTCTGCTGTCTCTGCTGCATTGTCTGCTGCAGATGAGCAGAAGAGAGAGCGGAGGATGCCCGTGGGAGGTTTTTATGGGTCGATCCTAAAAGAGGAAACTGCTGCCCACATTCTCTGACCAGAACTGTCACATGGCTACACCTGTCTGTAAGAGAGTGGGACATGCAGACGACCTGCGTGCTTAGGGGGAGAAGGAGAATGGTTTTTAGGGACATGTGACGGTGTCTGCTGTGGTCCACTGTTCATTAGACACACACTGCAGTCTTCCGACCACCGGAGAACACGCTCACACCTTCCCCAGGTGCTCAGCCCCGGTGCCAACAGTCACAGCATCTAGGGCCAGAGCCAGGGTCTCCTGGTGATGTGTGGGTCTTTCTCCCATGCTCAGTGCACAGTGGCACACGGGGAAGGTAAAACTCGTATCCAGAAGGTGAAAATCGGGACTCGTGGGGCAGAGCCTAGCCTGTACCACGATGGAATCTTCTGGATGGCGTCCCCATCCTGCACGTCGGGGAACTTGCTTGGCAAGGCCTTGACCCTGCTCTCTGGGCGAGCTCTTGGGTCTCCTACCCCCCACGGCCACCCCTGAAGTGAGGATGGTGAGAATGTTCTCTCTAAGACTGTACAGGCTTTGTTGGTGGCTTCCTGCTAACAAGGGGTGGGGGCCTAAAGCTTATTTTAAGCATCAAAAACAATAAAAACTATGCTTATTCTTTGTCCAGGAAAAATTTTCCCCAGATTCGGTAGTTTTGTCATGTATTTACTTCTAGTTAGTTCCATACTATGCTTGAATATCCACACCCAGGGTTTGTTTCCAGACACAATCATCAAGCCTGATTGGTTCTGTGGCTTTCTTGGCCTTGTGACTCTCACACTAATGACAGATTTATTGGAAATAACAGACTTTGGTGACACCCTTAATCTGACCTTTGCTACAAAGCCGAGATGCTTTGTTCAACTGAGAAGTTCTACTGGGCTTTTGTGGCTCAAGACCAGTGTCTGCCTTCGATCTACCTCTTTGCAGGTGGCTTTTCCAATCAGGACTGGCTCCTCACCTGCGGGCCCCCTTTCCTTTGATCTCTGCTGGAAAGTCAGGCGGCCTGGCCGGTGCTTGTTTCTTTTGTGGATCCTACTAAGTCAGCCAACTGTAGTCAGCACGTCGGCTCTCCACACACACCGCCTCGGGAGTGGGGCTCAGCAGGTGTGTGGACTTTCTTGCTAATTATCGCAGGGCTGGATTCACGCAACTGTTTGGTGTGAATGTTTAGCCAGCGGCTTCTCCTCAGCCTTGTGGCTTTGCCATGCCCTGGGGCCTTGGCTGAACCCTCCTCTGTTCTTGGAAAGATGGCCGGTGGAGGATGATTTGGGGAAGTTTATATGAACCAGATGTGGAAGTGGCCCATGTTTGATTGGCAAAGACCAATCGAACTACAGAGAGGTCTGGGAAGCGTTATCCAGCTGTGTGTCCGGGGTGAAAGGAAATGGATTTGGGTGGATGCATAGATCTTGGCCACAGGTAGCAAAGGAGCGGCAAAGTGGCAATATGTGCTCACGTGAGCAGCTCAGAAGCATATTTGCAAACTAAGAATTAGAAATAAGAAGCCAATATGCTTAGATGAGGCTAAAGAAACAAGGAGGGTACACAGTCACTGGGACATTCCTGAAGGGCTTTGTTAAAATCAGATAAAAATTATAGAGGACATTTTGTGCATCCCCTCACCTCCGCTCTGTGCGTGCGGACGTCCAGATGTGGCAGAGTCCCCGCTGGGCTTGGGAGCGGAGGAGGGAAGAACGTCTCCTCGAGAGGCACACAAGTGGGACGGGCTGCTTTCTCTCAAACGTCGGTTCTGCAAACCATACATTAATGCCGCTTAGGCTTGTTCCTTTCCTGCAGGGCTGTGCGTGAGTCATCTTGGCTCATTATTCTTTAAAAATAACCCAGGAGATGTGGGAACAACTGAAGGAAACCCATCTCTCGAGTGCAAGGAGCCCGTGGGCACCCTGCTCGGGCGGGGTGCAGGGAGGGCCTCGGGGCTCCCAGGGGCCGGGGGACACCGCAGCCAGGGGAGACCCGCTGCCCTGGTTGACCAGATGCTCTTGGTAGAGTGCCGCAATTCAACTGTCTAATGTAGTTTGCTAAAGCCTTTAATAACAGGAATCATTTCTTACATTTTCTAGAGGTACAATGTGAAAGTATCAGCCTCTTTATGCTCAATTTCCTGATTAAATCAACCACGGGTCAATTTAACTGTGGCAGAAAGACAAGAAAAAAAGTGAAGAATCTCTTATTCTGCACTTGGCAACATAAATTCATGCATGTAGAATCATTCCTAGTCTTAGAAATTTAATCAATACAGAATTTCCTCTCCCTTCCCCCTTCCTCCTTCCTTCTTTCCTTCTCTCCTTCCTTCCATATTCAGGTACTATTTTGGGCGCAGGACATAAACTGATGAAGAAAAACATCCCTGGAGATGTAATAATCTAAAGTAGTGTATGCAATAGAAATATATTATGTGCAACATATATCTGCTTCAGGGTTTAATGTACTATTTGGAATGTATATGAAGAAATTTTTTCATAAGGTACTGCTAAAAGAAAAACTTTAGACAAATTAAATTTAGCAGAGTTAAAAAAAATAAATGTCCTAGTAGCCACACAAAAAGCTATAAAGAAAAAGGGAAAACTAACTTTGATCATGTATTGAGTATTATTATTCAGTTATTCAAAAATAATATCATTGAAATATTCTCCCTTTTTTTGGCATGAAATCTTCAAAATCTGGTGTCTATTTTGCACTTCCAGAGCTGCTTAATTTGGGCGAGCCACATATCAAGGTGGTGGCCACCACGCCGGAGAGTGCGGGTCTGCGCAGAAGTTACTGACAAGTAAACAGGCACTACGATAAGCTGTAGCCGGCAGCTCACCGTGTGGCTCTGTGGTCACAGGGGAGTCACCCGCGGAGGTCAGAGAAGGCTGGCAACTGAAGGATGAACAGGAGTTTCCATCCAGTCAGTTGGGGGTAGCACACGTGGATGGAGCCAGCGTTCCGGGAAAAAGGAGTAACATGTAATAGCACAATGGAGAGAGGAAACATTGCCTCTGAAAGAATTAAACAAAGGTCTAACTTATTTTTTTTAAATTTTTTTCTCTTTTCTTTTTTCTTTAATTTCAGCATATTTTGGGGACACAAATGTTAAGGTTACATACGTTGCCTTTGTCTCCCCTCCCACCTCGAGTCAGAGCTTCAATACCCATCCCCTCCACCCCCTCCCACCTGCCCCACACCCGAAAACTGTTTTTCTTTTTTTCTTAACATTTCGGTTACATTTTATAGCTTTGCCTCTCCCTAGCAAGGGTTAGAGGTACTCCCTTTCCCTCCACGATGCTCACCGCATCCCTCAGATGTGGAACTACCCTCCCAAACCCTGAATCCCTGGTGAACACCACCACCCTCTGAGCACCATAGTGTTAATCAGTCAGTACCAATTTGATGGCGAGTGGCTCCACCGAAGGTCTAAATTAGAGAGCCCGGGGCAGGGGGTTGTGGTGGAATGGTTCAGTACTCCGTAAAAGACATATCGTGGTCGTAAGATGCAATTGTCAAGAGGCACACCCGTGCCTCAGAGGCCGACATCACATGTCCCTTAGCGATAGCACGGTGCAGCCTGGCCCGAGGAGACAAGGCCACCTCAGCACAGATGCAGCCCTCATAAACCTTTGAACGAACCTTGTCCTTACAAGAAGAGCTTCCCTCCCTTTATGAAGGTAATACCTGGTAACTGACGCAGACCGAATACTGGGATAGGAAAGGGGAAGCATCCCCCAAACTCTGAGAACGGTCTCTGGACGGGGACCCTCTGGTCAGGTGGTCATCTGAGCCCGGGCTGTGTGTGGCCCACCCACCTGCTCCCGCTCTGCCTCTGGCGACAGCTGCCGGATGGACCACCTGAGCACCAGGCAGTGTCTGAGACTCGTCTCTGATGTCGACTTGAACTGCAGGAGAGACGTTGCTCCAGGAAGCTGCTTTACTTAGGACCACCCGAGACCCCCGAGCGTGACAAATCACAGGTGAAAGATGGAGGTGTGAGCGGTGTCTCTTAAAACCATACTGGAGACTGATGCATTCTCATCACTCCTTCTTCTGGAAGTTCATTTCTAAATCATTGTTCCTCCAAACTGTTGGAGTAGGAAAGGCTGGAGACAGGGAGATTATTCGCAGCCTCTTTCAATAGCCAAGGTAAGAGTGGGTAAGGGTAGACTACTTAGGGTAGTAGATGTTAGAAAGAAATATTTAGGAGAAAAGAAAAGAAAAGAAAAGGTAGCACCACAAAACCAGCTTCTATCTAGTGAGGTAATATTCAAAATTGTTTCAGCATCCACAGTTATTTCAAAATGAAAACTTGACCTACCCTGTGACCTAGCATTTGTGACTCTTGGGCATTTATCCTAAAGAAGTAAAGACTTGTTTTCATGCGTAAACTTGTAAACAAATGTTTGTATCAGCCTTATCCATAAGAGCTAAAAACTGGAAACTACCCAAATGTCTATGGGTGGGTGAGTGGTTCAACAAACAGCAGCACATCCCCACTGTGGAATACTACTCAGTAACGAAAAGGGATAAACTCTTGATGCATGCAACAACTTGGGTAAACTGCAAGGGAATTTATGCTGAGTGGAAAAATCCAGTCTCAAAAGGATAAACACTGCATGATTTCATTGATGTAGGATTTACAAAATAACATAATTGTAGAGGTAGAGAATAAATCAAGGGTTGGCAGGAGTGGGGGATAGTGAGAGAAAGGGACTAATGTGGCTATAAATGGGTGATAAGAGAGTGTGTTGTGGTGACAAAAGGGAGAATCTTGCTTGTGGTAATAGTCCCACAAGGCTATACATATGATAAAATTGTGCACACACACACACAAACATGCATGTATAAACAGTGAGAGCTGAATGATCTCCGTGGACTGTACTAACGTCATTTTCTCGACTTGGCACCACAGTTATGCAAGGCATTCACACTGCGGGAGACTGAAGGAAGGATGGTCAGGACCTCCCTGTATGTTTCTTTACGACCATCTGTTTCTTTACAACCTAAATAAAAAGTTGAAAAATGGCTTCTGCTTTTGTTTGTTTTAAGGAAGATCTAGGAAAATGCCGCAGCATTTTTTACATGAGTGCAGTGAAACGCTATGGAGCATTGCCCTCCTTTAACTGCTTTATTGTCAGGTTATGGTCATCAAAGATATTTATTAAGGACCCGCAGTAAGTGCTGTACACAGGCATAAAATACAGCAAACATCTTGCATATGCGGGTCCATGACTGTGTAATGATCAAACTCTACTCTCATGTCCTTGAGTCTGAATTATTGAAATGTACAAAAAAATAGCTTTTCATTCTTTTTTTGTTCTCCCTCCTTTTTGAGAACAGCAGCTTCCTCTAGAAGGTCCCCAGGATACTCTGCAGGAGTCAGGCGACTCTGACTCATCCAGAGACTCGGGGAGCCCTACTCGTCCGTCCTTGACTGTGCTTGGATATTCTCTTCCTGAGCTTTCTTCCTGTGGTTGGTTTAAGAGAAGTGATGATAGAAATGCATACTCTATCTACGGGCTCAGGGCATGGAAGGTTTTATGAAGCACACAAGAAGCAATGGTGGCGTAGCACCTCTGGCATTATCCTGGATAGAGCTGGAGCCCATTCTACAAGTGAAGTATCCCAAGAATGGAAAAACAAGCACCACATGTACTCACCATCAAATTGATACCAACTGATCAACACGTATGTGCACACATAGTGAAAACATTCATTGAGTGTCGGGCAGGTGGGAGGGGGAGGAGGGGATGGGTATATGCACACCTAATGGGTGTGGTGTGCACCATCTGGGGGATGGACTTGCTTGTAGCTCTGACTTGGGCAGGGCTAAGGAAACATATGTAACCTAAATTTGTAGCCCCATAATATGCTGAAATAAAAAAAATGTACTTAGATTGCTTCCTCCCCACTAAAATCCCCAATGCCCATGATGACAAACCACAGTTTCTTTCCCTGAGTCTCTCAGCAGGATTGGACACGATGTACGGCTCTGTCATTCTTGGACCATTTTCTTGGCTTGACGTCCAGCACACCACAACTGCCTTCATTCCTTTCTTGCTAGCTGCCTGGTAGTTCTCACCTCTCAGACTTCCGTGGTCCCGCCTCTTCTTCTCACCCTCCAACTATGAGAGCCTTGAAAGGCCACCGTGCTCAGCCCTCCCGTCTGGTTACAGTCCCAGGGCTGTAGATGTAATCTCTCTACCCACGAAACACACATTTACACAGTGGCCCCATTCTCCCTTCCAATCTCCTTCTTCGCCAGATATCAGGCTGCCAACTTAGCATCTCCAAGTTGACATGTCCCGATCAGAACCTGGCATTCATTCTCCCTCACCCCCTCCTCCACCACCTGCACCTTCGCCACTTTGTTCTGCATCAGACAGTTCTCCTGCGTCACCATTAATGCAGTTGTCACACCCTAATCTCAGAGTTTCTATTTCCCTATCATGACATCTTCAAGCACCAGCCAACCCTGGTGGAATTATCTTCAACACATGTCCTGAATCAGACTTCTTTTCACCACCTGCACAACAACCACCTTAGATCGAGGTGTGGTCATCTCTTGTTAGAACTCTATAGATCCCTGGGTTGTCCCTCCCCTGCTCAAAAACTTCGAGTGTTTTTTTTTTTTTTCCCACCACACTTAGGAAAACAAAATCCAAATTCCTTACCAGGGCTCGCAAGGCCCTTCATGGACTCGTGGTGGCCTGGTGCTGTGATGTCCTCTCATATCGTGGGCACCTTCCTGTGGCCTGCTGGGCTCCACCAGCCCTCTGGGTGCTCCCGGGACACCCTGCACCTGCTACTCGCCCAGAGCCTTTGCTTTCTCTGCCCTGTGGCCCCCTAGGCTCCTCCCCGATCCTCCCGCCTCTTGCTCTCGTCCTCCACGCAGGTTGGAAGGTCAGCTTCTCAGAAAGGCTTTCCCCAACTCCCTGCCCCCTCCCTCGTCCGTGCCAGTTTAAACGTTTTTGTTATCTTCATCACAGGCATCACTATCTATCATTCCATCACATAATTATTTGATAATTTTTCTGTCGTCTACCTCTCTTCCTGCCACCATTTTTCAAACACCTGACCCAAGAAGAATCTCATTTGTCTTGTTTACTGCAGAGCTCCTCCTGCTTAAAAATGGCGAATGCGTGAGTTCAAAGCTGCAGCATTTCTGACCCGACTGTAGAGTTTTCGAAGTAGCTGCTAAGTTTTTGGCCTTTATGGGAGGCAAGTTAGCTTTACCCTATATGTTTGGTTACCTGGTTGGTGTCGATATGTTCACTAGCATCTTGAACTTTTTGTAAAAGCATAGGCTGGTCTTTACTCCTATTTGAATTTGTTCCATCCTTAGTTCGCAGTGGCATTTGTTCACTGTAATGAATTAGAATATTAAACACTCGAAGTGGACACAAAGGAACTCAAGATACAATTCCTCCTTCAAGGAGCTCAAGGTCAAATATGCAGATTGCAAGGTATTAATAGTTAGAAATTCTGGCAGCCTACCTTTGGGTGCTTGGAAGAGAGTGAGCCTGGTCTCCAACAACTAAGGAAAAGTATTAAAATTTATGGGATTATATATGGGGTGAAGGGCAGAGTGTTGGTCATAGCAAACTTGATGCAAAAAATACCAGGTGTTTTTCAACTACTGATGCTGGCAGTTTGGTAAAGGCAGGACACAGTCTAACCGGCACTGGTGCCATCTAATGACCTGATGGCAGATTCAATATGAATATTCTTAAATTATAGGATGCAACTTTGCAGAAAGCAAAATGCAGAAAAGTAAATGGAAGTCTCTGTTTGTTTTTTTTTTTTTTCTTAAGAAATACTCTTACCGCCTCATTACTTATGGGCCACTTTATTGCCTTCCCAGGGGCTGACTATGGAACTGATTCTCCAGGATGAACATACAAACTTCAGGAATCATAGCCTAGCTGCAAAATTAGCGTTATGTAATCCTCCAACCCTCTGCCTCTGAGTTCTGAAATAGCAGCATGCAGGAGTGGGTGGCAAAACTGTCTAATAGTTAGCTGCTAGGAGAGACTGATTTGCATTCATTTCTATTTTACCAGATTATTTTTGGACAGGAGTTTTAATTGATAGCATCGCTACAATAGGACTAACTTTTAGCTGAGTTTAATTCCTGAGTCAACTGCAGCAGTGGCTTTGTGGGACCAGGTTGGGTTCCCCTGGGGTGAGTGAGGACTCTCATGCCCCTAAGTGACCCGTCTTCTGGCAGACTTCAGGCTGGCTGGACCCTGGAGGATGCCTTCACCAGGATACTTCCTTCCACGTGGCTTTGCCCTTTTAATCATTTGCTTGCCTCAAATTTTCCCAGTAAATATAAGGAGTCGTGTTAAATAGGTAAGTGTGTCTCGTTGGGGGCTTGTTTATCATAGCTAAATACTTGCAAACTGGAAAGGAAACTGGGATGCTTGTGAGTAAGAAGAAAATAACTAGAAAAGATGAGCTCATCCTGTAATAAGAGAGTCTCTGTGTAAGCAAAATAGTGAAACACACACTCATCTACACATGCACACCTGGGTACAGGTAAACAACTCTCCATTTTACCCCACGCGTTTGTCTTCTGTGGTTCAAAGAGTAATTTCCCAACCCCGTGAAGATTTCTCTTAATAGTAAAAAAAAGATTAGTTTTGAACAAACCAAAGAAATCCCTACTTTAAATGGTACAGAAATTAACAACAATAACAAAAAGCTTTAACCAAAGAAAGTGACAACAATAAAATCTGTAGACATCAAACACTACATTTATTGATGTCCTTATCTGTAAAAATTAGTGACATTTCAAGTCGCCTTTAAATAAATAAATTTACACAAATAAAATATTGACTTGTTTAACCAATTTACTTTTAAACTAAAGTTTGTTTTTCATAGGGAAAGAGAAGAGATTTAACGCTGAATTTTTCTTGGTGTGTGTCGTGTCTTCCTTCTGTAATTTATTCCTTCTTTATAGTGTTAAAACTTTGTCTTATGAAAGATTTCTTTCCCCTAGAGTTGTTTTTTTGCTACTCCTTAGAGAGGTTTTAGGCCAAATTTGCTCCAGACCTGCTTGGGACCACTTCGTGGTTCCCTTCCGATCAAAATGAAAAGGTAAAAAATAATGGCTCTTAAAATGTTTATTTCTCAGTGGCCTTCTCTTTATGGAAGTTTCTGCCAGTGGCATTGGTTCTTCTTTGTACTCAAGCTTGAGTGTGTAAAATTTCTAACGGATGCTTAAATTTATTCTTTAAGCCCATTCTTTATTTTCTAGGGGTTGGTTCTTGACATTGATTTTTTAGAGCTCCCTGTGCACAGAATATGATACTTAAAATCCCTGTAAGGAGAACTTTTAAAGGGCTTGGAAATGGATTTTTAAAGTGGATTCATTCAATAAACATTTATGAGTGTGTAATCCTTACAATTGCTTTAATTTTTAGAACAGTGAGTTTAGATCTGAATAGTTCTGCTGTCTAAATTGCATTTGCTTTTAAGCTACTTCTTCAGAGAACAGTGTGAGCCTAACTTTTATCCTAAACTAATTTTCCCACCTTGTCCTCATCCATCATCTCGAGAGTGTATCCAGAGACTCTGTGAAGGCGACAGAAGAAATGTAAAAAGAGAATTGGAAGGCAAGGAAAAGTTATTTGATCATTGACTGCTCTTTTATCCTAACACCTGAATGGAGGAGATGGAAGAAACGGAGGGACGGCATTTATTCTGGAGGAAAAATGGAGAAGAGTAATTGTCCTTTACATGAGACCTTTTGCTACTTTTATTCTTCTCTTATTACAAGAAGGCATTTTTATGTGTGATTATCAAAAGTGGTGAAGTTAGGGCAATGGCAGGAAATTCATTTTGTAATTATCCTGTGGTAAAATAGCTTTTTTGCTCACCTGAACCGGAAGAATGAGCAGATATCATAAAGACTATGAACTCTTTGGTGCCATAAAATTACCGTCCTGTTATCATTTCCTTTTGCAATGTCTTCACAGCGCCTAACAGAAAGCTTAAAACTATATCTGTAACTATCCACAAATGGAACTGGGACAAAATAAGGAGCCCCCAAATATGCTTGCTAGTACTTACAGAAAAAATGTGATTTAAATTAAATTAAAATATTAACTAAAAATATTAAACAAAATACTTAATTTAATTTTAATCCAAAACGCTATTTTCTTGGTGGTTTTCCATTTCATATTCAGTTTGTGTGAACTGAAACTATTAAAGTAAGCTGTGAGGAGGGAACTTCTTTGTATTCAGCCTAAAATGTGGTTTCTAATGTCCATTTAGTAAACACATTTTGACTGAATACCCGTTATCGTTTCAGGCGTGATTCTACCTGGCAGCGACAGAACAACAAAGAAACAAAGTCTCGTTGTTACCCAGTGGCGCACAGAGGGAGGAAACGCAGCAGGGACACAGGCTGCGGTGTGCAAGGCAGGTGTGCGTGCAGGTGGAAGGACAGACAGAAACCACCTGTGCCCGCATGGGGTGGGGGTAGCGGGGGTCTTACGGGGGAATTTTGGGGGAGGCAGCTGCACACCAGAGGAGGGCCGGGGACTTTCTTAAGAAGCGAAGAGGAGTTGGTGGGATAAGGCAGGATGGGAGAGGAGGGGCACAATGACCAAAGACTAGACGCTCCTGCACCTAGCGGAGCACACGTCTGCCTGCAGTGTGGACCACGTGGTGGTGAGCGGGGCTGAGCCGCAGCGGAGCTAGGCACGAGGGCCACGTGCACTGCGCGTGAAGGAGACCTGGATGTGCTTTGTACCTGGGATCCTGTTGTTCTCAGTGCAGGCTGTTAAAACAGGGAAATTCCACGTTAGGTGAAAGTTGATAGGAGGAGAAACGGTGAGAGCCTGTACCCAGATGATGACAGTGGGTGCGAGAAGGAGATTTGGAAAGCCCTGAGAGCGTAAATTCGCATGACTGTGTGACGGAGGGAAAGAGAGGCAAGAGTCCAGAGTGACTCCCGGTTTTTGACCTGAGTTTTATTAGAGGGCCGGGAATAGACCTGTGGAAGATGGGAAGAGGGTGGGGAGATGATGAATGGGGTGTGGGGCACCCTGAGTCGGAGCCGGCTCTGCAGAATGAAGGGAATGGTGGTTGCATCCATCTGAAGCCCAGGGAGGAGGTTTGGGCTAGGAATCAAAATTCAGAAACCATCAGCATTTGGGTCATTGAGATCCCGTTAGATGAGCTCGCCAGGGAGAACTACACGCAGAGAAAAACTCGGCACTCCTCCCGCAGACCCCTGAGACACACAGATATTTAAAGAAAAGAAAAAAATAAAACCTTTGAAAGGGTGATTAGTTTTCTATTTTGACATGATTTTACTATACAGTTAGTGCCTTAAAACTATGCATAAGTTGGCCATTCTGCAATTGGGCCTGGAGTCTGAGCATGGTCACCTGGGTTCCTCTGCTTTGGGGTCTCCCAAGACCAACCAAGAGCATCAAGGTGCTGGCCGGGGCAGTAGTGCACGCTGAGGTCTGACTGGGGAGGAGTCTATTCGGGCTGTTGGTTGTTGGCAGCATTCTGTTTCTTGCAGGCTGTTGGACTGGGGGCCTCAGTTTCTAGATGGGAGTCACGTATCTGCTGTGAGGTGAATGTTTCCTCCTCCCCCAAATCCACCCCCAATGTGCTGATCTTAAGAGGAGGAACCTTGGGGAGGAGGTGCTTAGGTGTAGGTGAGGTCACTCACGAGGGTGGGGCCTCCATATGAGATTTGTGTCCTCATGAGAGACACCAGAGATGCTGTCTTTACCCTGTGAAGACAGGGCGAGCCAGGAAGAGGGCGCTCACCAGAACCCCACAGCGCTGGCCCTCAGACCCTCAGCCTGCGGAACTGTGGGGAATAAACGTGGCTGTTTCAGCTCCTCAGTCCGTGGCATTGTGCCGTGGCAGCCCAACCTGACCGGGAGGACATCCGAACCAGCAGTTCCAGGTTCGCGTCCTTAGGTCCCTCTCCAGGGAGCATGTGCCAGACACTGAAGGGAGCCTTTCTGTGCTTAAGCTTCCTCTGTCCTCCCGGGAAGCGCGCTTTCCACGTTCCAGCGCGGCCCTGGTCTACCCCACAGGCTGACGCAGCGGGACGCTGTCTGGCCAGTTTGGCTGTCACTGTAGGCCTCTACAGCAGGCTCTTCACAAAAGAGCCACCTGACAGGGAGGCCTCTCAAGTCCCAATCATATTTTTCTCTATGATAAAAACTCCCAGAGGCAGAGAAATCCTTGACTACAAAAAAAATAATGATATCTGTCTATGCACGGCTGCACAGTAATGAGGCTGGCTGTCCCTTCGTGGCCTGTGAAAATCACGCTCGTTACTTTATGGGTGTGATATATCCATAGCATGGGGACACCCTACTTAATTCTTCCTTTATTCAGAAAGCAAGTTAATGTAAGCCAGGTGGAAGTGTATTAGGGCAGAAATAATAATGATTTGAATAGATGTTCATAAATATTCTAGGTTGGCCCGTGGGATAGAGCTATAAAGCCAGTGATTTTAGGAATAGCCATCATACTTGGATCGAGAGGCACCATTTTCCATGCTTTGTTTTGGGGGAAGGAGAGACTGTGCAGAAGTGAGGGGACCTCCCCAGGGCTACATAGAAAATCAATGGCAGAGCCTACTCAGTGTCACCGGCAGGACGGGAGACCTGTGCTGCACACAGAGTCCCCTGCTCTAAGGAGGGCCCCCGGCTTGGTTTAATACTCCGCTGTCATCCTCTTGAAAGTTTTTACTTTTTCATTTTTTTTTTTTTTTTGAGACAGAGTCTCTCTCTGTCACCTGGGCTAGAGTGCCGTGGCGTCAGCCTAGCTCACAGCAACCTCCAACTCCTGGGCTCCAGTGATCCTCCTGCCTCAGCCTCCCTAGTAGCTGGGCCTACAGGTGTGCACCACCGCGCCCAGCTAATTTCTTTCTATTTTTAGTAGAGGCAAGGTCTCACTGTTGCTCAGGCTGGCCTCAAACTCCTGACCTCAAGCAATCCTCCTGGCTTGGCCTCCCAGAGTGCTAGGATTACAGGTGTGAGCTACGGTGCCGGGCCTTGAAATTTTTAATAATTCTTGCACAAGTGGCCACACAGTTTTTAGTTTGTATTGGGCCATACAAATTATGCAGCTGGTCCAGATCACGAGCTCTTCAAGTGTTTCATACATGCCACTTGGATCTTATACCCTGAAGTTATAAATTATGCCCTAAAAATTAATGTTATGAAGAACATAGCATGATGGAGAAAAAAAATGACAAAAGATTTTCCAGTGGGCAAGGCAGGCTTCAAAGGCTTCCACTCCAGAGATCTGTAAGGGGCGAGCAAGTTCTTCAATGTTCCTTAAAAGGGAAGGAAACAGTGTGTATTATACAAAGTTGCTTGCAGAGAACATAAGGCTTTCTGAACCTTGGCAGTGGTAGTCTGAGATTTTTGCCCACATTTTGAAACTTTGAAATTCATTTAAAATAATGAACTGGAAGAGTTGAATGTGCAATGCTTTTGTTTCCATGCTATAAATAAAGTACTATAAATAAGTGGCTGTATATTTAAGTCTTAGAAACTTTAAGTGCATTTAAGTCTGAAGGCATGGGCATGAGTGTATGGACCACGCACAAATTGCTGATCCAATTTGGTCATGAATCCAGAGAGAGTGAATTTTAGTTATTTTTTTTTTTCTTGAACCACCCAGACTGATGGTGAGGGCAGCAGTATTTCTAACTTCATTCTTTCCTTAGCTCCAGTGTGGGTCAAAGGTACCCATTGCTTGCTTGATTTGCCAATATGAGGTCATCATTTTTTCCAATCTTATACATTTCTTTGGTAGAGTTGTTATAAAAAGCAAAGTATCTACTTAAAAATGTACCATTGCCTTGACACTTTGTGATTCTTTGCACTTCACCTATTTTATGTCATTTTTTAAGGGTCCTGATAGAAGAAAACACCTTTCCTATTATGCCTCCCCTTCCTGGTGGCTCTACAGTGGTGATTTTCAACTATGAGTCAATTTTATTACCCGGGGTATTTTGGCAATGTCTGGGGGAATTTTTGATTATCTAAATTGGGGGATTATACTGGACTGTAATGCATAGAGGCCAGGAATATGCCTCAACACCCTACGATGCACTCCAACAGAGAATTATCTGACCCTAAGCTAACAGTTGAGGCTGAGAAGCCCCACTCTGCATGCAGACCCTGAATATATATGGAAGTTGAACACTGGCATCGGGCTCAACTACCTAAGTGCTGACAAAGCAAATGTCAGCTACATTGACTCTTTTTTTAAGGGAAAGAGCAAAGGGTGTTCCCTGCAAAAGGTACAGAGGTATTATAAGAAATAAAATAGTTTTTCGTTAGGACAAACTTTGCCTCACTTAGTCTGAAGAATCAGACGTTTTCTTTGCTTCCTCGTTGGTGCTAATATATTGGCATTTCTAACACCTCCCAAAGTTTCCTTGTATCTCTTTGTTTTTGTTCTTTGTGGCAAGAACATTTAACGTGAGATCTACCCTCTTAACAAATTTCATCGAGTTGTACACATTAAGTACGTGCAGTTCTTTGCATATCAATTATACCTCATTAAAGCTGTTTGAAAATATGTTTGGCCTTCTCTTTTGAAGTAGAGGTTGAGAACTTGTACAGCAAGATCAACATTTTGAAATTGGATTTGTTTATATAACAACTCGATTTATTAAATCTTCATGGATCACAACGTAATAGGCATCAGGCTGGGCATTACAAGGGACATAAATATTAGTCGTGGTTGTTGCCTTCAGGAAGGGCTGTGGGTGGCCTTAAAGGAGAAAGAGATGGGCTTGGCAGGGGAGAAACAGCTTCACATTGCAAACAATAGTGACATTGTGAGGACCCTTTTAGACTTCAGCAGTGGTTCAGTGGAGAAGCGTTAGTAGCACAGCTGAATTTCTGGGCTTTGGAGGGTATTGCTCAAAAAGATAGGAACTTACTTAGGTTTGGTAAGCTGGAAATGATGTCAACCTATACCTCGTGGTGTAAATGAGTTGTAGTTCTTGGAGATCATAGAGCCAGAACTCACAGTCATGGATTGCTGACTTCCTTAGTTCTCGTCTTCTGTCGGTAGATGTATGAATAACTTCCCCACCATCAACCAAAGACTCTTCTAGGACTTGATCACCCTTGTTGGAAGACTGCAGGCACCCTGTGTGTGAGAAGATGAAGCCAAGTTTTGCAACACAGGTGAGTATACCTCCTGCTGGCCAGGGAGTAGCTAATACGTTTGATGCTGGCAATGAAGTCACAACTAGATGCCCATGGACAAAACAGTTGGGGTAGTATCTGGGGGCAGCCACGAAAAGTCTTTGATCAAGTGAGTGCTGGGTGACCTACGGGCACCTGCACAGTTTTGGAGACAAGGGCAATGGCCTTTGCAGGGCTCCATTGCCAGATCCTCTGGCTCTTAATTTCGGGATAGCTGGTTCTCTGCAATCACAGGCAGCTGTCCCAGAATCAACAACAATGTTCCCGTGATACCGTCCTTCCTTCTCTTTTTTTAATATTCTAGCTTCTTGCTTAGACTCAAGGAAAATCTCCTTTCTTCCAGAAGTGCCTTCTTTCTTTTCCTTTCCTGTCAAATCTTTTCTTCCTTCAATCTGGAGCTGAAGCCCAAGTCTCTAGCTCAGCGCTGTCCAGTAGAAATACAAGGCAAGCCACATGTATGTAATTTTACATATTCTAGTGGATGCATCAAAACATTAAAAAGAAAAGAGTGAAATAAATTTCAGTAATATATTTTATTTAACCCAACATATCCAAAATAATACCATTTTAATAGTGTTTGACTTGGTTCCAATGAGGTTATATTTGGGGGGGGGTTGGTATAAGTATTAAATGAGAGGACGCGTGTTAAGTGGCTTTTATTGCCCGCTTGTAGCTGGTTGTAGCTGTTCTTACCTGCTCTGGGCTAGGCCTTTCTAGAGACTTGTACATTTTATCCCTGGACTAGGCAGGGACCTTTCAGAATTTTGCCATCGTGGTGTAGAGTTCAGAGAGCAGAGAATCTGGGGATAACTGTGTGTGAGTAAAAAGATGTGCATGTAAAATATCCATGGCTTCTTGAGGTCCTAGCATTTCTAGAAATTTTTAAATGAGGATCATACTATTAATAATTTGGGTCATAGTTAACACACGGCACATCATGCCAAATGTACACATTTTGCTTCGTAATAAAATCTAAACATTATTCTGGTTTTGACAATAATAATTTAACAACAAAAAGAGATTATTTGTAGACAATCCATCACAGTGACTCAAGTAATAGTTTTACTTTACTTGGTTTTACCTGTTGCCATTTCCGAACACTGGGAGTCTAAAGGAAGCATAGGTATCATGAAACTTCTGATCTGCCGAAAATCGTCAGACGAGGGGTTTGCTGGGCCACCAACTGGGTGGCTTAAACAAAAGGAACGTGTTTTCGCACAGTGCCGGAGGGCAGAAGCCCGAGATGGGAGAGGAAGGGGTTGGCAGTGTCGGTTTCTCCAGAAGCTTCTCCCCTTGGGTTGCAGGCGGCCGCCTCCGTGCACGGTCTGTCCTCTGTGCACACACGTCTCTGTGTCCTAATCTCCTCTTCCTACAAGGACACCAGTTATACTGGGTTAGGGCCCATCCATATGACCTAATTGTATCTTAATTGCCTCTTTAAAGGCCTCATCCCCAAATGCAATCACATTGTCAGGTCCTGGGGGTTAGGCCTTCATCATGTGAACTTGGCAGGGGGACACAGCCTGGCCCCTGGCACTCAGTGACCTCAGAGAGGACATCTACCTGCCTTTATCTGTCTCCTTCCATTTTCCAGCTGGCCCTGATACCACTGGCCCAAGTAGCCCATCACATTCTATGGATCCCTTTGAGAATTCCGAGAACGGCTCTTGCCCCGTTCTGCTGTCTTCTTTTGGTTAATGTCTAGCTTAGACCAAAACTATTCATATCCATCTGACTCTATAGTTCAGGAGAGAAATATGTAAAAAAAATATCATTGTTCTTCCTTGTCTTCTTTGGCTTTATCTGTTGAAGTAGAGATTGAGAATTTGTACAGCAAGATCAACATTTTGGAGTTGGATTTGTCTACATGGCAACACAAGAAATGTGTTTTCTCACACTTTCTTATTTGGAATGTCTCAAAATGTTATAATGACAATGTTTCTACATCTAATTTCAGAAGACTGAAAAGATGATTTGGTTTTGGTTTTGAATTCTTGTGTTGATTTTTAAAAGATAGTATTTCAGAAACTCTTTGGACTGTTTGATTTTGGTTCTCAAACTGGTTTCAAATTGGAAAATTTGTTTATGAGCACATATTCCAATTAATTTCAGACAAAATAATTCTTCTTCCAATAACATTCCCAAATTCTTCTTGTGTTCTTAATACAGTTGGTTGCAAGAGTAAAAATTTAGCAATATTTGACCTCTCCTTCATTGCCATTGCCTTCTTTGTGTCTTGAGTCAAATCTCTTGTCCTTGGTTATATTTTTGTTTTATAGGAAATTAGGGTCAATGTTGCTAACTTACCCCAAACTGCCCCAATAATAGTGACTCCTCTGGCTATATGTGCAACTTTTTATCTTTTCTAATCAATGCTCAGATTTATACATGACTCTGTTGAGTCAAAGACTGCTTTTTATTGTTTGTTTGTGGATGAGCATTTAGATAACTGACAATATTAAAGTTTAATTCTGGCTTCATAGAGATGCTATTCTAAATAACTTAATAGTCAAGCGGCAAGAAAGTATACAGATGGGTTTTTATTAATTGCTTAAACTGATTAACTTTGAGTATTATGTGTGCATGGTTATTGGCTTCAAATTTACACAAAATCTTTTGTGTAAAAGAGAGATATCTCATTCCTTATTATCATCCACTGGGTGATGATTTGTACAACTTTTATTTGGGTTCATCATATCAAGTACTTCTCACTTTCAGTGTCCTTTTTCTGTCTCTTCCTTTCACCGGTTCTTTGTTTCACACACAGCACTTCTTGGCGTCATGATGCCCCGTATTTTAACAGTCTTCCAGATGCCTTGAGGATCACCTTCAGCATCAGCACAGTTCATGCGTCTTATGAGTAAGTTTGTCTTGACAATTGACGTTACGTATGGCCTAGCAAGGATGATGGGATTGTTTGCACATGTAAGAGTTTCGCATTGAGCAGGTTCGGGCTGCTTACATAAATGGGAATTTGGAATGAGGATCTCTGTATGTGTCTTCAGTGTGTGCCTTGTTGGTCCCACGTTCTTACCCCACACTTCTGGAAGGACAGGGCTGGATCTTGCAGGATGGGCTTTGTCAGTCGGAACACTACCGAGGACATTGCTGCATCCGTTACTCTTCATTGTTATTGTGTTTTCCCTGATAACAGTTCACATCGTCCACTGATTCACTCCCTGGTACACACATCTACAGACACATCCGTGCATATGGTCAGCACATGCCTATCCGCCTGTGAGGGCCTGTGCCAGGCACCAGGGATCACAGGATGAACAACACAATGACACCACTCTCAAAGGGCTCACAATCTACTGGGGAGTTGAGCCCATCCAATCCGATGTATTTGATGAATACAGTTTGATGATCAGTTCATCACGCACCAGTGCCCTACTGAGATCAAGTCTGATGTGCAGCACAACATAAGAGATGGGTCTCACCCTGGGCACATTTGTCACCTCAGAGGAAAAGGTGACATTTTAAAGAGACTATTTCCATAGCGTTGTCTGTGCTTCTGTGTAGGAGTCCACAGATATTCTGTGAATCTCTAGCAGGGATCTAGGCTGTGGCAAGGCAGAGCTCCTGGATGTGTTGCTGAGGTGGTGCGGCAGTCGGCTTCCTGCGACCGTCCATGAGAGGCACTGTGTGAACACAGAATGAGGACGGTGATCGTAGGAAGGGAAAGGAGCGAGAGAACTGGGAGACCCTTGAGGAGGCAGAGTCTTGAGACACAGTGACTGAGTAGGTGGAGGGAAGAAGAGCTCTCCAACCTGAGTCCCAGATTCATGCCCTGGGGGAAGGACGGGCCCCTGGAGCTGGGAACTGAGAACTGAAACAGCACGAGCATCAACACAGAGGAAAGGTGACTAATCCAGTTTCCGCTGACCTGACTACGAGTGCCTGTAGACAGCCAGGAGATGTTCTCTCTCTCTATTTACATATGTGTCTATCATGTTATATATGTGGATATATGCACACGTATATACATTATATACATACACACACATATATACACATTATACATGTGTATATTTATTTATATACTTATATGTGCATAAATAGATAAATATATGTCTATATTAAGTCTAAAATTGCACGGGAAGATCATGGTTAAAGACAAAGATTTGAGTCCCCAGCATAAGATTGACAGCTAAAACTGAGTGCATTTCCCAGAAAGAGCGGGTGACACCAGAGGAGCAGAAGACTAAGAGTGAAACTTTGGGGAAAAAGTGCTTTCAGGGAAGGAAGAGCAAGAGGAGCCCACAATGCAGACCAGAGAAGAGGAGAAAAGTTTACCAAGACAGAGGCGAGTTCATGGAGGGAGATATCACCACTAGCACCAAATGCAGGAGAAAGTTTAAAATGTCTACACCAGGGGTCCTCAAACTTTTTAAACGGGGGGCCTAGTTCACTGTCCCTCAGACCGTGGGAGGGCCGTTGGAGAGTGGGGTGCACGTTCCACACATGCGCACTGTGGGCCCAGGATGAGTTGGCTGCTAAGCAGGACAGGCAGCAGTGGCTAAAACACCCAGTGGGCCGGATAAATGTCCTAGGTGGGCTGCATGTGGCTTATGGGCCTTAGTTTGAGGACACCTGGTCTACACTAAGATAGCACACGCAAGTTTACATGCACGCACACACACAGCAGTTAGGGGCAGCTTCACAAACAAAATGCCCTTTAGGTAGAACGGATCCTTGCACAACACATGAGGAAGGCTTTTGCAGGCAGTCTAATAAAGAAATCATAACATCTGTCTGTCTGTCTGTTTCCCTGTACTCCTGCATATCCATCCACACCCATAAACATGCATGGCTATTTATATGCATGCTTCTCTATGGGTGAATGTCTTTGTATAGAAAGTATATTTACAATCTTGTTTGTTCTTACCTTCACATTTACTAAGGTATGGTTACGAGGTTCTGATTAATATTTCAGGGTTTGAAAGTCAAAGGGATTCATATCTCATCTCAAGCTTTTTTTTATAGGTTTTAATCTTTATCAGCGAGCCATTTAACTCTTGCTCTCTTGCCAGAAATAAAATCATACTGTATGAAATGTGAATCATTGCAATCATGTGGATAACCAAATGAGTGAGGGCTCATATTTCTTTCAAATTCACACCTTTCTAAGAAATGATTTTTCATAAATGGTATAGTTTGATATTTATACCAACATGTGCCTCGTTTTAAGGGCCCCAAGTCAGTTGAGAGAAATCTGTTTACTAACTCTTCCTGTAGTTGTAACCCTGGTGATGACAACTATCACCTCTCCCATTTTACAGAAGGGTCTGGATGCCTGGTGGCGGGGGGTGGGGGGGTGGGGTTCACTCTTTGTATGTTGCCTGGAAGTTCGATGCATTGCCAGGCTCCTCCGGTGGTTGGTAGACCTGAGCATGAGTAGGATTCTGAGAGTGTTTTAGCTAGAAGATGAGAGACGAGGTATCCATGTCCAGACCACTCAAATGGCTTCAGTGACAAGAGGTAGGTTTTCCTGTCATGGCCATGATAGCAGGAATCGGTTTGGAAACTCAGTGACGATTTCACAAGCACACACAGACTCCTCATATCTTTGGGTTAATTCATCACGGTGAGAATTAGTTAGCATAGGGTCTAAGATTTTCCCTGCTGTGAAAGTGATTCACCTTGTCAAATTCAATAATTTGGAAAACGTTGATGACGATGACATGCCTAGAGCATTTGACACCCAGAGTGGATTGCTTTACGATAGGTACTTCCTCTACACGGCAAATTAGACAACTACTAAATTGTACTGTTGTGGAAAGATTTTATTTTCTTCCTTCAACCTTCAGTTTTAAAACAAAAATGAAGAATTATAAAAGAAAGCCCACTCTCAGTTTTAAAGGTAATATACAACTCCTGGAATGCGTTTTCTGAATGTTTTGTTTGTACTAAAATTTGTACTTATCAAACGAAAATATAACACCTCACAGTTCAAAGTCTATTTCACAACATTAAAATTTAAACACAGACAAACATCTCCAAGTGGTCACACAGAATGCCCAGACTTAAGTAACTCAAATTCAGCTTCTTTGTCTTTACCATCACTGCACTATTGGTGGTGTTTTTCCCAAATACACTGTTTAAATGCAGCGCCGTGCAGTAAACAGTGGCGTGCACAGGGATGGAATCTGCAACAGGCCTGCGCAGTCCTGAGCTGTTGGTAACTCACCCTTTATCCCCCCATTGTCGTGGAGTGACAGTCCAACTGGAGGAGTCTCTAAATTTAACTTCCATGTAGACCACGATGCTTTCCAAAGAAGAAGAATAAAAATGTGTTAATTTATAGCTTACACATATGTTTAAAAAATTCAATAGTAACCACACCGACCATTTAGAACTTAGACCAAAAATATTTTTTTTCCTCCCAGGGAAGCATATTTTATCACTGACCTTGTTTAGAATTGCCAGTTCATGTTGAAAACCAAAAGCAGACAGATTGTAGTCCATTTAATTACCGATCTTAAATTCTCTACCATCGGCGCACTCTTCCCTCCTCTGTCGCGCCGAAGCCCACACCTGGGTCAGGCCAAGCCCACCGCCCCACTCTCGGCGCGTCACAGATGAGGAGATTAGTCTGTTAGGTGGTTCGTGTCTGCTGCAATTACATCCAGAAATCCCAGATTAAAAATAAAGTTACAAGAAGCAATTTATAGTTGAAAACTATATTGTATGATTGTTAGAGACTAAATGTCTGTGCCCCCCAAATTCATATCGTGAAGCCCTGGTCCCCAATTCGATGGTATTTGGAGACGGGACCTTTGGGAAGTAATTAGGATTAGATCAAATCGTGAGGGTGGTGCCCTGCTCTGTTGGGAAGAGAGCTTCTTCTTCTTCTTCTTCTTCTCTCTCTCTCTCCTCCAGTATGCAGAAAGAAGAGGTCCCGTTAGTACACAGGGACGGGGCAGCCTCCGATAAGCCAAGAGAGGAGACCTCAGAATGAAACTGTCTTTGCTGGCACCTTGATCTTGGACTTCTCAGTCTCTACAACCATGATAAATAAATTGCTGTTATTTAATCCATCAGCCTATGGTATTTTGTTACGGCATCCTGCTCAGACTAATGCAATGATAGGCTGCTTAAAATATTTTAATTTACAAATTTTCCCTAGTTTTGAGAGAAAACTTGCCTACGATTTTTAGCTTGAAGTTTGAGGTCATTTTCCATAACTCAGTTACAACCCCTTAATAGAGATTTTTTTTTTTACCTCTTTTTGATAGTAGAAGCCACAGTTCAACCTTAACTAGAACGGTGTGAATGGTTCAGTATAATGATGATACACGCCTTCTAACGGTAGGGCGTTCGAAATAAGATTTAATGTGGCCTGAAAAAACTAGATTTAACCTTGTATTACAGGCAATATTAAAAGAGTCTAAAGTAATGAAGCTTATATGGGCTTATGGAGAATAATAGATACAGTAGGGAATTTGAAACTCCAACCAGCTCCGAGGAAATAATGCAATTCCATCTCTTCTGTAAGTGCTCTGTGTGCTAATGTCTAGCATTTTGCCAAAGGCCTTAATTATGGCTAAATGAAACCAAGGATAGATACTCCCTTATCACCTCATCAAACAGAAATCTGGGCATTTGGATGAGCAAGGTTAAAGAATCAGGGATGATTACACGCAGTGGCCAGTGTCAGGCCATCCCTGCCTGATTTGCGGCTTCCTGGTCACGAGGCCGACCGCATAAGCACCCTGGGGCGTGCCGGTGGCTGTCCTCACGTCCCCGTCCTTGGCATGACAGTGCTTCCTTCACAAATGACTCTCCACCAATGTGCAAACACCACCAGGCATCTGGACATACGGAACGCCCTGCTGCCTGCTATTCCGAAATAGCAGCAATGCTCTGAAACGGGCGTGTCCCGTGGGCAGAGGAGAAAGACGGAGCGAGGAGCCGCAGCACGCCACACGCTCTGTCAGCCGCGTCTCGCCGTTACACAGGGGCCTGACGCGGACGCTGCCACGTTGACCTTGCCGCCCTGTTAGTCTGGTTCCCAGCCATTTCATCTTCCCAAACGTCTGCTCTTCAAACAGTTAAGCCTAAGGAAAACATCCTAAACGTGCAGATATTCCCCTGTGGAGTTTGGAAGCACATTATTCGCCACTCTCAGAGTTTGAAGTTAACTTTTCCTGGTTTGGAAGGAAACCAACGAACCAGCCAGCCAAAGAACCGGAGAAGCCTTTCCTGGGAGGTGGTCTCCTTGCAGTGCTTCCCGGGAGGTGGTGGAGAGCCGGACGGCGAGAGGGGACCCCGAGTTCCTCGCCCCCTGCAAAGCCAAACAGTTGCGGCCTAATCACCGAATTGAGAGCTCTCCTCTCACTCTGAGGGCTGCACTTGACCTTACGAATTTCCTGGAATTTGTGTTGTGTCTTCCACGGCAGGAAGTTTCTCCCTGCGGTCCTGGCCGGTTCCTCTTTGCTTCAAGTGTTTCTCCTGCTCTAATTAAATCGAAGTTAATAAGTGTGAGGCCGTGACGAACAGCGGCTGCTGAGCAGAAACACAAAGAGGGAGAAAGGGCAGCAGTGATGGCTACATTAAATGGGTCTCCAAGGGAAAAAGCATTGATCGCATTTCTGTTTTATCAGAAGTAGAGCTGGTCAGAGGCTATGAGAATCAGGGTTGACATTCCCACCTATTAGGATATTGCAGAGGAATTAAGACAGGGGTTTGGTGTGCTGACATTTTCTACCGACGTCATCCTCAGCTTCCTGCATGTGCACCCTGGCAGCCATGGGGCAAAGCGTGATGCTGAGATGAGACCGTGTTACCAAGACTGGTGGTTCCTCACTACATCTGGTGAAATGTTACGTTATTACTAGGCTTTGCACTTCTATCAGACGGAGAGCATATTATAAATGTGTCTTGTGCAGGCAAACTAAGCCTTGTTTTAGTAATGCAAGTTTGGGATCACAGATGTGGAATGAGTTACTCAAATGTTTCCTGGGCACAGGTGGAGACTATGACCTGTATATGGTTAAGGGCAGGAGCTCTGGAGTCAGACAGTTTGGGTCAGTCTTAACTCCACCACTTTCTACGTACAAGACAAATTATGCACCTGTGCCGTGCTTCAGTCCTCATTTGAAGGATCAATTCATTGAGAAAATTAAATGAGATAATATATGCCCAGAGTTAAGCACAGTGTCTGACACATGGCAGCCTTTTGATTTTAACTAATATCATGAATGTCCCCACAACAAAACGGAAGATTTTAAGAACTAAGAATAACTGACATTTCGAAGCCACTACTTTGAGACAGTTAATTTAATGCAAATGGCTCTGTCATTTGGATGTAGAGGCATTTTGACTAGATGCAAAAACGACTTCAGCTTTTAAGGAAATATCAAGTAATATGGGAAACACATCCAGCCACACCTGAGGTCTGTTACCAGCCACACACCTAGGACTAGATCATTTTGGGCGAGGATAAGAAAGTCACAGGCGGAGGGTGAGACATGACAGTTGTGCATGTTGTTTGGTATTAAAAAAACGATTTTATGTTTTGATGTAAGTTTTTCCCAGAATGGCTGCATCAAAGTGTCCGTGTCAACATGCTCTTATTTCATGTCACGAAATAAGTTTCCATGTCTTTCTAAAGCTAAAAGCTCATATTTACTTGAATTATCTCACAGTTTCTGCTTCAACTGGTGATAAAAGGCTACCCCAGAGGGGCAGATGCACAGATCAGCACAAAATAATGACCCAAGTCCTTATTTTTCTCCCAAGTCCGATTCCTATTGTCTGTAATAAATAAAATCTACCATTCAAATATCAGTCACAAAAGTAGCGAACATCTTTGTGGACAATTAATACTTCCTTAAAACAGGCACATTCTCCATGTCTCGATTCTTACCCTCCTCCCTGCATTGCTCTTCATCCACGAATTTGTCTGTTGAAACCCTTCCCTTTCTTTCTTCCAAACCCATCCCAAATTTCACTGATACGTGACTCAAGAGGAAGTTCTTCAATTCAGCTCAGAGGAAATCTTATAAGCTAACTGATCCCAAAATGTATTGCTCTAAACACTAGTAAGTCTACTTGGGAGAAAAAAAGAATTTTGTTGTTTAAATAAGTTTTGGAGACATTGAACTTTATATGTGTTCTTTCTGGGAGACTCCGGGTACTCATTCCTGTATTTAAGACTCTAAGTGGACTATTTATATTTGTCATAATGGTTTCCTAAAATACAAGATCACAGAACTCACTTTCTTCTTTTCTTTTCATTAACTATCTCTTATCTTTGTTTTCTATACACAAGGGCAGTTTATTTTCTTTTTTTCTTTTTGGAGAATATTATGCTAAGTGAAAATAGCCAAGCACGGAAAGACAAATACTACATGTTCTCATTTACATGTAAAAGCTAAAATAATTGAACTCATAGAAGGACAGTTTTTTTGTTTGTTTGTTTTGTTTATTGTTGTTGATTTTTAGAGGCAGGGTCACCCAGGCTGGAGTGCAGTGGCCCAATCATAGCTCACTGCAGCCTTGAGCTCTTAGGCTCAAGGAATCCTCCTGCCTCAGCCTCCTGAGTAGCTGAGACTACCTATGCATACCACCCACCTGGCTAATATTTTAAAACACTTTTTGTATTGGAAGGGTTTTGCTATGTTGCTCAGGCTGGTCTCTAACTCCTCAAGAGAACCTCTCCTTGGCCTCCCAAAGAGCTGAGATTATAGGCCTGAGCCACCATGCCCAGCCAAGGACAGTTTTTTGAGAGCGCTTCCTCAGGGAACAGGAAGAATCAACAATTTGTTGAGAACAGGTTTTGTTTTCGGTGAGATTACAGCAGAGTGGGCTGGAGGGAGCTTCATCTTCACCTTGAGTACTTAAGGGGCCATTGTGTGGTCCAGAGAAGAGAAAATAAGGATACATAATAAGACAGTGTCAGGAGACAGATTTAGGAAAACAGATATGATGCAACATTATGGAGCTGGGATATCCTTGGATTGACAACTGAGCGGGTGGATCACAATTGAGCTTAAAGGCTCAAGGGTAGTTGTGTGGGCAGCAGTTAGCATCATTTCTTGGATGAAGGAAAATTGGAGGTTGATTTGGGAGTGACCAGGATCGTCAGCTTTGCCTTGCTGAATTTCAGGTGTCAAAGAAATACGTAAACTAAGATATGCAGAGGATAACCGGGTATAGAGAGGAGAGTGTGAAGAGACGTCTGATACGGGAAAACATAGGTTTGGAAGTCAGTTCCTATAAACAGCAATTAAAACAGATTACTGCCTCTGGCCATTGTGTTTGGGTCGAGGGGAGGTGCAAATTCCCCCTTTAAAAATGTTTAATTGTGGTTAACCATGTAAGTTTGCCTTTTGAAGTTATATAATTTTTAGAACTTTTTGGTGTAATTAGACTTCTACCATGGAAGTTCCTCCTCCTTTAAAAATAGTCATTTTTATTCCTGTGATTTCTCCCACCCGGCTCTTATCGAGGCTGTCAAAAGCGCAGGCTGCCAAGGCGATGACAGGAAGACGCGGGTGAAACGCCGGCCCTAATTAGAGACTTGATTGCTCTGCCATAAAAAGGCCTGCGTTTGATGCGGGAGGCTCTGGGTTGTCAGGTGAAATGAATCAAATATGTCTGCACTTTCATTTCAAAATGCGAAAAATGTGGATGTGCATTATTTATATTGTATTTCGTAGCTATAATTAATTATGTGTCTGCAGAAATGATGTCCCCAAAGACAGTTGATTTTATGTTCAATCTGTATGTGCATTTGTAAAACTAATTTGTTCTCATTAAAATTTTTAAGAGTTTATTTGAGCTAAACTCAGGAGGCCTTTCTGGATATAAACTCACCAAAATACAAAGGAAAAGTCTAATTTCGGTTTGTACTAGTAAACTATTCAATGCCCGAAGCATTGTACTAGATATTATTGTAATGAATATAGTTAGGCTATAAAAATAAAGAGAAGACGTACTTCCTTCTCAGAAAGTGCTTTTAGATTTGTTTGGAAGACTTGGGTACAGAACAAATGAACATAATTCAGTCTGAACTTCTGTTACTTAGTAAAGGAACATGATGTTTTGTCAATGAGATATTAAGCCTGTATAATGAGTTGACCATTTTTTTTAACCTCTAGATGTTCTGAAGATATTTTGCTGTTTAAAAAAATGCTTGCCATTTCTTTCAGCTTTTATTTTTCATACTTGCTAAATATATAAACCACTGATATTAAAGTTTTCAAAGACATTCTCTCAAGTGGTATAAATATAGCATTTTTTTCTTGTCAATGCCAGCAGTGAATTGATTTAATTTCAAGCAGACCCATGTTTGAACTGTAATATTGAAAATAATTTGTTTATCTCAAGTTCACTATAATTAAATCTCTTCATTGTGTTTGGATATAATTGCCAATCATTAGAGCAACATTTAGCAAAAAAGTTTGTTTTTCAATCATTTTCATCTATTTATATAGTAATAAATCCATAAGTTCTTCTAGCCATGCTATAATCAATCAGTAGGTTGAAGTGATATATTGGGCAGTTCACAGATATATTGGAGCTAATTTCAATATTAAAAACAATAATATCATTACCAATGTTAATCAATGAATGTACAAAGAATATTTATGTCTGAAATAAGTAGTTTGACTTCCACAGGTTATGAATATTGCATTTCTTTGTTAGTATTCTTTTGTTAATTTTCAACATGATAATGATGGTAAGACCGGCTGATTCCTCTGTTTTATTTTATCCAATTTCAGAGATGACTACCCTCAATGAGATGAAGCAATTATTTCTCTCTTTATTTGGTGTTTTCAGAGACCATTAAGCTTATTCTGTCCTTATTGGAAAACAAAGCAATTTTCTATTCAAGGTATTTCTGATTCTCAACAACTCATTTTCATTAGAAAATGAAACGAGGTTGTCTATGGAGTGCTGGTGTATGGAGGGGCAGCAGAGCAACTGTGGGGCACTTGGGAACACCCTGGAGAAGGAACGAGAACTTTAATGCAACTCTCAAAGAAGACCAAGGAGCAGACACTGAGCAGGAGGAGACCAGAAGCCAAGAAAGTAAGAAAAGTTCAGAAAGACATCAAGATCATATGCAGCAGAGGGGCTTTGCGAGATGAAATGTGTGTTAAACTTCACAGTAGGGACATCATTATTAACCCTGGCCTGACTTACAAGAGTGGTGTGATGAAGGGGAAAGCTAGATTGCAATGAAGTTAAAAGTAAGGATGGGAGACAGCAAATGTGGTCTAACTCTTCATGAAATTTGATTTGTGTTTATGGGCTCTTAGCATAAACTAGGTACTAAATAATTGGAAATTACTAGAATTGTTATTATTATCAGTAGTATATAGCTCCATGGACAATGGGAATTATACTGCTTACTCTGGGCTTTCTCTTATGTCACTGAGAGGCACATTAGGATATTAAAAATCATTTAAAAAATCTGGACTCTCATTCTCTGATGTTAATTTAGGGCATGTGAAGATACTCAAATTTCACAGAATAGCTTTGCTTGAGAACTATTGATCTTTCCTTATTCTGTCATCTCATCAGTATTTATTCAGCTATATAAACGTTTTCTATTTTTTCTTATTTAATCTACTTCCATGTAACTAATCAAATAGTTTCTATTCACAAAACAACATGAATAATATATCTTAAGTGGGTATCCATACATTAATGTTACCAGAAGAAATACTTTAATATCTATAAATGAGGAAGCTATGAAATTAAATTATTACTAGATACATCTAATCAATGGTTTCTAAAAATGGAAAGGTAGAAAAGTCATTTTAAAAAGATTTACTTTCCATCCTAATTTTTAATTTTATTTTTCAAACTCACGAACAGACTAAAAAGTAGAAAGACTATGGCTGATAAGGGAATTTGCAAATTGAAATCAAAGGACAGAATTTCATTTTATATATATTCATGTGAAAAGTTTATTATTTTTCACACTGTAAAACAGCCTATTATAAAAATAGTAGACCCATTTCCATTCTAACAGGAAACATTTCTGTGCATGATAAAAATAAGAAAATGGTGCTTTGACAGCGCTAGATTTTTATGTTTTGAAGTAACCGTTGTAACTCAAGATAAGCATTTAGCACCAAGTCCTACTCCACTGTGGCTGCCATGTGACCGGCCCACTGGGGCAGACTAAGCTCTCTCCCTGTCTACTTTGTGTCAACGCAGCTCTTCTTTCCATTTCTTCCAAGGAATCGCATTCTGGAACATGAATGAGTGATGGGGGTTGGGATTCCGATGAAAGGGGAGGATTTACATGGCACACTGCTGTGTGCAGGAGCCAACTCACACGTCCCTTCCCAAGCCCACGTCCAGTGATACAAACGTTGGTAGCTCAAAATCGGCTGGGTGGGAGCATCTGCACCCTTGACACCAGCAATACTACAAATCAGAACTTTAATCCTCGTGGAATGCTGACTTACCGGCCCATCACTAACCCGTACCGCAATTCCCCCGTTAGATATGGCTGCCGCTCCCAATCTCATCTCTGTCTGCCAGTTACTTCATTTTTCTTCTTACTTTCCCCGCAAGCCTCTTCATACCCCACTATACTAATCTCATAATACCCTTTCCTCACATTACCTATTTCCAACAATTACTTTCTGTAATGGGTTTTTGCTTTTTTAGAGCCGTTTTCAGTTTAGAGGAAAATTAAGCAGTGAGCACAGAGAGTTCTCATGTGCCTCATGTCTCCACACACAGGCAGATTCCCCCAGGAAGAACGCCTGGACCAGAGGGATGAGCCTGCACTGGCACACCATTATTCCCCAAAGCCCATAGTTTACATTAGGTTCGCTCCTGCTGTTGCACACTCCATAGGTTGGGACGTATGTATAATGGCATGTAATAACCAAGATGCTATCAGAGAAAGTAGTTTCATTGCCCTAAAAATGCTCTGTGTTTCACCTGTTCATCTCTCCCTTCCCTCCAACCCTTCACAACCACCGGTCCCTTACTGTCCCCATAGTTTTGCCTTTTCCAGAATGTCATATAGTTGGACTAATACAGCACGCAGCCTTTCCAGATTGGCTTCTTTCACTTAGAAATACACATTTAAGGTTCCTCTGTGTCTTTTCATGGCTCGATAGCCAATTTCTTTGTAGCTCTGTATAATACCCTGCTGCCTAGATGTACCACAGTTTGTATTCATTCACCCACTAGAGGACATCTTAGTCACTTTCAAGTTTTGGGAGTTATAAATGAAGCTGCTGTAAATATCCATGTGCGGGTGTTTGTGTGGACATAGTTTTAACCTCCTCTGAATAAACACCAAGGAGTACAATTGGTGGATTGCATGGTGAGGGTATATATAGCTTTCTGAGAAATGGTCAAACTGTCTTTCAAAGTGGCTGCACCCGTTTGCACCCCACCAGCCATGAGTGGGCTCTCATTGCTCCACATCCTGCCAAGCACTTGGTGTTGTTCATGCTCTGAATTCTGGCCACCGCAACAGTTGTGTAGTGGCAAGCCCTTGTTGCCCTAATTTTCATTTCCTTGAGAAACACACGATGCGAAGCATCTTCTCATATGCTCATTTGCCATCCCTGTATCTTCTCTGGTGATGTGTCCATTTAGGTCTTTGGTCCGCTTTTTAACTGGATTGTTTTCTTATTGTTGGGTTTAAGAGTTCTTTGTATTTTTTGGGTAATATTTATTACTCCTTTATCAGATGTCTTTTGTAAATATTTATTTCCAGTCTGTGGGTTGCCTTTTCATTTTCTTAACAGTGTTTCTCCCAAGGCAAAAAATTTAAATTTAATGACATCCAGCGTGTTAATTTTTTCTTTCCTGGAACATTCCTTGGGTTTCTATCTAAAAATCCTCACTACAATATTTGTATACCCCAAAGGTATCCAAATGGGGAAAGAAGAAGTCAAACTATCATTCTTTGCTGATGATATGATTTTATATTTAGAAAACCCCAAAGATTCTGCCACAAGATTCCTGCAACTGATGAATGAATTCAGCAAAGTCTCAGGTTAAAACAGAATCAACATTTTAAAATTGTCTATACTACCCAAGGTGATTTACAGATTCAATGCAATGTGCATTAAAATACCAATGTAATTTTTTTGTCGATCTATAAAAAATAATTCTACACTTCATTTGAAACCAGAAAAGACTGTGAATGGCCATAGCAACCTTAAGCAAAAAGAACAAATTGAGAGGCATCACTTTACCAGATTTCAAGCTATACTACAATGCTATAGTAACTAAAACAGCATTAGCACAAGAACAGAGATATAGACCAATGGAACAGAACTGAGAACCAAGATATAAAACCATCCTTATATTGTCATCTTATTTTTGACAAAGCAGACAAAAACATACACTGGGGAAAAGAATCCCTATTCAATAAATTGTGCAGAGAGAATTGGATAGCCACATGTAGAAGACTGAAACAGGATCCGCACTTCTCACCTCTCACAAAAATTAATTCATGATGGATAACAGACTAAGTCATGAAAGTAGAAAAATTCTAGAAGAAAATGTTGGAAAAACTCTTCTAGATATCAGCCTAGGCAAAGAATTTATGAAGAAAACCCTAAAGGCAATCTCAGCAACAACAAAAATAAATAAATGGGGCTTGATTCAATTAAAAAGCTTTGGCACAGCCAGGGAAACTATTATGAGAGCAACCAGACAACTTATAGAGTGGGAGAAAATATTCGCATACTACACATCTGATAAAGGGCTAATAATCAGAATCTACAAAGAACTCAAGCAAATCAGCAAGAAACCATCAAATCACCCCATTAAAAATGCATAAAGGACATAAACAGAAGCTTTTCAAAAGAAGATAGACTAATGGCCAATAAACATATGGGAAAATGCTCAATGACTCTAATCATCAGGAAAATGCAAATCAAAACCACCATGAGATGTCACTTAACTCTAGTGAGAATGGTTTTTATCAAAAAGTTCTAAAAGAACAAATGCTGGCATGCATGTGGAGAGATAGGCACACTCATACACTGCTGGTGGGACTGCAATCTCTATGGAAAGTAGTAGGGAAATAACTCAAAGAGCTAAAAGTAGAACTACCATCTGATCCAGGAATCCCACTACTAGGTGCTTACCCAAAGGAAAAAAAGACATTTTATAAAAAAGATACTTGCACTTGAATGTTAATAGCAGCACAATTGCAAAGATGTGGAAACAACCCAAATGCCCATCAATACATGAATGGATTAATAAAATATGGTATATGTATGTCATGGAGTACTACTCAGGCATAAAAATGGTGAACTAATACCTTTTGTAACAACCTGGATGGGACTGGAGACCATTATTCTTAGTGAAGTATTGCAAGAATGGAAAATCAAACACTACATGTACTCAATACTAAATTGGAACTAATTGATCAAAACTTACTTACATGCATATATGGAAGTAAAACTCACAGGACATCAAGTAGGGGAGGGGGGAGGGGGAATGGGTAAATTCACACCTAATGGGTATAATGTACACTAAATGGGTGATGGGCACACTTATAACTTTGACTCAAACTGTTCAAAAGTAAATTATGTAACCCAAAGATGTATATCCTAGTAAAACTCTGAAATTAAAAAAAAAGAACAAAAACCTAAATGCCCATAATTGGCCATAGCTAAAATTTCTTGATATGCTCATGTTTTCAACTTTATTTATTTATTTATTTATTTTTTTTTTTTTGAGACAGAGTCTCGCTTTGTTGTCCAGGCTAGAGTGAGTGCCGTGGCGTCAGCCTAGCTCACAGCAACCTCAAACTCCTGGGCTCGAGCGATACTTCTGCCTCAGCCTCCCGAGTAGCTGGGACTACAGGCATGAGCCACCATGCCCGGCTAATTTTTTTTTTTTATGTATATATCAGTTGGCCAATTAATTTCTTTCTATTTATAGTAGAGACGGGGTCTCGCTCTTGCTCAGGCTGGTTTTGAACTCCTGACCTTGAGCAATCCGCCCGCCTCGGCCTCCCAAGAGCTAGGATTACAGGCGTGAGCCACCGCGCCCGGCCTATGTTTTCAACTTTAATTTTTGTTTTCATCATGTTTAGTTTCTTGAACATTCCACAAATGAGAGGTAATGCCTTTCAAAATTTTTTCCCACCCCTCTTGGCTACTTACTACATTGTCCTGGTAATACCTAATATTATATTTCCTATATATTGTTTTAGTTTTGGTGGGTTCTCGGGTAAAAGGTGTCATTTAATTCTTAGTAAACCTTGCCAGGTAGATATTTTTAATCCTCCATTTACAAATATGAAAGCAGAAACTCTGAGTAATTTCTTAAGTTAGTAAACAAGACAGTATGACTTGAATTCCGTGTATTCTGATTCTAAACGGAATGTCCTTCCTGTGAAATCATGGTTTCTGGAGTGAAATAAAAACCAATGTAGCGAACAGGTGAAAGCAAGTGCTCAGAGCCTCCCATCACGGCCCCTCTTCCCAATCAAGCCTTTTGTCATAAACAGTATAATCTAGCATGGTTAAAATACTTTATTGAGAGGCACGGGGTTTTCTCAAGCTTTACTTCCTTATTGGCATGTGATTCTTGGAAAACATGTATTAAAAGTAATGTTTTAAGATCTTTAAGATCATACTTCCTAAGGTATTGACAAATAGAGTCATTAGTTCTGAAAAAGTGCTTACCTTCTGGTGAGACAAGGATGTCTTCCAAATCTGAAGACTGCATGCGTACTGAGTGGATGGATGAACAAATGACGAGACTGTAATTTTATGATGGGGAATGCAGCTGTAAGTAGTTTTAAAGCATATTTACTGGAAGGTAAGATTGAGAAATACAAATTATGCTAACTGCTTTGAATACTGTGTTCTCAATGATGATTTTTTTTTTTCCATTTGTTGAATCTTTTAACATTTTACATCTTTGTTGCAGGTACATTTGTTTTCTTTTCTGGGCTTTTGACACATCCCTGCTGATAACGTCATTCCGGAAAAGGAAAGCCAATTACATTCCCCTTCGTGGATGAACTGAATCAGCCGCACAGGCGTGTTTATCCGAAGCTACCTGCTACAAGATTCTTTCCGCTCACCCTCAACTACCAGTATCCTAGACAGAAGAAGTTAAAAGGAAAAGAACCTGGAGTCTGAAGAAGCACAATATTAGTGTTTTCACCGTTGTGTTTCAAATATATGATGGACCATGCACTTGGTCTGTTCATCTCTCTACAACACACCTCAGAAAATCTCTCTGTAAGTGTGTAGGGAGCACATATTTCTTTCCTTGCCATGGCGAGATTCATGGCTGAGGATCCTACAGCAAAAGACAGATTAGGAACAAAAACATCCTACACATTTATTTCATGTAACTTTTACGTGACATGAGAAACTTCATAAGGAAATGAAGACCCAAAGCAACAGGGACACCTGCGTATTTGTATGCTGAGTTTGACGAAGATGCGTTATCGGACAAGGGGGTGTCATCTCATGGTGATGAGCTGGGGGAACTCAGCAAGACCTGCTTGTCGGATTCTTCTGTGTGTCCTTGTCTTCAGAGATAAGAACCTTCGTTTCCTCTGGGTATGGGATGGGCATCTCTCACATGAGGGTCTTATGACCTATTTCAAAAAGGTCAGAGATTCTTTAGTAACCTGCTTCAGAGGAAGAGGTGGGAGAAGGTCAGAGAGGTCGCCCTGCTTCTGCAATTTTCTTAAATCTCAAGATGCCATATTTCAGGGTGGCATGTCCTGAACCCCACTGAATGCTAGCCTTGTAGCTGAGGTTTCAAATGAGGGTTTCTGATCGAGCCTGGCCATCAGGGATGTATGAGCTGGGGAATGGGACCCACGCCAGCTTTGATTTCTTCATCTATAAAACTGGGAACAATAATAGTAACTCATAGGGCTTTTGTTACCTACGTTAAAGAAAATAAGGGATATGAATGCTTGCAGTCCTAAATCTGACTCATGTAACTGATTAAAGCTATAGCTTCTTCCAGCAACTATAGATGATTTTAAAATTTACATATGTGAAAAGAATACATAACAATTATGTAATTAGCATCTATATATCCATCCCCTATTTAAGAAACATAATTATCATCACCCTTACTCTTACAATCTTCCACATGTCCTGAGTGCATCTCCTCTCCCACTCAGAGGTAACTATTTACCTGAATGTGGAATTTATCAAGACCTTGCTATTGTTTAGAGGTTATTAATATGTAGTAAGGCAGTACATTTGTAGTTTGACTTGAATTGAATTTACATAAATGAAATTTTATGTGTTCTTTTACAACTGGAATTTTTGCTCACAATGCTGCCTTAGAAGACAATAATTGCAATGGAAAAAAATAGAAAAACTCTAGTTGAGGTAAGAGGTATTGGGAGTCCCAGCATTGGGGAAATAAGAGCACATTGAAATTTTGAAGAGGACATCGGATGAGTTCTCACTGAGAGTTATCAGAAAGCCATTGTGATTGATTAAGGAAAGGTGTCAATATGGTACTGGTGCTGGGATCAAACAACTTGTTACATTCCACCAAAAATTTGATTTGAAATTTCTAGGGGATGGCTTTGAACCTGTATGTCAAGTTATTTATAAAGTTGATGTCTTCATGATATTGACCGTTGAAATCTACTAATTGGATATAAGTCTCCTTTTCATTTGTTGTTCTTTAATATACAGTCATGCAATACTTAAAGACAAGGATATGTCCTCATAAATGTGTTGTTAGGCAATTTTGTTGTGCGAACATCATGAAGTGTACTTACACAAGGCTAGATGGTATAGCCTACCACACACCTAGGCTGTGTGGTACAGCCTATTGCTCCCAGGCTACAAACCTGAACAGCATGTCACTGTACTGAATGCTGTAGGCAATTGTAGCAAAAACCTCTTGGTGATAGGAATTTTCCAGCTCCACTATAAACTTATGGGATGACCATCATATATGAGATTCATCGCTGATCAAAATATACCTATGTGACACATGATGGTATTATATCAAAATTTCATAATTTTCTCCATAGAATTTTTGTATATTTTAAGATTTATTTTGTGAAATTAAGAATTTTAATGTTTACTGTAATTAGTATCTTTTTATTACATTTTCCTATTACTTATGTCTAGATTTTGTATAGTGATTTTGATTCCAAATTATAGCTTCGCTCATTAATTCTAATGCTCTATTTACTTAAATAGAGCTCTATTTACTTAAATAATGATGATTTTTATTTTTCTTTCAAATATTTGTACTTTTTCCCCCCAGCCTCAATGCACTGATAGGATCCTTTGGGACAAGGTTGACTAGAACTGCTATTAAAGGGATTTATGACTTGTTCCTGATTGTAATTATTTAACTAATGAGCATGATAATTGTTGTAGGATTATCATTTGCAGAAAGTAATTTTATACCAGTTTTCTAAAATTTTTTATCATGAATGGACATTGAATTGTGTCAATAATTTTTATGCATCTAATGAGCTGATCATGGGATTTAACTTCTTTTATGTGTTCATGGAGTAGAATGCATTAATTGATTTGTCTATTAATTTTTCTATTAAATATTTTATACTGTTTCATGGTCTTCATACATTGTTGGTGTGTAACATTGTTTCAGGATTTGGTGCGTAATATCGTTTCATTTTGCTCACAATGAGGGTGTGCCTGCCTTTCTTCTTGTGCAGAGCTTGTCAATGTCTGTATGATAAGCCTATACAGAACACAATTACATGGTGTTTTGCTACAATTTAAAATGGCTTATGAAAGATGCACTTAATCCTTGAATATTTGATAGAACTTTCTGAAAACTGGGCCTGGTGCTTTCTTTGGAAAAAGAGTTTACCTACTGATTAAATTTCAACAAGGATTATGGAACTGTATTGGGTCTTCTAATTCTTCATGGGTGTTTATTTTTCAACTCCCCACTCTGTGGCAAGGTTCAAGGCAGGCCATTGTTCCTATAGTCTTCTCATGGTCAAGACTATCCCCTGCTGAGTTTAGGTTCATTTTCAGAGAGGACTTCAGTTTTATCCCACCCCGGAGCAAACTTGGGCTTGTCTCCTGACTCCACAACCCACAGGCTTCCAAACCAAAAGTTTAAATGTATCCAGCTCAGTAAATAACTTCAAGGGAAAAGTTCATTTCCATGCTGTGCCTGCCTTTATGAAGTCATTCTTTCACTTCATCTTGGCCTTCTGAGCATTCCTTATTTTTTTTTTTGACAGGAAGTTAAGGATATTTACATAGATTTTTCTATTTTATCCAACATTTTTAGTTTTTAGCCAAAGAATGGTTAATGTGTGTGGATAACCAGAAATAAAGTCTTCTTTCAATCTCAATGGTAAGATTTATTAAATTCATAATGTGCTTTAGGACCTATTTCTCTAATCTTTATTTCCTCAATTATTCTTTTTTCTCTGTAGAATTCCTTAGCAATTTCTAACACTGTCTCAACATGTTAACTCTCATATCCTTGTGTTTTTGATGCATTTAGAGCAATGACTTAATTATAGAAATATTTATTGAGTTTTTTCCTCCATGGTAGGCACGCTAGTGGATGCTGGGAATCCTATGAGGAGTAAGATGGCCATAAGGCATGAGATAGACCTCAAAGTAGGGTGGCTAGTCTCGAGGAAAAGTGAGCCCAGTGACAGGCCTGGGCTGTGGTGGGGAAGTCTCCAGACAGCTGATTTCATATTTACAGAAAGGAATGAAAATAAATTATTTAAAGTGGAATGTTTAAGTACAGTCTATTAGCCTGGTCACATGTAACTTATTTAAGTCAATCAGATTAAATCTTTCCATTTCAAACCATTTTACTGTTCTTATTCTGGAGCAAACCTCTAAATGCATTCTCAGACTTGCTCTCATTTCTCATCAGCTCAACCTAATGCCACAAGTATAATCACAGATCATTTTAGGTATGTGGACATTTACAGAAAATGTTCTTATTTGGCATTTGATTTACTTGCACATAAGTTGATTACAGGCAGACACAAAGCCGGTAACAGTGGGGGAGAGAAATGAGCAGGGAAGTCTGGATGAGAAGACCTGAAGTTTGATGCTGTCTGTCCCGTGGATTAGTCCAAGTTCGTAGAGTAAGACGACCCTCTTCGAGCCTCAGTGTCCCTGTGAGAAGAGGCAATAGTGAATTTCTTCCCACAGCTGTGATTAGAATAAAAAATTATGAAAAAGTAATATTAAAATGATGCTTTTAAATCTTTAATCAATTCATTTCATTCTTTTGCTCAAAATCCTTCCATGTCTTGTCATTGTACTTGGAATAAAATGTAACACCCTTGCTAGCTACATGCGTAACCGTTCCATGGCTGTCACTCTGACACTCCTCTCTGCTCTCCTCTGGCGGCTCCTCCGGGCTCCAGCCACGTTGAGCTCTCCTGGGGTTCCACACAACACACCTGTCTCAGCATCCAGTCTTCACACTCGCTCTTCCTTCTGTCTGGATGCTTTCCCCCCTACGTTTCTCTCTCATCTCTCAGGCCCCAACTCAGATACTGCCCAGAAGAGAGTCCTTGGCCATACTGTCTCAAGGAGTCCCTCCCCACACTCACAAGGAATTGGTTCGTAGCCTCTCAATCATGTATCCCAGCCTGTGACTGTGTGGTCCGCAGAGTCCTCTATGTAGTTGTTTTCTGGCTGACTCCTACTAGAATGCGGGCCCCTGGGGATGAGGATCTTATCTGTCTTGCTACTGCTGTAGGGTCTCCAACAGCCCCTAGCACCTGCAAGGCATTCAATAGGCACATTTTAAGTAAATCAGTAACTATTTGGGTATGAGCGTACATTGAAAAGTCTAAGGCATCATTCAAACACGTGACATTTTGAATGCATTTCTTATAGTTTATTTTTTTAGGCTATTTTACATAGCCTAAGATTGTCAGAAAAGTCAGATTATATCATGGTTCAGATCCCAGGTTTGATGTTCCTAGTGGCAGAGACCCTGCGACAAGACACTACATGGACAGCCACTCCAGTGACAGCTGGCTTGCTCCTCAAGGATCAGCTCAAAAACCGGCCCTCGGTTTTGACAGAGGAGTATTTCCAGCCACTCTTTTTTTTTTTAGCATATTTTCTAAATAGAGACAGGTTAGCCAGCAGTGGCTTCAGTGTTCTTTTGGAACCCTAAATTCGAAAGTGCATTTTGAGAGTGGGTGCTGAGACAGTGTGTGTGTGACAGCAGACATGTAAATGTCAACTCTGTTGGGCACAGTGGCCCGGTGACAAGCGAGGAATGTTTTATCAGAGGTAAAACTCTTCTTTGTGTAGTAAAGTCCATTGCAGATGCTTTCAAAACACACTGAAATGACAAAGCATTTTTCCTGGATGCTTCCAAATCCATTTAGGGTTGTCCACTGCATTTCTTGTCATAATTATACTCAGGCACATTTCCGACTCATACGAGGAGCATGCTGTTACCAAACAGCCACGTGGCGCTTGTCCTTTTAGAGAAGTCTTCAATACATGAGGTCTTTGGCTCTTTTAGCAATGAGGTTAAGTCTAGAATGTAACTGCTGCCCGGAGGTGTCAGGTTACACGGCAGGCAATACGAGCAGCACAGAAAGGACTTAGTGTTTGGACTCTTCCACCAGTGAATGTTCAACATGTCAAGTGACCAGGAACCCCAGTGTGGCATGATCCACCTCCATGCGCCCCAGAAACCATGGCACTGTTCCTCTCATCAGGAACATGGTGCCTCAGAATCCTGCCCCATCGGCCCCAACAGAAATTTTGTTACCGAACACGGAATTGCTTCTCAGGCATTTATCTTGGCTCCATCATCACTTCTGGTGCATAGTATGATGGATGAAGAGTTAGAACACTGTGATTAAATATACCTTAGGGGCCTATTTTAAGACTCTCAACCCTTGATCAGAAATTACCTTTTGTTGCCTGCAAAAGCTGTCCTCTGTGACTAACGGTTCATTTAGAGCAGAGAACACAGGCTGAGGGAGGGAGAAGAGGGGCCTGTCTGTGTGGGTGAATCAGCCAGATCTACTGACGGACGTATGGAAGAAACTAGACCACACGGACGTGCTCCGACATAGCTGGTGGAAGCCCCTCTGTGCACATTCCTCATTCTCCCCACTCACACTCAAACTCTCTTTCTGGTGTACACCAAGATGCTGCTGCTCCCTGAAGCCCTTCTACAATATTCCGCCCTCCAATCTTGGCCTTGTCTGGGTTTTTAATAACCAAATATGTATTCCCTCAATCAAAACGCAAACATCTGATTTCAGCAGGTTGCCTGCTCGATGCATTATATAGGATAGAAAATTTCCATATCACTGCGCACTCCATGAAAGAGGATTTCAAACTATTTTTAAACTGTTCAGCAGCCTCATAATAAAGTTATTCTCTGAACCTCTTGACACATTTATTAACCTTGACTCACATTACTCCAAATATTTCAGAATCCTTCTCCATGATGCTTTACCCGTGAGTCTCTATGTGTAGAAACTTCCATTTGTTTCTGGCATCTACACACATTCTATCACCTTTATTCAACTCTCAAACTTTTCTTCATTAATGTATATGGATAACGTTAGGTTCCGTCACATCTTATTGAGAACTAATGAAGCTCTTCTAGACTTAATTTTAGGATTCAGTGGCTGTCTAGATTTCCTTGGATCAGCATTCGCTTTCGCCATCGCAAGCCTTGGTGATTTCTTCTTCTCACAGCAGCAAGTTTTGTGGCTAACGATTGCCCGAAGCCTTCCTCCCTCCGCAGGATTCTGCTCCAGCCACAGCTGAAACTCTTCTGCGTACCTTCCAGACATCCTTGCCCCATTCCAGGTACCTCAAGGTCAGTAAACACATCAAGCAAATCTCATTTTTCACCCGTCAGGAGTATAAACAGGGCTATGATCACACGCTGTTATCAAACACTTTTCCCTTACTCTTTTTTATTTTTTTGTTGTTTTCAACGGCTGTTTTAAGAGCACATGATACCTCCTTTGGGGAATAAATTCAATACAGTGAGAATAATTAAGTACATTTCCACAGTTTCAGGGCTTTAAATTCTATGTCATAACATTGACTTGCTGTCTAATAAAAGGAAGTAATGGTGATAATAATAATAGAAACACCATTAACAATAATCGTAGTCATAGAACCACTGATTGCAAAGTGATTTGGAAAAACTTACAAGCCTCTTATTGCAGAATTAGTAGATTTTAGGTACTAACCACCTTTTTACCTTTCTTTTATTTTTATATAGGCACTAACTCTTAAGGACAATATAACCTAACAACTATTTACAGAAAGTGATGGCCTCCTCTTAGGGAAAAGGAGATATAATGACACTTTTGTAAATATCCTAAATCCAATGAATCTTCCTGTAACCTTTCTTTTTCTCTTAACCTCCTTATATAAAGTTGCAGTAGAAGTTTGCTGTTAGTTGGCTTGTATATCAAAATTGTACTTAATAGGAATCTATAATTCAGAAGTTTTTATTAATACCTGCTTTGTGAAAATGAACTGCAAGTCAACTAAGATATTTAAAACAGGAACAAAAGAAAGTCTTCTACAATGCCAGTGTGACTCATGGACTTATTCACCTGCTATATTTACCTCATGGAAGAATCAATGCCATTTCTGCATGTTCTTTCATGGTAAAAGTTTTGTGAGCCAAGGGCTGAAAATCAATCCTACTTCATATGCATCTTTAATATATTCAAAACATTGCTGTTATTAATGTCTCCATGACATTGATTTCATAAATTTACTTGCAACTTCATACTTACCTATGTGCACTTGTTGTTAAATGAATACCCTTAAGAAACTTCATATTACCTCAAATAAGCAAGGAGAGATTTTTTAAAAATATATTCTGAAGTCTTAATTTACCATGCTCCAAGACTTCAATGTAAGCAATTAGTGTGAATCCTATTTAAATACTGCAAAACTAATTCTCTTCTATATCAGTCTATTAGCTATAGTTACAGGAAGGGAAAAAACTCAGTCTTGAGTTTTCTGGCTTGAGTCCTATCACTCTTGAACAAGTAGGCTTGATGCTAAATCTTTCCGAAAGCACTGTGCTATGTGCTATGACAAGCCACTAGGTTATAGAGAGAAACATTCATTTTTTTCCAGATGTTCCTGCATATTCATGATAGATTTAGTGAAATCTGTTCTGAATTTCCTTAACAGATACAAGTAGTCTTTTTGTCTCATGGACTCAATCAGGAGGTATAAAGACTGATGATTGATTGCCAAAGTCAAGTTAATTTGTGAGCTGTCCCAAGGAGATAGTGCTACATCTAGACACACGGGTGTGTTTGGAGAACAATGGAGCCAAGTAGAGTCAGAGATGCACCTACCAGAACACCTTAACTTCTGGATACCTAACCATGAGCAAAGTGAAGCTTCCAGTACCTATTTCTATAGAGAGTTTTCTGTTGATGTATCAGTTAAAATAGCCATGGTAATGTTATAAAACAATCAAGTGTGCATTTCAGTGGCTAACAACAATAAGTATTAAATTTTCTAATGCGTCTGAAGGATGGCTAGGTGCTTCTGCTGACCTGGGCCACACCTGGCTGATGGCAGGTGGGCTTGCTCTCCTGTGAGCAGTCGACTGGTGGTTAGCTAGGTGCAGGCTGCTTTAGGATGGGCTTGGTTGGGAGGATTTGTCTCTGCTAGAGGGTCCCTCCTCTTCTAGCAGGCCAATCTTGGCTTTTCTCATGGTGGAGGCAGGAGTTTAAGGGAGGAAGTGGCTGAGTCTAAAAATAAGCCCAAGGTCACCTCTGTGACTGTACTGTGTTGGCCAGAGTGGCTGGGTCTGAGGCTCAGAATGTTTTGTCTCATTCATTTGTTCTACTAGATAAATCTCCTTAATAGTTCTATTATATTTTCCTATTTTCTCATTATAAATTTTCTAAATATGTGCTTTTCAGAACAAAATTGTTTCAGGTAGAGGCACGCAGAACACAAACAAGTAAAGAATATTAAACTGGTCCCTACTTACAGATGCTAAAAATCACCTAAGAAAATTACATATCTAAAATAGACATTAAAACATAAGCAGTGATGTTCAGTTCTTGTATCCAACATACAGTAATCATGTAAAGATCAAGTGGCTGCAACTAGGCAGACCTCAGCCTCTGCTTATGCCAAGATTCGCCAGCTCTGGGCTCTAAGGGTAGGTAACATGCCCATGAAGGGCATGAGAGTTTGTGTTTCCCAAACAGGGCTGCTACAATACCTTCCATTCTGCATGTTCTAAATGCAAGGTAACCCCACTTGCCCCACATAAATAGATGGTGTCAAATTCCCTTCCTTCTGTACCTTGACTGTCTAAGCGACTCATTTATAACCAATAAAAGGAAGTGGAAGTGACACTATGACTTCCCAGGCTGGGTGAGAAAAGACCCTGCAACCTCCACCTGCTTCTTGTGGGACAGTTGACTCTTGCAGATCCCCCTCAGGGTCCAGCTTCCACGAGTGGGCCATGTGGGGGCACCATGGCCCAGAGTCCCAGCCATGCCCAACCCTCGCCACACCCCACCCAGCAAAAATGCAACCAGTCAGTGGCCGTTTGATGTTCCTGGGGTGATCCTAAAATCATGAGCTGCATGAAGCCTCAGACATCATGGAGTAGAAATGAAACTCTAAATTTCTGGCCCACAGAATCCATGAGCATAATATAACAGTTGCCATTTTACAACACTAAGTATAGGGTAGTGTGTTACCTAGAAATGTATAACCAGGGCAAGGCATGAGGTGTATCAAGATGTAAGTGATGAAAGGCCAGAGGACAGGACGAGAGACACAGCACACAAGTCACCTCCGCCTCCACACCATTGCCCTGAGAACTTGTCACTATACTTAGTGCTGTGGTTTGGGTGGCCTGGCAGGGAAGGAAGAGAAGAGAGAGAGCCGTGGCAGTAAATTTTGAATGTTGAATTTGACTATCATTTCAGAAACGATTGTAATGAAACGAAAGACATTGAAACCCGAAGATACCAGAGTAACCTTAACATTTTAATCCACCTCCCACCCTACGATCAAATGAGGTCTTCAAGTAAGACAAGAATCATCTTGCAAAAGAGAGACAGGTACATTTATTGCACTAATCAACTGGCAGAATTACATGTTGACACTAACTGCTTATTCAGCAAGCAATTACTTTGATTGTATTGGTTAAAATATGTTAATTTGTAAAGGTTTTGGAGTTGTGAGAAGTAAAATGAACTAAAGTATGAATGCCATTTGTAATTGTTATTGAAACTGAACATTTTTATTCATTGAATTGCATTGACAGGTAGTAATTTAGGATTGATGATCTAAAGCTGCACTGCTTTCTGTATTACCTTGAAATGATTTGTTTTCTTAGTGTTTCATTATCCAAAGCAAGTCTCACTCTATTAATTTATCAGATTTATGGAGACCTTGTGATGTTCAATTGCACCAGCTAAACCTTTGCCATAGCATCACTTTGTGCTCATAGCCTCTGTGTTCACATCATCTCACTGATAAAATGAGCATGATGTGAGCAAACAAAAACCCCACGGAACACTAATCGACAACGGAAATCTGAGTCATCTGGGGTGGTGGCATCTTAATATCTGGCCCATGGGGGAGAAATACGGGAAAATACGTCACAAGAACAATGAACAAGGCTATTACAAATGGTGGGTAATTATCTAATGAAAACATGCGGTTTGAATTGCATGTTTTCACTTTTGAATTTGATTAATGGTGCAAGATTTCAGCAAATATGTATATAATTTTATTGAATGTTTTCCCTAGTAAATGCCTCATTGGGACCAGATGTAGAATTACTCAAAAATTAGTCAGCAGTGATCCCAAAAGGCACAAATGATCAACTGTGGCTGCTAAGAGATGATATATGAGCTCTCTGTAGAAGTGCCCAGTGATGGGTGAAATATTCATATTTCTTTATCCATTTCACAAGAAGATGCTGCCGTGTGAAGAGAGGCATCTTATCACATGTGGGTCTGTGCCTGTCTCAGAGCCAGCATGATTACTCACGTCAAGAAGAACTGACATGTGATATTTCACCAAGTTTTAATGGATCAGAGAGGTAGAATTAATAAAGGATATTCGCAAAGACAAGAAACAATTCTTTTTTAAAAAAGAATGAACTATACTGAGAAAAGCACAGCAGAAGGTACTGTTCATTAAACATTTCTGTGCTGGGAAGAGGGCTTGTCTCAGACACCTAGCAAAAACACTTTTATAGATTTTTGACAGCCCCTATGTATTTTTAAATGTGCAGGAAAATACCTTCTTTCTTTGCAATGCAGTGTCATCTCAGTTCAAGAAGATAAGAGAGGAGCCCTCTTCCTTCCTGTTTATTATCCTGTTTTCTTTCATAACAACAATAGTGAAAATAATGATACTATCTCACAATTGCATTGTGATTTCATACTTACACATATATTTTCTCAATTTAGTTGTGCAATGAATAAGGCAATGAATAAGACAATCCTTCTGCAATGAGTAAGACAATCCTAAATCAGCCAGTGGAATATCAGAAGAAGATCTGAGGAAGTCTTTGCTAACTGCTTATGTAGAAAGATAATGTGGGACTCTGAATTGGCTACCAGGAGATTTAATGCCATTTCTTAATGACCTTAGTCAAGCCATAGAATTGTTTGTGTCTTTGTTTCCTCATATATAGAAGTTGAATCATAAATCCCTATTGATCTCATGTGATGCTCTATTTAACAAAGAGTTGCCATACAAAATCCATAACACAACTTACATGTTTTGAAAGACTCTGAAAGAAGGTTGTAATTATAAAATAATTTGAACAAATATCGATGATGTCCAACTGGGTTTAAAAATATATTTTCTTATATTAGTACATTTTTCTTATGGATAAAAAGATGGATAGTATGAAGATTAGGAACTCGGATTCCAGCGGCACAATTGCTGGATTTAAATTCTAGCTCAGTTGTGAAATTTAGCAAGTTACTTTGCATTTTTGTGCCTAACTTTTCTTCTCTGTAAAATGGAGTAATGATGGTACCCAAACTACACACTTATTGTGAGGATGAAATGAGTTGATATATGTAGATAATTAGAAGAGGACTAACACATGGTAATCACTATATAAATTTTCACTATTGTTAAATGCTGGCAAACATTTTAGGAGCAATTGTCCTGTCTTGAATTCTCACTAGTAACTTAATTCACTTATACCAAGCCAAAAGACTTTATTTTACTTTGCTTTGTCATGTTTATTGTACATAAGACATTTACTTGAATTGTATTTGTACTTCTAGTCACCTGTGTTGGCCTTTTTGAGAGCAGTTTAGTTTGTTGATGAAATAGAGGTGTTTATTTTCCTTTTATACACCAGTATTTCTACCAGTAATTTTGATGCTATATACGAACTCTTTATTGTTATGATATATGTGATTCTAGAATTTGTACTGTATCATCAGTTAGTGTAAACCTTTATAAGTGAGACAAGTATATGTCATTTTGAGGAAATTTTGGGGGGTAATTTTTTTTTCAGGAAATGAAGGTGAAATAGCCATATAGAATGAGCCAAACACCACAAAGTCTCAAACTCTTTTAAAAGATTTTAAATGGCAGAGGGAAATTAATGCCTGAATGTCTAAGGCAGGATCTGGCTTGTAGCAAGCTCAAAATATTTTATCTTAAAACCTAATTACCTGATTAATTAATAACCCCTTAATATTTTTTAGGTAATTTCTAATTGCAAGGAATGTGGGCAAATTTTACATTCTGCTCCATCATATCTTTGCATTGATATGAACAGTGTACTAATTTATGTGACATGGAATGGTGCAGCAGTGCATACCTTGTACATGCTAAGATCGCAGGAAGCTTAGTTTGAGAAGCACACATATATTTTGATGTTCCTAAGATCTTAAATATTAATCAGAATGTGTGTGTGTTTGTATTTACGTGTTCCTATATATCTCTATCTGTGTGTGTATCTGATTCAAAGCAATTTGATTATAGATTTTGTCGATCATATATAAAACTGAATATCTTGATGCATCTTTTTTCTTTAGATTTCCATGTATTCGATTTTACAAAAGATATTTTACTTTGCTTATGTTCTCTAATATCTTTTTTATATTAATAAAAATTTAAGGCATTATTTTGGAACTACATCAATGGAAGCCATATGGACTGTGCAGTTTTTTCTGAATTCATTATTTGCTAACATAGTCTGCCATGCTTGAACAGAATGGAGTAGAGAGGTTTGGATAAAGGCCAAGTAACAATAAATTTCTCACATTCTTGTTGACTCACCTAGTTTACAAATTTCAAAACATTGTGAAAGTTTGCCAAAGAAATAGTGTTTGATCTAAATATTGAATAAATTATAGAAAGTAAATAATAGTGAAATGATTTGAAACTGACAAAGCATAGAAAAACAGGAAGAAACAATGAGCATTTTTTCATATGTTTATTGGCCACTTAGTCTATCTTCATTTGAAAAGTTTCAGTTCATGTCTTTGCTCGTTTTTAATGGGGTTGTTTGTTTTTTTCTTGCTGATTTGCTTGAGTTCTTTGTAGATTTTGGTTATCAGCTCATTATTGGATGTATAGCATGAAAATATTTTCTCCCATTCTGTAGGCTGTCTATTCACTCTATTGACTGTCCTTGGCTGTGCACAAGCTTTATAACTTGATCAGGTCCCATTTATTTGTTTTTGTTGTTGCTGTGATTGTCTTTGAGGTCTTCTTCATAAATTCTTTGCCTAGGCCAATGTCTGTAAGAGTTTTTCCAACATTCTCTTCTAGAATTCTTATAGTTTCATGCCTTAGGTTGAAGTCCGTTATTCATCATGAGTTGAATTTTGTGAGAGGTGAAAGATGCAGATCCTGTTTAGCGTCTTATGTGTGGCTATCCAATTTTCCCAACACCATTTGTTGAATAGGGATTCTTTTTCCTAGTGTATGTTTTTGTCTGCTTTGTCAAAGATCAGATGGCTATAGGAGGATGGTTTTATAACTGGGTTCTCTATTCTGATCATTGGTCTCTGTCTCTGTTCTTGTGCTAGTACCATGCTGTTTTGGTTACTATAGACTTGTAATATAGCATGAAGTCTTGTAAATTGATGCCTTAAGATTTGTTCACTTTGCTTTAGGTTGTTTTGGCTATACAGGGTCTTTTATGATTCCACACAATGCATAGGATTATTTTTTCTAGATCTGTGAAAAATGACATCAGTATTTTGATGGGGATTGCATTGAATCTGTAAATCACTTTGCACAGTATAGACATTTTAACAGTGTGGATCCTGCTGATCCATGAGCATGGTATATTTCTCCATGTGTTTATATCCTCTGCAATTTCATTCTACAGCATTTCATAGTTCTACCTGTAGAGGTCTTTACCCTCCTTGGTTAAATATTTCCTAGGTATTTTATTTTTAACAAACATAAGAAAAAAGTGCTCTAATCATCATGGTAATGCAAACCAGAACCACAATGAGATGTCTCCTAACTGAGAATGGCTCCTATTAAAAAGTCTGAAAACAACAGATGTTGGTGTGGAGGCAGAGAGAAAGTAACACTTATATACTATTGGTGGGACTGCAAACTAGTATCTCCTGTATGGAAAGTAGTATGGAGATAACTCAAAGAACTAAAAGTAGACCTACGATTTGATCCATAAATCCCACTACTGGGTGTTTACCCAAAGGTGAAAAAGATTTTTATAAAAAAGACACTTGCACTCTTATGTTTACAGAAGCACAATTCACAATTGCAAAGATGTGGAAATAACCTAAGTGCCCATCAGTACATGAGTGGATTAATAAAATGTGATATATGTATACTATGGAGTACTACTCAGCCATAAAAAATGGTGAACTATTATCTTTTGTAACAACCTGGATAGAACTGGAGACCATTCTTTTAAGTGAAGCATTGCAAGAATGGAACAATAAATGCCACAAGTACTCAACACTAAATTGGAACTAATTGATCAGTACTTAGGTGCACATGATAGTAAAACTCAATGGAAATCACGCAGGTGGTAGGGGGGAGGAGGGGATGAATAAATGCACACCTAACAGGAATAATGTAACTGTCTGGATGATGGACTCACTTATAACTTCAACTCAAATTGTTTAAGAGCAAATTATGTAACCAAAACCTTTTTATCCCCATAATATTCTGAAATTTAAAAAAGTCAAATAAATCTAAAAGAACAAAAAAAAGCAAAAGAAGGTATCTTTTTAACAGATTGTACTGTGCAGAATTTCTAGTAGAATTATGAATAGAAGTGGCAAATGCAGGCGTATTTTTTCCTTCCTGATAGCAGGAAAAAATACTTTCAAATACTTTACTGTTATAGATAATGTTTTCTGCAGTATTTCTGTGTATATATTTTAACATTTTAAAGATACTCCCTTTTATTTTCAGTTTGGCAAGAGTATTTTTCCAGAAATAAGTGTTGAATTCAAATAAACACTTTTTCTGCATAAAAAAAACAAGTGGAGAATGTATAGATAACAATAAAATGTTTAACTAACTTAAGAGCCTTTCATATTCTACTAACATTTAGAACTTGTCATCTCAGTGACTTGTGACAACTTTTATCTTTGCTCATGATAATGAATGACATGCAATGTTATGATGTGAAATATAATGATTTACTATTTATATTAAATGGAAGAAAAATTATTTTTAGATTCTTTTAAACTAAGTAAAAAATCATTTGAAGTATAGGTTCCACTGGAGAAATTGAGTCTTGGATGTTTCAGTGGACTAGATTGATCATCCACACAATATATTCAGTTTTATATTGTCAGCTGTGGTCAATGAAGCTTTTCAGTTTAAAGCACATGATTTCAACTGCTTTATGAGAATTAATACTTAATGAAATGGTATGAGACACTTGTCCAATAATCTTCTATCATGTTTTCATCCCTTAAAATCTTTTAAATTGATGATACTTTATGTATGTCCATCAAATTATTCTACAGGGAAGAATTATGCAATTCTGTCTGCTCTATTCATCTTCCCTATCACTATTAAAATACTGGTACCATTACTGTTTTTTTCCTTTCTCTAAGGATATATAACAAAAGAAGAACATTGTGGTGGAAACTATCTAATTTTAATAAAATAGATATTGTAATTGGCACTTTTTCAGCGTATTAATTCTAACATATTTAACAAAGGTGCATTTTATTTTTATTTCATTAATATAAAACCTTTCTTTCAAATTTTCCCAAAAGTTCATCTTTTTAAAATATTTAAGAAATGCCTTTATTTTCAAAAACAAAACTTTTAAGATATTTGGTTTACAATAGGAGAGAATCTCTTTAGGAATATTTTTTGTTTATAATTAAAAAACTCAGGAAGCAGAGTCAATACCAGTGTGCAGTTAACATTTGCTAAGTTTGGTTTAATGAAGACTTGCTTTTGCCTAGGGTTGGGGTAAGTTTTAGGCAAAGGAAAGACAGACTTTGCTTTCCTGAACATTATTGTCAAAGAGAGAACACCCCCACCCCAAATCTGTTTTTACATAAAGTGAAAACTAAGAAATCTCTACCTGGTAAACTTATGGTTCGCATAATCTGATAGTCTATTTATGACAGTACTGCCAAAGACATTTCTTCAAAGAGTATATCAGTTGATTTCTATGTTAATCCTCAAGGATCATATTCAAGATTTACTTATTCAGTCAACAAACCCTTATGGAACACCTAGTAGTATGTAAACACTTGAGAAGTTTTAAATTGCTGTATACTCAGTGGTGTACACTATACACTGTTGGCAGTGCTCGATAAATATTTGTGGAATTAATGAATGGATGATTAGATGCACATAGTACCATCTTGAGATACAGGTAGTTCATGTCTTCAAGGTTACATCCTTGTGGAGGAAGTAGACGGACAAATGCTTATTGCAGTTATAATCAGGATTGCTATAAACAGAAGTCCCACGTCACAGATACTCAGGCATGGGCATCTCATATGCCCTCTCTGGGTGAGGGAAGTCTTCCTGGAGGCTGCAATGACTTTGGGGGATCTCTAGGTATTAGACAAGGAGGGAGAGGGGTTTTGTTTAGTTTGCTGTGGAGCATACATTAAAATTTAGGTAAGTGATTGAAATATCACTATCTAAGAGAAATTTCCATTAGGATGGAAATGTCTTAAACATGCAGTAGCCTTCAGCCACATATGGCTCATCTGACCAAGGAGGTGAATTTTTAATTGCATTTAATTGAAACCTGAATAACTGTGTGTGACCAGTGGCTACTGTATTGGGTGGTGTTGAACCAGAGGTTGGCAGGCTGAGAGGCTGAGAAACGAGGAAGGAAGCTCTTGCAGTAAGCCAGACACCAGCAGGGAAGGCATAATTTTTGCCGATGGTGGTGGGAATAAATATAAGAATATGCATTAAAGGGATTTTTAAGAAGAGGAAGAGATCCCCGAGACTTCCGTTTTCCTGGGTGAACAGCCAGGTGTGGGGCCCTGTCGTGACACAGGGCATGGGGAAGACAGGCAGATGAGGGTCAAAGAGGATTTGTTATCTTTGAGATACAGGAGACAAGAAAGACCAAGGATGGAGACATGGGCGAACACTGATATTTGCAGGCAGGTGTGGGAAACACATCCGAGGAAGGATACTATTATGCAGATCATGTAGAAAGAAACTCAGAAAACTGTGATGTTACCAATTCTCAAAGAGGTGCAAGGAAGGAGGAAGCATTAAGAGTGTCATCAGTTACAGAAAGGTGAGGAAATAAAGATTAAGGAGTATCCAGGGGATTGGGCATTCATACCCCAGAGGTAACTAGAAACACAGTTTCTTTAGACATATGGGATCTCTGTGGGTTTTACTGGTGGAGAAATAAGCTCTTGGTAAGGGAAGGTAAGTGTAGGCTGTGTCTTCTGATTTAAGCTTTTTGCTTTCTATCAAAATCATTAACTGTTATGAGTCAATCATTCTTTCCTACAAACGTCTTTCAAAGAAACATATATAAAACCATTGTCAGAAAATATGCTGCATATTCATCAAAATAAGCACAAGAGAGAAACTCTTGGAACTAAACAGCTTAAATAAGAGAGTGTTGTTTTTTTATTTGCCCAAAGGGGGAACGTATTCATGGTAGCTACTTTTTACAAGTATTATTAATATTTTGAACCTATCCATTGCCTTTCCTATGTATATCTTCAAACCTTCAGAGAGAGAGAACATTTCTTGTTTTCTGGATCAAAAAGGCAAATTACTGTCATATGGTTAGAGTCTTGCTCCAACCAGCATGGCTTAGATACTACTGATAAAATCTAGCTAAGCAACTGCAAGCTGAGCCTTTTTAAGTATTTTTAAAACTCTTGATTGGGCTGATGTGATGACTCTTGAATAACTTTTACCCACGGGGCTCAGGGCTGTGTTGAGAAGTGCAGAGGTAGATTCCCAGAGACGGGCTGCCAGGGGACCTCCTGGCACTCACTAACCACCTGTAGTCTGTAATTTTATAAAGAGGTGAATGAGGGCATGAGTAAAATAGTAGTAACTAGATATTACAGCTCCTAACGCTCACCCACAAGGCACAAGATGACAGAAAAGCACAGCGATACTTCAGAGGCAAGGCTGGAGAATTTTGCTCTAAAAGTTCTCTCTCTTATTGCTTTTGTGCCACGCGACAGTTTCCCTGAACCTTCTCATGGGGTCAGGCTGATGGCATAGCTAGTTGCCAAGTGAAAGAAAATGTCTGTGCACTTTTGGAAGAGCTGTCAGACTGTCACCATCAAGGGCAAAAAGAAGGGAAAAAAAAATCAAAGGTGGCTAAAATGTTGAGGAAAACATCAATTAAACTGGCACAGCGGTCAAAAATTTATACACTCCTCACGCCCAGATTGTAGTCTGTAAACATCATTTCCCACTGAAAGGGGTCAAGGGTCCTTAGAGAAATAACTGATTCCAGGTATTGGATGGGAAATGTACAGAATGAGCCTGGAACAGATTGTTATTCCAGAAATCAAGGTAGCTAGGCAAGACTACCAGGGTCGTCGGGTTGGACTTGGCCGACCATAAGGATTATGACTGCAGTGGACTAAAGCACATCAGTTTCTTTCTTTTTTTGTTTGTATGAATAATACCTCAGTGCAACCCTCAGTGTAAATCATGAGCGAAGATTTCTTTGCATGGAAACTATTCTACTTAATAAACAAAGAAGATCTAGAATATCATTTTTTCAATTCCCTAACGAAACACAAAGATTGTCAGTGGCTGCTAACTTCATGAAAAAGAAAACAACCAAACATTTTGTTTCCCTGATGAATATACACTGTGCTTTCTATGAAGTATTATTGCTAAAGAATCAAACCTGAGTTCAACCAAGTGGCTGTTCTAATCTATCAATTTACTGGAAATATAGAAAGAAGAGTTAAATAACATCACAATGATGCAACGAGCAGAGTTCAGGCTGGAGGAAATTCTACTGAATCAATAATTTGGGTTCTTCAACAAATAAATTATGAACATTAGCAAAACAAAGCAACAAAAAGGAGGGGGTACCATAGATAGAAAACGGACATACCAGATGATGGATTTTATTTTAATCTTGACTAAAGCAAACTATATAAAATTAATTTTTGCACTTGGGAAAATTTGAACACTGCCCACACATTTAAGATTTTATGGAGTGAGTTGATATTAATTTTTGGAGGACAATGTTTCACTTATTTTCTAAGTCCTTATTTTTTGGAGATAAAACTGTAATATTTAAATATGAAATGATATGATGTTCAAAGTATCTGAGAGAGAGACAGAGTAGGTAGGGGACAAATTTTGCTAGGTAGCAGAATTCTATGTATCGTCACCCACTACTGCCCCGCCAAAGCTCTTAAAGGTCGCCTGTAGAGAAATCAAGTGGTTAGAGAAAGAGTCCAGGTTAATGTGAAATGGAGAACAGGGTGTTTACACTTTCACTTGGATGTATAAATCTTCCTTTATGTCTACTTAATAAGAGTCCTTCTTTCATGAATTCACATTTTTGTCCCTAACACCTATTAGTATTAGAAACTATTTTTTGTTTCTGAATTTTCTTGCAACTTGAGAACTGACCAATATTTTCCATCCATATTATTTTGTTAGTAATGCAAAAATGATTTAACTTTGAGCCTATTTCACTTTGTCAGGTGTTCTGGTATGTTTTTCTTTTTGTTTGTATTTGGCTACATTTGTCAAATTCCAAAATTCCTTCTTGGACACCGGGTCATGAACTTTTGCTAGCTTCTACTTTTCTTAGTAATCAAAATCCTTCCTATAGGGAACATTGGGTTTATATTTACACTGCCTGGCAAATTGACCTCTCTGTAATTCATAGTCATTTACCAGAGCTGATTTCCTCAAAACTGCCTGGCTTTTCTCCTAGCTTTCTCTGGTTGGCTTGCTCTCCCACTCTCTGAAATACTCCTTAAAACTGTTGTAAACTCTCTAACCTCTAACTCACCTCCTCCACCCAAAACCTCAGCGGTTGCCTGCTCTTGTTACCTAACCAAGGAAAAATAACTTACTAGGTAGAAACTCCATCAACTTTCCTGCATCTGTAAATAAATATAACCTCTGGCAGCCATCTTCTCCCCTTCTATTGGTAAACGACGGGAACCAACACCTCCTCTAGGAATGACTCTATTCGTGCCTTCTTAATAAACTCGCCCTGTTGACTTTTTTCTTCCATGTTTTTAGCTTTTCTCTCTCTACTTAGTCTTCTCATCCAGATCGAGAATGTTTCGGTCTCCCTTACTTCAAAAACAAAGTGAAACAAAAAATAACTCTCCCAGAGCATCATGAGATAACACTATGTTTCTTCATCCAATCATAGTCGAAGATTTTAAAGAAGTGCGAGTGTCTACTGGCTCATGTTCCTCACTTCCCACTGCTCTTCAACACCGTCCCCTCCGGCTCTGCCCCACTGCTCAGCTGAGTCTGTCATCTCTAAGGACCCCCCTGTAACACCCAGGTCTATAAAGCCAGTGAGCAACTTTCCCTCTTGTGTACTTGGCTTTTCAGTGATCTCCAGCAGAGGTGAACACCTTCCCCTCTTGCCACTCTCTTTCCTGGCGTTCCTTAGGGCTCCCGTTCTCTGTCCAGGCTCTGCCTTCCTCCCTGGGAGGCTCTTCTCATCCTCCATGGCCAGGGTGTCCTGCCTCTTCAGGTGTTCTTTAAATATTGATGTTGCTCCAGATTCAGTTCTAAGCTATCTTGTCTTATTTTATTCTCATCCCGAGCAATCTCAGACGTGCCTATAACCTCAATTGCGGACATTCAGAGTACTCCCTGCTTTCTATCTCCTGCTGGGACTTTTATTCCGAGCCTTGGATCAGTATTTCTGATGCATATGTCGTACGTAACTCCCACTAATGTCCTACAAGAATTTCCATCTCAGTGTCCTGAAATGGGACTCAGGATCTTTCCCTAACTTGCTTCAGAGCCTCCAAAGATCCTCTACATATCTCTCTAGCTTCTTTTTCTCATCATCTCTTCAAATCGTCTTCATTGCTTAAGATTAGTATGCCTCACACTGATTCGTATAATCGTTACTATAAATGGGAAATGCCTATGAAAGTGGAATTGAATTGTTTCAATTAAAACAGAAATATCTTGATATCTTTATTAAGCTTTACTGGGGATGATAGGGATTTCATTTTAGTCTAATCAAATGTAATTTATGTCATTCATGTAATGACACATCTCACCCAGCGAATATTAATCGTAAAAAACTATGTTCTTACCTTTGGCATTCATAAATAAGACAAATCTTACTTTCTGAATTGATTTCTTCCATTAGTCACCTAATATAGCCAAGAGCTACATTAATTTCACCTCTGCTTCTGAAAGAATGCCAAATATATATATCTCTATATCTATCTATCTATCTATCTATCTATCTATCTATCTATCTATCTATCTATCCATCCATCCATCCATCCAGTTTGGGGCTTTTATACTTGGCATCTTAGAAAATTCCTGAAGGTCGAAATCCATTTCTTTGCTTCCAAATAATTAAGGGTGGATAAAAGCAAACTCCTGCCTGTTAAGCAGTCAGAAAAGTAAAATGTTTGACAAATACTTCCTCTGGTGGACTTCCAAAGTAGTCAAGGATAGGAGGAAAGACAATTAAGAAAAAAACCAAAATTTAAATTTATTACATGATTTATTTCAAATTGAATGCGAATTAAACTATAATGAAAATAAATGTGCATAGGGGAATCAAAATACTGGACTTTGAGTCCTAGCTCTATTATTAAAGCCACGGCTTTGCCAATCACCACGTTGACAATTCATGTACGTGAAAGTATTTTGTGATCGAAATGTTATAAAGTCACAAGCTAGTGTTCTTTTTAAAGGTCTATAAGTTTTCAGGACATCAAATAATCAGATACAACCCCACTCTAGCTTTTGTTTGTAAAGCTGCTTGATTTGAGGAGCCCTTCCTCTGGCTTTCCCCGGGGGACTCCAAGGAGCGAGCAAAGCCCTCCTGAGTTCCTTGTGTGCTGACAACATCAGCCAAGGCAATCAACAAACACATAAAGCAAGCCCAGGCCTTTTATAATTGCCCTGTGGGATGGAATCATATGATTTTATTCCAAGGCACACATTTATTTTCATTTGTCAGCCTACTTTCATGGTTTGGTTCTTACAATTTCACTTAATACAAGGATGCCCGACATCTGCTATGAGACACTTAGGAAAAAAACATGTTCTTTTTTTTTTTCTGGTTGTATATTTCCTAGATTTATAAAAGATTCTAGAGAACAGAGTTTTTATTAATTTAATAAACTCTAAAGAAACAATTACAGGGAAATAATTATGAGTCCCTGCTCATGTTTCATGGAGACTACTTCATTTTACCAGTTCTGTTCTTTCCTTCATCTTATTTCATTCCTCCAACTTTCCCTTTCTCCATCTGCTTCTGTTCTCCTCCCCAAAGGGTCAGTGGGCGGGGCAAGCCCTGCCATCCCCTCTGCCATGCGGAGGGCTGGGCTCTCCTCAATGCTCCTTCTGGTGGCTGACGATGGAGGACCTTCCCCAGCCAGCCCCTGTTCTCCAGGTGTGACCTCGGGCAGATCAGTCATTAGGGTGCAGATTCCACTTTCCATCTTGTAGTTGACATGATATTCTGATTTCAATTTGTCACTTTGCATATGTAGTGGTTCTGAATTGGTTAGGAATCCTAAAAAAAAAAAAGACGTCTAAAATATTAAGCTTCTTTAGCAGATAGTCAGGCTGGGACAAGCCAATCTCCCAGCAGTTCCCCTTGACGGGTCTATGCCTAGGGGTCAATATTTTGTCACCTCTCAGTTGATAAATCCATTCAATAGATTATATTTTTCTTATTGCTCGTTGAGTCTTCTTCTTTGCAACCAATACTTTAAGCTGCTAAACATGTGTAGGATGATGTCTGTGTTATTGTTGCCAAAATTAAATATTTATAGTTTAGCTTCACTTTATCACCTAATAAAATTGTAGCCACTTTACTCCCTTATTCTTTGGTGGAAAATGGATCTTGAGTGTTTTATAGACATTTCAAATATATGCTACATGATTCTTTTAAACTTAAATGCACCTACAATTATAGCACTTTAGAAGGCCAGTTAGGGTCACTTGAGCCCAAGAATTCAAGGCCAGCCTGGGCAACACAGCAAGACTCCATCTCTACCAAAAAAAAAAAAAAAAAAGAAAAAGAAAAAAAATAGCCACACAATAGTTGTGTGTCTGAAGTCCTAGCTACATGGGAGGCTGAGCCAGGAGGATCATGTGAGCCTGGGCGTTGAAGATTACAGTGAGCTCTGATCATGATCCTGCACCTCAGTCTGGGTAGCAGAGCAAGACCCCGTCTCAAGAACAAAACAAAACAAAACAAAACCCCCCTAAGACAAAAACAAACTAACAAAAACCCCTCACAAATGTCTAATAAATATATACAATTATTCAAGCTTACCTTTAAGAAATAAAAATCAAATGTAAGAGATATATTTTCCCCACAAAATGGTTCAGATTAATAAGAATACTTATAATAATGTCAATAAACATGTGGGAAAATTGTAGTCCTTTATACTCCTAGTAAGCATGTAAGTTTGCACAAACTTTCTGAAAGCAATTTGTCAATATTTATCAAGCCACTATACTCCTTGACTCAGCAACTCTACTTTGAAAAAACCATCCCGAGGAAATAATTGAAGATGTTTATACCACAAACCAGCTACCATGAAAGCACTGCAGCCTTTTTATGATAGGCAAAAATGGGAATGATCAAAATAGACGAAGAGTTAGAGAAATCATGGCAAAGTCGTAAGATGTGCTTGTGAAAATGTGGGAACAGAAATACATTTTCTGACTTGGCAGGATATTCGCAATACACTGTGAAGTAGAAAGAGAAGCCACAAATCAGCATGGGCAGTGATTTTTTATTTTCACATTCAGAAGTGGTTTTCCCTGGGAGGGTGGACGGTGGGTGATTTCCTCCATCCCCTCTTTGTATGCCCTTTGCATATCTGTAATTTTAAACAATACATACATGACTGTTTTGTAGTAACACATCAGTTAAATAAATGTGGTTAAGTATCCACCCTGAAGTAACCTTTTTCTATCATCTGAAATGGGAAACCTCGTCCACCTTTCCTCTCTTCCCGATTTCCCGTGAAACGCCAGCCCCACAGCAGAGCTGACGCACGGCGGGAGTTTGTGCCACTGCGGTTTGTCTATCCCTATTATTACTCTATCGGAACACAGCGTATCGAGCACCTCACTTTCATAACGTATGCAGAAACTGAGAAAGGCAAAGGAGGAGATGAAAATAGACTATGTATAATATTCAAAACGGTGAGAATCAGTAATTTGTCTAATATATAAGTTTTTCTTTATATTCATTGACAAAAATGCTGAAATACCAAATACGTTCTAAAGCTGAATCTGCGTTACCCAAATAAGTAATAGTGATCCATTAATTAAACATGAAAGTCTTATGAAGGTAAACACGTAAGCAAGGTCATTGCATTTTTTTTTTTCTCTCTCAATAGCTCAAAATGTTGAAATAGGTATTTGAGTAACAAAGTTTTACCCTTTCACTGTATTTAAATTTCATTAAATTATGTAAAGGCATTTACAGTCTTGGCATCAAACTTGCTGAATCATTTTTTTGGCTTATTTTGGGCAGCGTGTGAGGTTTTTCTTTAACCAGTCTGTCTCAGTAACATTGTTAAGAGAGTTCTTTCAGATAATTTACTCTCTTAATACTTTATCTAGGTTCTCTGTTCCCAAATAACCTAAGTACAAATAACATTTATTTTGACCCATCTTTACTTCTGAGACCAAAGGAAGACTACTTGTGTGCTTGGATCCATGAGAAATTTCCAGTAGGTCAACTGAACCACGTTCTTAATTATCCATTATGTTCTTTGAATTAGTTTCGAACAATAGTCCTACAATTCTTTAAGTGCTTTTTCAGAACATTTGAGCAAAGTTAAATTTTCTAAATTTAGGAAAACCTTTGTTTGCACAAAGCAAATTGCAATAAACAGATCCAGCATGTCTTGTCTGGGGCGTGCATTCAAAAATTCAGAGTACTGATACAAAGATCACTTTGAACGAGATACCATGTATTCTTCATTACAGCTACATCAAGTGTAGCTGTAAGTCTAAGCAAGAGCAGCCCATGATATGTCCCTGTAGGAACCTAGCTTGCCATCCTTCCCCAAATCAAGCTGTCTCTTTCTTCTACAATGTGGCTTAAATCTGTAGATTCAGAGTTCTCTAGCTGAGCATAAATTCCTATTGAACTTAAGTAGAATAACTTACCCTCCACCAAATCTGTTTAGAAGTGAGACCACCTGGGCCCTCAAGTACTATTTGAGTTGTTTAGCATCTTTCAGCTAAATGAGAGACCCAAATGCAAACTCTGTGATTCAAGGACAGTGGGTGAATTTGCAAACATCTCTAAGGAATTCAGTCATGAATCATGGAATGAATCACATTTTTTTTTTTTTTTTACAAAGCTGATTTTTTTTTTTTTGTTTTCATTGTTTAAACTATTTTAACATCGGAAGTGATTTATTGGCCAATTAATCTAGTTACATCTTAATGAATATGACAGTTAACTTTTCATTAGCCTTAGCTGAATGACTACCTTTTCAGTATGGTACAGCAAGTAACTCCTATGTCCAAAAAGAACAATAAGCAAATAAATGATTTCGGATCCCACCAATAGGTCTGCTGTATAACTCACGCTTTCGTAAGCTTCTGTAACATACTGTGCCTTAATTAGGATGCCAGCTTAATTAATTCTACTCATAATTCACTGATTTGTTCAATTTCCTTTCTTGACAGGATATTAGCTAATCAGTTTAAATCTGTGACACACAGATGCACAACAAATATCACTTCCCTTTTCTTTCTTTCTTTCTTTCTTTCTTTTTTTAATTACAGTTGTGGTTTATCTTTTCTTATGGCATCTATTCCTTTCCCTGATTCCCATTTAGGTGGGATTTTACACACTTAAATAAGCCAGGTTGCCTGGTCTATTTGCTTCCTTCAGGCAGCAGTTTCACTCTAAGATTCTATTTGTGAAAAAACGTTCTAGCCCTGCAGAAAGAAGACCTTGAATATCTCCAGAACTTATATAAAAATGTGGCAGTGAGAGGGCCTGAGACTCTTCTCCAAGGGGGGGAAGGGAAGGAAAACCAGGGAAAGGGGAATTATTTTCTTAAATAAGCTCAAAGTACATGAGCTGACATTGTGTGTTTGCAGTTTAAACTTTTTTACGAGTCTCTCTAATCCCATGTCAACATGGCAGACTACGAAAGCCGGTCTAGGTCCGGGAGTGCCAAACGTTAAAACTCAGAGTCTCTTAAGGACAGTTAACTCCTATCTGTTAACAAACCAGCAACAACATCAACCAGGCACAGAATCCACCCAGAAGTAAGGGCATGAGCTTATTCCCTTTTGTTCCTCAGAGATGTTCACTGGAAGTCTCAGAAGTCCAAGAAGAAATAAGAATTTGACGGGTCAGAGACCTCCGCACACAGCCCTCCATATTTTCGAGGAGGGGATGGTTGTGGTGTGAACATCGCACTTGAGGTCTGAAAGGAAAAGGCTCGTGCTGTTCTTAGGTGTGATGATACTTGCAGTGCCCGGGAACATCCTCCCCCGAAGCTTTCCGAGCTGATACAGCCATCAACAAACGTTGGCCAGTGAGTCATCCTAGCAGTGTGGGAAGACATGCGAAGGTATGAAGGCATTGTTTCAAAGTGCTTTCATGATACAACTAGGGGAAATCCGTAAGATTAAGGACTGCTACTCTCTGACTTCTGTGTCTTCCAAAAATAGTCCCATCCGGGGCACCTTGCATGCAGGACTATGTCCTGGAGTGACCAGCTTGGTTGAATCTTGAAGGATTGCCCAGGACTGCTACCAGAACTGTGGCAGACTAGGAGGGAACGAGGAGGGGACAAGCCCACCTCCCAACAGGGAGTACCTGTCCCAGCCCCAGCAAGTGGAATGTACACCATCATCGCTGCACAGCGCAGAAGAGAAGACGTCCATCTTGGCAGGGACTTCAGAAAGGGTGACTGCAAAACCCAGTGGGGCAGGCTGAAGCCAGTTCTAATTGGTTCTGAAGCACGCCCAGAGCAGAGAACCCCAATGAGGATGATGTAGGTAAGAATCGTCCAGATCACAAAAGATCAGCAGAATCTGGCAGAAGAAAATTTTTTTAATCAGTTGAAACTATAATGTGAAATTAGAACCAATGTCAAAATGCCATAATTTTACAAACACCTAAAATGTATCTTTGTTCTACAGTGTGTGATTTAAAGTGAAATCCCTTTAAATACTCTCCGTAATTTCCTGAGCTGAAGCCTCTCGCCCCAGTACACGATTCTATACAGATACTCATGCTAGAGCTCATATGAGTATCAGACTCAATTTGCAGTGATGTCTTTCAACCCGTGAATACAAGAAGTGAGACCTAGACATTGTTCAAATAATTGATTACCAACCAGCCACACCCTGGCCAATTCTGATTAATTCCTTCTTGCACGTACACCATACAGTGTCCTTGCCTCTGGTTTCCTTTTCTTTTGCTTACAATTTCAGAATACACATTAGACTCATTCAGATGTGGCATTCACATTCTCCCTGGGGTTGCAACTCAGATCTCTACGGACATGGTTTTTACCTCCTAGGTTTAGCATTAGGTATTTTCTTGATGCGAATTCCCTGCTATAAGTACAGCTCTTCAATAACAACATTCTCAGCAGAATTTCTTCTGGGCCACCCAGTAGAAAATTATTGGTAAGAATTCAATAGAAATTATAGATAGTAATTACAGACTTGGAACATGAACTAAAGGTCTTGTCTTTCAATAAAATAGGCCAACTTATAAGAATAGGTGATTTACAAAGAAGGAAATACAACTGGCCCATAAACATGTGATAAGTTGTTCAACTTCTATGAAATCAAATAAATTCACATAAAAGCACGAGTCATTGCTTATGAACACATTGGCAAGATTAAAAAGATCAATATATTCTAGTATTTAGTGAGGCTGTGGGGAAACATAAATCTCAAGCACTTTGATGCTTATATAAATTGGTACAAACTTCCAGGAAGGTAGTTTAGAAATATACAGTAGGATTTTAAATATAGGTGTGGAAATAAAGACCAAATAAGAATGAGCAAAGTTGTATATTTAGAGTTTGCTATAGCAAGGAAGTCAGCACCATCACTTACAGTTTGGCAGAGACTTACAGCTTGATAGAATTCAGTGTCGTGAAAAGTACCTATTCTATAAACAACTCAGCCTGGTAGGTGTTTGGGGATGAAAAAGTTCCACGTTTTGTGTGCGTGAGGAAGGCCACAGATGTGAGTCACTGTCTGGAGACTCACGATGTGCATCCTCACGTTACTCCAGATGGATGGAACAATGCAACTTTGTTTATTCAAGAATTCCCGAAATTTACTCGAAAATGGAATCCTTTTCTCCAACTTTTAACTCTTAATTCCTGGGTTCCTTTTGGGGAATAGCTAGGCCATAGAGGAAGATCTTGATTAAAATTTTGGCTCTATCAGGTATGAGCTTGGGAAAATTATCAACCTCAATATGGTTCATTTTCCTCATGTGTGAAATGAAGATAATTCCATTTACTTCAGAAGGCACTTATGTGAGTGATATAACTCACGTTTAGCGTATGACCACCATGTAGAAACGTCAGTTCTCTTCCCTGACCTTTGCCTGTGGCAGTGAGATAGTGGGATGGATGGATCTGGTATCTCTGCCTAATTGTATACGAGAAATGGAGAGAGGACCATGGCTGAACACTTGCAGAGCCAATCCTCTACCCATCCATATTTATTGCTGTTGTCCTCCAAGTTTTCCTTTGTTCAAATAAATTTGCACATTTATATTTAATATATTCAGCTAACATAACATTTCATTTTTCTTCATTGTACACTATGATTATGATAACTTTATCAAGCCTCTTCCCCTTCTTTGTTCGTAGATCAGTTTAACCATAAGTTGATTTTTTTTTCCTTTTGAAGTTTGCGAATAAAATACAAAATCCTTGTGTGACATGTAGGAAAAACTAATTGAGATATATATTATATATATATATTTCCCATTCTCTTTCTCTTGTTTCCCCAAATTATTGGATGAAACAGAGAAAAAGTAAGGAAAACTAAAATTTGTATTTGTAGGTTAAAGTTATTGCTCACTCTTTAGGAAAATAGTGTTGATGTGAAAAAAGTACTAAGTAGATTTAGATAATATTTGTCATAGAAAAATATTACTGGTTTTAGAGTTAAATGATATGTTCAAGAGAAAAAAAATAAACAGGTGGCATTTAGCAGTGATAAAAAACATGAGAGTGAGTGGTGTGTTTTGTACCAAAATGTGAGAGTTTTGTAGGATGGAAGTTGCTAAAGCAATCCAGGCTGAAGAAGGCTAATGCCTGGATCAGGCACTTGCCTACAGGGGTGAAGAATAAATGAATATTCTTTATCTTTAATAGAAAAAACATACTTTGTGTAGAGAGGAAATTCCAATCACCTTGAGAATGACACTTTCTATATAATGTTATATCCCATTTTAATTCTGATATCCAAATTAAATTCCATGTAAATTGAGTTGTTCCTAGGTTATTAAATCTGCAATTAAGTGGCCTCTCCCTTCACCTCCTTTCATTAGAAATTACAGCTTGCTTTATAGCTAATATGCCAACCTGCTAAATTTATCACTTATATGCAATAAGTGCAATTTAAGCATTTAAGGGGAATAATAACCCCCAAGTGCTGATAAAAGAATAAAGCATTTACCCACAAGTAACGTCAGCAGAAAGGAAACGTCTTGACTGAAAGGACAAAAGCCCACAGTGGAGGTGAAAAGTACCAAAGACGCCTGCCTTAAACAACCGCTCAGACTCAATGGCAGCGTGGTGTGCCGTAGTCGAGGAAAGCCTTTGTTTCCCTCAGTTCTCTACAAACTGGTGTCCGTTGCTGTATAAAGATTAAGAAACTTTCTATTTGGGGAAAATATGAAGCATAATGTTATCACAGTCTAGCCTTGTTCATTTCTTAATATTGAAGAATGCTTTTATTCCTGGTATCAATCCACTTGCATTAATCTTTTATTGGAATACCGTAGTTAATTTGCTAATATTTAATTGAATAATTTTTGCTTCTGAGTTGCTATGTTAGATATCGTACTGCATGAGTTGAAAAAGTTTGCTGTCCTGTGAACTGATGTTTGACCACTCCCCAGGCCCCACCCCACGATTAGGTTGAACCAGGTCACAAGGGTGGGCTCTGATCTGACAGAGTTAGTGCCCTTATAAGAAGAGACACCAAAGAGCATGTTCTCCCCCTCTCTGTAAGCACTGAGGAAAGGCCACGAGAGGACACAGTAAGAAAAGGGTCAGTTACTAGCTAGGATGGGGCCCTTCAGCAAAGACCAAATGGGCCAGAACTCTGACCTTAGGCTTACCAGCTTCCAAAACTGGGAAATAAATCCTGTTGCTTGAGCCACCCAGTCTACAGTATTGTGTTATGGGAGCCCAGGTAGACTAAGTCAATATGGTATAAATAATTTAAATAATATAGGAAATATTTCTTCCTTAAAGGTTTGGTAGAACTTACTAGGAGAAAAAAATTTGAATTTATCCAGTTTTCAGGGAAAATTTGTAGAAATTAAAAGTTATGTTTTTATTTTCTGTTGTGAGAATTGATCTATTCAAGTTTTCCAACTTTAGGCTTTTGTGATATATTCTCTTCTGCAGAAATGTTGATTTGATTTTTTTTTTTTTTTTTTGAGACGGAGTCTTGCTTTGTTGCCCAGGCTAGAGTGAGTGCCGTGGCGTCAGCCTAGCTCACAGCAACCTCCAACTCCTGGCCTCAAGTGATCCTCCTGTCTCAGCCTCCTGAGTAGTTGGAACTACAGGCATGCACCACTAAGCCTGGCTAATTTTTTCTATATATATATATTAGTTGGCCAATTAATTTCTTTCTTTTTATAGTAGAGATGGGGTCTCGCTCTTGCTCAGGCTGGTTCCAAACTCCTGACCTCGAGCAAGCCGCCCGCCTTGGCCTCCTAGAGTGCTAGGATTATAGGCGTGAGCCACCTCGCCCCGCTGATTTGATTTTTTATTTTATAATAAGAGCTTATTTTTTTCCTTTTAAAATCTTTTTTGCATCTTTGGTTCTGGCTTTTTTTTTAACCATTATAATGCTTATTTATATATTCTCTCACTTTCTCTAAATAGAATTAGCATTTATTTTATTGGTGTTTGAAAGACCAGTCTTTGATCAATATTACTGTTCTTAAAAAATATTTGTAATTTATATTGTAATATTTTTGATTCTGTCCTTTATAACTGATTATTTTTGGTTCTGTTTATGAACTAAACTCAGGAGTGAATGATTAGTAATTTTATTTTTAGTATTTCCTGTTTTCTGGTACATGAAATTGAGGTTATAAATGTTCTCTTCTATGAGTGCATAACATAAACTCTGTCGTTTTCATTTAACCCAAAACAGACTGTGATTTTCACTTGGATTTTATTTTAAACCAAGAATTGTTTCAAAAGATATTGTCAAGTTTCTTTTCTGTCTGTTCTACATGGAGATCACAGAATATAACCTTCGAATGTGACTGATTTGATTTCTACTGTTTGGAATTAATAATGTGTTCATGGCCTAATGATGAATTTGCTTACACAGTTCATGAATAATTGAAAACTATGGATATTCAGTTTAGTGTGTATATTTTTTTTGTGGATATATTTATTAAGACAAAAGTAAGTTATTCAAGCTTTTATGTTTGTTCTTATCTTTTTCTAGTTGCTGTGTTGATTTTTGAGAAATGTTTGTTATAATTTTGCACTGTAATTACAAGTATGATTATGTCTAATGTTTTGTGTGTGTATATATATATATATATATTTCAAAGTATGCTGTGGCCAGCATGGAGGTGCTGCACCTCTTTGGTAAGCATGCCTCTCATGCCTGCTCTGTTTTGTGCACGGGGGGGGGGGGGGGGGGAGGGCGGGGGGGAATTCTCTCTTGCCTGCTGCTTCTGGGCTGCTTGTGGCTGGTTTCACACAACGAGAACACTGGAGGCTGATTGGAGGGTGAGGGGGTGATTTCCCCATCTCTCTGTCTCTGGGGGCAATTCCAGGGTGGGCGGGGAGCCCTCAGTAGCTCCAGCTCCCCCTGCAGAGGCCCCCGTTGCTCTCGCTGCTCCTGGAGGCCCAGCAACACAGGTGGACTCTTCCTCCCTTCTCCCTGCAGCCTTCGGGATGGCAGCATCCTGCAGCTGCTACTTTCTGCGTTGTCTTGTCAGCTTTATGCTTCTGATTTCCTTTTTTTCCCCCCTCTATTACATTCCCTTTGTTAAAATAGGAAAATTGAATTCTGTTTTCCAGATTAGACTGATGCAAGTCGCTTAACTGAACGAAGGCTTACGTGTCTGACCTAAGACGTCCAGGTCTTGCCGCCCAGGGCTGGCCCGATGCCTGGCTCCTCCCACCTGCCCCCCTCGCATCCCACCCATCCATCCCACCCTCAGTCTCCAGCTTGTGAGCTGGCACTTGCTGCGTCATGGTCACAGGGTGGCTACTTCCAATGTCACAGTTATATTTTGGGAAGTAAGAAGATAAAAATCTTCCAGGAAGCAGGGGCGGCGATTGCCTCCAAAGCTCACAGCTTTCCCAGAAATCTGACTACTTTCAGGATCTGGGAGAGCTGCAGCTTCTACCTTCCTGGGCCGGCACGTTGCTGCTCCAAACAGAATCAAATTTGTTGCTAAGGAAAAAGGGACAGTGAATGTGAACAGTGTCTGCTACAGTTTCAGTGTTGTTTGTGGATGTGGGCGTGTATGTGCATCTATCAATTTGATAGCTCTCATCTTTTGTTAGAGGACTTTAATGTGATTCGTTAATTACAATTCCTGACACTGTGTGTTATATTTTCTCTTGCTGAATACATTTTTCTCCTTTCTTCCCACCACCTCTTCTCTCTAACTTTATTACATCTTCCCTCGTGTTGGGTCTCTTCTTTTGTTTCCTGGTTACCAACCAACACCTTCTCTTTTTTTAGCTCTAATCACAAAGCTTAATTATATTCCTACTTCCTCAAGTGATGGTTTGACTGATAGCTAAAACCGTGGGCATGAAATATCTTGTGTCTTGTGGTAATTGTGGTTAGCTCACTATGGAAACCCTCCCAATTTTATTTATGGGGTTACATTTCTAATGTCTTTTTGAATATTCACTCTGTTCTCATTCACTTTATATCTCAGTTAGGGATGTCTTGTCTTCAGGTAAAAGGAAATTCAACCTTAGAGGGTTTTAGTGAAATATGGGCTTATTTGTCTCAAAGGTTAGTGTCTTCTGGCAGTGGTTGAACAATAGCGCCGTGATATTAGATAAAACATCTCTTCGACTGTCTTGGCCTTTACGTATGGTTGCAAAGTGGCTGCCACAAGTCCACCACCAGGTCCACATTCCATGTGGGAGGAAGGGCCCAAAGACATGAGTGTTTCTTTAATGAGGAAGACAGGAATTTTTCCAGAAATGCCTTGAAGTACTTGTTTTCATACATCTCCATGGTCAGCCTCAGCTGCACGAGAGAATGGAAGAGTAAATATCTTGGCTGGAGACAGTCACGCAGCTCCACAATCAAATCAGGGATATACCATCAGAGAAAGGGAGTAAGTGGATCTTAGGTATTTAACCATATGAGTAACACTTCATAGCCTCAGAAATCAAATGCTATCCTGATACTCGGATTAGAAATTACTACAAGACTTCCGGTGCTGCTATGCATTTATTTATGTTTTACCTTTTTGTCTCCCTTTTCATCAGGATTGGGGAGGGTGGAGTATTTAGATTTTTAACCAGAAGTCAGTTTCCTTTATTTCTTAGTTGCAATCTTACTTCTCTCTCTGCAGCCTATCTTTTTTCCACTGCGATTTCAATTTTCAATTGCTCTTGAATGTATCTTCTTAATAATACATTTGAGCGGTTTGCTCTGTCATCTCACAGTACTAAGTCCTAGCTTCAGCCTGGGGTAAGGGGCCTTCCGCCTTTTTGTCTCCTGCTCTTCCCACGCTGCTGCGGCTGGAACTGTGGCTTTCTGAAAGTACCATGTTTCCTCTCTCTACTCATGCTTTCCCAGACATTGTGCCTTCTGCATAGAACACACGTCTCTTCTCGTCTCCCTGGAGAACTGCTGTCCATCGTTCAAGAACTAACTCAAAGTCCTTCTTTCTGGGACTCCTTCCTCAGCCCCACAGGTGCCATGAGACGCTGCCTCTGGGGCGCTCACATACCTGCCGGCTGACCTCACCGGAGCTCACCTCTCTGTTCCCCAGCCAGTACCGAGATTGCGGAATGGCTTAGTCTTCTTTTTTTATCCCTAGAACTTCACAAATTTTCTGTAACATGGTCAAAATTCAAATGTTGGACTAAATAAATGAATAAATGAGCAAGTGAATACAAACTTTTAATGAGGAAAAGTACTTTTCCAAGAATAATTTATTTTAGGTAACAAAATAATTTTGAAAATAAGAGAAAACCTATTCTAGCAAATAATCTTACTTTGTGTTATACTATCCCAAAACTAGTTTCTGAGTATAGTCTAGAGATCAGTTATGAGAGTCTGTGATCTCTCCCTCCCTCTCTCTCTCTCTCTCTCTCTCTCACACACACACACACACACACACTTAGGCAACACCATGCCTAAATTATCTCATACTTCTGTGCATTAATTCTATGTTTCTGTTTTTGACAATGGTTTTATTTAAAATTATTTATTGGTTTTAATAATACAACATTGTTTTATTTACAACCAGCATGGATAACCAGCATGAAATTAAAGAAATAATAAATACTGTAGCTGCTACTTTTTAAGGAACTGGCTTTTCATACGTGTTGTAAGATGAAAGTGCGGAGAATCTCGGGCAGCAACACCATGCCAGTGGGAGGAGGTGGTCCGTGCCAGAGAGTTTAAATGCGGAGATAAGCTCGACTCCAAAAGTCAAAGTCTGCATTTTCTCTGCTTTTTATTTCTGACTTGAAGTTAATTCCTATTTAAAATGACAGGAGCCTCCTTCCTCAAAACTTCCAAATCTGGGAAGAAATTTCATGAGAAGCCGCCCAATCCCATCTCACCATTACCCTCGATCCCAGTAACAGAAATGGCCCTGACCAACCTTATCTAATAATTTGACTATGGGAGAACCAGATTTTATTTTGGGTAGCACATCCGCCTGAAATGTCAGCCTTTGCCAGATTCTCCAACGTCCTTTAAATGGGAGGGGAAAATAGACGTGACTTTATTAATAATAGCTAAATGCTAAGATGACATTAGAGTCGGCGTGTGACAGCATATACTTTATAGCTGTCACTCTGAACGGAAGCTCTCCCTTCCGTGAGTCAATAAGGAAAAATCATGTCAGAGGACACAGCCCATGATATGGAAAGAACAGAGAGACAGAGTGAGAAATCCCACATTTTGTCTTTGGGAAATATAAACGTTAGGCTAAGTACAGTCAACTCTCTCTGCTCACAGGGCCAGATCTCGTCTTTCAATTGTTTTCATGGTGAAGCAGAAAGTAAATATATTTAAAGCTTTTAATTGGCTCTGCCCACACTCACTTGTTTTATTTTCCTCCATGCTGTATTCCCATCAGGAGTCTTTGGCATCCCATCTACAAAGACCTATCAGATCGGAAGGCTGGTGAGCTTGGAGCATTGTCCAAGAGGTAAGGCTGTCTAGGTTTGGCATGGATTGCAGGGTGCAACTATCAATCTGGAAACAGGTTTAGTTCTGGGTCAGATAACTCAAAGCATCTGAAAAGTCCTAATCAAAGAAACTTGAATGCTCTTTCCTGGGCCACACACTTTACCAGTTGTGTACATACACGTTCTGTCTCTATCTTCGCAACTGGTGGTGACTTAGTAATATCTCCACAGTAAAGCATACAAATAATCACGTTTTCTAGCTTCATATAAATAAGGAGAAATAAAATAATGCATGCTATTTTATTTTAGTTCAGCATTCTTCTTTATGCTTATTTTGTCCCGTGCTCCCCTGGTATTCTGGAAGACCACAGAATAATCAGGTCTAATGAATATAGAAAGACCTTTAACCTACGAGGGAAATTGTTAAGTAGTTTCCATCCTTGTACACCCCATCATCTTTCCTTTCACTTACGTTGACATCCCTCCTGTTTTGATTCATTTAGGGCTTCATTTCCTAGACCCTCATCTTGGAATATGCTCTGTTTTTTGTTTGGTTTTTCTCTAATTAGTTGTTTGAAGCCAGACTTAGTATCTTCCTTAACCTATTTATGGATTCTTTCTTCCCGTCTCTCCTTTTTCCTCTTCTCTCTCCCTTCCTTCTTTCCTTCTTTTCTTCCTCCATTAAAATATTCCTGGCCATCCACTGTGTGCCAAGAAGTGTATATGGGGACTGGAGCTACCATGGGGAGCAAAACATACACATTACTGACAGTCTAGTAGGGGAGACAAACAAGTCATCACTTGAATCAGGGATAGCAAGAGAAAGCACAATGGACAAATTTAATGTCTAACATTGATATTAGAAAAGATGTACATTGGGAGGAAAACTTAAGCAGAGAACGGGAGCATACACAGACATGAGCCCAAGGGGAGGGAAGAGTGCTCCAGAAAGAAGGGTCAGAAGTGCAAGGCTCTGAAGAGGCAAATTATATGGTACCTTTGCAGAACCTAAAACACCAACGTGGCCAAAGAACGGTGAGGGAGGTGGCTGTTTTTGTGAGATGAGCCCAGGACAATGGTGAAAGGAGACACAGGGGAGGTGGCAGGCCACGTTAAGGCTTTGGGGTTGTGCGTGTCGTGACGGGAAGGCAACGATGGCTGTTCTCCTACCCAGCACAGGAGTAAGGCAAGTCGGGAAGGCCATTCAGAAAGCTATGGCGTGAACTGTAGCTTCCAGAGAATTCCACGTAGAGTGGGGTGATAGCTGTGGAAATGAAAATAAAAAATGGATGGGAAATAGTGTATTTTAAAATTATAGTTGATATTTACCTGCATGAGATATGGGGAGGGAGGGAGATTAAAAAATCAAGAGTTAGCTGTGAGATTTGTGCCAGGACCAGCTGGGTTGAGAGAAGTAAAATTTACTGAGATACAAAAGACTGGGGGAGAATCAGATATTGAGAAAAAATATCGGATGTATTTTATTTGAGGTGCCTGTGAGATGTTCTCAAAGGGAGATAGCATCCAGTGGATGAATGAGCCCAGGGTTCTCAAGGAGATCCGTGTTTGGGGGGAATAGGAGCCTTTGGAGAGGAGGGATTCTCACAAGACAAGAGCAGGTTTAAAAAGCATTCACGGGCAAAGAGTTTATGAAGAAGTCCCCAAAGGCAATCACAGCAGCAACAAAAATAAATAAATGGGACATGATCAAACTACAAAGCTTCTGCACAGCCAAAGAAATAGTCATGAAAGTAAACAGACAACCTACAGAATGGGAGAAAATTTTTGCATCCTATGCATCCGATAAGGGACTGATAACTAGAATATACTTAGAACTCACGAAAATTAGGAAGAAAAAATCAAATAACCCCATTAAAAAGTGGGCAAAGGACTTGAACAGAAATTTTTCTAAAGAAGACAGAAGAATGGCCAACAAACATATGAAGAAATGCTCAACATCTCTAATCATCAGGGAAATGCAAATCAAAACCACAATGAGATATCACTTAACCCCAGTGAGAATGGCCTTTATCAAAAAATCTCCAAACAATAAATGCTGGCGTGGTTGCGGAGAGAGAGGAACACTCCTACACTGCTGGTGGGACTGCAAACTAGTTCAACCTCTGTGGAAAGCAATATGGAGATACCTTAAAGCGATACAAGTGAATCTACCATTTGATCCAGCAATCCCATTGCTGGGCATCTACCCAAATGATCCAGTGACACTCTACAAAAAAGACACCTGCACTCGAATGTTTATAGCAGCACAATTCATAATTGCAAGGCTGTGGAAACAGCCCAAGTGCCCATCAATCAAAGAATGGATTAATAAAATGTGGTATATGTACACCATGGAGTACTATTCAGCTCTAAGAAACAATGGTGATATAGCACACCTTATATTTTCCTGGTTAGAGCTAGAACCCATACTACTAAGTGAAGTATCCCAAGAATGGAAAAACAAGCACCAGATATATTCTCCAGCAAACTGGTATTAACTGAGTAGCACCTAAGTGGACACATAGGTGCTACAGTAATAGGGTATTGGGCAGGTGGGAGGGGGGAGGGGGGCGGGTATATACATGCATAGTGAGTGAGATGTGCACCATCTGGGGGATGGTCATGATGGAGACTCAGACTTTTGGGGGGAGGTGAGGAAATGGGCATTTATTGAAACCTTAAAATCTGTACCCCCATAATATACCAAAATAAAAAAAAATAATTAAATAAAAAAAAAAATAAAAAAATAAAAAGCATTCACGTGCCAAGAGCTAAGCAACTTTAATATTTCAGAGATTGTGCAGTGTGGTGACATACTGAGAAGTGGGCAATTAGGTAAGACAAAGTTGTTTTGTGGAAGAAGAAGTATTTCAAGAAAGCAGGAGTAGTTGACAATTTTTTTTTTGCAACCCCCTCCCCAAACAGTGTTGAACGCTACTGATAAGTAAGAAAGGAATTCAGAGTTTCCATTTGGGTGGAGCCTCATGGGCGTCACTGGTTATCTTCACGTGAGTGATCTTATTTCATATTTTGTTCTCCAACATGAGACCAGCTTTCAGGGTTTCTCATCTACAGTATGTTAAATGAGGCCACCTGGCTCATCTCCCCAGAGTCACCGTTATGTACCGTTGCTCCTTCTACCTCTCTCCTGCGCCCAATCAGCTTTCCCTCTCCGAGGACAGAGTTCCAGCCTCCTCTTTCCTCCAAAATCAGGTGGCATAAACTCCCTCAGTCAGCTACCTGCTCTCAGAATAGACACGCAGGAGGAGTACAACCTGACGTACAACCACGTGGGGCTTTCCTCTGGACCTCATCGCTCTTTCTTCTCTAGGAAGTCACTGAGGTACTCACCTGCCCTCCTCTTATGCTTGCAGTTTCCCTCCCTCGATTTCCTTTCTGCCAGGAACTGTGCTGAAGCTAGTCTACTCCTAAACAACCTGCACCGGAATCTACCTGATTCTCCTGGGATACCAACCCTAACTTTCCTTCCCTTAACTGATGAAATTCTTGGGATTCTTATCTGCAATTTCTTTTTTCCATGGTTTCAGTTACCCTCACTCAACAGCTTAACTACAGTTGAAACTAAATAAGTACAGTAGTTTATGTTGAGAGAGACAGAGAGAGAGAGAGAGAGAGGGAGAGAGCAAGAGAGAGAGAGAGAGAGGGAGAGAGCGAGAGAGAGAGAGAGAAAGAGCACATATTCATACAACTTTTATTACAATATATTGCTATAATTTTTCTATTTTATCACTACTTATTGTTGTTAATCTCTTACTGTGTCTAATTTATTACATATATATATATATATATATATATATATATATATATATATATATATATATATGATTGAGTACTATCTGCGGTCTCAGGCATTCACAAGAAGTCCTGGGACTTTTCTTCCACAGATAAGGAGGAACTAGGAGTGCTCTATGTTTGTGCCATCCTCTGAGTTTTGTGACACTTGGACTTCACCATGGCACTCACTCTGTTTCTGTAGCTGTGGAAGTGAGAAAAATTGGATGGTTAATAGTGTATTTTAAAATTCTAGCTGGTAATTACCTGAATTAGATATAGGAAGGGGAGAAGATAAAAAAAAATCAAGAGTAACAATAAGGTTTTTGCCATGAGCAACAGGGTTGAGAGAATTTAAAATTTAGAATAAATGCCAAGCTCCTTGAGGGCAGGTGACCCCATCAGAGTCATTGTCACCTGTCACTCTCATCAGACAGTGCCTGGCACAGTGAAGCTGTTCAGTGATTACCTGGTAGATGAATAAATATGCTTTAGAGCCCTATTTTAATTTGAAAAATATTATTCTTAATATAAAATACCGACTTTAATAAAGTACTGAATATTACACTTCTCCCTTTTAGCTCCATTTCCATCGGTGAATATAATTGAGTGTCGGCTCTGCAGGCAAAACCTACAATACCCCTTAGAGAAAATGCATACTTAAACTTCCTTCCAAATTAAGCCAATATTTTAAAATACCAGAAGCCTTTTGCTGACCTCATAGTGATAGATGACCTGCAAATACATAGACCGTTAAAATCCAAGATTCTGTCCTTAAAGAGTTGTTGCAAAATCAGCTTTTGCCAAGTAGAAAGGATTTTGCATTTCCCATCCATTGGGACATTTTAAATGCCATCTGTTACAATTCCTATTTAAACTGAACTGAGGATATTTGAAGTTCTTTTTATATTTAACTATTTCCACTTGCATGAGTGGTCATCAGGTGTCTATTTCTCAAGTGTCTTGCACACCGTATTTCTGATGACATCCTTTCCATCTTTAGTCTAAAGATTTAAATCATATTCTGCGCCATCACCTGCTTCCTAATGCCTAGATGATCAACAGAGCTCTGTAGAAAGGGAAGACCATCTGGATCCCAGGTTATATCCCATGAATTATTTCCAAGGGGATCTTTCTTGGAGAGAAAGCAACGTGCCCCATAAATTCCCCTTTGCTCTCACCTGATGCCCCTGCTCTGAGTGCTAAGTATCAGATTTGGCATAATCAGTTGTCAACACAAGCCATCAATCTGCTTGCAGTATTTCTACCTGAAAAGAAGTAGCAATATTTGATTTACATTTCTTCTAAATATAGTCAACTGTTCTACAACACCTTGTGGTAAAAACAGATTGATACATAACTTACAAAAAAGGTACAATTTTTTCTTGTTTAAATGAAAATCTTGTTTCAAATAAATTTTTAACAGTGATTAACTCTCAAAAGGAAAATTGTATGAGCCTAAATTTTTAAAAAGTAAAAAGAAAAATGGTTTCATGTTATTTGATTATCAGAAGCTATACTGATTTTTCCACAGATACACCTAAAGAAAATACCAAACATATATTTGGATATATACAAATCTTGTATACATACATGCAAACACATTTAATCAAAGAGGACATTTTCTCTCTTCTTTTTCCTACATCAAAACAGACATCGTGAGGAATGCCATGTGAGTTACATTGTGTTCATTGCTAACATTAAAATGTTATACCTTTTTTCCTAAATAAGAAATGACAATTTCCAAGACAGCTAGAAAGACATATCTACCAGAGCTTAATATGTTTCTTAGAATTCAATAAAACATTCCTTCCCCATATTTACAAGAATGTGGTCCTGATATATGTGGGTACAAGACCACCTTACTCTATGCAATGGGAGAAGCACTGAAGTGGGGGTTGGGGGCTTCATATTTGTGTTTTACTCCCATTTCTGCCACTAAATAGTTTTGGTAAATTGCTTCTCCTTTGTGAGTCTTATCTCCATCGCCTCTAAAATAAGGATGTTGACTAAATATCATCTACATTTGCTTCTTTTTCTGTATTACAATGATGTAAACTGACAAAAAGATAGGTGAAGTCTCAGGAAATGTTTGACAGTATCTCTTTACTAAAACTGGTATTACGGTGAGAAACAGCAGTCTTGCACAAGACCTCTTTATGTTGAACAGGATGTTGAGGGTGGTGTTCCTCTTTCTCTGAAATCAATATCTAGAATCCAAATTGGAGACCTAAAAGGTATTTTTTTAGTCCCATATCTTTAAGAGAGCTAAAAATAACAGGACCGGCTACTCCTTAAAATGCATTCAGAGGCAGCCAGAGGTTTTGCTAAGCCACCTCTGTTCACTCTACGTGGGCACAGAACTTGAGGGAGGGAAAGGAAACCGATTCTCAAGAGTGTAGACAAGTTGAGCTTATAGAATCAGAGAGCAGAATGGTGGTTACCAGGGGCTGGGCCTGGGCTTGGGCAGATGCTGCTCAAAAGATACATAATTTCGGTTAGATAGGAGGAGCAAGTTCAAGAGACTTACTGTGCAGCATGCTGACCATAGTTAGTAACAATGTATTGTATTCTTGAAAATTGCCAAGAGAATGGATTTTACCTGCTCTCACCACAAAAAACGATAACTACGTGAGGCAACACATAAGTTAATTAGCTTTATTTAGCCATTTCACCATGTATACATATTTCAAATCAGCATGCTGCTATGATAAATATATATGATTTTTTTACTTATCTATTAAAAATAAATACATGAGGTTGTGTAGGGGTGCCTTTCCCTCTCCTGGTTTAGGGGAAGAAAAAAGAGTGCTTTGAATGGTGCCAGGAGAATTCTCCTAGAGGATGGGGCTGCCTGCTGGGATGAGGGGACAGCATCTGTCCCCTCCACTGCTGCCGAGCCGTGTATCGGTGGGCCTGCCTTGGCGTATGGCTGGGGAGGTTTGGAAGAGCCAGGCATGTATGTGTCTTCTGGAGGATGGAGACATACATGTCTCTAGAAAGTGGCATCTGCTTCTGGCCAGAGACTTCTAAAAGGTCTGGAAGACAGCATAGTCCAATAGAGCAAGACAGAGGAACCGAGGAATGTTGTGCTGCCAACTACTGGCACCAGAAGCTAGACTTTTATGTGCTATTCCTGGCATAAAGTGTGTACCTTTTGTGGAAACCAACAGAGCATGCCCTGCAAGGCTGTCGGAGAGCTGGGAGTCAAGGAGTCTGGATTTTTAACATTTTCTTGCAACTGCTTCTGGAACTCTGGACAAATGAATTCCTGGCTCCATCAGTAAAACAGGCACGATAATGGCATCGGGACACCTGTACTTATTTATCCCATATGTCTAAACACCTGAGGGTAAAACAATGCTACCACCAAGAACAACTCAATGGGTAGAATCATTCAAAAAGGGAGTTGGAGGAATTTTTATCTGTTTCTGAAAATGTCTTCGGGGGAAAAAAAGACAAAGACGCTAAAGACTTCCTTGTGGTGGCATTAATAATTTAAGTATTGGGATGGTATCCAAAAACTTTTTGCTGTGATTCACATCCTGGGCAGAAAAAAGTGATAAAAGTTGTAGGAGTGTCGTCCAAGTGCCTGGTCGATTTGATTATAAATAGAGAAGAAAGAAGTTGATATTGGAAGGGAAAAAAGCACAGTTGAAGCCATGAAGGAAACAGAGGATAAAAATTGTGAATACTTTTTGGCTGTAAAAACGTGTTGTGATTCTGATGGTACAGCTGGTTTGGAGACCTTTGGATGAGCAAAGACGTAAACTGAGGATGTGTCAGGGTGGGGCCTGGGTATCGCAGGCAATGGAGACTTTAGCACTGGAGGCTGAGAGAGGTGAATGTCACACACCTGCTACAAATGTGACACAAGAGAAGCCTTCGGGTGGTTTATAGCGTGGTTTTGAGCTGATGTGTTTAGGTGTGGATGGTTGGGACACCAACAGGCACGGAGAAAGGAGATTATCTGGGGAAACTCATCTGGAAAATGTGTACCAGAGTGCCAGCTTCCTGAAGGCCGGTCTCCACATCTGCCTTAGAGCAATCGCGAGGCAGCAGGAGCCGGTGGCGTGCCCCGTATTTCAGTTTGCGCGACAGAGGAAGAGCTAAAACAAACACGCAGAGTGGCGGGGCTGTCTCTGGGTTTAGAGGAAATAAACACAGAATAACTTGAGTGAGGGGAAAAAATGTTAACTCTCAGACCCAGAAGCAGTGTTTTACTTGAGTCTAGCAATTTGGCTCCTCGACGTCTTCAAATTTATTTTAGATTCATTAATGGAGGCTCATCACTAATCACGTGAGAGCTGATGGGGTTCCATCTGACAGTGATAGCAGCACGCAGCCCAGGGCGCGTGCTAGGGATGGAGGTGGAAGAGGCATGCTCGGCGGGCACTGCAGCTGCCTGCTGGCCGGCCCATTGCATCCACGCGCATTTTTGGTGATTTTCTTCCTTCTCCAGTTATTTGTCTGCAGAGACGTTATTAGCCCTAACGATGCTTTAATTACAGCTGTCTTTTCCACTTGCTCCTGTGGGGCCCTTTTGACGCCAAGATCCTGACTTTCATCTCCGCTACCCCGTGTGTAGTGAGCTGATTGTAACGTGCATCATTCTGGATAGAAGAATGTCTCTCAGCACTTTGTTTCTTAACCTCAAATGACACGTACTCATTTTAGCATCATGGGATATTGTCCCCTGAAATAGCAATTCTCATTTTGAACTGATGCTTAATGCCATTTACGAATTTGATGCTACTACAATCCATCAAAAGGCTTCTCTCAACCATAAATAGAATATTCTAAACATGAGCCAAATATTTTACCAGATAAATTCTATTAGAAAAGGCAAGGCACAAAGCTTCCATATGAATACATCATTTAAATATGTACTAAATAAACTGAATTGTCTAAAAATGTACCGATGTGAACAAAAAGTAGGTTCTCATCAGAAAAGGACATTTTTTTTTTTAAACAGAAGAGAAAGCGATGTAAAAACCACGAGTCACGTTTCCGATTCTAATACACCTTGCTAGTGGCCTCCTTTCCAGACTTGCGATAAATGACTTGGTATCTGAGATTCTCTTGGCTCTTTTAGTAAATAGTGAAAAAAGCACTTCGGCAATGGAGCCAGCAAAATCTCCATAGTTTTTCTCTTCTGTATGACGGTGCTGTGTGCATCTGTGTGTTCCTGTTGTTTTGGGACGTCAGCGCCGACCTTTACATCCTACAGCTCAGAGTAACCCTGGGAGCAGTGGACATGTAACTTATGGCGCGTAGCAGGTGAACTCAGAAGCATGCACGTGTGAGTTACGGTGATTCAGTCTTCTACATGAGTTAGATACAAAATGTGTGATAGAGTGTTGGCAGATCCGAAATCTGCTCAGTGAAAAAAAAAATTAAAATGTTTGCCAGGACAGAGCATTCTTAAAGCCTCATCTCTGTAACCGGGCATTTATAAATTCAAGAACTCTTTCTTCTGAAAAAATAATCGCCACTTGTTAAAACAATGTTCTTGATCAAAGAGCATATGTTTCATTATTCATTAATCTAGTCAAGTTCTTGGGATAAGGCTTCTCTATGCAATTATGAAAGCAAACCAGTAATGTAGAAAGATTAATTTTAAAAAATAGGAGCATCAGAAAACTTCAAGACATTTGAGGAATACATAAGGTTTACTATCAATTATATATATTTGTAACTTAGGAAGGAGATATTTTCAAATGAGAATGATAAGAGTGCTATTTGTTTGGAGTTCATAGTTAGCAAAAGATATGTTGGGTGACAATATTCAAGCCTTTTGACTTCAAGCCAAATGATTTCTGTAACAGATCTGTAAAGAGCTATAGCATTCAAAATTATTTTTAAAATATTACAAATAATCTGTCCCAATCATCTCATTTTATGTATATGTAACAGTAACATTTCTGTAGGGCTTTAAATATATATAATTCAGAATATTTTCATAACATGGTTTCATTTTTATCTTTACAACAACTTTGTGGGTTTGGGATTATTATTATTTTCAACATGAAAGTATGCAAACCAAGGCCCCTTTATTTGCCAAACTCATATAACCTTTTAGGGGAAGTCAGATTCAGGAAGATAATTGCACAATAAGGCTGAATAATACAAATATTAACTTTTAAAATCATAACAGCTTAGGTTTTATAATTCTGCATTATTTCCATCAGCTGTACAATTGATTCTAAATTTGGCTTTTCTATTTGGGTTGGTTGCCATAAATATATCTATAAATTATTTTCCAATTTCAATGTGAAACTCTTATGATTTCACATAATTATCTGAAGCTATTGACATTTTGGCAGAAGCAGAGGGTCTAAAACGGAGCAGAATTCTTAGATATCACCATAATGGCTATCAATTAACTTTTTAAAAATAAATATTGCCTTTAACAGCCATACCTGTTCCCTAAGTCCTTTCTAATACCCATGGAAAGGAAGGAATGGTTTTCAAAGCCTCTTCCAATGGAAAGCAGCCAAAACTAAACATGACTTTGGATTGTATTCTATGCTCATGTGTGAAGTGCTTCTCTACCATTTGACAATGTTTTTTTTTAATCTACCCATGGGATAAAATCACAGAGCGTCTGGAGTCTTGGGAAAGTGCCACCTGCTCTAGTAATGGTGAGAGGTCCTCACAGAACAGGGTTTGGGGAGCCCCGTTGTTCATGCTGCTTGTGTGTTTCCTGTTCCAGTCACCTTGGCTATGGCCCTGCCAGGATGCTCTTCTTCATCTTACTTTAAATATATTCCTTTCTTACTCTTACAACTTTCAATGGAAAAAATGGCAAAAGCCATTAGAGCACCTCTAGTGTTCCCCTAAAAACAAAGGTGTTGTAAACAGAGGCAGAGAGAAAGGGACCAATCAGAAGTTTTTTCGAGGAAAAAAATTTCTTAAAGTAAAATCTTATGACGATTTGTACCAGAATTCTTTAAGGTTAGGTAAGGAATTTTTGTACTTAACAAAGTCACCTTGTTTATACCAAAGTTTGACAGTCAATGGCATAGAACAGTCTCTCTAACATTTTTTTGAATCATATGTTACTTTTGATTGTGTATTTAGAAATAGTTGCACATGATAGGCCTGTAGGACTATAATAATGTGTTTAAAAAACCCACAAAGGCACTTGCAAATATTTAACATTAAAATTTACAAAATTTTATAAACACTGCTGAGAAAATGGTAGAGGTTTGTCTTCGTGCTTCTATGTGCTTATTTTTAACAATCACAGTGCAGTTCTGTGTGATAAACGTGATGGTTCCTGCAGTCCTAAGGTAACGGCAGCTCACAGCATAGCGTACGCTCGGGGCCCTCCCACTGTTAATAATCTTGGGTGTAAATCCGTGTGTCTATTAGTGATAATAATGTTTTGGTTGATTCTGCCTCAGATCTGATGAGGATGAGACTGCCACTTAGTTTAACCTTACCACAGAGCTGATGAAGGTTCTCATTAAATGTCACGGATTGACATTTCCTGTGTATAACATCTCTAATAACTAATCAGAACAATGCCCATCTGTTTGGAGTCGATGCCAGACAAGTGAGAAGAGACTCGGGCCTGCGAGCCACACCTGTGCTTCCTGGTGAAATGTCTACGGGCCCTGCCTGCAATACCACTTCTAGTCTCAGCATCTGAGATTTCTTTTTAGGAATCTTCTATAACTGATAATTGACTTGTAGGGATTTATTTGGCTAAAATTAGGTCATGCAACCTCTGAAGGCCGTTTAAGTGGCTATGCCTACACTGTAAACTTAAAGAAAACACCTGAATGCAGAAACAGAACTGGTGAATGGCCCCTGGCCCTGGGCACTGACGTTTTCCTGGGGGCTTCCTGCACCAGGAGTGGGACAGACCCAGGTGATCTGTGAACCAAGTGCATGTGCCAGGGTCAACTTGTGCTTCATGCATCAGTAAAACCCAACGTGTGCCTTATATTTCAGATGAAATGAGTACAGGTTTAATATTTCCTGCCTGTACCTCAGTGGGTCACCTGGAGAGTTCTCTTTCTCAACCATCTGAATAACCTCCACACCCTAGAGACCATCACACCTTGGAGACAAAGAAAGCGAATCAGTCATGTCAATTTTGCTGCTTATTTTTATTAATTTAAAAAATGGATGCATAATGATTATACATATTTCTGGGATACATGTAATATTTTGATACCTTCATACAATGTGTAGTGATCAAATCAGGGTAACTGGTATATTTATCGTCTCAAATACTTGTTGTTTCTCTGTGGTGGGGACATTCCAAATCTTTCTTGTAGCTATTTTGAAATATACAAAAGAGGAGTTTCAGAGGGGTTTCTTTCCGGGAAAGAAAATGAGGGTTTACTGGGAATATCTGAGAGAGAAAATAGTTGAAACCACATCTGAAGCAGGCAAAGAAGAGTTACACCTTTTATTTCTTCCATGCTTCAACTGTAAGGAATTCACTATTGTTTCTCTAGGTAGCCTGGAGCCATGAACTGACATGCATTTAAATTAAAAATCTGCAACATACTTATCAAGCATCTTAAATCAATGATGCAGCATTGGCATTTATTTTTAAATTTAAGTGTGTCCAAAATGTTGTAGGAACTATACCACATAGTAGGAAACTACTAATTTAAAAAGAACAAGACAGATGTTTTATTAAAGCAACAAAAAATAGTTATAAACTGTTTTTGATTGCTGCTTCAAAAGCTATTATCGAGTTTCCTAACCAGTGAACAGACTCTAAAACATAATATTCCCGTAAGAATAATGCAGGAACTTGTACTTAATTTTCTGTGTGGTTTCAAAGCAAACAAAAAGTAGTGAAAAGGAGTATCAATGGTTTAGATGAAATAAATGACTTCTATAGCATTTAATGTGTATATATTGAAAACCTAGCAAGGAAAAATATACACTTCACTTGTAAATGATAATTTATAAAGTACAGACCAATATTTTGGATAGATAAATTGTTTTAATGATGTAAATTGTGCAATATATATGCATGCCTTTCTGTGCCCAAATTGGATGTTTAAATAGGTAACATATTTATCAACTTGTGATGCATCTAAATTCCTATTATAAAATATACTTCCCATCTCTATTCATGGCAATTTTCATGCTAATTAGTATTTTGCATTCCCACAATATGCATAAATTAACATAAATATCTGGCTATATGTCTATGCTATGTGTAAAAATGTTCTAAAAGTTAAGAATAACTTGGAGTTTAGTGTTGTGGTAAGAAGGGCTATTTAATATTTGTGAAAATATCATTTCTCTAACAATTTTTTATATAAATAATGTTTGTTCAATGGCTTGTTGGCTGAAATTATTTGCAGATTATGAATGGTGTTTGTTAACAATCCTGAGAAATTGATTACAAAAATAAAACTGATTTGATGGTGAGTACATGTGGTGCTTGTTTTTCCATTCTTGTGATACTTCACTTAGAAGAATGGGCTCTAGCTCCAACCGGGATAATACAGGAGGTGTTAGTTCACCATTGTTTTTTATGGTTGAGTAGAACTCTATGGTATACATATACCATTTTATTAATCCACTCATGTACTTATGGGCACATGGGTTGTTTCCACATCTTTGCAATTGTGAATTGTGCTGTTATAAACATTCGAGTGCAGATGTCTTTTTTATAGAATGTCTTTTGTTCCTTTGGGCAGATGCCCAGTAATGGGATTGCTGGATCAAAGGGTAGTTCTACTTGTAGCTCTTTGGGGAATCTCCATATTGCTTTCCAGAGAGGTTGTACTAGTTTGCAGTCCCACCAGCAGTGTATGAGTGTTCCTATCTCTCTGCATCCATGCCAGCACTCTTTGCTTGGGGACCTTTTGATAAAAGCCATTCTCACTGGAGTTAAGTGATATCTCATTGTGGCTTTGACTTGCATTTCCCTGATGGTTAGAGGTGTACTCACTGATCAACACTCAGGTGCACACATGGAAGTAATATTCATTGGGTGCTGAGCATATGGGAGGGAGGATATAGAGAGAATTTCCAATATTTTCTTAGCTCTAAGGGTTAATAACAGGGCCATGAAAGAAAACTGATATTTGTTGGTGTATGATACAGTGTCAGGTACATTGTATATATTTTGCACCTTTACATCTTACATTAACTCTTTGAAGTAGGGACATTTATCTTCATTTTTACAAATGAGGACACAGATACTAAATAGCAAACCTAACAGAATGAAGCTCTCAAAGCTAGTAAGTGGTAGTGCTGGAGTTTAAACTATGTTTATTTTACTTTGAGGCCTGAGAGCTTTTTAATTACACAAAGTTATCCCCCTTAACATATCTGCTTAGGGGATATTTGATTTATTTTAAATATAATGTAAGTGTATCCCGGTCATTTTTTATAAGCTTGTTACTTGTTGCTGTACATTTCTGACACCTGAATTCCTAGGACTTGAATGTGAACTAAAGGATGTTGACTACCCATTTTAAGCATGAATCATTGTTACATTCTAAGTTGTTATTATTATTGTTTGTGATATGCATATGTGTGCCTGGGTGTATTCATCTGGATTTTTGAAGCATTTTGACAAGCATGTTTGTCAAACTATGAAGAATATTATATTATTGGTTATCTATTTTTGTGGGACAAACTACACCAAAACCTGACCCCAAACCACCACCATTCTGTTGCCCTTGGTTCTTTTTATTTTTATTTTTTCTAATCACAGAAAACACATCTTTATTCTTTATTACATTGAAGACACAGGCACCACATTGAGCCCAGACCAAATTGTCAATTAAGAATTGAGTGCACCACATATAACATTGTACATCTAAAATGTGGTGCCCTCAATTCTTAATTGACAGTTTGGTCTGGGCTCAAGTGGGCATCGTCTCCGCTCTGTGTGGTGTTGGCCAGGCTCACACATGCACTTGCAGCCAGTTAGGGTTTAGGGGAGGAACAGCTACTTCCGGAGGGTCTCTCTGATGCCTGGGGCCTGATGCTGACATCTGGAATAGCTGGGAGTGGCCAGAGCTGTCTTCAAAGAGGCCTTTTTCTCCACTTAGTGTCTTATCCCCATAAAGGGTAGCTTGAACTTGTTCACACAATGGCAAGCAGCATTTAAAAAGGGGGTGAACATAAACTGGAGGCCCTTTTGCAATCAATGCTTGAGAGTCGTACAATGTCACTCGAGCCGTAGTCTTCTTGTCACAGTGCCAACACACAGTCAAGGGATGGAGGAATAGAGCTCACTTCTTCATGGAAGGAGATGCAGAAACCTTGTTGTCAGTTTAAATCCACCGTGAATATAGAACACAATTATCACAGTGAAGGTTTCAATTCCAAAGCAATGAAAAGAATCAAAATAGTTTTTGTTTGAAATCAAAAGGAGTCCTATATTTTCTCTTTCTAGATGCAATATATATATATATATATTTACTAGTTTATTTGTCTTTTCAGGTAACCACTTCTAATATAAACATTCAGTTAGATGACTTATCTGATATGAAGTGTTTAGCCGGAGGCAGAACTGATCGAATTTGACATTGGCTGTTGAAAGTAGTACACTTTATTTCCTCTCCCTGTGTAAATAAGGTGATTGACGTATCAGCCAGAGTCACGGCAACTTTTCTGTTTATCTTGCTACCTGATAAATAAGAAGAGGTTTATTGAGAAGGGATATTATTTATTTATACTAATACACAATGCATGGATCTCAGCTGGGCTTATTTTTGTTTAAATCAGGCAAAGAAATGGTGCCTGATTCTCGACACAATTCCAGTGTGAATCTGAGATGCTATCGAGCAGATTATCACTGTCTAGTCAGCACCCCATGCAATATTTGAAGTCTGCAGCTGAGGAACTAGGGAAAAATGACATTGAGAAATCAATTCCTTCGGCAAAGTGTCCAATCAAAAGCAAAATGTTGAATTAGGTGACAAAATGCTTCATAGGCTCTTTTTATGTTTATTTTAAAGAAAAATCACCCAATTCCTTTAAAGAAAGTATTTAGTTCTGATTTTAAGGCACCGGTATGATATATATTGTGGTATATTTCTTACTTTTTAGAAATATAAATTTGTGGTCAATAGAAAACATAAAATAAATCAGGTTTTCTAATAATTTGAGAGGGGAAAATAGGATAATATACTATTTTAAGATGGCAGCAGGCTTTGGTGGAGAGAACATAGCAGAGGGAATCAGAAGTAAAACCCTAATCGATACCTAGTAAATGACTTATTCCCCTGAGTTGTATTTTCCATGTATGTAAAAATTATATTTTATAATAGTTGAGGGAGGGACTTATGGCTATCAAAGCATGAAGTAATAATCCTCTTCACATCCCAAAATAAAATGTATAAAATTGTCAAATGCAACTATTTTAGGGCTCTGTAAATTGCCTAAAGGCAGACAACAAATTGACATTCATTTCTTCCTGAGAAAAACATATGCTAGAGATTTGAGGAAGAACAGCACAGTCTATGGTCTTCCTGCCTGGGGTTGTTCCCTTCCACCTCCCCGTCCTCACTGGTCAGTAAACGAGAACAGTAGTTGTATCAGCATGAGGTCGGCTACAAAATCAAAAGCTTTGCCGTCAAAGGGAGCTAACTCAATTTGGAGCAGGGGAACAGACTTTGTGGCACTGTTAGCAAAAGATGGGGGACACAATAGAAAACAAATGGGAAAAAAAACACCCCACAGATTTACACGCCTGAGATTGCAGTCCCTGTTAGGGTAAATGGCACACGAGGCAGGAATGTAATGGCGGAGACCCTTGGAAACGAGAGAGCCCTCGAAGGGCTAAAGAGGCTCTTCACACACTACTGCAAGGTGAAGTTCTTACGCAGGAGAGTGAAAAGAAAATGCCAAAGGAGACTTGAGAACTGATTAAATCTGAATACATTTTCTAGCCCTCACAGAAATTGGTAAGTAGAGGGTGACATCCTTATTGTTTGAAGTGTCTGAGTACCATATCTGCCCAAACCATTGGTTGGGCTGTGAGTTATGATATAGAGAAGCAATTCCTAGGAAAATAAGCTAAAAAAAAAGGGATTGAAAAAATAGGAACAGAGTTCTCATTCGCCACATACACAAGGGAGATGGATTCTACAGAAGAAAGAGAAGAGAAAAAAACTCAGAAAAATAAAGCTGAATACTCAGTTATCATGATATATTAAATACAACGTCCAGCATTTGGCCCAAAATTTTGAGATGTGCTGAAAATCGGGGCAGTGTTTATTAGTACAGATATGCTCAAATGAAAATAAAGGGTTTGCCTTCAGTTAGACTCTTCCTCCTTTACAACCCCCTGCTGTGTATCCTTAAAATTCCTGTGGGACCAAGGTGGGATCTGGGGAAGAGGAGGCATGAAGCAGGTGACCTAAACTCAGCACCTTCAGGCTGGGAGACCATTTGTTAAATGGTCACAGGACTCTATAGCGAGACCTTTTTTTCTAGTTTCTTTCTTCATTCTCTAGGCATTGCAGGTCATCTGCTGTGGTTGATGATATTGGTGGAGAGGCATAGAACTAAAATCGTCAGTCTCAATATGCTACCTGTTGTTTATTTTTCCATGACTATTAAGAAACACCGTGTATTACTTTATTTAAATCCATCAGAAAGGATCTCCTTGGAGGGCTGACATACTGGAACTGAATGCACCCTTGGGATTAGGTACAGAGAAGCACAAACCCATCTTCTGGAGCTGAAAAGAGGAGAACTAGAACAGGACAAGGAGCAGGAAGGATAGTAGCTGAGCAGTTTGGCTCACGGTGCTAATGTCAGGAAGAGGAAAAGTCATTTTTTTATGATATAAGCCCCCTTCAAATTCCAATATTCTGTCAATAATTAGCTTTTAGATTAGAAATCTCTTATAATTAAGCTTTTAAATACCTTATGATTAAATGCGTGGGAGGTATACCAGAAAGACCGTGGCTATGCGATACAGGGAGGTACGTGACATCTGCATCAAAAGTCTGTGAACCAGATGCCTGACTCTCTAGCCTGAGAGTTAGCTAAGATGTCACTGACCTGAAAGGGTCTCATAAAAATGTGTGCGGAAAAAAGATGACTTTCAATACCGTTCAGACAGATTCAGATGGGTACATAGAAAAAAAAAACGCATGATTTTAAAAAGTTGGTAAGTTTGAAAATATTATTAAAACGGACTGACTTCATTTAATAATCACATCACTGTCCATTAAATTATGAAGCGAGAGCGCCTATCAGCAAAAACAATTGCTTCGTTGAGGTCACTGTATCAGCGACAGTGCTTCTCTCAGCAATTTCTCCAGTGCTGTCCTGGTGTCCGTGGCTCTCCATAGATTTTCATTTTTTAGAGTCTTGACCCTGGAGTTAACATTTTAACCTGTACTTGCTTTCGCCACACTTTTGATCACTTACTTCATTACATTTATTGCATTAGTTTCAGAGTTTCAATCAAGGTCATAGCACTTCAAACACGGAGATGGACTCTCAGACCTTTCTTTTAATATTTTTTACATTTTAATTAATGTCAAGTTTTGGAGTGGAGTAAAGCAACTTCAGTAGTTGGTCTAACAAGTATAGCACACCGATATTGTTCAGTTCAAGATGCCACTTAAAACACGTGCACAGAAAATCCTTTTATCAGTTAGTCTTTTTCAAGGCCACAAAATGTTGGTTCCATCATTTATTTTAAAAATTCTCATATCTATATACCCAGTCATAATTTTAACCTTTTCCCTCTGTTGGCCTCCTGGGTTAGTTTTAGTTGGGATCCTGAAATGGGGAACCAGTTACTGAGGTTGACAATATTGCTGTTGATCTGCTGATCTCATAAAACACTTATGTTTTATTTATCATCTCAGCAAAGGATGCTAGATTCAGTATCAAAATATTGCCCTCTACCCTCAATATATGATTATTGACTTTACCAACCTATATAACCTATACATTGCATTTTACCAAAGACCACAAAATAAACAGAAACAGTACTCCCTAAAGAAATTGAAGGTAAATTTTATCTAAAACATAGAATATTTTTAGCTTGTTTGCTATTTGTTTGAACATCGACTACGACTTTGACAGAGAAATAAAATAAATGTGATTCTCTTTAGAGACAATGTGCACACACACATACACATATGCATAAAAAGTTTAAAAGACAAATGTGTAAATATTCATGTTCTTATAATGGTGTTTATATATTTAGTATGGGAGTTTTTTATTTCTCTATCATCCTTCCATTATTTAACTTTTTATGTTTTGGTTGCATGATACATATTTTACACAAAATAGACTTTGTAATTCACTAAGAATAAGCACAACTTCTTAAAAGTGGTTGAAGAATATGCTTGCAAATCACTTACACCTAATTATTTATAATAATCTTGCTCTGCCTTTAAACAATATTAATTATTATAATTATCATACCAAATATAAAATGGGGATAATTGAATTGCAGTTAACAAAGTGGTGAGGTAAAAAAATATATTTCCTTTTCTAGAAGAGAATTAGCACATTGATGACAGTAGGTCATTGCATTCAGTCAGTGAACAAACTTTTATTAAGTAGCTAGTGAATGCTGACCAATCTTCTGGCTATCATATATTCTGAAAGAGAAAGAAGAATAAATGATATGAATCTACCTTCAATAAAACAATATAGCCAGGTAAGTAAATTGGTAAAAAAAAAAAAAAACTCTGACAAAATATAAAATATTACATAAGCTGGTATAAATATGTTAGAGTGAACTTCAATAAATATAAAAGATATAGGAAACTCGGGGATGAATGAAAGACTCACTCGGAAGTAAGATAAATATTGAAGAAAATTGTATGGTTTGAGGTTTTAAAAAAAACTCAAAGAAAAAAAATGTCTTAACAGGACATTGAGAATAAAACAAGCAGACAGTGTGTAGTTTGTCTTTGGTTCACATTGCTGAACTGCTGCTGCCTCATATCCTTATCTGTTATTTGTTTTTGCCTGACATTTTTTAAACATTTTTTCTTAGCCTCCTAGACTACATCTTTGAATTTTACCAGTAGGAAGTCACCGTCATCCTTACGTAATTACCGTTAATAGAAAATGACATTGTACTGGAACATGGAGGGACTGGGGTTCTAACAGGAATGGCCGCAGCATTGCCGGGCTCACCTGGGCCGCCCTGTGAGCCACCCGCAGCGCTCAGTTATGGCAACGAAGCTCTGAGGAAGGCCAGGGATTTCTGGAACCACCGGAAGCTGGAAAGGGAGAAGGAAGGATCCTCCCCTAGGGCCTCTGGAGGCTCTTGATTTTGGACTTGTGGTCTCCAGAGCTGTGAGAGAATAAATTCAGTTGTTTTAAGTGACCAAGTGTGAGTTACTTTATCAATGTCTCCAGCAGTAGAGAAGGGAAGTTCATCAACAGTATGACCTAGGGTCACTTTGTAATAAAATTATAATTAATTGTGACAATAAATAAATTATATTAATCATCATAATATTTTATACATATAAAGTAATAAATGCAAGTATAATCGTACAAGTATATTAATTTTAATAATATAATAAACATGTGCTGTTGTCCTTGCCTTATCTTCAGTTCCTGCTATCAAAGTCACTCCTGTGGATTAGACGAAACTGGCAAGGTCTGTCTTCAGAGAACCAAGTACAAATGTACATTAGAGAGAAGAGGAGACCCAGATGGCTAACAAATTAATACAACTTTGTACAAATTAGTGTAACGTCTTAGTACTTTCTTCATCTTGGTGTCACTTTTGTATTTAGTACTTTGTAGAACGCCCGAAATGTACCCAGTTCAATAATGTTTTCCTTTGAATGAGAACTCTAAGAGGACCCTGAAGATGTGGTTCAAAGACTCACAGGTAACAGTACATTCCCTGTCTCTATTTTGAGCAAGATTCCCGGGGTCTTCAACACAGATCCCGGGAGAAACGCTTCTAAAATTCAAGTTAGACCTGGTGAATATTCAGTTGATCTCTGATTTGGGATTTATTTCTCTTGTTCGTACTTAAGTTCAAGGTCAAGGGAACATACAGAGCCCTCCGTTCAGAGTCATTTGCTACCACACTTTCCTCCTTTCGTTTGTTCTTTTGTAACACATTCCTCCCTCTGCACAGCTGCTCGATCCTAAATATTAGTTTTATGACTTTGAGAAAGATGCTTAATCAACCCTTCAAACTTCCATTTCCTCTCTATCAAATACATATATCAATACGTGCCACGTAGGGTTGCTGTGAAGAACAAATGATAATGTGTATCAGATGAATTTAATAGCATCTGGTTACTAAAAAATGCTGGAGAATGTGGCTATTACTTGTATTTCAAGATGCTGTTCATGTGTCACCTATTTTGCAATGTCTTCTGTTTCTTCCTCTTCTGTATGCTTATAGTTATGCTTTCTGTAAGTAGTTTTTACGTTTCTCATCACATCGCATTTTTACCATTCCTTGTTTGTTCTTCCCACTGTGGAAGAAATTCGCCAAGTCAGGGACTGCAGTAATCACAGTACCAACATGAATTAGGCACTCAACGATTTTGGCTGTGGCTAGGGTTAGGAATATTGCAAGTATCTAAAGGCAACGGATATCTGGATATGAGTATAAGTAAAGAATGGTGTGAACTTCTGGAGGGTCAATGCTGAAAAGGACTGGATTCCAAACATATTAAAGAAATCAAAATAAAAATTTGACATCTTAATATTGCCTGGGGTCAGTCCTCTTATTAAACATTTCTGTCACCAGCTAAAATTATGTGCCTGTTCATTGATTATGTGTAGATCTTAGATATTTTGAACACTTCAGCATGCCATCTGGTTTTAGCTTGGTCTTTGCTTCTCTTTCATTGCTTTAGGCGATTAAACATGTTATATGTCATGCTACAAAAGTATTCTCTATATCAAAAGATTTTTTTTGATGTTTAAGAGTCTCATTTCTCTCTTGGGGTGATTTTATAATTAATGGTTTAGATATGGCGTAGAACTTTGGGGAGGGGGAGGAAATAAAAATGTCACCCATATCCAAGACACACCTGTTGCTAGTTCTGCAGAAAACCTAAGTTAGAAACTTCCCAGCCTTTTGTGGGGATGCAAATCTCAGAATACTAAAGAAGAGGATAAAAACATCTTATAAGATATACAAGATATATAAGATATATAAGAAATATAATTTAATTCCCCCATTTTCAATAAATGTTGAGAAGGATTTAAGGGCTCTGTGTAGCTTGATGGCTTAGGTAATTTTCATAAATATTAAAAAACTTATAAATAAGAATAAAATTTTGAACATTTTTTGAGTACTAATTTTCATATGTTTCTTTTAGACTTGTTATCTGTTCTCTTGAATGAGTGGGAAATGAGTATAAATTTAGCATTGCCTTGTGTTTTTTCCCCTTGTGTTTTATTCTCTTGAATGAGTGGGAAATGAGTATAAATTTAGCATTGCCTTGTGTTTTTGCCCCATTGTTTTGTTTGTGTTTTTGAAACCTAGAGCTATAGCTACCTGTCTGAAAATCTCTATGAGGGAAGTTAAATGTTTTTTAAACCCTCACTTTATAGTTATCATGAAGGAATGGGAATATAGAGTGACTTACCTTATATCAAATAATAATAATAATGACAACAATGGTCTCTATCATAGTGCGATTTGTAAGCAATTACTGACTATAGAGATCTGGTAGGTAGCTTGAATCATAGGATTTTTTTCCCCTATTTATTCCTCTAGAACCACTGTTCATAGCCATGGTCTGAATGTTTGTGTCTCTTAAAATTCATCCATGGTCTGAATGTTTGTGTCTCTCACAAAACATGTGAGAGACACGGGTCTCTCACATGTTAAAACTGAATCCTTTATGTGAAGGGATTGAGAAGTGGGGCTTTAGGGAGGTGATTAAGGTCATGAAGAGACAGAGCTCTCACGAATGGAATTAGTGCACTTACAAAAGAGGCCCCAGAGAGTTGCCTTGCCTCTTTCACCATGTGATGACACAGCCAGAAGGTGCTGTCGATGAGGAACAGGCCCTCACCAAACACAAAATCTGCTGGCTCCTCTATCTGGCACTTCCCATCCTCCAGAATTGCAAGAAACAAATTGTTTATCAGCCACCCAGTTTATGGGATTTTGTTACAGCAGCCTGAACAGACTGTGACATTCACTCTTTTAACCTGCTTTGTGGTCTGAGATGGGGCTCTATTGTCTACGTCGTGCAGGTGTCTTTACCTTCTGGCTCCTAGTTGAGTTTGGCCAACGGGAGGTGGCAGAAGAATTATGAAAGTGAGAGGAGGAAGAGATCGGTGGATGCATGCTCTCAGTTCTTCCCTCCCTGTGGCCACAGCCTGTTTGGGATCACAGCTATAAGTTCTTCTGGGTCCTGCAGAGATAACTCATTCTTATGTCTTTGGTCCCTGAGTGCTTCACTCTTCCTTCTTGGTTTCCTTAACCCTTTTCACAACTCTTGTAAATAGTCTTCATGCTTAATTCATTGCCCCCCTGGGCTAGCCACATTCTTCTTTCTGTGTCCGTGAAAGATGCAGAATTTGTTACCAAGAGTGGGCCCAAGAAACTGACTTCCAAAATGAGATTATGAAATTGTGTTGCTCACATATTTGATGAGCTCACAGGATAACAATATTACTCAAGTTTCTCTGGGTGGTGCCATGGGATGAAGAGAAGAATGAGACACTTCAGAGATCAATGCACTGTGAAATTCAGTCACTACGTAGGTGTGTTAATTACTCGTTACTGCATGACAAATAACCCCAAAACTGGAAGGCTTAAAATACCAATAATAAATACCAACTTTCTCACATGTATTCCTGGGTTATGGACTTGGAAGAGATTTGGAAGGAATAGACTGTAACGTTGAGGTCAGATTGAAAGAACCAAGAGGAATGTGGTGTGTAGAAGGAATCCTTGTCTTAAATTGTTATGTCCTGGGCGTATGCCCACCAGAGAATGCTCCCACTGGGGGAGAAGACTACCCAACCCGTAGGGAGGGTCCAGCCCCTTCCCCCCCTTCCTTGCTCCTTGCAACTTCCTCAACGAGCTTTTGTCCAAAGTGGCCAGGGCAGCAGGAATAACGGCTGTGTATGGGCTCAAAAATTGGTACTTCATATTGCTGAGGCAGTTACTCAAAGTGCCAACAGCAAAGACAAAAGCTAAGTTCTCAGTATGAACCCAGAGGGACCAAAGAGTCATGCGATAGGACCACATTGAACTACTTCCACCAGTGGAGTGGGGGTAATGATTTATCTCTGTAAAAACAAAAATGTCTTGAGTTTAGATTTGTCTTTTATTACAACATTGCTTCCACCAGCAAAATAATTTGTGAGTTTACTGAATTTCTTACTTATTGTCGCAGTGTCCCAAGCAATATAAACTCTGATCAAGAATTTCCTTTCATGGTGAAAGGAGTGTAACAATGCATAAAAGCCTGTAAATTCCATATATCCCATCACTCGGAAGCAATGGATATGGTAGTGAAATAGCCTTCTGAAGGCTCAGTTACAGCACCAGGTGAAGGGCAATGGACTGAAACATTTATGTTCCATAAGATGCAGCATATGCCTTAACCTCTGGCAGCCAAAAGGGTGCCTCTTCCCCTGAGCCAGAATGCACAGGTCCAATAACTGATATGTGAAAATGGTACCGTTCTCTTTCATTATTGCATGAAGTAAGCATTAATTAGCCTACCACTGATCCCATGGAGGCTGGCCACGGAGGAAAGAAGTTATATTCCTTCCAGGCTCTGAGGAACCTGGCTAAGTGCTTAGGCAATAAATCCTAGACAGCTGCATTGCTTGGAAGCAATTACCCCTGCCCTCATGCCACAGGAGAGGCCGGTCCCACCCCCACTCCCAACCTTGCATGTTCCGGTGGTGAGTGACATCACTAGGAAACCACACCACACACCTATAGCCAGGAGTCTTGCTACCCTGGCCCCCTAACTGTGCCAGTGACAAGAGTGCTTCTTCATCAACTATGAATGATGACTGGCAGGGAAGAGCTGGAACTACAGCTCCACTACATCCTATTGCTGCTGTGTTCCATCCCTGATCATACCAGGAGTGATGCCAGTTTTCCCCTAACATGCAGTTTAGAACTCCTACAGCCCACGTGTTAGGGTCCTTCTCCCAAAGTCTAATGTCTATTCCTGCTACATCTGTGTGCGCTGCCCTACAATGCAAGGTGCAAGAGAGAATCTCAATACCTACGACTCCTTCTCTCTTTGTAAGTTTTCCAAGAAAAAAACCCAAAAAACCCTCAGCTCTACAAGGGTTAGCTAAACCCAAGTGGAAGTCAAAGGCAGGGCAGTCTGAGAGATGTCTTCTATAAAGTGCATCCGCCCAAAGCACAAAGAGGGGAGAGAAGGCCAGAGAAGGAATGTGAAGGGCCATATGTATAAAAACCAGCATAGTTTTACCCTCTTTCACCTCAGCATCCTTTCCTGGCTTCTGTTTGAGTGAAAAATAAATGTCACACACACAGCATAGGTGATACACACATTCCTACCAGCCGCCCCATCCATTCAGCCCTGTGCAGAGGCTGAATTAAAACGATAGCCACCATTGTTGCTTCTCCTAGAAAGGGAAGAGAAATGAGTAGCAAATAATTGATGTCAGACGTAACTGCCACAGCCCCCGCTCTGCAGCTGGCCACAGGGCTACGTTCATAATCACGGATTCTTTCTCCACTTGGCACTTGCAATATAAATATTGCAAGAGTTATGCGATATCCACCAAATAACTTACATTATATTAATAGAACTTTTACAGCTGAACCAAGAAACAGAAAAGATGAGAAGGGAGGAGAGAGGGTGAGTGCCACCCCGAAGACATGGAGTGTAGGTAAGAGCAAGGCAAATAGAATTTTCAGGAAGATTTTTGCTGAGTTGTGTGAGGATGATGATGACAGTAATTAAAATGCAGCTATTGTGTGTGCCAGGAAAAGTTTTTAGTAGCAGATTTATTGAGGTTTAATTTACATGCAGTAAAATCTATGGTTTTAAACACACAGTTCTATGCATTTTGACCAAAGCGTATTGTGCCATTAACATCCACCACAATCGACATGTGAGAAACAGTTCTAAACTAACTCATTTAACACTCACAATGATTGATGAGGCAGGAACCACTGTTATACCTAATTTCAGATGAGGCAACTGAGGCACAGAGAGGTTAAGTGCCCAAGCGACTGAGAAGGTGAAAGAACCCAGGGAGTTTGACTTCTGGGCCTGTGTCTTTAACTAATGCAGATCCTCTGCTAAATCTGTCCAGGAACTTCTAGAAACAAGTTAAATTCATTTTATAGACATTTTAGATTGGTATTGTGTTTTCCTTGGATGCAACAATATGCCGAGAATGACTCAAGGGGCACAATTTTATTGTGAAGACAAATGGGTAGACAGAAAATAGAGATAGGTGCAGATACACGGATGTATACATTGATATTCGATATTCTGTTCATTAGTTACTCTGTCCTCAATATAAATTTAATTGAAATAAGCAACTCTTCCTTCCATACATTTCTCAATCTGAAATTTGAGAGGAAATAAAGCAGGTGTTCTGACAATCTGTTATTGTAATTAAACGTAGCATACCCTGGTATGAGCTGCTGAGATAAAAACCCATGCCGAGAGCTGCATGGCCTTACTACCATACAGTTCCTTCAGAAATTCTGGCAATCGTATGGTAGAGAATGAGAGAGTTGTGTCCTTTCTTCTAATGCTCAGTTGCTTTCACAAAAAGTTGGATAATTTCAGATCCAAGGCTGGATGTCTCATTGAAAGGGGTTAGACACAGTGTGGACGGGAACAATGAGCAGGGAGAATGGAAAAGTCATGCTCACACGACAGTGCTCCTCCCAGCTCTGGCAGCCTCTGGGTGGGGGCACGGTCCATTCTCCCTGTGGCCCAACACCAGAATCTTGTGGATGTTATAACCAGGAAATGTGTGGCTGCCCTGGGAAACCTGGTGTGGTCCAGTCGAGTGAAACCCAGTGAAGCCCCGACGCAAACACTCTCTATACTCAAGCTTGTACATGGCTCTCCTTAGGGAACGGGGCAAGGTGAGCTTCCAATAGCTGTAAATGCAGAAGGTAGTTAAGTGTGTTCTGGTGCATGAGTCAGCCTACTTAGTCATGTGCACACCAGACGGAGAGAGAACATCGATCTATCTTCAAGTGTTTACATGCTGTTCGGTAAGTTTCTGTGACTTAGAAGAGATTCATGGATGGGGAGGTTACCTGGAGTCCCGGCGATCTTCCCAGCATCTTTCAGGAAAGTCAAACATTATTACACACTCAAAACCACTGCACAAACAAGTGTTTGATTTCATGGTGACAATGTGCTATTAACAAAATGCCCAGCGTACACTGTGAAGGTGTGCGAGGGGGTATCTCACCCACCCGGAGGTTTGGGAAGGGGTTCCTGAGGAAAAGCTCCCTCTGCCTTTCTCATCAGAGTAGGAGGTGAAGCAGGAGGGAGCCAGGCAGAGGGGAAGGTTTAGGGAGCGAGTGAGAGAGAGAACCTTACCGTGTGAAGATCGCTAAATCTGGAAGGAAACCGTCATGTTCAAAGAACTGAGGAGCCCGTGGCAGGAGCCCAGGGGAGGACAAGGTCCTGCAGCGCCCTGGGGGCCAGGGTCTGTTATAATCAACCCAATAACAGATTATTAAATTCACTTGAGGCTCGTTGTACCTTTTTAAAAGACTACTTTGGCATTTATGTAAAAGCATGTGCTACTCTTCCCTGCTGATAGCAGTGCATGGAAAATACTCAATGAAATAAAAATAACAGCAACCCCGTACTTTGTACTGGATTCCTTCATTGTCTAGTAGTTTATACCTTCTTACCCAGAAAGAGAAAAAAAATGAACAACACTGATATTTTTGAGACAAATAGTATCATTAAAAACATTTCACAAATACACTTTAAAAGGATTTTAATTATACTCCTTCTAGCATGTTGATTCTTTTCTATAATGCAGGACCAAAACACAGAGAATACAGTTTTCTGTTTTTATTATTTTTGTGAATTTTTACGCACTTACCTACTGTATTTGACCCTGGGGAGGGCAAAGGCCATGCCCTGCACAACTGTGTAAAGTACATGGAGACTAGTATTGGATAAAAGAAGGTGAGTTGATAACCAAGAAAGGACTAGATATAAACTCTTTCAAAATAAAGAACACTCTTCCTATCTAAAACTAATTTCCTAGTCATTTATCGTTTGCTATTAATTAAGATTAGGATAAGGGGTTATGGTCTCCCTAATAAGTGGAATTTAAACATCATGTACGTTTTAATCTGAATCTTTTGCTAGTTTTTGCAATCCAGTGGAGTAAAGCTGATAGAACTCAAAATTATTTTTTAATGTTAGATTAACTTGATCATCAAGGTTTTAATTTTACTTTTCGTTTTGACATTTTTTCCTTCTAGTTAAAGTATTTGATCATTTCTTAATAATTAGAAGTTCATAGTGCTATGTCACATAAAAAGGAAATATCTATTTGATAGTTATCTGTTAGAATCAACTTCATTTTTATTTTTAAAAACAACATTGTTTTTCAGGAAGGCTCTAGTATCATTGATTTTTGTGTATCATCTTTAATTCATAGTGTAAAATACACATGTATATAAAATCACATTTATCTTGTGCTGTTTATTCTCTATTCCTGATGCTTTTTCTGTTGACTCATCATTATGATTGAAAAATTAATAAGAGCTAAAAGTATGTCTCTATTAAACAGTTATATGTACATATTGTAATAAACACTATAATTTCTGGAGGGCCTTATGTCAGACATACATAAAATTTCTGTAGGGTAGGTATTATAGCTATTTTGAGTTTACATAAGAGTAAACTGAGCCAGAGGGGTAGGTTTCCTCAAGGTCCTATGGCTAGTAAATTATGGGGTTTGAATCCAAGCAATCTGACACTGTATATTGTGATCAGTGGTTACACAACACACACAAACACATGCACACACATCAAACAAACACTGAAGTAAGAAGCCATTCTTGTTTACAGGGATGACATTTTAAAAAGGAAAACTTCACTCTTGCAATTATTTTCTGGCCTTTTGCTTAATGCACTGAATTGGGATGAGAAAGGAATATTGAAACCCTTTTCAATATTCAAAGTTAGCTTTTGATTTGTGATCTCTGACAAGTATTAGATTTTTTACCCTTTTAGCTCAATAGATAGAGCATCCTTAGTTTCCAGTGATTGGTGCTTGGGAGGCATTGAAGGTCTTAGTTTTATTTATATAACTATATGGGGTACAAGTGTGATTTCCTTACATGCATAGATTGCACAATGGTCATGTCAGGGATTAGGGCTGAACAATATACGTTGGGCCCACTGAGTAATTTCTCCCCTCCACCCACGTCCTCGGTCTCTCCATGTCTGTCTTTCCACACCCTCTGTCCATTTGTACACATTGTTTAGTCCCCCTTATGAGTGAGAAGAACATGTGATATTTGTCTTTCTGTGTTTTTGACTTGTTTTACTTAAGATAATGGCCTCAAGGTCCGTGCACGCTTCTGCAAAAGACATGATTTCATTCTTATGGCTGAAGAGTTTTCCAGTGTCTACATACCACATTTTCTCTATCCAGTCATCTATTTTTTTTTTTTTTTTTTTGAGACAGAGTCTCGCTTTGTTGCCCAGGCTAGAGTGAGTGCCGTGGCATCAGCCTGGCTCACAGCAACCTCAATCTCCGGGGCTCAAGGGATCCTCCTGCCTCAGCCTCCCGAGTAGCTGGGACTACAGGCATGCACCACCATGCCCGGCTAATTTTTTGAATATATATTTTTTGTTGGTCAATTAATTTATTTCTATTTTTGGTAGAGACGGGGTCTCGCCCAGGCTGGTTTCGAACTCCTGACCTTGAGCAATCCACCCGCCTCAGCCTCCCAAAGTGCTAGGATTACAGGCGTGAGCCACCACGCCCGGCCCAGTCATCTATTGATGGAAACTTAGGCTGAGTCCATATTTTTGCTTTTGTGAATAGTGCTGCCATGATCTTAAATCTCTAATCCATTTTGAGTTGATTTTTGTATGTGGTGAGAGACATGGGTCCAGTTTCATTCATCTGCCTATGGCTATCCAATTTTCCCAGCACCATTTATTGAGTAAGATGTCCTTTTCCCAATGCATGCTCTTGTCAACTTTGCAATGATCAGTTAGCTGCAAATATGTGTCTATATTTCTGGGTTTTCTGTGCTGTTCCATTTGTTGATGCGTCTGTTTTTATACCAATACCATACTGTTTTCATTACCATGGCCTTTTAATATAATCTTAAGTCAGATAATGTGATGCTTCTAGCTTTGTTCTTTTTGCTTAGGCTTGCTTTTGCTATTTGGGCTCTTATGTGTTTCATATGAATTTTAGCATTACTTTTTCTAATTCTGTGAATAATGATCTTGTTATTTTGAGAAGGATTGTGTTGAATCTGTAGATTGCTTTGGGCATTATGGTCATTTTAGTGAAACTAATTTTTCCAATCTATGAATGTGGGGTGTTTTTCCATTTGTTTGTGTCATCTACAATTTGTTTCACCAGTGTGTTGTAGTTTTTGTTGTAGAGATCTTTCACCTCCTTAGTTTAGTTAAATTTATTCCTAGGTATTTTATCAATCAGGTGTAAAAAATGTAACTTCATTTTCTTTCTGACATCCAAGGGCTTTGGCCAGGCTGTAGCTATTTTTAAGACACAAAGGGTACAAGTATATTATTTGTTCCTTCCATCACCCATATGTCTTAATAACTATAATTATCTGTGGCTTTGCTTTATAAAAAGTCTGACGTGATAACTTACATACATTTTATCTGGTGACTCAAAAGATTAACTGATTGATTATTCTCAAGAAAATTTCAAATGATGAAGGATTTTTTTCCTTTTGTTGACAAGTCAGACTTTTAATTTATATTACTATTAGTATTTTTCATTTCCTCACAAACTGGGTTGTTTCCTGCCCCACTCCCTGTTCCCTGCTCATGTTTGTGGGTAATACAGGTGGCTGGCTGGTGATCCACAGACAGGTAGAGCCAGCCGTCCCCTCTGTCCTCCTCTGTGCCCACATCCACTCCCCTCTGTTATTGCCATGGGTGTCCCCCCTGCCACCTCACCCTCATCATAGCTACAGTAACTGAATAAGGTTTAATATTCCAGGATAGTTGTGAGAACTGTGCACACACTATGTTGTTCAGTCTTCAACATCGTATTCCTATCACAGTTTCACAGAGAAGCAATCCATGATTCAGGAGCCAGGATATACGCTCTTTGAGTTTCTAACGCATTGTAGCCAATTTGCAAATTGGGGATAAATGCATGTGAGAGGTGGTAAGGAAAAATGATAATGTATTGGAGAGCTTGAAATTCACAAGGTGCTTTTATATATGCATATTAACACCTAACTTGTAATGCCAACTACACTGTTGCCTTTGGAAACAGGTAAAATCAAGCTCTTCTTTAATATAATGTTTGTGAATTAGAATATCATTGCTGAAAAAGGAGATTACTTAATGAGAAATTAATTAAATTCTAAGAAATTATTATATAAAATATAGCTTAAGGCTTTTAATTAGTCTTTAGGCTCTTCCATATATAAATATGACTCGGTACAATTTAGGCACAGAAAGCTCATTGTACAAGGGTTTATGTGCTTTATTCTTTTTAAGTTAGAAAGTAACTTTTACTATGTTTTACATTATTATATATCATTTTACACAAACACATTAATTTCCATATATTTGTCATAATTCAGTAAGTTTATTTCTGTTTTACTTCTTTTCTTCACTCCTAAGTACTTTTTATTTTGGCATTTGGGAGTTTAGGTTTATACTTCTTTTGTCTCCTGTATTCTCTGCATATATTTATGGACTTAGACAATTTTATGAAAATGTAATTTCTTTATGACAGAGAGTGAGATTGAATTTTAAAGTGTGGAGAGATTTAGATAACGAGGCATCTATGGCATAAAACTCTGAAGAGACGTATTTTCAAAAAAATACACCTAAAACTATATTTTGAAATGGTTGCCCTCAGGGATCATTAGTTATAATCTACATAAACTGAAGGGAATCTTAGAGGTCATTTTACTCGCATCCTCCTGTTTTATGGCAAAGACTGCCCAAGTACCTTGATGCCCATTTCTGCTATTCCTAGAAACTGCTCCTGAAACCTACTGTCACAGAGCAACCAGAGGAAAAAAATAAAACACAAAATTTCTTCAATTTCCACTCTTCCATAGGAGTTAGTCACCAAGCAACTATGGAAGGTGAGAGAAAGGAAAGAGTTGTGTTGGCTGCTGGCCTCCTGCCTTGGTGGCTATTCACCAAGACAAGAGAGGGAGGCTTCGGAGTGTATGTTTATGGAGCTTTTGGGCTAATTTGTGGATGTAGTGAATTGGAGGTGGAGATTGCCAGGAAAGAGGGTTTTATGCAGGCCCTGGAAATACAGAGACGTTCGGTGGTGACTGTCCCCAGCAGCACTCAGGTGGGTGTGTAAATGGAGAGGGCAGGTGAGTCTCCTGGGAGGGGCAGGGCCTTCCACTGTGGGGCTGCCCGGAGAGGACTGAAGGGAGACCCTGCAAGCTGATGGAGGCTGCATTAAACGAGCCCCAGAAGACAAGGGTTTAAAGAAAAGGCACAGGAGTGCCTTTGATGGGCCACAGGTGGCCTTGATGGGGTCGAAAAGAGATGTAATGGGAGAGATTTTAAAGATTAATAATTTATGCTAGCGGCAAATTGGTGGAGCTCAAAATTTCACAAGTGTAACTTTTGTTAGATGAACAAGTAGCAGATGCGGCCACGCTAGTGGGTTCCCGGGCTTGGATCCTGTTAAACGAGTGTACATTGACTGTGCGTCTTCACAATGCCCTGTCATCTTCCTCCCATCCCCACTGCCGCGGTCTTACTTTATGCTGTTCTGTTCCTTTGCTGGACCGTTCAGTAGTTTCCTAATTTCTTTCTTGCCCTCCAATCCTTCTCTGTTTTCAGTTCATTTGTTAATACTGTGGCTGAAGACATTTCTCTTCAGTGCAAACCTTTTAGCCTCATTCCATTACCTGCAGAATGGCTCCACCTGTTTGCTAGACAGCATGTGTTTCATGCATTACAATTACATATTTCATACTCCATTGTTTTTAGCCTCGTAATCTGCCTTTCTCTCAAAACGAACTTTTCACTATAGCCACATCCTTACTATAGACACACCCCTCATTATTCCCACGCCTCCCTATAGCCATGGGCCCCCACTACAGCCACACCCCCCAGTAACAGCACGCACACCTGGTTGAGCTGCCCTTGGACACCAAGCCCTTCCCTGCCTCCTGCCTTCTGCCTCCTCGCCTTTGCTCGTGCTAACTTCTCCACCAGACTCCTCCTCCCTCCCCCACCCAACCTCTGCTGGTGTTTTTATGCATCTCACCTATAGTGTCACCTCTTCATGGAAGCACATCCGGGCCCCTGAAGCCGAGTCTATTCCCATAGCACCGGAGAGATGCCATCATAACACGTAACTGCACTGATCAACGCTCAGCTTACCTTTGTCATTCCCAGACTGAAGGTCATTCACTTGGGAACTGTGCTCTCAGTTTTCAATTCTTGCCACCTCCCACAGTGCTTAGCATCTAGTGGGTACTCAATAAGTGCATGCTAACCCAGGGGGTGACCTGACCGCATGTAGACAGTGAAGGGCTTCCTCAATGTCAGTTTTCTTCCACAAACTCCAGAGGTTCCCTAGGGTGCTTTAGGGGTCTTTGCTCCACTCTGACCTCATGGTCCCGGCCTCACCACAGCGAGAGAGGAGGAGGAGGAGAAGGTGCTGCCTGTAAGCATTTCTGTGACTCCCTTCTCTGGAATACAATAGCTTAGGGAGTCCGGGCTGACTCCAAACGATGACTTTGATCCTTCAATTTGGTGAAGCGGCTCAACGTGCTGCCTCTCCTTCTTCCTTTCGACATTTGACCAACTTTCTAATTCACTTCCCCTGACTTTCTCTTCACAGGCTGTTTTCCACTCAAAGTCTATGTATGATGCCTTCTATTAATATTCTCTCCCCTTAAGCCCACACAGCACACATCGCTTCACTGAGCACCTGGAAGGAGATGTTGCTAGAAAACAGAGCTCACTTATTTCTGGGATGAAAGGCACTGCGTGATGAGGGATTTTTACCTTCAGCAGGGCTCACACCCATCTCATTTTATTTCCTCGGAAAACTCAAAGTCTGAGCCTCTGAAGAATTGTGCACGTATGATGTCTTTCTGTGCTTTGGAAAAAAAACAGTTCTTATGAGAAAATACAGAGCATTTTTTCAAGCAGATTAGATTGGCCCTGAGTATGCTGGATCTGGTGTTTTCTTAATGCCGTCAGGAGTTTAAAGCACAACTCTGAGAAATATCTTTATTCATCACCCACGCACTCAAACACCATTTAGCGAGCGTTCAGCGTGGGATTATCAAGCATTCCTCACACGCGGAACACATCTATTTACTTGGCAGTCACATTTCACATAAAATGCACCTAATGTCCTCCCTTTGAGTATACAAAACTTTAGATGGCATATATTTTAACTTCGAGTAATTATAATTGGCACAGTATTTGCTACAGAAGATGGGCCATCCATGCAAGTAGATTTATGGTGCCTCGTGTTTGCCAAGCTTTGTGGTAGACCCTCGATTTGCTAAAATGACTGAACATATTTCCCCTTGAGGAGCTCGTTGTCTAGTTTGCCCTTCTGAAGGGCTGTGTGTTTAGCCAAAGCAAGTCAGGGACCTCTGCTGAGTGTTGTCTGTTTGTGTCTGGGCCTGGTTCCTTCCTCTCCCTTTTCTCCCCTGCTCTGTGCATCAGAGGTGACTCCTGCACACTCTTTAGCATCACTCCCCCGACCTTAGTTGCATACGGCCCAGGAGCCGCACCAGCGGTGGATCGGAGGGTGGGAGAGAGCTCTGCGTATTTACGGATCCCACTTTTCCCAGTTTCCATGCAGCTCTGGTGGTGACTCTGTTCCTCCCAATGGCCATTTTCCATGCATCTTCCAATCTCATGAGGCCCCAGAAACACGACATGTTCTCCCTGTGTCTTCAGTCTTTGGGTTGAAATGGTTTCTCTCGCTGCTAGTGCATCCCCAGCCCTTGTGGGATCCCTCAACCTTAACTCTCTTCGGGGCAACCATTGGAGTGTGCCCTTTCTTTCTTTCCTGAGGGGACACCCTGGCAAAGCAGACGTCTAGGGCTAAGAGAGACCTTTCAAATGTAGTAATTTAGTTCATCTCCTGTATTGGTTTCTTGGGATTAACATAACAAATGATCCCAAATTTCACTGTTCAAAATAGAATTTATTTTCTCACAGTTCGGGAGGCCAGAAGTTCAAAATCTGAGCAGAAGAAGGTCACGTTCTTTGTGAAGCTTTTGCAGAGAACCCCTCCCTGCGTCCTCCAGCTGCTGGGGGCTCCGGGTGTGCCTCCACCCCTCGGCTTGTGGAGGCGTCACTCCAGTCTCTGCCTCCACCTTCACATGGCTGTCCCCCTGTGCAAATCTCCCTTCCTTTTATAAAGACGTCAGCTATTGGATTGAGGGCCCACCTTAAATCAAAGACAATTTCATCTTGAGATCCTTAGTTGTACTGTTTCCAAATAAGGTCACATCCTGAGATTCTGGGGAACAAGAATTTGGGGAGACACTATTCAACCCACTACTTCTCCACTCTTAAGAAAAGTCATCTAATTTCTATCTTAGCAGAAGAGAATCAAAATATTTTTAATGTAAACAAAGAAATCAAACTTATAGGGATGACACAAAGCATATTATCTACCCTGTTTTTAGTGGCTAAAATTACAAGTACAATAAGTCCTCGCTTAATGTCATTTTCTTATAACGTTGAGGAGAAAAAAATCGATTTCTTTACGCCTTGTTTCGCTTAAAGTCACGGTTTCCAAGAACCTGTCAATTACGTTAAGTGAGGACATGCCGTAGGTGGGCAGAGATCTTTATTAAGAGCACCGAGGGTGTGTATTTATATTCAGGATATAAATTTGTCCAAATATGATGTAGACTTCATACAATCATTTTGGAAAGAAAGGAATATGGTTATTTCTGAGGCTGTGGGGCGGGCTCAGCTCTGCGAAGTTGCCCGGGATCAGGAACCCAGGCTTCTCCTGCTTGTTGTTCCCCCATCCCAGTGTGTTGTTCTTTATCCACATGACTCAGGGCGGCTCATCACACGCCTCCGTTCTGACTGTCCTGGGTTGGAGGCACCACCAGGAGGACACTTCCAAGAATCCCCACGCGTCCCCTCTGATCACACCCTTCTGCAGCCTCATCCCACCGCAAAGGGAGCGAGAAATAGGGGGTTCGCTCTGAACAGTCACGTGAGCAGCTATAAGTCAAAATCCACCCTCTACTTAGAAGAAAAACAAAGAACAGGTTTTGTGGACTAATTAGCATTCTATGTCATCCTCTGCAAAACCTTTACTGCCATTTGCTTAAGCTTATCTCTCTTATCCACGTGAAGCATCTGCAGAATTTTCTGCAAAACTTTTAATTGACTCCTTACAAGATACTTTTGAAACAGATATTTTTGGTGTTTTCGTAACCTCATCTAAAACATAATTTACCATTTAGTCTGTGACTACCATGTGTCACTTATTCAATCAACATGTGTTGATTGGGTACCTACTATGTGCCAGTATTGAAAATTGAGTGGTGACAAAGGCAATTGAGGTCCTTGTCCTTCTGGGAGAAACGGATCTCTAGTGGCGTGGAGAAATACTCATTTAAAGAGACAAACAAATAAATAAAATCACAGAGTTATAAATATTAAGAAAATAAAAGGAATGTGATATAAAGAGTGACAGAGAGTGGAAGAGTTTAGTTTAGATAAGATATACGTGCTACCTTAAAAATTTTCAGCAATTGTGAAAGAAAGATTTTTTTTTCCTATTTACATTTTCAAAGTAAAACACTATTGTTTATTATTTTCTCTTTTTATGGGTGAGCAAATTGTCCAAGGTCATACACCTGCTAAATTTAGCTTCTGAATTTAGAGACTAAGTCTGGGCCAAGGGTTCTGTGCCCCTTCTAGTATTCTACATTTCTTCAAATAAATCTTCTTTAGGGTTATTTCCATTTCTCTCTATGAAATATAGGGTTATGCAATTATCTTTTAAGATGAAGGAGGAAACTAATGACTTCATCCAACTCTGCAATTTTCATGCTACATCAGGTTTTACTTCAAAGCCAATTTAGAAAATGTAGAAGACTCTTAGAAGTGAGCAAGAGGGACAGTACCTGGGATCTATAAGTATCACAACCATACCGCTAAGGATGTCAGAGGACCACTGGGCAGTGTGCTTGAAGAAGAAAAGACTCAACGGGACATGAGGAGTGCAGTCTCCAAATAAAGAGATTAGCTGATAGAGACGGCATCACAGAATAGAACCAGAGTCAGCAGGCAGAAGCTAGAGATAATAGTAGCTAAAACTTTACAGTGACTACTATGTGGTAGCTACTCTAAGTATATTAACTAAATTCGTCCTCGTAGCAATACTAGGAGTAGGTACTATTATTTTCCCAAATTTACCAATGAGGCAGCTGAGGCAGCGAATGTGGCGTGGGTTAATTCAAGACAGGGTTGATGGCAAAGAAAGTCCTGCTATCCTAAACTAGGAGGATGGAAGGCATTTGTATGTGGTGAAGCAGTTGGTTAATCTCTTTCCTGTTGTCTCGCTTCTTTTTATTTAAAAAAATTTAGGGGATAACAAATGTTTTCTGTTACATGGATGAATTATATCATGTTGAAGTGAGGGCCGTCAGGGTACCCATCACCAGAATAGTGTCTTTGTACCTGATAGGTAGATTTTTATCCCTCACCCAGCTCCTGTCCTCCCCCTTTCTTGGTTTTCAATGTCCATTACGCCACTTTATGACTATATATATATATCTCATTTAGCTCCCACTTGTAAGTGAGAACATATGGTATTTGTTTTTCCATTCCTGAGATACTTCACTTAGAATAATGGTCTCCAGTTCCATCCAAGTTATTTTTTTTTTCATTTCTTTCTTTCTTCTTCTTCTTTTTCTTTCTTTCTTTTTTTTTTTTTTTTTTTGAGACAAGGTGTCACTCTGTTGCATAAGATAGAGTACAGCATAATCATAGCTCGCTACCACCTCACACTCCTGGGCTGGGGTGATCCTCCTGCCTCAGCTTCCCATGTAGCTGGGACTACAGGCACATGCCATTGTGCCCAGCTATTTTTCTACTTTTTGCAGAGACAAAGTCTTACTCTTGCTTAGGCTGGTCTCAAACTCCTGACCTTAGGCAATTCTCCTGCCTCAGCCTTCCAAAGAGCTAGGATTACAGGTGGGAGCCTGGGCTATTTCATTTTTTTTTTTTATAGCTGTATAGAATTCTATGGTGTATATATACCACATTTTCTTTATCCATTTATAAGTTGATAGGCACTTAGGTTCATTCCATATCTTTGTAATTGTGAATTGTGCTGCAATAAACATTTGAGTGCATATGTCCTTTTCATAAAATAACTTCTTTTCTTTTGGGTAGATACCCAGTAGTGAGATTGCTGGATTGAATGGTAGGTCAACATTTAGTTCTTTGAAGAATCTCCATACTCTTTCCATAGGATTACACTAGTTCACTTTCCCACCAACAGTGTATAAGCACTGTCTTTTCACCACATCTGTGCCAATGTCTATTGTTTTTTGACTTTTTAATAATGGCCATTCCAAGAGGGGTAAAGTGTTTGAGTGGTGAATCATGATTTGATTTGTGTGTATTGATCCTTGCATCCTTAGGATGAAATCTACTTGATAATGGTGGATTATCTTTCTGATGTGTTGTTGACTTTGATTGGCTAGTACTTGGTGGAGAATTTTTCCATCTATGTTCATGAGAGAACATGAGGTGTGTAGCTTTCATTTTTTTTATTGTGTCCTTTCCTATCTCTGGTATCAGGGTGACACTGGCTTCATGGAATGAGTCAGGGAGGATCCTCTCCTTTTCAATGTTATGGAATATTTTTAGTAACTTAGGTGCCAGTTCTTCTTTATAGGTCTAGTAAAATTTGGCTGTGACTCTGGCTGGCCTGAAGCTTCTTTTCCCTGGGACACTTTCATATGCAAATGAGCACAGAAGGCCCAAGGATGGTCTTACCATGTGTCTGTGATTCTACATGCTCAGAGAGTGCACAGATGTGGAGTTGCTCATGTGGTAGAAGTGCAAAAGTATTAGTTACTACCAGTTATACTTCTGTGTAGAGAAATTAGAAAAGGCTACACTCAGTTGCCAAAAGTTATTATTGGCAGAAGTCTTAGTACTGTTTAACAGAGCTTAAAAATTTAATGAAAGCAAATCACTCTAATGAATACTCTAGTGTTTTATGTTTATATTTAATTAATTTATCAGTTTGTTCCCTTAAAGAAAACGTGGCTTAATCACCCATCACAAGTCCACATCATTTTAGAAACTTTAGGGTATATATATATATATATATATATATATATATATACACACACACACACACACACACACACACACACACACACGCATAATTTTAGAATGTACTTGGAAAACTTTGAGGCTTTTCTCATGCATTAGGAAAATAAATGAGCAAAGAGAAAGAAGATGGATTGCAAGTTGTAATTTAATCTCAAGATACTGATGATATCATAAACATCATAATCTATAGTTTGAATTACAGCTGTGTTATAAATCTCTCTCCCTATTATCCACCACAGAATAAATGATGGCACAGGCTTTAAATCAAATAATAGACCAGAACCAAGATTTAAAAATGAATGCAAACTACTCCTGAAACTTTTCTAACGAAGCAATCACTTACTGGTAAAAAAAATAAAATAAATTAATTTAGGATTTTTCATATTAGTAATGGTGCTAAACCCATCAGTTTTCTTTGTGAAGACTAAGAACTTCCAAACTGGCACTTCTGGAGTTTCTGGCTTAGCAAAATAATATCTACACTTGAAATGTTGTGAAGTTGTAAAAACTAACATTCGATACTTCGGCTAAAGAGGATTTTGCAACCTGGAATTTTTTTTTTGTTGCCACATAGATTTAAAACACATTAGATATCAATGATCCTTTGTTTGGCAGTGGTTTAAGATATCATCTTTGAATCGTGGTTTATAAGTTATTAAATGCTCTTCAGTGCTTTGGTTTGCTACAACACTGTAAGGAAGAAATTACAAGTATTAGTGTGGACACTTTATATATTGGAATCTGAGACTGAAGACAACACGCTCATGTACTTTCAGGGATCCAGACACAGACAATGGACACCCAGATCTGGAACTCAGGTTTGGAAGGTAGCCTAGTGTCTTATCTAGTGCATCATCCCATACCTCATAATCACTGTAGAATAATTCTTCCACAATGTTCTTTGCACCGTATATTTTAATTATAAGTGCATAGTCTAATTATACAAGAATTTCTTAAAATGAAGTAAGTTTCTCAGTACTCTGTAAAGCCCTGTAAAATTGGAATTGCATGCATTTTTATGATGACCCTTAAAACTTTTAGTGGGATAGTATCAAATCAGTGTAATTGTTGAAAGTAATTGCTTGTTAAGTAAAAGAAATTCAGAATTGGAAGAGAATGTAAGAACCACCATTATAATTTTATGCCCAAATTACATTACCAGCTAGGAAACTCTCTGGTGGGGGATATAAATACCGTTACAGAGGGTTCACCTTCCAGATGCATATTTTTCCCATATTAAAAGCAGATATTAAAGGAAAAGATAATATAATGATCTCACTAAACAAATATCATAATAAGCATAATTAATATCCAGTTAAATGTTTTAGTATTTTCCATGTGCCAGTCACTATTTGAAAAACTTTATTTTTTACCTTATTTAATGCAACAACAATATTAGGTGAGTTCTCATATTACCTCACGTCACATGAGGTACAGATTAATCAAGTGACTTGCTCAGGGTCATAGGACTAGCCATTTTGGAGCTGTGATTTAAATGTAGTAAATCTGTCTCGAGAGCTCAGCTATCTGTTCACTGTGGTATTCTGCATTTCCTAAGCTGAGTTCAATCTCACTTCTCTTTTTTAAGAGTTTGGCATTGGGGTTTATTTTGAAACAAACTGGCATGGCACTAGAAATCAAACAGGGGGCATGAGGGAGAAGGGGATGGGCAAAAATCTACCTAACGGGTACAATGAACACTGTCTGAGTGATGGGCATACTTACATATAACCCTGACTCAAACATTACAAAAGTGATCCATGTAACCAAAACATTTGTACTCCTGTAATACTTTGAAATAAAAAAATGTATAAAAGAAAATCATGGTTTTATAACACACAAAAATATATGTTAACCAAAGAATCTTACCACCATCCAATTATTTCAGCGATTTCACTTCTTGCATGCAAATTCACAAATCAAATGCACAAATACCCAACCCATAGTAGATATTTTTTCTGATCCTTCCAAAAGATATTCTTTGAGACTTGAATTCTATGTAATTAGGTGTAGCATTAGTCTGTGTTCTCCAGAGAAACAGAACCAATAAGATGTATATGTATCTAGCTAGCTATCAATCTATTGACAGATTTATTTTAATTTGAAGAATTGATTTATAAACTTTTGGGGCATAGCAAATTTGAATGTTGAAGGGAAGCCCAGCAAGCTAGAAATTTCATGCTGAGATTTTTAAGGGAATTGCATTAAACCTATAGATAATCTTGGTCAAAACTGACATCTTTACTATTTTGAGATATTCAATCTATTAACTTTGTAAGGCTCTATTTATTTAGATCATTGATTTTTTTCAACAGTGTTTTATAATTTGCAGAATAGAGGTACTGTACATATTTTAGGTAAGGTTATATGAATTATTTAAATATCATTGAGTGATTTTAAATGTTTTTTCTTAAATTATTTTTTGCATATTAATTGTTAGTATATAAAAATTCAATTAATTTTTGTGTGTGGTTCATGTATGCTGAAACTTGCTGAATTCACTTAGTAGATCTAGGAGTTGTTTGTTAGACTTCCTGAGATTTTCTATTATACATAGACAATCACGTAATCTGGAAACAGGGAAAGTTCTATTTCTTCCTTTCCAATCTTTATGCCTTTTATTTCTCTTTCTTGCCTGATTGCACCCAGCTATCTTCAATAAGATTGGTGAAAGTGGAAGACCTTGTTTTGTTTCCAATCTTAAGGTAGTGTCTTTGATGATATAGTATGATGTTAACTGTAGGACTATTGTACATAGTTTCTATTAAGTTGAGGTAATTCCCCTCCATTCCTATTTTTCTGAGAGTTTTTACATAAACATTGGATTTTGTCAAATGACTTTTCTGATAATTGATTTGATCATATGATTATTATTTAGCTTGTTGATATGGTGGATTATATTAATTAATTTTTGAATTTTAAACCAGAGTTGCATGACTTTAATAAATCTCACTTGGTTACTATGTACATTTTATTTTATACTATTCTGGGTTTAGTTTTCTTGAGTATTTTTGCATTTAAGTTCATGAAAAATATCGGTCTAGAGTTTTTTTTTAATGCTGCCTCTGTCTAGTTTTGGTATCAAGATAATTATAGCCTTATAAAATGCATTGAAAAATGATTTCTTCTGTTTTCTATCTATTCTCTGAAAGCAGTTGTGTAAAATTATTATGCCTTCTTGTTTAGATGTTTAGAAGAATTCTCCAGTGAAACCATCTGAACTTGAGAATTTATTTTAAGGAGATTTTTCATAATGAATTCAATTTTCTTAATAGGTATAGGACTGTTCAAATTATCTATTTTATGATTGTCAAGTTTTGCAGTTTGTGGTTTTTGAGAGTTTGTCAAATGTCTTAGTATTAAGTTTTGGTAGTATTCCCCTATTATCTTTTTAATGGATAAAGAATGTGAAGTGATACCTACTATATTATTCCTGATATTGGTGATACGTGTCTTCTCTGTTTTTAGTTTTTAAAATCTTGCTAGAGATTTATTGATTTTATTTTATTTTTTCAAAGAACTAGGTTGTCTCCATTGATCTTTTCTATATTTTTTCTGTTTTTATTTTTAATGATTTCTGCTCTTTATTACTTTCTTCCTTATTCTTGGTTTATGTCTATTTTTATTTATTTCATAGTTTCCATGAGGTAGTAACTTAGGCTTTTTATCTGAGACCTTTTCTTATTTCTAAAGTTAAGTATTTAATACTATAAAATTTCTCTTCAGGACTGTTTAAATGCATTCCACTTATTTTGATTAATTGCATTTTTATTTTAATTTGTTTCTAAAAGGAAACCATGTCATTTGAAACACCATGGATGAACATGGAGGGCGTTATGTTAAGTAAAATAAGCCAGGCCCTGAAATTGCATTTTCTCACTCATATGCAGGAGCTACAAAAATGAATCTCATGTAGGTAGAGAGTAGAATGACAGCTACCAGAGGCCGGGAAGAGTAGTGAGGAGGGAGAATAAGAGAAGTTGGTTAATGGATTTCAAAATATAGTTAGATAGAAGAAATATTAATAAGTTCTAGTATTTGATAGTATAGTAGAGAAATTGTAGTCAACAATAATTTATTTTGTATTTCAAAATAGCTAGAAGAGAAGAATTGTAATATTTCCAACACAGAGTAAAGGTACCTATTTGGGGTTGTAGATATCCCAATGGCCATGATTTGATCATTACACAATGCATATAGGTATCCAAATATTACATATGCCCCCAAATATGTATAACTATGATATATCAATAAAAATTAAAAAAAGAAAAATTATGACTTCTTACTGTTCGAGTTATCTTTCTATCTTTGAATATACTTGACAGAAGCAGAATCTCAGGGCTATGTACTTTTAAGAGCCAAATATCTATTAAATGTTGCTGAATGCTGTCATTTTCTGAGCTTTCTCCAAATCCATAAATCTTAAGAATTGAGCTAACAAACTTTAGAATGAGAGTTTTATGTTCTCTATGAATTAGAATAAATGAAAACATTAAGGCAGATATCAGAGTGACATAGATACAATCCATCTTCTTAAAATTAAAGTGTATTTTTACTTTTTAAATAAAATTAGATTTACCCACTTAATCACAACTATTAAGTGAATTCATTGGCTACTCAGTTGCTTTCCATTGCATTTTCCTTCCATAGATTCACATAAGCTATAACTGAACAATGTAGCAAAAAGTCAGCTAAGTTAAAGCTTAAAACATTTACTCATAAATGTGTCTCACAATGCAAATAAATTTAGACCTAGTTAGTTGAAAGAGTTAGATAAGTTATTATATCAACATTTCTGTGTTTTTACTTTTGACTTTTTAAAATATCTTTATCTGTTTTATATGCCCATTTCTTCTTCTATATAACTGTCTGAAAGATTAAAAAATACATTTTATGCTTCATTAAACTATACATTAGAGTTCCTGATGTTCATAATTAAAGTGACATTATTATGAATAAAATGATTGAAGCATAATTGTGGTATAATTACCAACTATTAAAACACTTAACCCAGCTGGTTATGTCAATAAACATAACCGTTTTTTTGTAATTTTCATTAAAGAGTCAAATTATAAATATATTTCTTATTTTAAATAACTATTCTCTTCAGGTTTTAACTAAATTTTATTAGAAAAATAATGATGACTTCATTTTATTCTTGTGGCAAGGCACATTCTAAGTATAATCTGGGGATAAGAGAAAGTTTACATGTATTACGATGTTATATTTTATTAATGAAGTATTTGTACTGGAATTACACTGGAATTCCAGTGTAAAAATACACTGGAATAGTCCAGCAATTCTCCATCTGATGGCTCATTCATTATTCCCTTTCTGCCTCTATAAAGTTAGCTGGTGGGACCTTTGCAGAGAATGATGGTTATTCCTACCAAAACTTCTAATTTTATTCTACTTTGGTCGAATATGTTCTGTCATCCTTGAATTAGCAAGACATAGGGTAGAAAATAGAAAAATAGAAAATTGGCAAATGCAATCACTCATAGTAAAATAATTTAATCTCATTCATCAATAGTTTTGCCTATCTTCACGAAATTAGGTGAATTGGAAGTTGTTACAGGAAAAAGAAAAGAGAGTCAGTGGGTCACAGTTCCTAGATAACACAGTTTCTAAGCCAATATATCTTTCTTAATGTATTGTAAATGCCTTGCTGCTAAGGACAATGACTTATCCCAGCATCCAGAGCAGAATCTTGTTCAAAGGAGGTATTCAATAGTAGTTCATTCATTGGATGGATTAAATAATATGATACCCTCAGTTTTCTATGCAAAACATACAGTATTAATATTTTGCCATATTCATTAAATTATTCACTCATACATAGGTTCTAGTGTGTGACAGATTGCACAGGGCACTGAAAAATTCTAATTCATTCTTGATGCACTTTATCAAGCATTTCAGGTATGGAATGACGTTTTTTTTAAATATACAACTATCTTTGCACAGGTGTGATTATGAAGCAGTTTGAATGTGCCCAGGGTCCTGGAGTCCTCTGTATCTTCATCTGTGTGCTAATTACCTGGGCGTTTTACTTGGTTAAAATTTATAGAGTTATACAATAATATCAGTGTTTGGTGTGCATTTTAGTCTTAGGTAAAACCTTTTTATATGGTTTTAATTTGCATGTTTTTGATGATTAGTAATTTTAAACATTTTTCATATACTTGTTGGCGATTTGTGTGTTTTCTTTTGAGAAATGTCTACTCAAGACCTTTACCCATTTAAAATTAAGGTTATTTGTTTTCTTACTTTTGGGTTGTTTGAGTTCTTTATATATTTTGGATATCAAGCCCTTATCAGATGTATGATTTGCAAATATTTTCTCCCAACATAGGTTGCCACTCTACTCTGTTGATTGCCTCCTTTGCTGTGCAGAAGCTTTTCAGTTTTATGTAATTTCATTTGTCTATTTTCACTTTTATTGCTTATGTTTTTGAAGTCATATTCAAAAAGTTTTTTGCCTGGACAAATGTCCCAAAGCTTTTCATCTATGTTTTCTTCTTATGGTTTTATATTGGTTTTAAATTGGTTCCTCATAGTTTGTCATTGCTGTCATTGCTTTTGTATTCCTGCTAGTATTTTGAGGAGCTGAACCCAACTGAGAGGCAGAGGGCAAGAGAGTCCTTTGGCAGTGTCAGCTCCCAGGGGCTCAGGGTAGGTGGAGAGTAGATCTGATGGAGAAGTGTAAGGCAACCAGTACTTTCAGTGTATTCCTTTAGCTGTCCAGGACAACCCTCTTCTGAAGAAAGAGAAGTATTAAAGATAGTCATTTATCAGCGTCAGATTTATTCATGACCTGTTTTTTCATTGACATTGGCTGTTAGAAAACATCTTTGACTCATTACATATTTAGCCTTAATATGTTGTTGGGGTACCCTTTAAGATTGAATAACTGACTTCTTAACTGAATCCTTGCCTTTGAGTTTTGATGCATATCTAGGTGAAATTGTGTTTTTGGATTACAGTCTCAGCCTCATCATTAGAGTCAACATTATGTTGTGAGTAAAGGTCAACACTACTCTGTGACAGTACATTTTCAGTTGCTCTTTGATGAGGAGTGATAGCATATGATATTCTTATGGGAGTGAGATTGGACAGAGTGAAATTCTAGATAAATAGAAAACTGATAGCTGAGATCACTGAAATATTGCAATAATATTTGAAGAATCTTAATGATAAATGATGAAGTGGAGGATTAGAAATGTAATAAAATTGTTCAATTTTCAATTTGGGATATTAGCTTTGGGCAAATGCTCTGAAGAATTACTTTAAAATGTGACAAATTAAATATTTTCAAATGATGATGAAATATATGTAGAGCATTTTAATAAAATCTCCAAAATAATGTCTATCATTGGATGATTTTTTCAAATAATATAATCATATATAACTTCCCCTAATTAAAAGCAAAAAAATGTGCTTGGAAACAAAGTTGAAGAAAAAGGCATTCAAAGGGTACTGTATTATACTTGAGAATGCATTTTTTGTTATAAAACTTATGCAAAATATTACCATGACTAGTTAAATCATTGCCGATGAGATGAGTTGTTAAGTTGACATATAATCTGCTAAGCATAGTCCTTTGTTGGGGCAAAATAAAATAATTTTTTTCTTTATTTAAAAAAGAAGCAATCTTCATTTAATCCTACTAACCAAGGCTGTAATAAGCCGATAGAGAAAACAAAAAGGAAATTGAGTTTCTCAGAAATAATCTAGAAATAAATGGGTCAAATGGAGTGGAAAGGGGAACAAAGACAATACCACTACATTTGAAAAGTAGAAGGAAGCAGCCAGAACATCAGCATGAAGTATTGTTTATCATAAGGTGCCCACTTTCCAGCCTTGCTGTAAATTTCCATTTGCAGAAAGCTCAAATATCTCTGAACTTGATGCTCTGAATAAAAGGTGTGATTTCTAGAGGAAATTTACTAGCTGTCCTATTTCCTGTGCGAAAGGACAAAATCCTGCAACTTCTAGGCTGACTTCCTCACAAGATATGAAGGAGCATCTCCTATTTATATAAGATGGAAAAAAAAAAACCTCTTGTGTTTTGTAGTAAAGAAATATTAATTTCTGATGATCTAGTTTTTAAAAAATATGAAGGAATTTTTTTTAATAAATGAATAGTAATTGGATGCATGCCACAGGTATTTTTCCATAAATAGGCTGCAAAATATTTTCTACCTCATATAACATGCCTTTAACCTATCTTATAGATAACATTTATTCTAAAGGGAGATTTCCAGCTGGAATCTATCATTGTTTTTTGTAAAATAAAAATTTGTGTGTTACTAAAATATTACCTAGTCACTTCCAAAATCAAAGCAATAAAATTCCAAATTGGAAAGGAAAAAGTTAAATTGTTCCTGTTTGCAGATGACAGGAATATATATATATATATATATATATATATATATATATATATATATCCCTCAGGACTCCACCAAAAAACTGTTGGAACTAATAAATGAATTAAGCAGAGTTGCAGGATACAAAATCAACATACAAAAATCAATAGCATTTCTGTATACTATAAGTTAACTATCTGAAAAAGAAATCAAGATAACAAGGCCATTCACAATAACTACAAAAAAATCACTTAGGAATAAGTTTAGGCAAGGAGGTGAAAGATATGTACACTGAATACTATAACACATTGGTGAAAGAAATTGAGAAAGGCACAATTAAAAGGAAAGATGTCTTGTGTTCATGATTTGGAAGAATTAATACTGTCAAAATGTCTATAATATCCAAAATGATCTACAGATTCAACACAATCCTTGTTAAAATACTAATGACATCCTTCACAGAAATGGAAAAAAAATCCTAAAATTCATGTGGAACCACAAAAGAACCCAAATAGCCACAGAAATCCTCAGTAAAAAGAACAAAGCTTGAGACATCACACTACCTGACATCAAAATCTACTACAAGGCTATACTAATCAAAATAGCATGGTATTGGCATAAAAACAGATACACAGACCAATGGAAGAGAATATAGAGCCTAGAAATACATCCACACATTTACATACAACTGATTTTTTGACAAAGAATACACAGTGGGGAAGCAATCTCTTTAATAAAGGGTGTTGGAAAAATGGTATATCCACAAGCAGAAGAATAAAATCTCTCACCACATAAAAAAATCAACTCAAAGTGAATTAAATACTTAAGTGTAAGACCCAAAACTATGTAACTACTAGAAGAAAGCAGGAGAAAACCTCCAGGACATTGTTCTGGGGAATGACTTTGGAGATATGGCAATAAAAGCACAGGCAAAAAGGGCAAAAATAGACAAATGGAATTATTAATACACCCATCAAACCAAGAAGATTATGTACAGCAAAGCAAACAAAGAACAGAATAAATAGATAACCAGATGAATGGAGAAAATGTTTGCAAACTATACATATGATAAGGTGATAATATCTAAATTATATAAGAAACACAAATAATTCAATAGCAAGAAAACAAATAGACTGATTAAAAGATGGTCAAAGAACCTCGACAGATATGTCTCAAAAGAAGATGTGTATGGCCAACATGTATAGGAAAACACGTTCAAAGTCACTAATCATCAGAGAAATGTGAATTAAAACCATAATGAGATACCACTCCAAACCTGTTGTAATATCTATTATCAAAAAGATGAAAGAAAAAATTAGCTGGGCATGGTGGTGCATGTCTGTAGTCCCAGCCACATGGGAGGCTGAGGCAGGAGGATTGCTTGAGCCCAGGAATTTGAGGTTGCTGTAAGGTAGGCTGACGCCACGGCATTCACTCTAGACTGGGCAACAGAGACTCTGTCTCAAAAAAAAAAAAAAAAAAGATGAAAGATAACAGCCACTATGGACAACAGTATGGAGGCTCTCCAAAAATTTAAAATAAAACTATTACTACCATATGTACGCTACTGAATATACTTCCAAAAGAAATTAAATCGCATGTCAAAGAAATATGTGCACTCTCATGTTCTTTGCAGCATTATTTACAATAGCCAATGCATGGGATAAACCTAAGTGTCTACCAGTAGGTGCATAGACAAAGAAACAATGTGGCATACATACATGATAGAATACCAACCAGCCTTAAAAGAGAATAACATTTTGTCATTTGCGACAACATAGATAAACCTGGAAGACAACATGTTAAGTGAAATAAGCCACGCACAGAAAGACAGACATTGTGTGATCTCACTCAGATGTGAAATTTTTAAAAAGTTGATGTCATAGAAGTAGAGAGTAGAATGGTGGTTACCAGGGGCTGCGGGATGAGGGGTGGGGTGGGAGCATGTTGGTCAAAGGAAACAAAATTTCAGTCCGACAGGATACGTGCAAGTGATCCACTATACAGTATGGTGACCACTAATCGCATATTGCGTTCTTGAAAAATACTACAAGAGTGGATATAAAGTGTTCTCTCCACAAAAATGATAACGATGTAAGGTAATGCATAGGTTAATTAGCTAGATTTAGTTATTTTAGTATATATGTGTGTGTGTGTGTATACACACTTCAAAATATGTTGTACACAGTTAATACATTCATTTTTATATGTCAGTTTAAAAATTAAGAATAAAATATTTTAAAAAATCAAAGCCATAATTATACAGATTTAATAACTTATATAAATATTCCACTGTGAACACAGGTGTGTACTTTTCATCTATTGATCTGTGTTCTAGTTAGAATAGATACGATGACAACAGATTATATAAATGATTATATATAGAGACCAGATAGTGACAGATTTTATATAGAAATAGATATAACAATTATGGTTTTACACCTAGTAATGTATTTCTGATAAACTGTTGTCATCTTGATATTTTATGTTATTGAATATATTTAAATTCAGTCTGCCCTTCAAAACTCAGCACATTTGTTATTAATCATTGTCCCCTAGAGGATTTGTTTGCACTTTATAAATTGCCCCAGTAGTTTAGGCACAGTACCTCTCAGAGGATATTAGCTCTAACAATCAGGTGGTGAGAAACTAAGAGATGTCTGTGATGAAATGACTACCTTTGTTTAAGTGGTTTTGTACTGCCAACTAGATTTATAGCAATTAATTTATAGCAATTAGTTTCCATATGATTTACAAAAAAACACTCAGACCCATAAAACCTGTATTTTATATTAAGCCTCTATGTATATTAAAACACATACATTTCACTATCTTAAGATCATTATGCAAATACTGGTTAGACAACATATTTTAAGAATTCACACATCATAAAGCCTAAGAAATAAAAAAATCACACTTACCTTAAGAGTAGAATGTAACATGCTAGAGCCTCATGCTAGTTTCTTCCGATTTTAGAAAAGCTTAAAATACGCTGGCTTTTGTTTTCTCCTCTAGTTCTGGCTATGTTATGTCTGAGGAGAATCCTCTGATGCTGCAGGAGTATGCCTTGTCTGATGTAACTCTAAGATATATTTGGGACCATTGGCTTCACAGCATGAAGAATCCCGTTAACACATTCTCTCTCTCTCTCTCTCTCTCTCTCTTTCTCTCTCTAGTTCTCTCCACAAACCAAAAATATTAAGAAAAGGATTCACCATATTGTATTTATATCTCAGGAAGAACATTAAAGGTGATCTATCCATTTCATAATCCATCCTTTCATTTCTTAAATATTTTACATCTTTTTCTCAATGTTTTTTCCCCAAGACAGCTGCTCCATAGGCTTATGTGTAACAAATCCTGGCGACTTGGTTAGACACCTAGACCCCAAGAGCACGTAAAGTTCTGATAAAATTGAGTGGCATTTTAGACTGACCTAGGACAGACAGGAAGGTGTAGGATCTCTCCTCTAGACCCAAGCCCCACTCAGGACTAAGGGAACCGCTTGCTGTATCTCTGACCTCGAATGGGTTATTTTGTATATTTTTTTACAGAACAAAACTGTACTAAGAAGTCACTTTGGTGTCCATCCATGCACTTCAGTAGTCCAAAGAGACAGCGCTGGGTAGAAATCGAAAGATAATCCAGGCTTCTCTTCCTCACATCTCAACTGTCCATCTTGAGCTTTTCCTTTGGAGTAAGGATTCAGTCAAATCAGGACTTCTTTCAGTACAGACTGAAACAGCTCTGGGCTTCTCAAACTTCACCAAGACGTAAACAGTTTCAGGAGTTATCAGCTTGCATTTATTACTTGCATTTTTAAAGAGACTAAAAAGCCTTTATAGCTAAAAAATATTCTAATGATATAAATTTAAATAAAAATTGGCAATAAAGGAATCCATTTTGGAATCACTGGGGCCTCCTAGACCCACTCCAAAATGAATGGAAATGGAACAAATGTTTATGTCATGCCTATTTTTATTGGGCAGTTTTATTGTGATAACAAAGATAAAATATTATTATTTCCACTGTAATATGAGAAACCTGAGGGCAAGAAAGAAGATATAACTGGCTTAGGCTACCCGTACAGTGTGCGGTGTATCACAGAACATAAACCTTAAATGTTTATTACTAGTGTGCCCTCCTAAAACTACGTTATCTTCTGCATTCATACATGTCAGAATATAGCTAATTTTATGTGCAGTTTTGCTCTAGTTGCCCTGTGATCATGTGATCAAATGTTCCAAACTTTCCTCATTGAGTGGGCTGCATGTTTCTTTTCCAGCTCCCAAATTAATATTTGAGTTTCTCCAAGTTTGTCAAGATAAGGCAGAGAAGACCCAGTTAAATTTGAATTTCAGACACAAAGGAATAGTTTTTTAGTAGGAGTGTGTCTGAAACGTTGCATAGGATACACTTGCAATATTTGGGAGATAATTCTACTTAAAAATTATCTGTAGTTCAAATTCATTAGGTATCATGGACTTGTCTTTGACAAATGTGGCCACCCTAACTGGGGACACACCAAATTATCGTGCCATTAATTATAAATCCATCGTTTTTTATCCTTTGTTTTGGGTATGCAAGACTAGCTGCAAAATGCTATATTGCCCTGGGACAACTGCCATCAGTACATTACAGAATTATGTCTTTCTATCACTGAATTTTCCAAATTCAAGTAGGGATTCTTTCACTTTTTCAGGAAGAAAAAAAGTGACGGGTGAAGAGCATAGAAAAACAAAAGTTTCTGTATAAATGTTATTAACAGTAATGTGCATGTTTTCTTTCAGCATTTTATATTTTCATCCTGCTGTGGCACCAATTTTAGTGACTCTTTCTATAGCCTGTGGTGAATTGGTATGTTTGTCATCCATTACTTTTGACAGCTTTAGCGCACTTTATTGAATATTTAATAAAAAAGACATTTGATTGCACATATTTTTCATAAAGCTTGTAATGTTTTTCTCCCTGCTGAAGTTGAGGGCAAATGGATATGACGTGGGTAATTTTCAGCAACTGCCTAATATGCCTAAGGGTCTGATTCATGTTGGAAATCTGTACATATCAAAACCCAAAATATGTCCTCAGCCTTTCTTTTGGTGTGAATAGTTTTATTTACCAACCTAGAAATAATAGTTATAGCCAAGAAATTGACATACCACTCTACATTCATTTGTCATCTTGTAGCTTACAATGCATTTTCACTTATGTTTTAATTCATAACAACACCCTGGTGAATTAGATGGATAATACTCTCTCTATATGTGTGTGTATGTGTATATCTATATCTATATGCCATAAATAGAAAGAAATCTTGTCATTTGCCACAACATAGATAAACCTGGAGGACAGTAAGTAAAATAAGTCAGGCACAGAAAGACAAATACTACATGATTTCACCTATATGTGGAATCTAAAAACATCAAACAATAGAAGTTGAAAGTAGAATGTTAATATTGGAGGCTGTGGAGTGGTGGAGGTGTTGATGAAAGGGTACAAAGATTTAGTTAGACAGGAAAAATAAGTTTTAGTGATCTATTATACAACATGGCGATTATAGTTAATAATACTAAATTGTATACTTGAAATTTGCTGAAAGATAGATTTTGAATGTTCTCCCTACAAAAAAACAGTAAGTATGTCAGGTGATACATGGTAATTAGCTTGACTTAATCATACCACAATGTATATACATTTATCAAAATATCAGTTGTACCCCATAAATGCATACAATTATTATTTGTCAAGTAATAAAATAACAAAATTTGGACTCCTTATAACAAACATTCAGTAATATTAATTTTATATTTTTAAAATTAAATAAATTGTCATTTTGAAACAAACAAATATACAAAACGTCTTCATTGAGGTTAGAATTTAACAATATGTGTCTTTTTTTTTTTTTTTTTGAGACAGCATCTCGCTCTGTGGCCCTGGCTAGAGTGCCGTGGTGTCATCATCATAGCTCACAGCAACCTCAAACCCCTGAGCTCAAGCGATCCTCCTGCTTCAGCCTCCTGACAGGCTAGGATTACAGGAGTGATCCACCACAACTGGTTACTTTTTATACTTTTTGTAGAGACTAGGTCTCACTGTTGCTCAGGCTGGTCTTGAATTCCTGAGTTCGAGCAATCCTCTGGACTCGGCCTCCCTAAGTGCTAGGATTACAGGCGTGAGCCACTGCGCCCAGTCAATATGTGTCTTTTGACACCTAACTCAGTACCAGATACATAGTGTGTATTCAAAAATACATTTTGAATCAGAACATTCTGCATTAACTATATATTATCTTGAAGGCTGATATAATACCAGTCAGTGAGATGGCTGTAAACTATTTCCTGTGTTGAAAGCTGCAAGTTAAGGGCTTATCCACCATGAGGAGACATAGCTTTTGCTCTCAAAATTTAGAGGTAAACAAGGGTCATTTCCATGAAAGCATTAGAGAGAAGGCATAAACACAATCAGCAAAGTATTATATATAATGTAATCTGATATGAAAATAACTTCTACAATACCTATGATGGTATCAGAAATAATAGTTTAATTTCGAAACCTTGGTGCATAAGTTAGAGATGATTGTAACCTCATTGCACATAGCAGGTTATGTATGCTCTTTAGTAGGGAAGAACCGTGCCTCAAACCCTCAGCAACAATGTGACTAGAGATCTTAATGGTTATTCCCCTGAAACATTGCATGTTATGTTATCTTCTTAGACAACTACTATAGCAGATCTTTCACTATTTTTATTTTGTACAAGTTTTGCTAAGAATAAAATTGTATTACTCTCCCTGGTCACTTCTCATCTCCACCTCCATTTACTTCTCCCCAGGCCAGAATCCACTCTAAGAAATGATTTGTATAATGAAAGTGCTGTTTTCAAATACACCCACAACACTTTTTACATTTAAATAATGGCTACTGATAACTATCTCTGTGTGACATTTCTAATGCTGTTTTTCACTTGAAACTTTGATAGCGTCTGGCCCGTGTACAAATCCTATGTAGAAGTAGGTAAGGGCCTGCCAAAGAGGTTAGAATGTGAATCATGTTGACAGATGGTTGGAAGAGCATTTTCAATTACAGAAAGAAAGGAGCTAATGACTAGAGGAGGCATGAATAGAAGGTTACTGGAACCAAGTATTTTATGCAGAAACGATTGCCTGTCATAATGATGTGAACACACCTATGAAATGTGAATAAAATAGATTATCATTCAAGCAAAAGCCCTTTTTTTGAAGCACACATTTTTAGTCTCATTTGGAATTTTTAAGGTGACATTTCTTCTAGGAAAATCTAAACAATTTGAAATATTTTCCTCCTGAAAGAAAATTCTTCCTGAGGTCTCATAACTTTTTCCTTTATAAGAAATGCTGGTGATGGTTTCTATTTTAAATTAAATCAGAGCAGTCTCTCTCCCTTTCCTTCTCCCTTTCTCTCTCTCTCCTTCTGTCTTTCTCTTTCTGCTTTTATAATGCCATAAGCCTAACCACTGTCAACTTCCTAATCACTTGATTTTTTATTACATTTTGATCCAGTGGTTCTTATTCAACATTAAACTTTTCTTTCTATTCATGGAAACTTCACTTCTGTTACAGGTGGAGAAGATTAAAATTTGGAAGCAACTAACCTTTGAATTTAGTGTCTGAAACAGCCGGGGGATCTTCAAAGATAAAGGCATGGGTAGGGTCTTTAAATTTGTCTCTAAGGTAATGCTTTATTTTTAATTTTCTGACCAAATAAGGAAACCTTTCCATGTCAGGAATAGCCACTCATTTTGCAAAACTAAGCCTTTTAAGAAACATACAGATTGAGGGTTTACAGAGACGTAGCTTGGGAGGAAGCACAGATTAAGAAAGAGTGGAAGAATCAGTATTGGAACACCAGGCTTTGAATCCTGGCTTTCGGATAGCATTGTGTTCTTGGGCAATTACTGACTTCAATGGACAACCCTCTCAGACATTGGCCTAGGCAAAGAATTCTTGAGAAGACCCCCAAAGCAATCACCACAGCAACAAAAATAAACAAATGGGACCTGATTAAATTAAAAAGCTTCTGCACAGCCAAGGAAACTATCCATAGAGCAAATAGACAACCTACAGAATGGGAGAAAATATTTGCTCTCTACACTTCCAATAAAGGTCTGATAACAAGAATCTATCTAGCGTTCAAAAGAATCAACAAGATAAAACCAAACAACCCCATCAAGAAATGGGCATTGGAAATGAACAGAAAATTTTCTAAACAAGACAGAATAATATTAAATATTAAAAAATACTAAAAAAATGCTCAACATCGTTAATCATTAGAGAAATGCAAATCAAAACCACAATGAGATATCATCTAACCCCAGTGAGAATGGCCTGTATCAAAAAATCCCAAAACGACAATTGCTGGCAAGGATGTGGAGAGACAGGAATACTCTTACACTACTGGTGGGACTGCAAATTAGTGCAACCTTTGTGGAAAAGAGTTTGGAGATTTCTTGAAGAGCTAAAAATAGAAATACCATTCAAACCAGCAATAGCATTATTAGGCATCTACCCAAAAGAGCATAAGACATTCTATTATAAAGACATCTGCACCTGAATGTTTATTGCAGCACAATTCACTATAGCAAGGATGTGGAAACAACCCAACTGTCAATTCATGAGTGGATTATTAAAATTTGATATGTGTTTACAATGGAATATTACTGAATTCTAAGAAACAACAGTGAGCTAGCACCGCTTATATTATCCTGGATTGAGCTTAAGCCAATTATCCAAAGTGAGGTCACACAAGATCAGAATAATGGGCTCCATATATACTCGCCATCAAATTGGTACTGACTGATTAACACTATGGTGCTCAAAGGGTGGTGATGTTCACCAGGGATTTGGGGGATGGAGGGGTAGTCCTACATCTGAGGGATGTGGTAAACATTGCGGAGGGGAAGGGCATACCTCTAACCCTTGCTAGGGAGAGGCAAATATATAAAATGCAACCAAAATTTTAAGAAAAAAAGAAAAATGAACATTTGTCGAGTGTGGGGCAGGGTGGAGGGGGGAAGAAGGGATAGGTATATATATATACATAGTGAGTGAGATGCACACCATCTGGGGGATTGACACATTTGAAGCTCTGCCTCAAGCGGGGAGGGGAGACAAGGGCACTGTATGTAACCTTAATGATTGTACCCCCATAATATTCTGAAATTTAAAAAAAGAAAATATGATAAGTTAAAAAAAAAGTAGGCAATAGAAATGATAGCCTACATGAGAAGAAATTTAAGATAATATATGTCAAAACACTGTATAAATGATAAATTTAAATGTTTACAAGCATGTTCTTGGGTGATAAATTCCTCTCCGTGTTAGTCTTCATTACTCTTTGTTTATACATTTCTGTTGCTTTGTTTTATTTTATTTTACTTTTATCATATATATTTAGGGTGTACATGCTGTTTTATATGCATATACAGAGTGAAATGATTATTACAGTCAAGCCAATTAACATATCTATCATCTCACGTAGTTCTCTTTCTCTCAGTGTGAGTGGTAAAAGCACCCAAATTCAACTCTCTCAGCAAATTTCTAGTACACAATACCATAATGTTAACTATAGCACAAATGTTGTATAGATCTCTAGACTCATTCATCTTACATAACTGCAACTTTGTATCCTTTGTTCAACATCTCCCCATTGTTTCCATCTCCACCTCTGACAGCTGGTTTCTACCTATTCAGTGTTTTTTAAGATTCCGCATATTAAGAAAGATCATGGCTATTTTTCTTTCTATGTCTGCCTTATTTTGCTTTGCATAATGTCCTCCAAGTTTATCTGCTGTTGCAAACGACAACATTCTTTATTAAGGTTGACTAATATTCCATCAGACACAAACACACACACACGCACACACACCTCCATTTGTCAGTCGGCGGACACTTAGGTTGTTTCCATTGTGCATAAGGCTGCAATGGACATGGAATGAAGAAAACAGGGATAATAATGACATCTATCACGTGGGGGTGTTGTGGTGATCAAATAAACAAAAACAAAAGTAAAGCTCTTATCCCCGGACCCAACCACAAGCATTTGCCCAGCAAGTCCTGGTTGCTGCTGGTGCTACTGTTTCCTGCTTTGTTATACCACAAGAGTTACGATTTGGGTATTTATATATCAGTTTTCCATTTGGATGTTTTGCCCTTTGGGAGCAGACGCTATGTGGCATTCAAACACGTTTGTGACTCTTATGATGATTGAGCAAATCTCAATTGTTAAAGTTCTAATGTATGGATTACTGTATCCTAAGTGAGAATCACCTTCCCCGAGAGAAATCGGAATTACGGGGACAGAATGCAGAGGACACACAGTAATTGGCAGGTCCCAGACTTGCTTACTGTATCCAAGCCATGTGGCACAGCGCCAGGTGCCACACAGCTCAAGATGTTCGGTGTTTTGGCCACGCACGAGAGGGAGATGGCAAAATGATAGAGCCCAGTGCTTAATTGTTTTTATATCCTCATTTAAATGCAAGCTGGGTTTCAAAGATAGACATCCTTTCATATTGACAAAGGGCAGATTTTACTGACAAAAATGAACGCTGCAACTACCACCCCAGAGAATCATTACATTGCAAATGCTTCATTGAAGTATGATTCTGTTTTCTCTCAGCTGCAGAGGTATTTATGAAAGCGTGGGAGCCATGAAATGATGGTCTGGCATAATATTATCTGAAATATCCTCCAGGAAAAGGATGCCTGTGAATGAAATGGATTTTACTTTAAGGTACACACAGAGACCAAATCACTCTGATTACATCTTGAGGCAAGTTTTAGTGCATGTATTCTTATTTAATGCTGATATACAGAAAGAATATAACCACAGAGATATTTTAGTTTGACTATAAATCACTCCTTGTAATAAACCCATCTGACCTAGAATTTCTAAGTTTTTCAGGTTGGCCCGATCAGGTGAGCAATTAATAAAATATTTCAATAACAAATTTAACCACTATATCAATGTTAGTGTACAAAGTGAACTTAGAATTTTTTTTTATTTCAGCATATTATGGGGGTACAGATTTTAAGGTTTCAATAAATGCCCATTTCCCCACTCTCCCAACAAGTCTGAGTGTCCAGCATGACCATCCCCCAGATGGTGCACATCTCACTCATTATGTATGTATATACCCGCCCCCCTCCCACCTGCCCAATACCCTATTACTGTAGTACCTATGTGTCCACTTAGGTGGTGCTCAGTTAATACCAGTTTGCTGGTGAGTATATGTGGTGCTTGTTTTTCCATTCTTGGGATACTTCACTTAGTAGTATGGGTTCAACAACGGTGATATAGCACATCTTATATTTTCCTGGCAGAGCTGACCTTAGAATTTTAAGGTAGATGTTTGCCTGTTTTCTGAAGAGGATACATACAAGTGCACATGCCTTTAAAATTTTTATATTATGCCTGAAATACATATTTTGTTATAAAGGAATTTACTTAATAAATAGAAAGAGAAAGAAACGAAGAAAGGAAGAAAGCATAGAAAAGGAAAAAATGTTTAAGGAATAAAATACAAAATAACTCAAGAATTAGATTACTCAGATTATAACATTTTATAGTTTCAAATAAAGCTTACTTTTAGGTAAGCCAACATATGTATATGGCACAGATATATATATATATATATATATATATATATATATATTTACATGAAACAGTGATGCATAAATTGATGAAAATCAGATATCAAAATTCTGTCTCAAGACACAGTACTTTGTTCTGTGTGTTAAAAAATGTTTTGATTTTTGATTGGTTAGTTTCAATTTAATAGTGAGTATATTTGGTGCTTGTTTTCCCATTCTCGTGATGCTTCACTTAGGAGAATGGTCTCCAATTCCATCCAGATTGTGGCAGTAGGTATTAATTCACTTTTTATGGCTGAGTAGTACTCCATGGTGTACATACACCACATTTTATTAATCCACTCATGAATTGAAGGGCACTTGGGTTGATTCCACATCTTTGTTATTGTGAATTTTCTGGCAATTAACATTCCAGTGCAAGTGTCTTTTTTGATAAAATTGACTTTTTTTTTTCTTTTGGGTAAATACTCAGTAGTGGGATTGCTGGACCAAATGATAGGTCTACTTTTAGTTCTTTGAGAAATCTCCATACTGTTTTCCATAAAGGTTGCACTAGTTTGTAGTCCCACCAACAGTGTATAAGCGTTGCTTTCACTCCATATCCACACCAGAATCTATTGTCTGGGGACTTTTTGATAAAGGCCATTCTCACTGGGGTTTGGTGATATCCCATTGTGTTTTTGATTTGCATTTCACTATGATTACTGATATTGAGCATTTTTTTCATATGTTTATTGGCCACTAGTCTATCTTCTTTTGAAAAGCTTCTGTTCATGTACTTTGCCCACTTTTTAATAAGGTTGTTTGATTTTTTTCTTGCTGATTTGCTTGAGTTCTTTGTAGATTCTTGTTATTAGCCCTTTATCAGATGCATAGCATGTGAACATATTTTCCCATTCTGTAGGTTGTCTATTTGCTCTGCTGATTGTTTCCTTGGCTGTGCAGAAGCCTTTTAATTTAATCAAGTTCCATTTATGTAGTTTTGGTGTTACTGTGATTGCCGTTGGGCTCTTCTTCATAAATTCTTTGCCTAGGCTGATTTCTAGAAGAGTTTTTCCAAATTTTCTCCTAGAATTCTTATGGTTTCATGTTTTAGATTTAAGTCTGCTATCCATTGAAAATTAATTTTTTGAGTGGTGAGAGACAAGGATCCTATTTCAGTCTTCTACATGTGGTTATCCAATTTTCCTAGCACCATTTATTGAATAAAGATTGTTTTCCCTAGTGTATGTTTTTGTCTGCTTTGCCAAAGATCAGATAGCTATATGAAGATGGTTTTATATCTGGATTCTCAGTTCTGTTCCATTGGTCTATGTCTCTGTTCTTGTGCCAGTTACATGCTGTTTTAGTTAATATAGCCTTGTAGTATAGCTTAAAGTCTGATAAAGTTATGTCTCCAGATTTGTTCATTTCTCATAGGGTTGCTTTGTCTATTTGTGCTCTTTTCTGGTTCCAAACAAAGAATAGAATTATATTTTCTAGATTTGCAAAAAAATAACATTGGTATTTTAATGGTCACTGAATCTGTAAATCACTTTGGGTATTATAGACATTTTAACAATGTTGATTTTGCTGATCCATGAGTGTGATATGTTTTTCTGTTTGTTTACAACCTCTGTGATTTCATTCCTCAGTGATTTTCAATTCTCTTTGTGGAGATCTTTCACCTCTTAGTTAAATATATTCCTAGGTATTTTATTTTCTTTGTAGCTATTACAAAAGGTATTGAGTCAGGCCTGGGGGAAGTTCATCAAGCTGAGGGGAGCATTAAGGTGGCTTTGGTCCCTGGACATAATTCAACAGACACAACAGAACTCAGAAAGGTGGAAAGAAGGAGGCTGGGGATCCCTGGAGCTGGTGACACGGAGGTGAATTCTGTAGGCTTTCTCTTTATCTCCCATACACCCAAGACTGGGAACCAGAGATTCTTGGAACTTGGAACTAACATGTATAGAACAAAAGGGAAAACAAACAAACAAACCAAAATCAGCCTGGCCTCTCTCTGGACACAGTGCTTATGTATCAGCCTGACCTCCCTCTCACAATTCCTAAGGAATCCAGAGGTCCAGAGGCCCCTCCCCTCCCTTTTCTGAGAGCATTAACTTTAGAGAATGCCCTTTTGAGATGTAAATCTTTTAAAATGCCCCTTGGCAGTTTAACAACCCAGGACTGCCTTTTCAAGCACCAGGGAGCCATTGCTTTGAAATGCAATTACAGATAGTGTCTCCATCTCTTGGTCTCCATGGGAAACTAGGAGCCTAACTTCTCTGCTTTAAATTGTAAAACTACCTCCTGCATGAAGAGAAAGTTGGCTTTCTCTTTGGGTCAGGCCAATTAGTAGTCACTGATGGCCTAAGATGCCCCAGGCCTCCAGCTCTTAAAAAGTCTCCAGCCCTTTGTGTGTGTTTCCAGGCTGAGTTCAGACTGAGTCCTGGCCTTCCTCCCCACTGCAATAGCCTGGACCACAGTCTTCCTCACCTGCTCATCTCTGCCTAGCACCATATTTGCATCTATAGTCATAGTAGGGTTCTTTGCTGGGAACCCCTGCCCAGGTTTTTGATGTGTATTTGGGTTCTCAAAGACTCCACTGATTCATCTCCCTACCCCCTTGCAATCATGCCTTATAAGAACACCAACACAAGGATGGATGTTTTTTGGGGCTACGGACATGTCTATTACTTTGATTATAGTAATGGTTTCACGGGTGTGTGCCTATGTTCAAACTCATTAAAATGTTCACATTAAAATGTGCACTTCTATGCCTATCAATTATACCTCAATAAAGCTGTTTTTTAAAAAATAGGCCCACCTTTGGATGTATCTTTCTTTCTTCCTTTCTTTCTTCTCTCTCTCTCTCTCTCTCTCTCTCTCTCTCTCTCTCTTTCTCTCTTTCTCTCTCTCTCTCTCTCTCTCCCTCTCTGTCTCTCCAGCTCCCTCTTCCTCTTCTCTCCCTTTCTCCTCTTCCTTCCTCAGTCTTTCTTTCCTTCCTTCTTTTTTTCCTTTTTCAAAAACTATCTGTTTGACAGTTCCCTCAACTAAAGCTTAGATGAAAATGAATTGCAAGACAATTGTTCTAGTCCCCTAAGATACATCAACATTTGAAGAAAGGATAATTTCTTTCCTCCCACAAAATGATTGCTTCATAAAACTTTCAAGCATTGGAAGATTTGGTGAGTAAGAGGTCTGGGAACCTAAACTGCTCTTTCTTTATTTCTTATATACTGCTATTATAAAGTCTAGGGCTGGCACTGTCCATATGTTTAATAATTATTTCTCTTGGTGAGAATTGATGATTGTATATTCTGGTTGACATTTTTAGGCAACATATTATTAAGGATAGTGTTAAAATTGCCTTTCAGAATACCTCAAATTGCCGCAGAAGAACAATGGGGTGTCGTCTGAATATGATCAAGGCAGAGCATTTTTCCCAAATCATTGAACAGATCTCTATTGTTAAACTTGAGCACAAACAATTATTTGTGCTGTGTTTGGGAAGCAAGTTGTCAAGAAAGTATGTTGTATCTTTGAACACTATAGTCACACCTTGAAGAGGAAAAAAATAAATAAAATCTCACATTTTGTGAGGCTAAATGGAAAAGAAAAAAACAACACAGACTTGTCTTCCATCTGTTAAAGTAAATAACTGGGAGACCAGCTTGACGACTCCCTGAGCAGACAAAGCAAGTTAGACCTCACCAGTGACATTAACCTTACTTGATTTGCAAACATATGTGTAACTTAACTTGAGCTATGTTTTGTAAATGCATATATTAAAGAAAAACAGAATTGAAACTCAACCAATCAGAAGCAGCCAACAAACTTATAAAACTTTTCAATGGAATAGAACGAATAAGGCAACTCTATAACTGTAACCATTCAAATATTTTGTTTGTCTTATTTCCTCATTCACTCTACAAAACTTGTTGCTTATATGTGTATTTGATGGAGGCTCCTAACCATTTCTTGCTTGGAGCTGCCTGAATCAGGAATCATTGTTTTTTATTTTTTCGAATAAACTCTATAAAATTTTATTGTACCTCAATTTATCTTTTAACAGGTCTCATCTTCAATAAGGAGCATGTGATCATATTGCAGGCCAAAATTCATTCTCTCTCTCCCCTCTTGCAGATATGCATGCATACTTAGGCTTGTTTGCCTTTTTACCGTTTTTAATTTTATTGAACTAATGTTAGTTTTACACTTCTGCCATTTACTCTCAGCCCTCTTTTTTGTTTTAGCATTTAGTTGCCCACTACTTCCTATTCCATCTTATCAAATGCATTTGAGCATGGTCTTCATAAATTCATTTTACAAGCATTTAGCCCACTCTTATTTACCAAGACCTAGTATATTCTATTCCTCATATCCTATGTGCATGTGATATTTACATGTCATTTCCTCCTTAACTTCTGTTTTATACTTGCCTAGTTTATCATGTGATTACATTGTTTCTTTTCTAATTTGCTAATTTTTAAATACCCACTACATAGTGATATCATTTTAGGGGAGAAAGGTGTCCTTTGTTAAAGAAAGAGTGGAATTAAATTCTGATATTGTATAAATGGTGCCATCTTTGGCCTCCTCTTGTATCATAATTGCTTTCTAAGTCTCTTTCTTCCTCATTAGATTAAAACTTCCAGGATGGCATGGGCCATGACTGTTTATTCAGTCATATAGCTGATGCTTGGGGCATAATAAACACCCAATAAAATACTGACTAAAGATTATATCCATGAGATTTTTAGAATGATAATCATATATATTAATAGGTATGTATGTATATGTCTATATATATGCAAGTATGCACACATACATATTTATACATTTTGTGTAATGTTGAAAACACCAGTAACAAATAACAGGTGATTCAAAGTAATGTTTCAATTTTTAAAAAATGTTTCAAGTATGCTAATAAAATAATTAAAATTATGAATGTCTGAAAACACAATTAACTGGTATATGGATAAACAATAATCAATTTTTCATTATAGAAATTTAGCATTCGTCTGAAAGACTTCTGGTGACTGTGATATGAATGGTAGCTTTGATGTACAAAAGTAAGCTGTTTTGGTTTCCTTTGCAAACCTACTTTGGAGACCTGTCTTTGCTGTGAATAACAGCTTGGATGGCATGGAAGTCACTTGATGAAAATGCCATTTAGTCAACTGTGTTTGCAATTTCCTAAATGGCAGCCATGAGGCCTGAACATAATTACAGCTCCTCCCTAAATGATGGGAAAATTTCCACTAATTAGGCCTAGATGCTTTCATATATTAAAGTCATTACTACAAAAAAATGCTTTAATTAAAAGTTAAGTGCATTGGAAGATAGAAAGGCCATCACTGAATCCAGCTGTTTTTTTTTTTTTTTAAATAATCAGCTTTCTTTACATTAAATGACAAAAGAGTAATGTGTTTCAGATCAGAAAATAACGTTCACATGGCACTGGAGTTACAGAGGAAGAACAGCTGCTTCCTTTTCCACAGACTGCAAATACATTTCTGCAAAATTATTAAAAGATGAAGCACTTCTGGAACATTTGATGCTCTCTGTGTACTCTAAATCGGCTATGTTGACAGAGACTCCCAAGCTAAGTTAATTACATAAAGTTAGTAGCATTATCATTGACGGTCATCTCCACATAGCCTCTTTAATTATTTACCGTTTCATTTATTAAATGTGTAAACTGGGGACAAATCATTTAACTTTGCACATGTACAGCATTCCACTTCTAGATGGGATATAGCAGTTAGCAGCAAGCCAACACCACTGTTGCATCAATGACATAAGCACAAATTGTGAAAGTTGCAGATTTTACAGTTGTAGATATAGCCCAAAGACACTCACAGGCCGTGAACAAAGAGGACTACATAAATTAAAATTCAAAAGAGTGAGCAGCCTTCTTAGGTGAGCTGACCCCACCAGCCATATTTTCACATGAGGAAATTTTCTGGGTGAACACATAAGCAGAATATCTGGCTTGCCTTAGGCAGAAGGACTCCCCCGGAAGGAAAAAACAAACAAACAAACAGCAGAACCTTCAGTGGCCATGTGGACTGCCAGCAGTTTGGAATTTAGTGGGACTCCAGGTGCATGGTCATTTCCTTCACTGGGCATTTTCCCAATGCAGGAATGGTGTAGGACGTGGGGTATGATAGCCGGGCTAGAAAAGCAAAATACAACAACTGATGAGGAAGGAACCTGTAATGAACATGACACGTTTTATCTTTTTCTTGTATATGTAAAATAAATGAAAGTAAACTCAAATGGTTACATATACTATTATTCCACTTATGTGGTACTCCAGCTGCGTAATGGACATTCTCATCATATAAATGGAGAAAGCAAACTTTAAGGACAAAAAAAAAAATACAGCCAGGTACAAGGGCAAGAGGATGAGATAATTACGAAGGGACGAAGGAAATTTTTTTGGAGTGATGAACCACCTATAATTTGATTATGGAAGTCGATGCATGACTGGATGTATTTGTCAAAATTAATTTCACTAGCATTTTCATCACTCTCTGCTTAAGAATCAAGTCGGACAAACAAAATCAATGGCTTTTCTTGCAACCATCAGAGAACTGAGATCACAGGGCAAACTGCCACCTCAAATTCTGGACTGACATCCAAATATAGGGAATTACAGCTGAGACCAGTTTATCTGAGCAGAAGCCACTGGAGCCATAAATTGGTAGAAGTACAAAAATGGTAACCTTCACATATTGCTACAAGCTGAATGTAGACCAGCATGAGTGTAAGAAACTCCTTGGGTGGCAGTCTTAGAGGGCCACCCCACTTTCAGGGGTCTTGTCTCCAAAATCCCTATGAGGTTCTCATGGTGAGGGGCCAAGAAAAAATAAAAACCTTGTATCTGGCAGGGGAAGGGGAAAATCAAACTGTTTTGATATATACCAAGGGCACTCTTCATGACCAAGGCCAAATCTACAAGGACAAAGACCTTTCATCAGATTAGGGGAAGAGCAATCACCCAACTCCATCCTTATCTAGCCTTTCCGTGTCACCAAGGAGGAAAGAGGAGCTAAGAATCACTTGTGAAGGTCATGGCCCAGGGACACAGGCTGAAAATTTCATAAGACTGAAATTCAATCATAAGATTATCGACAGCTCCTCTCTCCTACACCTGAAAACCACATCCACAGGACTCCAGTATGATAACAGTGGAAAGGGCTTTACAGTGCAGACTGCATATAACAAGGAGACGACAGCAAAACTAAAGAGAACAGGGAGAAAAGCGAAACTAGAGAAAGTGAGGTTCTAGCAATTTAGCTGTAGTAAACATGAAACACAGGGCAATTTCTAGCAAATTGTTCCAAAATCTCACACTAAAACTTTGTTTAGCTCACTTCTTATTGCCTTCTACTTTATGTCCAACTTTCAACAAGAAAGAACACAGCATTCTCAAAGGAATGAAAACACACACACACACACAAAATCTGAAAAGACAATGAAAGCCTCATAATGAGACTTATCTGTGGCACAGAGTTCAGAATTGTCAGACAGAAAATTCAAAATCATGACCATTAATATGTTAAGAGTTCCAATGCAAAAAGTAGGCAACATGCAAGAGCAGACTGGTAATATAAGAAGAGAAATGGAAATTCTAGGAAAGACTTAGAAAAGGAAATGGTAGAAACACTACAGAGAAATGAAGAGTGGTTTAAATGTCCTTATCAACAGAGTGAATGTGGTCAAGGAGAGAATTATTGAGTAGAAGACAGAACAATAGAAACTTCCCAAATTGAAAAATAAAGAGAAAAATAGAATTAACAACAACAAAAAGAATAGAATATTCAATAACTATAAAGGTGTAAAATATACTTAACTTCATTGATATCATTATTTTCTAAGAACAACAGAAGTAACACCAACCACTGAAAATGTACCGAGAATCAAAACACTTTTGTAGTTTATATTATATAAATTAAAATTCTTAGCAGCTATTTCTAAAATCTAGTATATATACAAAGGAATCATAAACTATTAGCCATTCTTGTCAATGGAATTTATAGTAAGACTTAGTATAAGAAGTTGGGAAATTAAAACTACCCTGGGGCGAGATTTTAAAATCAATGAATAATGGATCAGAGTAGAGGTATGAAACATCCTTTGAAAAAGAGAAAATAGTTTCTGTAAAAGTAGAGGTAAGTTTGTTACTTAATTAAGCACATTAACATATACAAAGAAGGAAATATGAATCCAAAGCCCATTTAATAACCCTTGAAAGTTGAAAAGAAGATGACAATTGACAATTTTCCAAGCAGAGAGAATTGGAGCTAATGGGCTTGCCATCTTCCAGTCTTTTGGTAAAACTGTCCCTATTTTGAGATGGCTATATGAGGTTTGATGTCATCAAATATTCTATTCTTGTGACTCCTTTTGTCAATTCTGTGCTAACCCAGGTTACAGTCTGGGTTTAGGTCTTTCTGTTTAGATAAAGTCACAGGGAGTGATAGTCTCATTACTGTGGTAATGGTTCCACTTGGCATAAAAGTTAAGCAATCCTGCTTTTATTCACACTTAATTTTGGGTGAATCTACTTCTGGTCCATTGAAAAAAAATCACCTTTCTAAGCCTGTAAGCAAAAGTGCCATTTTTAATTTGAGCAAATTTACTAGGATATCATGTATGTTAAACTTGGCCTCGTAAGAGAGAGACCATAGACTTGTTCGTGGAGTTCCCAGGCCCTCAGCAACTTTGACAAATAAAAATATGTCTATTTTCTACAATGTCATACAAAGTAAAGCATAACTATCCATAGAAAATTGGTAACAGACCATTGTGAGAAGTATAGCATGAGAATCCTGTAGAATACATACTTTTCTGGTAGCATTATCTTAAAACTAAATTATTTATTTCCTAAACTTTTAGGTCCAAAATGTTTAACTTTAGAGACAAAATTATTAATTCTATTCAAATGAAGCAAAATATGTCACCTGGTGTTCCATCAATTAAAGTGATGGGTGTCAAGGTGATGGGTTTATCAAGGCTTCAAAGAAATATGTTTTGACTTAAAATAAAAGGTGGCCTTTATACTAATAGCATTAATGTCCTTTATTTCCCTCATAACGGAGAAGAATGAATTGACATTTTCATTCATAACTTGACATATGATGGTAAAAACTATGAATAATTTGGAATAGAATATTATTAGGAGTAAATAGGGGAATTACAAAATGGTAAGGGGTCAGTTCACTGAGAAGACATTATAACTAAAAATGATTGTACCTAAAACAAGAGAGTGTGAAAATACATGAGGAAAAACTGAGAGGTTGGAAAGGATAAGTAGACATATTCACTATTACAGTTGATGTCTTCAACGCATCTCTGTTATTAATTGAGAGATCAAGAAGGCAGAAAATCAGTAAGGATGTAAATAACATGAACAGCACTATCAATCAGCTTGATCTAATTTATATTTATGGAATACTTGATAAAACAAGAGCAGAAAACACATTCTTCTCAAGTTCACAAGGGACAGTCACTGACACAAAGTAGATTCAGGGTCATAAAACATACCTTTGCAAATTTAAAAAGGATAGAAACAATATAAAGTATGTTCTCAGGCCACAGTGAAATTAAAGTAGAAATCAATAACAGAAAGATAATTAAACAAATTATCAAATACTGTGAAGTTAAACAGCACACTTCTAATAACACATAGATTAAAGAAGTATTGAGAAAAATTGAAAAATATTTCAAACAATATTGAAATAAAAAATTTCAATCGATACATTTTAAATATATTTCAATTTTATGACTCGAAATTTCTTTGCAATTTAAAATTTTCATGAAAATTAGAGAAGGCAGTGAAAGCAGTACTTATAGAGAAGTTTATAGCATTAAATGAATATATTAGTAAAGAAAAAAAAAGCCTAAAATCAGTAACTTAGGTGTTTCCCTTAGGAAACTGAAGGCAGAAGAACATACTGATCAAGCCTAAAGCAAGCAGATGAAAAGTGACAGTAAAAGTTATAGCAGAAATCGATAAAATAGGAAACAGGAAAGCAATAGAAACCAAAATATAGTCATCTGAAAATATCAATGACATTGATAAACCTCTAGGCAAGAAAAAAGAAAAAAACCCCACAAATTGCTGATATCAGAAATGAAAGAGGGCTCAGACTACTGATCCTATGAGCAATAAAAGGACAGTGAAGGAAGAGTATGAACAACTCTTCACCCATATATTTCATAATTTGGATGAAATAAATCAGTTCCCTGAAAGACAAATCTCCTGAAACTCACACAAGGACAAGTAGATAACTGAATATATCTACCTATTTAAAACATCAGATTAATAACTAGCAACTGTTTAAAATATTCCAGCCTACCATTGACTGGAAGCCTTACCAATAACATAAACTGTCAATTAACACATATTTTGTGTGACATATGCATTATATGCTATATTCTTACAATGATGTAAACTAGAGAAAATATTATTAAAAGTCATAAGTAAAACATCTTTACTATTCATTAGGTGAAAGTGGGTCATCATAAAGGTCTTATTCCACATCATTTTCATGTTGAATAGGCTGTGGAGGAGGAGAAAGAGGAGGGGTTGGTGTCATGGTTGGTCTCAGGATGACACATTCAGAACATTTCACATATAAGTGGAATCACACAGTTCAAACAAACAGTTAAACACAGTTCAACTGTATTTGGGTTCATTGGTTTTTTCCAACCATGAGAGGATATTGGGCTTAACTGACTCTGAGCATTTCCTTCATCTTTGAAACCCTATGCTTGGTTTTACCTAATCAATAACTTGTTGAGGAAATACAGACCTCCAGAGAGTTACTCATCGTCTAACTTACAGGCACAAACATTTAGCTAAGATATTGCACACATTTTCGTCATCATAACATTCAAGATACTGAGGGGCCTCAATAGAAAGAAGATACTTATTTTTCTTTATTCATTTTAAGTTGACGCATTTCTTTTAGCCTCCTGGCCATAGAAACTCAGCTACACACACACACACACACACACACACACACACACACACACACACACTTACACACACACACACACTCACACATACACACGCATTGTCAAAAGAGGTCATCATTAGATTGTTTTTAATTTAATTTAATTTTAATTTTTTTTTTTTTTTTTGAGACAGAGTCTCACTTTGTTGCCCAGGCTCGAGTGAGTGCCGTGGCGTCAGCCTAGCTCACAGCAACCTCAAACTCCTGGGCTCGAGTGATCCTTCTGCCTCAGCCTCCCAGGTAGCTGGGACTACAGGCATGCGCCACCATGCCCGGCTAATTTTTTATATATATATCAGTTGGCCAATTAATTTCTTTCTATTTATAGTAGAGACGGGGTCTCGCTCTTGCTCAGGCTGGTTTTGAACTCCTGACCTTGAGCAATCCGCCCGCCTCGGCCTCCCAAGAGCTAGGATTACAGGCGTGAGCCACAGCGCCCGGCCTAGATTGTTTTTCCTTTTAATTTTCTAGTCAGGTTATTATTGGGAATAAGCGTGTATGATGCTCCAGACTTTGGCTTCGGGGTGAACGTATGTTTGATCGTGGCCCCTGCTTTTTCATGAGAGCCCTTTTAAGTCAGAAGAGTGTTTTTGCTAATCTGGGGCATAATGTGGTAAAATGACAAAACCATAAGGTGCTAGACCCAGGAAGTATGAATGAAAGCATTTGACTCAGAAAAATGTCCCAAATTCTTGGTTTTCTACACGTGAGGGAACCTTGACTAGATAATGCTTAAACTAATAGCTGAGATTTCTCACCAAAACGTAGGTTCTCGACAGCCATTTCTACGGCTGCTGTGCACGTAGGAGGGACAAACTGGAGACGGTGCTTGCAAAACTGGAGGAACTGAACAATAAACACTGCCGTGCTGCCAGTACGTGTTACAGCAGAAGCAAGCTGACCCTGCAGACGAACATGGATCCTATCTGTGTAAATAAGAGAAACAGAACACTATAAATACAGGTCAGGAAGTCTTTGAACTTAAAAAAGTATGAAATCTGAATAACAATAGAGAAACATAATTTTGTGCAATTCATACCAGTAGTCTTGATCTATGAAAAAGATTGATTCAATACAGATGGCTCACGACGCAAATAGCATCAGTCACTGAAAAGGGACCAGAATGTTATAAAAAGGAGAATGTTATAAAACAGCTTAGTTCAAAGACATCTCCTTTGGTTTTCTCTGGCAAATGGTCTCACTGATTTCTTCCTTAGGAGAGGGTGGATGTTAAAGTCAGAATAACCCTAAACCCTCTTTTTAGATGTATCATGTATAATATTGACTCTATCTCTAATTATCCTTGCTCTGTAATGATCATCCTATATTAATAGCTGTTCTTTTTTATTTACAAAAAAGTGGACATATAGGAATAACATTTATCAGGTGTCGGGCAGGTGGGGGGGAGGGGATGGGTATATACATACATAATGAGTGCAATGAGTGGGACACGCAACAACTGGGGGATGGACATGCTTGAAGCTCTGACTCGAGGGGGGAAGGGGGACAAGGGCAATATATGTAACCTTAACATTTGTACCCCCACAATATGCTGGGAAAAAAAGAGTCATTAAAATGTAGGTACCTGCCATGGAGGCCACGAATCTATACCTGATGGTAATGCTTACCCTAGAATTTATAAGCTAGCATCTTGATAAAATATAATCCATTTTGATTATATCTCATGTTACATTTGGTCCATACTTCTAGACTACTAAAGGATCTGCAATGTTTTAAATATACATTTGTTTAAAGATGAATATGTCTCAAAGTGTACCTTCTGAAGTTTTTGTTAAAGATGTAGATCATTTAAGCTACTTCAGAATTTCTGGGATGCAAACTAAAATTGAGAGTGATGATTATGAGTTTCTTGTTATATCCGTGGAGTAAGAATACAATGGGCTTATAAACTACACATTTTCCTCTCATTCAAACCTTCTTAGGTAGTCCATAGACATTTATTGCACATCACTATTTATTGGGCATTATTGTAGACATAGCAAATGAGAGGAAATTTGATAATGATCAGTTATCTTAGCTAAATCAATAGAAGAAAAAATAAAGTGCGAATGATTAGCATTGTGTGACAGCAAAGCTCTAGAAAAAACATCCGCTCAAAGGTTTCCTCTTTTGCTACCAATGAAATGGTCA